>NC_134018.1:712500-1425000 GCF_040712315.1 Castanea sativa | reverse complement strand
GAATACTTTGTCTTTCACATTTTTTGACTTGCATGGTGAATCTGTTGAGCAATTTGGAAGCTAACTTCTTTAAATCTGGCACTCATCAATCAAGTTGGTGGTGATAGTTCTCAACCTTCTAGCTGTTAAAAACAACGACTAGGAATGCATCTGACTAAAATAATATAACTTAGAAGTTAGAAGTTAAAACACATCTGACTAAAAGACAATATTACAAAAGAAAGTGCAAGATAATACTGCCTGTGTTGGTTGGGATAACAGGAAAGTTGTACCAAAACATATAGAAGGATGTTAGACAGATATGGACAAAAATACTGACATAAAGCTAGGTGACACACACAACCCATTATCCAAAAAAAAAAAGGCATTCCAATCTTGTATTCATCTCAAGATGACACATACAAATCATCACCAACAATTTTGGCCCCCAAAAAAATTCAATATTTACAGAAATAATCTCTCCTTTTTATTCTTCTTCTTCTTCTTCTTCTTCTTCTTCCTATTTCTGTTTCTGTTTTTTATTGTTACACACACATTATAAGAAAATGAGGTACCATTTGAGCTACAACCCATTGGTCCATTTAACAAAAACATAAACTCACAAAGTGCATATTAATGATTCAAACATAAAAATCAAAAGGATCACAGAGAGACGAGATTGCAATTCACCCACAACCCTGAACTGTTTCAGATCCATGGAAGACAATTAAGTATTAAACAAGCACGTATGGTTAATTTGGTAACATCAGTTGAAAGAGACTCGTGAGGACACACCTAAGCTACACATGCATTTGGCAGAACAAGACAACTTTATCAGCACATAAACATTTATAAGAATGAAGAATGAACATTATCATATCACTTCCTTCTTTATTTATTTTCTTCCTTCTTTTGTAGATGAACATTATCATATCACTTCTTGAGCTTGAGAAAAACTATTAATTTCAAACTTTAACACCCCCTGCCCCATCAAAAAAAAAAAATGGAAATTTGTTTGCCTATGATATCTAAGAAGCATTTTGCCTTTCCATAGAGTACAGAATACAAAATTTCTGAGGAATCTGAAATTTTACCCCAAAAAAAAAAAGTATGATGCATGATATTAGCATGTAACCAAGATAGCACCCAATTAGCTACAAAATATCATCAAACTATCTAAGGATATAAACTGAAAACAAGACTTGTGCTGTGCTCGGAAAATCAACTCTTTAGTTCATAAGACCAGAAAGTCATTCAGGTTTTCATATTTTAACCTGATTCATTTCATTTTGTATGCCTTTTGCATTGCAGGTCAAAGATTTGGGTTAGTGGGTACATCTATGACCTAGCCAGGCTTCCAGAAATCAGGCAGAAAAAATAAATGGAGCAACTCAAATCATCCACAAAATAAACAACTGGAAAGCCCAGATATACTTCAGATTGTTGTCAACTGACAGAGCACCAAAAACAAAGTTGAGTTTACATGTTGAGTAAAGAGAATTTAATTGTCACTCCTTGACTTATATTGTCCATATTGTTATTATCAGTTGTTCAAGCTCTTTGTCTAAAAAAATTGTGTCCATATTTTCTAGCTTTTTTGTGATTGAAGACATGAAATCTGAAACAGATAAAGATGAGTTTCAGGAAGCATCAATGGTATGGCACTAAGAAAATAAGAAGCAGGTATTCAAAGAAAAAACTTAAAATTTTCCCTTAAATGTGAACTTTTTTGCAAAGTCACCTCAGATTGCATAGTCAGTGCATCCCAAAATTAAAACTATAATAACAATAACGAACAAGATTTAGATGTACAGGACCAAAAATAATTTACTTACATAGTTATAGTTCTTCCTACAGGAATGGGAAATATTTACATAAGTGAAGAGTCTCAGTCCAACTATCTAGTATGCACAAGGTCCAATCTAATTGAACTTTTTCTATTTTCCTTTTTCTCCTTGCTTCATAAATGAAAATTTACCACACCCCCGCCCCCTCCCCCCAAAAAAAAAAAATTGGAACTTTACAATCTTGCAATTTTTATGGTCAAGTTTTCAAGCCATGAACCCCAAAACCAGAACCATACATATGCATGAACAAAAGCACAAGAAAACGAAAATACAAAAGGAATTCTCCTTTCGTTCAAAGTTAAGCATCAATATTTCCATCCAAAAACTATTTATCATTTCCAGAATAATTTGCATATCTTCCCAGTTATTTATGAGCTCCGAACTTGATTTTTGAATTACCAAGGTTAGACTAGGTGACAACTGTGAGTTGCAAAGTTGAAAGGAAATGTGTCGAGGCAATCACTCAAGCTACATCTATGAACAACCTTATATACATATATCATATCTTATGAAATGCATAATTGAAACTTACTCAGCCACTAAATCTTGCATCCTTCAACAAAATCTACTAATACCCTTAGATTGCCCAAAATACACAGAATTGTGATCTTCCTCAAGTACAGTTTATCAGTTAGTTAAATGTGACATATAGCTCAATATTTCATTGAAATACAGCACTATAGATTAACTCATTTCAGTCCTCCTTTTCATTTTCACATTGGTCATCTACACCTAAGGCAGTAAACGGTAAACCTGGCTCAATACCACATGGACATATACAAGAAATCTATTACAAAACACTCCCAAGTGATATACCTTCCTCTGCCACAAGCCTAACAACAAGGGCTTGGATTTTTCCATTCAAATTTGGCCCACTTGAGTCCTTTTCATTCTTCGTAGCCTGAAATTTCAAGAATTCATCATATATATCATCCAAATCTTAATATAACAACTCTCTCCCCCCCAAAAAAAAAAAAGTTTTCTTTTATATGCCCAAAATAACTAACAACTCACACCCTCATATGATTACCATTTCACTCTGCATCCATAACCATTCATTACCTAACACCACTTCACTCTTATAACCTGAATTCAATTATGCATTTGCAACTACCCATTAATACCACGTCCAAAAAGAAAAATACAATGAGGAATTCACCCCAAAAGCCAAGTGATCCATAAACTACACCATAGCAAAAATAATTGAATTTAACCCAGAAAAAGAAACTACAATATACCCAATTAGAGAAAATTTAGACGAAAATAAATAAATTAATACAATTCCCAAATAATAAGCAAACCAAAAAATCCAAATCTTTACCTGACCTGACACTGTTGCAAAAACCAATGGGTCCACTGTGAATTACCCAGCAAGGCTTTTCTACAACAAATGGGTTGGCGTGTGGTGTGAAGCATTTGAATTGATAGAAGAAGCATTTGGTATGGCAAGATACTGTCTTTGAACAATTTGATTTGGAAGGTGCTTGAGCTTGAAGCAGTTGTTTCTAGCTATCTTTTTGTTTCTTTTAGTTCAAAGTTTGCATTTTTAAGGTATGGAACTACACAGACCAATAGAGAATAGTGAATGAAAACCCCCTAGCAAGGGTTTTGTGGAAATGAATGCTAAGGCAGTAATGCTTAGGTGGGGGTTAAAAATTAAAATGGCTTATATCCAAAAAAAACAAAAAAAAGCCAAAAAACCAAAAAAAACAAAAACAAAAACAAAAACAAAAACAAAACAAAACAAAAAAGAGGAGAAGAAAAACAAAAGAACTGTGAAATAATTCCATCCTTCTTGTAATACTAATTTTTCTATTAAAAAAAGATTGTCTAGAAGGTTTTTCTTCTGATGAAAATTTTCATGTACCTTCCTTAATTTTCCATGCTCAAATTTCATTAGGGGATGTTAATTTGTAAACATCTTCACTTTAATGAGATTTTTCCTTATAGTCAAAACATATGAAAGCTGAATTTTGATTAGAATTTTCCAACAAAGCCTTCCTTTTTCTATAGTATTGAGTTGAGTCTCAGAGATTTCAAATCAAAGTAATGTTCTGTGTTACTTTGTAAGAGGGTGTGCATTGAAAGTGGGCCAACTCTCATAGAAACAAAGTTTGACAAGGACAAACTTTTCCTCCAAACCTGTCCAAAGGACAATTTCTTTCTGCCCATCTAACAATTAAGTTGAAATTGTCAATCAACTCCAACCCAATCGCTGTTATTGCACTCCATTTTCTTCGTCTATACTTTTGTTTTCCAGCTAGCACTTGCATTTGTAACTATCAGTCTATCACCATCCATAACTATAGGATGCGGTAGCATCAATGTAAATTTATTTAAAGAATATACGTCTTTCTTTTTCTTTTTCTTTTTTTGGAGAAACATATATCTTGTAATGAATTTTATGTGGTGCTTGTAAAAAATTGTCGCAGTTGCAAAACAGAATCTTGAGTTTAAAAAAAAAAAACTCTCTTAATATTCCAGAACACTTGAAAATACTCTTCTAATCTTCTAAAACGTCTAACCAAATAGATTTATAGCCTATATAACAAATTTCTTTAAGAAAATTATATTGTAAGTTAATGTTTATAAATTCAATAAGAGTTTTAATATAAGGATTTGCTTTATAATGACTTTTTTTTATCAAGTCCAAACACATTAATTTTTTATATAAACCGAATTCAAACCCTCACCCTAACCTTTTATTTGATTACAAGTGACTCAGAACTAATTAAACCCATATTGTAAACCAATATTTAAAGTAAATGGTAAATTTACATAAATTAGAAATTGTAATTTTTATGATCAAGTTTTCAAGCCATGAACCTCAAAACCAGAACCATACATATGCATATGAACAAAAGCACAAGAAAACAAAAATACAAAAGGAATTCTCCTTTCGGTCAAAGTTTAGCATCAATATTTCCATCCAAAAACTATTTATCATTTCCAGAATAATTTGCATATCTTCCCAGTTATTTATGAGCTCCAAACTTGATTTTCGAATTACCAAGGTTAGACTAGGTGACAACTGTGAGTTGCAAAGTTGCTAGGAAATGTGTCAAGGCAATCACCCTAGCTACATCTATGAGCAACCTTATATACATATATCATATCTTGTGAAATGCATAATTGAAACTTACTCAGCCACGAAATCTTGCATCCTTCAACAAAATCTACTAATACCCTTAGATTGCCCAAAATACTCAGAATTGTGATCTTCCTCAAGTACAGTTTATCAGTTAGTTAAATGTGACATATAGCTCAATATTTCATTGAAATACAACACTACAGATTAACTCATTTCAGTCCTCCTTTTCATTTTCACATTGGTCATCTACACCTAAGGCAGTAAACGGTAAACCTGGCTCAATACCACATGGACATATACAAGAAATCTATTACAAAACACTCCCAAGTGATATACCTTCCCCTGCCACAAGCCTAACAACAAGGGCTTGGATTTTTCCATTCAAATTAGGCCCACTTGAGTCCTTTTCATCCTTCGTAGCCTGAAATTTCAAGAATTCATCATATATATCATCCAAATCTTAATATAACAAATCTCTCCCCCCCAAAAAAAAAGGTTTTCTTTTTTAGGCCCAAAATAACTAACAATTCACACCCTCATACATTACCATCTCACTCTGCATCCATACCATTCATTACCTAACACCACTTCACTCTTATAACCTGAATTCAATTATGCAATTGCAACTACCCATTAATACCACCTCCAAAAAGAAAAATACAATGAGGAATTCACACCAAAAGCCAAGTGATCCATAAACTACACCATAGCACAAATAATTGAATTTAACCCAGAAAAAGAAACTACAATATACCCAATTAGAGAAAATTTAGACAAAAATAAATAAATTAATACAATTCCCAAATAATCAGCAAACTACAAAATCCAAATCATTACCTGACCTGACACTGTTGCAAAAACCAATGGGTCCACTGTGAATTACCCAGCAAGGCTTTTCTACAACACATGGGTTGGTGTGTGGTGTGGAGCATTTGAATTGATAGAAGAAGCATTTGGTATGGCAAGGTATTGTCTTTGAACAATTTGATTTGGAAGGTACTTGAGCTTGAAGCAGTTGTTTACACCAAAATGCTATCTTTTTGTTTCTTTTAGTTCAAAGTTTGCATTTTTAAGGTGTGGAACTACACAGACCAATAGAGAATAGTAAATGAAAACCCCCTAGCAAGGGTTTTGTGGAAATGAATGCTAATGCAGTAATGCTTAGGCGGGGGTTAAAAATCAAAATGGCTTATAGCACAAAAACAAAAACAAAAAAAAACAAAAAAAAAAAAAAACGAAAAAAAAAGGAGAAGAAAAACAAAAGGGCTGTGAAATAATTCCATCCTTCTTGTAATTTTTCTATTAAAAAAAGATTGTCTAGAAGGTTTTTCTTCTGATGAAAATTTTCATGCACCTTCCTTAATTTTCCCTGGTCAAATTTCATTAGGGAATGTTAATTTGTAAACATCTTCACTTTCTTTTTGGAATGAGATTTTCCGTTCTAGTCAAAAGACTCAAAACATATGAAGCTGAATTTTGACTTGAATTTCCCAACAAAGCCTTTCTTTTTCTTTAGTATTGAGTTGAGTCTCAAAGATTTCAAATCAAAGGAACGTGTAGTGTTAATTTGTAAGAGGGTGTGCATTGAAAGTGGGCCAACTCTCATAGAAACAAAGTTTAACAAGGAAAAACTTTTCCTCCAAACCCATCCAAAGGACAATTTCTTTCTGCCCATCTAACAATTAAGTTGAAATTGTCAATCAACTCCAACCCAATCGCTGTTATTGCACTTCATTTTCTTCGTCAATACTTTTGCTTTCCAGATAGCACTTGTTTTGTAACTATCAGTTTATCACCATCCATAACTATAGGATGTGGTAGCATCCATGTAAATTTATTTAAAGAATATGTCTTTCTTTTTCTTTTTCTATTTTTGGAGAAACATATATCTTGTAATGAATTTTATGTGGTGCTTGTAAAAAACTGTCGTGGTTGTAAAACAGAATCTTGAGTTTTAGAAAAAAACTCTCTTAATATTCTAAAACGCTTGAAAATACTCTTCTAATCTTCTAATCTTCTAAAATACGCTTAATGAG
This sequence comes from Castanea sativa, assembly GCF_040712315.1. Lineage (NCBI taxonomy): Eukaryota > Viridiplantae > Streptophyta > Magnoliopsida > Fagales > Fagaceae > Castanea > Castanea sativa. Next base: position 1,418,047 of record NC_134018.1, on the reverse strand, counting down.
GAATTCACACCAAAAGCCAAGTGATCCATAAACTACACCATAGCACAAATAATTGAATTTAACCCAGAAAAAGAAACTACAATATACCCAATTAGAGAAAATTTAGACAAAAATAAATAAATTAATACAATTCCCAAATAATCAGCAAACTACAAAATCCAAATCATTACCTGACCTGACACTGTTGCAAAAACCAATGGGTCCACTGTGAATTACCCAGCAAGGCATTTCTACAACACATGGGTTGGTGTGTGGTGTGGAGCATTTGAATTGATAAAAGAAGCATTTGGTATGGCAGTTGTTTCTACGCCAAAATGCTATCTTTTTGTTTCTTTTAGTTCAAAGTTAACATTTTTAAGGTGTGGAATTACACAGACCAATAGAGAATAGTGAATGAAATTATGAAAACCCCCTAGCAAGGGTTTTGGGGAATTTTGCGTTTTAAAATTGAACTGTGGTATACTGCGCAATAGATGTTTGTGGAAATGAATGCTAATGCAGTAATGCTTGGTGGGGGTTAAAAATTAAAATGGCTTATAGCAACAAAAAAAAATTAAAAATTAAAAATTAAAATAAAACAAAAGGGCTGTGAAATAACTCCATCCTTATTGTAATTTTTCGAGAAAAAAAAAAAATGTCTAGAAGGTTTTTCTTCTGATGAAAATTTTCATGTACCTTCCTTAATTTTCCATGGTCAAATTTCATTAGGGAATGTTAATTTGTAAACATCTTCACTTTCTTTCTGGAATGAGATTTTTCCTTCTAGTCAAAACATTTGAAAGCTGAATTTTGATTAGAATTTCCAACAAAGCCTTTCTTTTTCTGTAGTATTGAGTTGAGTCTCAGAGATTTCAAATCAAAGGAATGTGTTGTGTTAATTTGTTAGAGGGTGTGCATTGAAAGTGGGCCAACTCTCATAGAAACAAAGTTTAACAAGGACAAACTTTTCCTCCAAACCTGTTCTAAGGACAATTTCTTTCTGCCCATCTAACAATTAAGTTGAAATTGTCAATCAACTCCAACCCAATCGCTGTTATTGCACTCCATTTTCTTCGTCAATACTTTTGTTTTCCAGCTAGCACTTGCATTTGTAACTATCAGTCTATCACCATCCATAACTACAGGATGAGGTAGTAGCATAAATTTAAATAGTATATGTCTTTATCTTTCTTTTTCTTTTTCTTTTTCTTTTTCTTTTTATGGAGAAACAAAGAGTATATATCTTATAATGAATTTTATGTGGCGTGAAAAACTGCCGTGGCTGCAAATCAGAGTTTTAAAAACAACTCTTTTAATCTTCCAAATTGAAATTTTTTAAAAAAAAAAAAAAAAAAAATTAGTCTCCCAAAAAGTCTAACCAAATGGATTTATGGTCTGTACAATGAATTACTCTTTCTTTAAGAAAATTATATTGTAAGTTAATGATTGTAAATTTGATAGTTTTAATTTATGGATTTGATTGATAATAATTGCTCTATATCAACTCCAATCACAAATTGATTTTTGATATAAACAGAATTTGAACCCCTAATATTTTATTTAATTACAAGTGATTTAGAACTAATTATACCCGTATTGTAAACCAACATTTAAAATAAATGGTAAATTAAAAAAAATTATTAACATTATCTCTATAGATACATACTCTTTCACTTACTCGATTCACTAAAATTTACCTACCCTAGGGGTGTCCACCAAACCCGACCCCCTGCCAAACCTGCCCCGCCCCTTATAATGATAGCTCTTTATAGGTCCAAACACAAATTGATTTTTGATATAAACCAAATTGAACTCCTAACCTTTTGATATAAACCAAATTTGATCCCTAATTTTTTATTGGAATACAAGTGATTTAGAACTAATTAAACCCATATTGTAGACTAACATTTAGAGTAAATGGTAAATTTAAATATTAACATTATACATATTAACTTCTGTCCTTTCTTTTCTTTTATCTCCACTCCCATAAGAAATTGTAATTTCTTTCTTTCTAAACCTCTACCGTTGGACCACTCTCCACTATCTGTATGTATAACTGTTTCTCTTTCTCCTGAATATAATAATAAGAATAAAATCCAAGTTAGTAAGAAAATAAAATTCGAGTTAACTGAACAATTTACATTAAACTCTCAAAAATTCTAAAACTAAATTTCAGGACTAACCAAGCAAACATTAATTTCTCATTCTATCAAAAACATTAATTTCTCAACACACTCATAAAGAAAAATTATGAAAGACCCATTTGGTAAGAAAATTCTTAGATAGTCCTAGAATATAATAAAATAATGCTTCTTCTTCTCACATTCATAGGAAAATTCATTCATTAAATTCATGGTGAGATCTATTATGAATGTGAGAGAAGAGAGGATCACTCTCCGTGTACTTAAAAATTACTCCATTTAGTATCACAGTTTAAATAATAATTTTTAATTTTTAAACAACATTACACATATTTTTATCCACTTTTTCACCCACACGTATATCAAAAATACTCAAACAACCTAACTTAAACTTCTCCCAAACACCTCTAACCAGCGTCCCCTCTTGACGACAACTCTTTATCATCCAAAACACTTAGAGGCAAAAATTAAATCTAAATCTCTTATACAACTATTAAAGAAAGTCTTTAGCAAAGCTAATTCAATCCCACTATATTGCCCATTTATTAAAAACAAAAATGTTAAACATTATAATGTGATTCATTGAACTGTAAAGCTCCATTTGCTAACATATATATAATATTTACTCGAAAATTGGGTGGTGGTACAATTTACAGATTTTCTCTACATTTTCCACGTCACCGGGACAGAGAAACAAAAACACCCCCAATCAAAAATTAGAGAAAAAAAAAAGAAAGAAAAATTTTTCTTTTTTTTTTGGGTTAACAAAAAAAAGGACAGAAGAAAATATCTATGGGGACCTACGGCGGTTCCTAGTTCAAGCTACCAGCACTGATTGATTTTCCATCTTCGAGTCATGTAAAATCCAGTTGGATTTGGAGTTGAGAATCCAAATCCGACGCCGAACCCAAAAGGTCCCCTCTGGTTGCTGAACTGGGAAGTGGTGTTCCCCAAAGAGAGATCGTAGAGCGCACGTGCCACCGGATCGGAGAGCGTCGCGTACGCGTTGTGAATCTCTATGAAATCTATGCCGTCTGATTCGGAGTCCGACTCGATTTCCGCCTTGTCTTCGTCTTGGTGGTGATGTTGTTGGATCATGGCGTCCGGATGGTACATCTTGGCCAGGCTCCGGTACGCTGACTTGATCTCTGTCAACGAAGCCGTTCGCTCCACTTTGAGCACCTCGTACAGACTCGTCGGATGCACCGTCGCCGACGAGGTATACGGCCTCGCCTCTGTCGCCGTGACAGTATAGGCCTTGACTGACCGTTTGGAAGAGGAGAATCTGGTTTCCGGCGAGAAATAGAGAGGTGCCGCCGTGGGGAGGTTGAGAGTCCCGAACATTGAGAAAGGAAGTTTGAGGGTTTTAGGGGTAAAATGGGAAAAGAGCTGAGAAAATTTTAGAGAAAAGAGAGAATGAGAAGTCTGTGTGAATGTATGAAATAAGAAAGAGAGGGAGATGGTTTTATATATAAAGAGTCAATGAAGTGGGAGAGAGAGAGAGAGAGAGAGAGAGAGAGATGTGGGGTTGGGTTGTGTGGGTTAAGAAAGGAAAGGCAATTGTTTTTGCATTTCAGTGGTCCATGTGGGTTTCTCATATGTCTTCTAGAAGATCTCTCTCTTTCTTTCTCTCTTTTCTTTTTTTTACTTTCTTTGCCTACTAGTTTTTTACATGGCTCATGAGCCATGGCTGTGAAATTTCTTTAGAATTTCTTTTAAAGGGTTTTGCTAGTACATACTCTTTCGAGGTCGTTTGGATTCGCGTTTGTGCGTCCACGTCCCGTTTTTGTTTTTTTTTTTTTTTACCCAGCAGCATATATTGACTTTTTAGTCATGAACAGTGCGCAAATGCACTGTTCACGAATCCCACAAATTTCACTTTTCAATAACTTTTTCATTAAAAATGGGTCTCACAGAACTATTCACACCTTTAAAAATTATTTTGCTACAGTATTTTCAGTTTCAGCAAAATAAGTTCTATCCAAACGAACCCTTCATATACTCGTCTCACTATAATTTACCCTAGGAGTGTCCACCAGACTCGGCCTCCTGCCAAACCCACCTGAAACCAAGCCAACCATCACTCGAACTGACACATGAGGCGGTTAGTGGCGGGTGACCTCCTTCAAAACCAAATAGGAGGGGGTCGAGTAGCCAGCCTTCCCTCTGAAATTCGATATAAATTGACCCGACCAACCTTCCATAAAAATATCTCAAAATTCTCGTTGGAGTCCTCCATCTCTACTAAGAACTTAACCTAAAATCACATTGTTGTCCAATATTCTGCCTAGATTTGGTGAAAATATAGCGATTTTTTTGCAAGCTCTGGTGGAGATCTTGCAATCTAGTCGAAGATTCAGAGGAAATCTGAAGTCTTTAACAAGATCCTCCTAGAGCCACCACTGTCTCGGTTTCAATTGAAACCGACTCCACTAGTGCAAAGCTCAATTCAAACTGATTTGATCACCGATTCGATTGACGAAAAGTCCTCCAATTTGCCACCAAACGAAGTTGGGCCCAATTCGAGTTGGGCACAAACTTGACTCGGACCAACTTGTGGATAGCCCTAATCTACCCCAACACAAAACATACACCATTTCATATAAAAAAAAATAATTAAAAAAATTTGTGATAATTTCAGTGTCACTAGACTTTTCATTCTTTTAATAAGTGTGTGTTTGGCATTTGATAAACTAACTTTTTGCTTATGTTTATGTGTTTTTGGATTCCACACTACTTTTTCTCTTACCATTATTAAAAATAATATAAGTTTAAGTTTTTGAAAATAGACTAATTTTTAGCTTTTTGTCTCACATTATGCAAATAAGCTATCATAAATAAACAATTCTCAAACAGACATTACAAATGAAAATATCATTTTGGTCTCTATATTTTGGAGTCATTGTCAAATTGATCCTTACTTTTTTTCTAACTCTACACTCTAGAGTTATTGTTTAAAATACAATGAATATTATGATTAAATGCTCAACTAGTAATACTTGTTTCCATTGGTTTACTTGACTTAAAAAATAGTTTGACTTAAAATAAAAATTTATCTTCAAAATGTTGTACATAGTCATGATGTTAAAAATACTATACATTTTACTACATAGTCTTACAAATTGATATGCCAGTTTTTAAATGATTGATGCAAAAATATCACAAATTTTACCATATATAGTTTATAAATTTAATGTATTACCAATCAAAATAAAATAATTCAAATATTTATGTGTAACCAAACACATTCATCTCAAGTTATATTAGATTTGAGGAGTTTATAATGGTTTAAGGCTTGAGATCTAATGGACCTCCCTTAATGCATGGCAAATAGAGGGTGGTAAGCCAGCATTAACTTAAATCATAAAGGCATATTTAATGTGAAATGGGTCTAATAAGGGTTTATAGATGGGTCACCTAGTCATGGTTTGTTCACACTTTGGAAAGGTTTTAACATCCTTTGGATAGCTCAATATCCCTACTCACCATGAGCTGTAGGTTTGTATCCATCACTAATTGCCTATTTGGAAGGAAGAAAAATTGATTAAAAAGGAATGAAATATATATAATATTTTAAAATATTATTGATTATAATTTACCACGGAAACTTACAACAATCTTATATATATATATATATTGAAAATTTAACTCACAATTTTGTACAATAGGTTTCACAAACAGTCAAAATTTGATCCCTTAAGATTTTAATATATTATTCAATTGTTTGAATTAAGATTTTCATATTTAATGTGGAGAAATTATTTAAGTAGGGGAAATTATTGATCTAGCAGCAGCTCATAAGATTATTTACATATTCTTTTAATCATACGATTTATTTAATCATTTGACTTATTTAAACGATATAATGACTTCTATAATTTAATACATGTGGATAGTTTTATGAACTCTCACGTGATCTCTAATTTAGTTGAGAGGAAAACTTTACACAATGACTAAATTTAGTATATTAGTTGTATATGATACCGTTAAATATCACCAATTAAGTTAATTCACATACTCTTCTAAAGAAAAAAAAGAATCCAATTCACATACATTGCATGAATAAGTTTATAGTAAATTTGTTTTGGTTAGGTATGTCATTATTAGGGGAATGCTATGATGGATTTCATTTTCTTTATAAAGTGTAGATAAAAGAGAATAAAATTTGATTTGTCCAACTCATATTATCATCAAGATGAGGTGTTCCAAAAAGTGAAGAAGAAAATTTGATTGTCCAACTCATATTATGTAGTGTTTGTGTTACACGTTGAGCGTGTTAAAAAAGTAGGATAATGCAAATTGGCAAATTGGGAAATACAACGTGCGCAGCGTGGAATTGCCCATTGGTAATGTGTATTGGCTAATGGCTATTGCAATCATTGATTGCGTTTTGTGAGATTGGCTTTGGCTCACATCAAGAGACAAGAGCGGCTCATAAAATCATATTACTTGTAGCCGACACGAAGTGCTAGCCGCGTATGTACACACTTCACTTTACAACTAGAAAGAAGTTTTCAAAAGTCTCCCACATGCCAAGAGTTTCTAGAAGATAAGATAAAGCAGCCAACATTCATGGGATTATTGGATTTGGTTCCGTCCTTCTCAGCTCTCCGAATTCTTCTTCTGTTTCTGTTTCTGTGCCGTGTACATATCTTTCATCTTTGCAATACATAGGGTTTGTTTGGATAAAATTTATTGTTAAAAATTAAAAACTAAAAACACTGTAGTAAAATAATTTTTAAAAGGGTAAAAAATACTGGTCATTGGCCAAAAGTTACTATTCATAGCCAATGAACAGTAACAAACATGAGTAAAAAAAAAAAAAAAAAAAAAAAAAAACTTGGACATGGACGCGCGTTTTGGCTATCCAAATGCCCTCATAATACATGCACTAGTCAAGCTACATGATTGGAGACTTCCGAAGCACGAGGAAATGTACTTATTTTTCTCATGGTATAGTTTATTTATTAAATTTATAGTGAAGTCTATCATAAATCTTTGCAATACATGCACTAGTCAAGTTACATGATTGGGTACTTCTAAAGCATGAGAAATTGTACTTATTTTTCTCATATGGTATAGTTTATTCATTAAATTCATAGTGAGGTCTATGAGGTTTACCACGAATTTGAGAGGAAAGAGCTCTCTCCTAAAAAAAGATTTGAGAATTCCTTATAATATATATATATATATATATAAAACATTTTAGTAACTTAGCCTACAAAAACACGACTTGGTCCCCCAAATCTTTAAATTAAATTTAATGATGCTCCTAAATAAAGAATTGTCTAATTGATCTAGTAGTTATAGATAAAGTTTATTTTTTAATTTATTTTTTAAATTCACTTTTCTTTGTAAAATGTGTTCTTGTATCTATTAAAGTTTTAGATACAAGAACACACTTCACTTTACAACTAGTAAGAAGTTTTCAAAAGTCTCCCACATGCCAAGAGTTTCTAGAAGATATAGATAAAAAAACCAACATTCATGGAATTATTGGGTCGGTCCCTCTCAGTTATCAGAATTCATCTTTTGTTTCTGTGCCGTGTATATATCATCTATTTTTGAAATACATGTAATGGCGGAGCTACATGATTAGGTAGGGGCCTTGTTCTTAAGTACTTCTGAAATATGAAGAATTGTGCTTATTTTTTTCACATTTATAGTATGATTTACTTATTAAATTCATGGTGAGGTTCACCATGAATTTGAGAGGAGGGAGTCCTTCCCTAAAAAATATTTGAGAATTCTTTTATATAAATATAAATATATATATATATATATATATTAAAGTTTTGGATCATTCATATTATTTTTGAACATTTTATTAGTTCAATTGAAAAAAAATTTACTTACTTTGAAAGACTATCTGGTAATTTATAATGAAAAGTAAAATTTTAAAGATTTCACTATGGAAGATAGTAAAAGATGAATTTAATTTTATGAAAGATCGTCAACAAACATGATCTTTATGTGTGTATGTGAATAGATGTATATGTTTTTGTGTGTGTATGAGAGTTTGTATAGAGTATTGACTAATAAATTAGTACCACAAGTCGCCCCCTCTCCCAAATGAAAAATTTTGGCTCTGCCCCTGAATACATGACACAATAACAGTAAAATGAAACCCTTAGGCAAAGATAGGAAGAGACAAGTAGCATCACATTACTAGAAACCAAGTAAAGATAGTTACTTTAAGTCACAAAGAGCAACTTGCGCATTTGTGATTAGAGTAGATCGCGCAAGAATCACATGCGTAAGCCATTTCATATGCTCTGCGACACCAATTTAGCAAAAGAAGCACATAACAAGCATGTGGGTAAGAGCAGGAACTTCAAGACAATTATCGGAGGATTCTTAACCAATGTTTTATGGAATGAGAGCAATTGTAACACAACGCTTGGCAAAGGAAATTAAAATAATTGTCAAAGTCTTAAGTAAAAACAGGGAGGCATACTTCCACACAAAACACACACAATCATCCATCAAAACTAGGAATATTGTTCTCTCTTGTAGTCAATATTTGGAGGTTATTATTTCTTACTTGTAAGTGCATTCGATTTGTCTCCCATGAATTAGGCTTTGTAATTTAGGCTCTTTGTAACTTAGGTGTTTTAATCTTATTACTATTATCCATAAAGTATATTTTAATTTCATTGTTCTCATATTTAACTGTATTTCATAAAAGAAAGTCTTCTTAACTTAGGTCGTGTCAAATCCATTTCTCTTTATGCGAAGTGAGTTAATTTCCTATTTTGAGCGGTGTTTAATCGCTTCAAGTGGATGGAAAATTAGTTTGTACTCAAACTGTAGCAATGTTTCCAATTGGAAACTCTTAACCCCTTAAGAATAATCAAACAGTCTATTTTTTGCTAACCTAATCAAACATAGTCAGTTAGTAATAATATAACTAATTTAAATTTTTTTTTTCAACTTTGATAACATATTTTATTTGAAAAAAAGGTTCGAAATTGGAATATTCGGTGGAAAAGTATTGGGAGTTGTTTGACGGACTACAAATTTGGAATATAATTATTATATGCAAGCTGAGTAATAAAATAAAACTCAATTTAAAATTGAACAAGTAAAGTGAACACCTCCCACGTGAGAGAGTTTCTAGAAGAGAAGAAACTAAAAGGCCCAATGTTTTGATAAGGAAGTACGTGTCGCCACTGGTTTGGCTTTGCCAAATTGCCAAACTGACCCATCAAAACACATAAAAACCAACGGTGGGGATTCTTGAAAATGAGCTTTCACCGTAGGATGCAGAGGACTTGAGTCACCTGACCTAATTTCATGGCACTTATCCTAAAATTCATGCGGATAAGATAATCTACCAAGTGAATTGGTCTATTCCTTTCCTTCTATTAATTCTATCAATCACTGTTGACTATTGTGTGTGGCTCTCATTGGTTTGGCACGTGTGAAGGCCTTCTAGATCCTGTCCTGTTTTCGATCTAGATTTTTTTCTTTTTTTTAGCTGACTCTCTAGTCTAGATATAATTTGTAACCACCAAAATTAAAATAGCAACCCGTAACAAAATTTTTTAGCAACATTTAATGTTAATAAGTTTTGGACAAAGTTTAGTTACAATATTAATTGCAATATAAGACTACAATTTTACTCAATAATATAAATATTACTACATATTTTAAAAATCTAACCATTAAGTTACATGCTCTTTACTCTCTTAATACACATGTAAACTTTTGTGTCAATCGAATGTTATTTACTATATGATCTATAGCCTTATATTTTATGCATAATTTTAAACTAGAAAATTTTACAATTTAAACAATTTATTAATGACATAGCTATTAATTTTTAATTTTCTAGAAATTTTACAAGCACGAGGGATATAAGAAAAGAAGTAATTTAATGATGAATTTATCAAAATTCATATCTAATAAAAAGATATTAAGTAAGTTACAACTAATTTTGTGTAGCCTTATACTACAATCTATTTTGTAACTAAACTTTGTCCATCAAATTTTATTTGAAGTGATTTTTTATATTATTTTTTTACTTATAACTAACAATCTTAAATATTAATATGGTGGGAAATTTTTTACAATTTTTTTGTTTTGTTGTGATTATAAGCTTTCTCAAATCAAAATGGGTCTTTTGTCTTTTAATAAAGCTACTGGGACAATCATTTTAATTTCACAATAAAGTTTAAGTGAAAAACTGATAATAATAGATAAACAAAATGATGTCAAATGGGAAGTAATAGGAACTTAATACCTAAGTTTTGCTGTGAAAATATTATATGGTAGCACTAAAATTTTGTGTTTTGGACACTTTTTGGGGCTGTGATTGGTTTGGCACGTGTGAGGCATTCTAGAAGCTGTGGCTGTTTTCCTCTCTGAAATAAATTGGGTCTTTCCCTTCTAGTCACTGGTGTGTGTGTGTGGGGCTGTGAGTGGTTTGGCACGTGTGAGGCATTCTAGAAGGCTAGAAGCTGTCCCTGTTTTCCTCTCTGAAAAATACTTAATTTGTACTTGCAAAAGCCAAAAATAAATTGGGCTTTTCCTTTTAGACACTGTGTGGCTGTGATTAGTCTGGCACGTGTGAGGCCTTCTAGAAGCTGTCTTTGGTTTTGTCCCTGTCCTAAAAGATTAAATGTAGTCCCTGCTGGTGCTGGTATAGATATTTCAAATATTCCTATATTTTGATACGTCATGAAAGGGAAAGGCAGCTAGACTTTGTCATACTGATAGGGATTGGCACGTGCGAATGCATCTAGAAGGCTTTCCTTTTAATTGGGATTTTAAGGACTTTTTGGTTTTTGTTTTTGTTTTTGTTTTTGAGATATTTTCATATTATATACTATTTGAATATACTTTTGTCTGTTTTTTTACCATGATCAAGAAATCAATAATTTGTTTTTATTGAAAGCAAGATTTAATTCTAAATTGTAAATTTCACATTCAAGATTAAAAAATATATATTGAGTTAATTAAAATTCACATCGATTTTAAACTTATTTATTAAAAAAAATACTATTTTTATTACTCTTTTTATGGATAAAATTTGAGGAAAAAATAGGAAAAGAAGAAGAAGAAGGCTTTCCTTTTAATTGGGATTTTAAGGACTTTTTGGTTTTTGTTTTTGTTTTTGAGATATTATCATATTATATACTACTTGAATCTACTTTTGTCTGTTCTTTAATTATTAATGATTTTTTTTTTACCATGATCAAGAAATCAATAATTTGTTTTTATTGAAAGCAAGATTTAATTCTAAATTGTAAATTTCACATTCAAGATTAAAAAATATATATTTAGTTAATTAAAACTCACATAGATTTTAACTTTTTTTTAAAAATATTTTTATTACTCTTTTTATGGATAAAATTTGAGGAAAAAATAGGAAAAGAAGAAGAAGAAGAAGAAGAAGGCTTTCCTTTTAATTGGGGTTTTAAGGACTTTTTGGTTTTTGTTTTTGAGATATTATCATATTATAGATTACTTTGAATCTACTTTTGTCTGTTCTTTAATTGTGAACAATTTTTTTTTTTACCATGATCAAGAAATCAATAATTTGTTATTATTGAAAGCAAGATTTAATTCTAAATTGTAAATTTCACATTCAAGATTAGAAAATATATATTGAGTTAATTAAAACTCACATAGATTTTAAACTTATTTATTTAAAAAAAATAATATTTTGATTACTCTTTTTATGGATAAAATTTGAGGAAAAAATAGAAAAAGAAGAAGAAGAAGGCTTTCCTTTTAATTGGGGTTTTAAGGACTTTTTGGTTTTTGTTTTTGAGATATTATCATATTATATACTACTTGAATCTACTTTTGTCTGTTCTTTAATTATTAATGATTTTTATTTACCATGATCAAGAAATCAATAATTTGTTTTTATTGAAAGCAAGATTTAATTCTAAATTGTAAATTTCACATTCAAGATTAAAAAATATATATATTGAGTTAATTAAAATTCACATAGATTTTAAACTTATTTATTTTTTAAAAAATACTATTTTTATTACTCTTTTTATGGATAAAATTTGAGGAAAAAAAATAGGAGAAGAAGAAGAAGAAGAAGAAGAAGAAGAAGAAGACAGAAGAAGGAGACAGCAGCACAAATAGTCAAATAAAAAACCATTATTACTATAATATACCAGGCCCACAATATACAAACAAAAAAGGAAAAACAATTTTCGCGGCAATCAAGCTTGATTGGTTTAAGGGTAATGTTTATGAAAACAATCTAAGGCCTACCACTGCTGTCTGCTAGCCTAGGTTGGTTCAACTTTTTTAAAGTGATAGTTTGGTTCACTTTTTGAATAAACCTTTTTCTTTGCTTTGCTCATCAGTCACCACTTGGTATAAAAAAAAAAAAAACATGATGTAGGATAACAGGATCCAAAAAGTACAATTTGTAAATTTTTTACCAAATGCATTAAATCAAGTTTTGAAATTGCAAAGATGATTTTTGGTCCAAAATTTGGTAACCAAATGGTCACTAAGCTTTCTTTATTTGAAATTTTTTTTTTTTTAAATAACAAAGTTATTGTGTGAGAAAAGAAATACATATAATATGATATTTTCCTTTCTGTCATTATAGACGGAAATTACTATTAGAAAAACTCTAATTTAATTAAAATTTTTCATTTTAACATTTATTTTTTATAATTTTTGGTGCCAAAAGCACATTTACTTTTGATGGGTCACTAATTTGTGGGATTGTGAATTTTTCCCCCTTCAATGATGTCTTGCAAGTCTGAGTGCTTTTTTTCTTTTTTTTTCTTTTTTTATTTTTTTTTATTTATTCAAAGCTTAAATGCTCTTTGGAAAATCCAAAAATTAGATCAATTAGGATTGGTATAATTGATTAATCAAGACATGATATATAAGTTGAACCAGGGAATATATTTCAAGCATCGATGGGATCTTATAGGAGACTTGTTATTAATTAACTCACACTTATTGGTCAATTTTACTTGATTAAAAATTATAGGTCGGGTTATTCTCTCATAATCACATAAGTATTGTTTGTAAAGGGGTCCACATACGATCAATTGAAACGTTCCAAAACGACTATGAGTAACAACAATGAGTTCATCTACTAAAGTTGTAGAGCTTTTAGGCAATAAAGATTTTGTTCTAGATTGTAAACTCCTTTTATAATGCATTACCTTATTTGAAGTGTGTCACACTTAAAAAGGTTTTTCCTTTATAGACGTTTTCCCTAAGATTTGAACTTTTGTCACCAATTAAATGTGTGTTTTTTTTTGCTTTATTTATTGATTTGGTGCTTCTTGTTTTTGTGGTTTACAAGATTATTTTTGATGTATATGAACATAGAAATTCATTATCTTACATCAACAGTTATCTCACTCTCTGAGTCACACGCTTACTCATCAGAATGTGCTTGGTTTCCTCCCCACTAATTGACCTAATTTTAAGTATGTTTAAAAGGTGGCAGTGGCACAGAAGCAAGGGCTCCACTTTTTGTTTTGCTAATAATTTTGTCTTAGAAAGGATTGGTCATGCATTTCCTGAAAAAATGTAACGTTAATCCTTCCATAAGAAACTGATTTCGTGTCGGGTTTATACTAAACATGCTTACTTTCACTATGTGATTCAATAATTAGCCTAGCTAGCTAATACAATGAGTGAACCCTATTTTAATAATTATTGAATCACTATGTGATTCAATAATTAACGTAGCTAGCTAATACAATGAGTGAACCCTATTTTAAACTAACAAACTTCCATTACATCTACAAGTTATAGTGGAATTGACTCTCAAAAAAAAAAAAAAAAAAGTTATATTGAATTCCTTCTCACCCTACAACTATATGCCTTCTGCAATAATACTATCTCTTAATTCGCAAATATAATATTAAGGACCATCATTACACCTTAAAGTCTATTACAACCATAAATTTTATTATATTTTCAATTTTTCCTATAAAGTCCCATTTACACAAGTTTCTGGTCATTTTTATATGTGTCTATTGACCTTTCTTTCTTTTTTTTTTCTTTTTTTTTTACTATTTTTTGTTATAGAAAGTTTTAACCTATGGCGTCCGCTCCTGATAATAGTTTTTTATCATCAGACTTAGGCACCAATTAGTTTTTGGTGTAAGCGGGGATTGAACTCCAAATCTCTTATTTAACTATCAGAGACTTTACCAGTTAAATTAATTGGAACCCATCGGACTATTGACTATTAAAAATGAGTAGTGTACACTCTTGAATATTACAACAATGTTAATATGCTTATTCTGTCTACATTTGTTAGGTTTTAGATCCCTGTAAACTAGATTGTTTAACCTAATTAATTAATCAAGTGAAAACTTAGATTTATTATTCAGATCTAGGTTAAAACAAAACAATCATATCATGCAAAGCAGTAGAAAAGTAAATAACACAACGATATGATGACCCAGGAAAACCAAACGGGTAAAAAACATAGGGAGGATTTAACCTAACTATCCTTAAAGTAAAAATCAAATCCACTAGAAAGAATTGAAGTTTACAATAAGACTTAGATCACTAACATCCTATTGCTATCACATGTAGAACTTATTGACACGACTACGTGCAAGCCCCGAATCTACGGACTCCTTCTCTCTTTGGACTTTGCACCAACACAAGCTCACCTGCTTGTGATTTTAAGACTCCACTCAAAGGTTTTGGATCTCCTTAGACGTTGATCTTGCATGTAGCAATTTCTACAACACCGGATCTTGAGATTCTTTAGGGAATAACACCGGTAGAAGACTTTAGAGAGTTTTTGGGCACAAAAACCTAGATCTACAAAAGAGGCATAAGATGCACTCTAATCTCCTTAAAAAAACTCTGAAAACCCTCTCTAGAGTTAGCTTATAATGTCTTTTAAATACTGGAAAAAATGGCTTGCGATTTGGGCTTCAAACGGTCAAGCTATGGGCTTTTTATGTTTGTTGATTTTTTGTTGATATACGACTTTCAATCGATCAAGTATCAATCGAACGAAACAGATTGTAGCTCTTTTTTTTTTTCATTATTATTATCCGGAACTTGAGTTTTTTGTCTTGAACTTGAAAGTACACTATTTTAAATCAATGAAACTTACTTTTCGTCATGGTTTGCCAACATTACAAACTCAAAACCAGACAACATTAATTAGAATCTTGTCATTTATCTATCCAAAAATGACATCATTTTTTACAAAAAAAATCTTTTAGACAGGTTAATGGGATAAATGTGACAAACCACAATAAAGAAAAAAAAAGGAGACGATTTGTGTCCAATGCAGTAATGCATTGAACACGTTGAGATCCAAACACGTGTTCGAATCTCAACGTGTCCAATGCATTGAGGCATTGCACACGAACTCCACCCCAAAAAAATAGTACACTTACATAGTTATGATAATAAATGGTTCAAGAATGAATAATATATGGTTCAAAAATAATAAGCTTTAAATGTCAAGAAATGGTTAAAGGATATAAAATACATTCTAATATAGTTTTTATTATAATGGGTCTTTGCTTAGTTTGCTAGGACTTCAAGCGAGCCAGAAAATACCTAAACAGGTAACAAATAGAGTTATTTCTAAGTTAAGGTAGGACCTTGACATAAATGACAAGGGATGACCAGACCCACATGAGGATATGGGTCAATTGGGTTCCAAGTATGATGGCATATAGGTGTGGTTTTTTTTTTTTGTGTGAGGTGCAATTCACGTTTGGCTACATGGCCTAAATCCTTACCGGAATTTAGTCAATTTCAATGTTTCAACCTTCTCCCTCAAGCAAAGCCCACCGCAAAAATTCACAAAGCTGGAAAGCAAATTTGAATCCCACTGCGTAAGATTCCAAGGCACATAGATTTTGAAATCTCCGTACTGAGAAATTGGGAATAAGACAGGTTTGGTTGCCAAAGTTTTCAAGTGGTTGATTATGATTTGATTGATACTTTTTTCATACTTTATATGCCTTTCGTTTTATTGTGGATTGCCTTTTATTTTATTTTATAAACTTGTGGATTGTGTTTATTACCTATAATCTCTTCTTCTTCTTCTTCTTTTTGCTGAATTTATTCCCATAATTTCTTTCTCAATAAGAGATGTATAAGTCTTATCTTTGGACTTTGAACGCTCAAAAGTTAGTTACCTATTATTAGGTATATTCTTTACCCATGACACTGACACTTCCATTTGCACTCTACAGGGTGCAAAAAAGAAAACTGGAATTCTATACAAATTATAGATGTTAGAAGATATTATGGGCCAAAAGGTACTCATAACATAACCAGTATCTATATGCTTGCAGAGCAAACAATATAATCCTCATCTTATTTGTTGAGCAAGTATTGTAATCTTAGAGTTAATTTAGGATTAGTTAAGGGAAAGCTACTATATTGCACTAAACAATAAAAAACTACAAAGAAACCTAAAAATTATGATTTTTAAAACAAAATACAGCTATAACTTTCTCACACCAAACACTTAAACATCTGAAGCCAATCACATCTAGCTCTTTTACACAATTCACAACATCTGACCTCAACATCAAAACAGTAAGTCGTCGTCGTCGCTCGATAAAAAAAGTAGGTCATCTTTCTTGGTTATAGCCAACTCATATGGGTTAAGATTAAATGAGCCGACAAAGTTAGAGCTAGGTAGGCGTCATTGAAATATTGAAGATATATGACATCATTCTTGGTTGGGATGTATTAATTTTTTTTTTTTTTATACAAGATAGAATTTCTACTCTAGCCTAATTTAAGTGTATATATGTGTGAAGTTCCTTCCTGGAGACTTGAACCCCGGTCCTTGCCCCCCACACCCCACAAGTACTTATACTTGTCCTACACCCCATAAGCACTTATACTTGTAGAGTGACCACCGCACTAAAGGTGCGCGATGGTTGGTTGGGATGTATTTGAGATGAGGCTTGTGGACATGTATATATAAATGCGTAGAAGTGCAAGGAGTATTTAGCTTGAAACATTAAATCAAAGAAAACAAAGAGTCTTACAAAGAATTATTATTGTTTAATAAGAAAAATCTTAAAGCATTGAATCAAAGAAACTAAAAGTCTTTATTTTTTTTTTTTTTATCTTTGCTTTAAAGATTATTTCAATTATCTTTTTAAAGAGAGCACCGCATGGTAGAACCTCATATTGTTTATATGGTAAAAAACCTAAAGATATGGTCCATTTTCAAAAATGATATGTCAACTAGTCACTACGTTTTTAGTGTGGAGATGAATGATTAGGTATTCGGATGTTAATTTTTGTTTCTACTTTTCTTATTCACCTGTTTTTTATATCTTTATATAAAGTCAAACAAATTTCTCCCACACACGTGCGCGCGCTCACACACACACACACACATATATATATATATATATATATATATATATATATATATATATATATATATATATATATATTATCTTCTTTGAGAGTCAAAATATGTAGTATCTTCTTTTCTTTAGTGCTTCATTTATTTAGGCCTAATTTATTGTCGAATTGTTAATTTTATGGTAGTAAGCAAAATGCTACTAGGACATTACTCATTAGCAATAGCAATAGCAATAGCAAGTAACGACATTAAAAAATTCGCTATAATGGCCGACATTCTTTTGATAATGTTTTTTTTTTTTCCACATTTTCAATGATGTTTGAGAAAGGGGTGTGCACCTTTAAAAAGCTGAGTACACTTATAGTTCAAACTCCTCTTCCAACATTACAAAAAGATCCAATGAATAAAAAGGAAAAAAAGAAAAAGAATGCGAAGAGACGAGAATCATCAAAAGAAGAAGCTGAGAGTGATGTAAAGTATTTTAAATGGACATACCAAAGGTATGAAAATAGAATATGAGCCTTTAACCAATAAATAAGGTCCACCACAATGGCACAATGAAGAACGATAAAAATTTCTCTCCAATAGTAATTGCCCTCATGCCAATTGGTCGATCGGGGATGTTAGTCAAGATCAAAAAATGTTAAAAATATGAGCAAAAAACAAATTGCCTTAGCATTATCTTTTGGATTTGAGTACCTTAGAATAATTGTTAATAAACTATTTTAGAAAAATTTTGATACAACTTTTATGGAAAATAGAAAAAGCCATCAAAACATATCGCCGCGCATTCTTGATGCGATGACCATTTTACAAGTATAAGTACTTATGGGAGATAAAATTTGGAGTTCAAGTCTTCAAGAGAAAGTTTCACACACATATACATTTAGATTATGTTAAATTAGAATTTCTATTTTGTATTAAAAAAAAACTATCAAAACATTAATTTTATTTTTCTCCATAAAAACTTTTTAAAAATAATTCACTAACAAATACTCTTAAGGTATCGGTTAACATTTCCTTTTTTTTTTAATTTTTTTTTATACAATTTAATCTGAACAACTCCAAGCGGCAGATATTGGTTTTTGGCAGGCCATGGCTAGGTTCATTATCCTATGGAAAACTTGGCATGAATACAATGGTAAAAGATACTGCAGGACTCATGATTATTTTGTGATTAACAATACATACAGCTGGCCATTCATATTCATCAGCTTAAGATTTTTTGGAAGTATTTTTTTTTTAATAGTAACTCAAAAATGAGTCATGCAGTACCTAAAACTATCTACTCATTTTAAAATAAGTGAGTTTAATATTATCAAATCATCAAAACACACACACACACACACACACACATATATATATATATATATATATATATATATATATATATATATATATATATATATTATTTGATGAATTAATAGAATTTTGAAAATTTAAGAGTGAAATTACACTTAAAACTTTAGAAAATATCAATCCAAAATATTCTATCCTTATATTATCTTTCATGCTTAGACTAAAGGCCATGTTAGGTGTTGAAACAAATAAATCGAGTCACATATGACATTTTTCACACATATTAACAGAGTCTATTGTGATCAATATTATGTAAAAAAAAATATGTTATTCTAATCAAAATTTGTCACAGTAACAAATTGTAAAAAAAATTATTAAAAAATTTGTGTCTCCAGTATTATTTGAGCCAAAAGTCTATCCTTACATCATTGAAACAGGGAATCAAAATGTTCAGAACTTTTCTACATTAAAAAAAGATTGGAACATGTTAGTAACACTTAAATTAAGCTATATTAGAATTTCTATCTTGTATAAAAAATAAAAAAAAAACTAACAAAATATTAATTTTTTCCCCATAAAAATTTTTTAAAAATGGTTTACTAATAAATGCCCTTAAGGTATCGGTTAATTTTTTTTTTTTTACAATTTAATCTGAACAACTCCAAGCGGCAAATATTGGTTTTTGGCATGCCATGGCTAGGTTCATTATCCGATGGAAAACTTGGCATGAATACAATAGTAAAAGATACTGCAGGACTCATGATTATTTTGGGATTAACAATACATATGGCTGGCCATTCATATTGATCAGCTTAAGATTTTTTGAAAGTAATTTTTTTTTTTTATATAGTAACTCAAAAATGAGTCATGCAATACCTAAAACTATCTATTCATTTTAAAAGATCAAAATTTCTCTCTAAATTAGAAAATTTTCAAACTTCTCATATATATATATATATATATATATATATATATATATATATATATATATATATATTTTTTAGGTGTGAATTTTGAAAATCTAACTATTAAATTTCATATTCCTTACGTTCTTAACACGCATATCGAATTTCGTTCAAATTAGATATTATTTACTATTTGATCAATTAACTTATTTTTTATATACAACTTTAGATTGCGAAAGCTTAAAATTATAAAATTTATTTGATGACATAGTAATTGATCTTTGATTTTCTTGAAATTTTGTGAGCATTAAGGAAGTAATATGAACATGTAATCTAACGGTTAGATTTTCAAAATTCACAATCAATATAAATATATATGATGAATTTGTTGGGTTTTTCTCCAAACTAATTTGGAGAGAAACTTTGTTCGTTTTAAAATAAGTGAGTTTGATATTATCAAATCATCAACATTTATATATATAAGCTTACTATCATCAATCTATATACATTATTTGATGAGGTGAAAACACCTAATTCACTCATTTTTAAATTAATAGAATTTTGAAAATTTAAGAGTGAAGTTACACTTAAAACTTTAGAAGATATCAATCCAAAATATTCTATCCTTATATTATCTTTCATGCTTAGACTAAAGGCCATGTTAGGTGTTGAAACAAATAAATCGAGTCACATATGACATTTTTCACACATATTAACATAGTCTGTTGTGATCAATATTATGTAAAAAAAAAAAAATGTTATTCTAATCTAAATTTGTTACCGTAACAAATTGTAAAAAAAAAAAATTTTGTCTCCAGTATTATTTGAGCCGAAAGTCTATCCTTACATCATTGAAACAAGAAATCAAAATGTTTTGAACTTTTATTCATTAAAAAAAAGATTGGAACATGTTAGTAACAACATGTCCAAAGAGTTGTAGCATCAAGCTGTTGGGATTGCACAAAAAGTTATAAATAAACTAAGGTAGGTCGTTAGTTAATATGTAAAATTCCAACATTCATATGGTCATGCTGACAAATGAACAAGAATCCAGTAACCCACAAAAATAAATAAAAATTGTCACATGGTCACGTCAATATGTTTGGTTAATTGTCTATTATCGAAACTTGCAGTATTCATGATCTTACAAATTCCTGATAAAATAGTATATTAGCCAATGGACTCAATCATTAATTTTATATTGCTAGTACATTAATCTTCTTTTCTTTGATGCAAGTACATGAATCTTTTGATTCATAATGGAGTAATATAAAATAGGTGACGCTGCCAATAGTAAAGTAGGACAGCAACAATTAAATATTGCGTTTGTACTTCGCTGCTAGAGGGAATATATTATTTTCAGTAGTGTTCCAAACTCAACTTTTTTTTTTTTCATAATATTTTTCATATTTGTTAAAGTCGTTTACTATTTTTTCCATCATTCACAGTCGACCATTTCAATAATACTAAAAAAAAGTTGTATGTATTATTAGATCTTCTGATTATTTTTTGCCTTTGAGAGGCTTGCACAGAAGAGTATATTCTTTGTATTCATGAAGTGACCAACTTAGGTGCAGAAATATTTTATTTTTGGAGACAAGCTAAGTAATTGAAGGGATTATGGGCAGTGAGAATCGGAGCCAGTTTATGAGATAACTTGTCTGTTGGAAGATGTTGCATCATGTATGGTCTTTTTGTCTTCTTCGATTAAGATTTAAGAGGAATGGTAGTTTTCTTAAGGATTGTACCTATGTATCATATAATTTAAGATTTTAAGATGACACATAAACATAATTGGCCATTCCTTGCTGTTGATGCATCTCCATCAAAACAAGTTATGAAGCAAGCAGGCACGGAAACACACTGTTTCAGTGGTAGACAGTGACCTTTTTTTACTGATCTAAAAATTTGATTATGTGTGTGAGATTGTAAACTAACAGTGCTTGCTTCTGTCATAGTATTGTCTCTATCGATCGAAACAAGCAATCAGACAAGCATGCAAATTCACTTCTTTCCCCCCCCCCCCCCTAAAATGCTATAATAGTTATTACGAACTTTGTATAACTTCTTTTTTCTTTTCTTTATATATATATATACGTACGTATATTTTGTTCCTTTCTAGATTATTTAATTGTTTAAACTTGGCATATCAGGCAGGATGAGGAGGCAAGAACATTACAAATTGACTATTTATATATGTCTAGAAACACGTATGCAATCAGGCCTCCATTCTAGGGAACTGATTTTTTTTTTTTTAAATAAAAAAATATATTTCTTTGTTTGTTTTGGATGATTGTGATAATTGATGTTGTAAATGTCCTTCCTTTTCCAAATTAAAAAAAAAAAAAATTTAAACGAGCAGTTGAATTTTATGAAAACTTATGTATGTTTTTAGGGTGTGTGGTAGGGTTGTAAACGAGCTGAACCGAGCCGAGTATTAAATGTTTAAACTTATTCATTTAATTTTTTTTTTTTTGGAACACAAGCCAAGCTCAAGCTTATTATCAAATAATGTTCAAGTTTGGCTCATTTTCTTGTTGAGCAAGTTTGAGTATGTTCACAAGCTATTTGATTAACTTTTTTTTTTTTTTTTCTCTATACAGTGTGAGACTTGACTAAAATGTTGTACCTCTTCACAATTTTATGAATTTTAACTATGAATATATTGTTTATATCATTAATAAACTACAGATAATAATTTAATATCATATAAACCTATTGACAAACTTATACAATCTAATTTCAAGTCTATATATTTATAATTTTAGACAAGTATACATATAAAAATATAATATTATATGGAGTTAAATCGAGCCCATGTGTTTACGGGCTTGTTCACAAACACATTATTTTGTTTGAGCTTGGTTTGTTTAATAATCGAGTGTAAACTTAAGACTTGAGCTTGATTTGTTTTCTAACCAAACGAATATAAACAATCCTTTTTTCGAGTCGAGCTCAAACTATTCATAAACAGCTTAATTCAATTGCAGCAATGCGAGGTGTGGGGCTATCTTGTTCCTCTTTTAAGTCTTAAACTTGCACTAGTGATATATATCAATATATGACTCTCCCCTGCTTTTTATTTGTGTGCAGACAAATTCGATAATAATAAATTTTATTAGTTGAGTTAGCTGAAAGCCACCCATTATAATTTTAAATTGATATTAATAAACATTTACCCAGTCAAAACATAATCCTCTCCATTTCAAATCTTGTTCATTTTGTCAATTTTATAATTTTCATTGCTTAGATTCTATTTTCTAAATCTCACAATGTGTAAAGTGCCACATCATTTAAAATTATAATGACGTTGCAGATTTTTAAAACATCTAATTTGGACCATGAAATGGAGAACATCTTTTTCCAAACAAGCTTTTCTCTTACTCATCAAAAAACCTATATTTCTGTTTCTTGCATGTTCGTTATGGGCAGTTGGCTCATGGGCCTTTTTCTTTTTTTTTTTTGGAGAGAAAGGTAAGAGCTGCTCATGGGCCCTTCAATTAATAAGAATGGAAATGGAAGCAAAATAGTTTTGTACATTATGAAGGCCCAAGTGGCATGCTCACCCATATGATCAAATATAGTTCCTTGACCTGTATCTCGATTGGCCCAAAAGAAAGAAAAAGAAAATGCCAAAATGAACACAAACATTTTTGTGCTCCCAAAATTTGACTTGTTAAAAATTATAGGAGCTTGAGCTCGAATTATTGTATTTCAAGCTTTAAAATTTATATTTGAGGTAGTTCCAATTATTTCAACTAATAAATTCTTTTTTTATAAATTTATACCAAAAGAATTTATTGGTTTGTTGACTTAATGGTAAATTGGGTTCAAATTCTACCTATACTAAGAGGGAATTTATTGGTATTTTGACTTAATGGTTTGTTCATGTTGAATACCCTGGAGCATATACATCAAAAATTATAAAAAATTTAGCTTTTAGTTACTCATTTTACTTTTTATTTTATTTTTACCCATTTAGATTGAAGATAAAGCTTGTGCATGCATGCAACAATGACCAATCCTTCCAGCCAAAACCCCAGTGATTATTAATATTTAATACACATGCACACTTGAGTAAAAGAAAATAAAAGAAAAGAAAAGAAAAACAGGAAATTCCAAATCTGACAAATTAATTACTTGCTGAGAGAAAAAGCAACCAGGAAAGAGGGATAATTCTCATAAACAACTCACAACTCGCCACACGTGGGTAAGTTGACTACCACTTTAGTGGACTAGGCACAACTCATGAAAGAGTGGTGGAACTGGAAGGCCTAGCTAGCTAGCTAGCTACATGCCTATATATCGATCTCTCTCCTCCCCAAACAGCCAAAACTAAAATAGTGTTGTGGATGTGGTGTTGCAAATCCAAAGCTCGCATTGGAAGCAACAAATTAATAAGAACACAAAAAAAGAAAAAAAAGGAAAAGAGGAGTTGCTATTTGTTGCACAAGCTAGCTAACTATTTAATGCATATTGGCATGGTGTAAAAAAGGAATAGTCATGAAAAGTTGGCCTCCTTTTCGACTTTGAATTCTAATTTTGTGAGATATTTATCAGTTGTGGAATAAATATAAATGAACTAATAGACAAGGGTTTCTGTGGACGTGTGACTGGTAAATGCGAACAAATTCAACCATCAAAATTCAAGACACAAAACAAAAGACAAGCATTACAGCCTGGATTGCTGAGCTACAACAAGTTGTTACTTTTAGATCATTGCTGTTCTGTTCAAGTTAAGAAGAATATTATAATTTTTCTCTTATAATAAATGCATTTCAGCTCGGTTTTCCAATTTATACTCATTTGATTTCTATTTGATTCGTCCTTCCCTCTTTGTTTTCTGCTTTAAAATGTCCTCCTCTCTTCTGATTTGGATCTTAATTTGTCCTCCTCTCAGCTGATTTACGTTAGTTTGAATCTCTTTTTCTTTTAAGAACAGTAATATTCGTTTTTCTTGAATTTTGATTGATGAAATATTTACTTAATAGTGTTATTTTTTATTTATTTATTTCCATATATATATATATATATATATATATAGATAGTTAAAATATACTAATTATGAATAAAATATAAAAAATAAAATAAACAAATTAAAAAAATTATTATATATAACTTCATATCTCACATTTTATTTTTAGTAAATGAACAAATGACACTTAAATTTATTCTCTCATAAAATTGAGACAGGTTTGCAGGGTTAAGGAAGTTCAAACAAAATATCATGGAAGTTTATTACTAAAATGACCTTCCCACCTGCCCTCTTCCTTAACCCAGTGGTAGGCAAGAAAATAAATTAACTTTTCCAAACTAAGTACACTAATACTCTCTAGAAACATCAATTACAGCACGCAAACTTTAAGATAACCAGTTAGGAAAGCATAGCTGATGTCTAATTGATATAGATGCCAATGAAATTGAGCTGCCAAGGTTAAGATGATTCTTACTGTAGGAGGCTTATTAACTGGACTAAATGTTTCATCGTAATCTAGCTTAGCTCGGAGAGTATTGAATTTCAAGCTTTTAGTAAATGAACTTTCTCATGTAATTCTGGACTAAACATAATCATTTTATTTCAAGCTTTAAAATTTATATTTGAGGTAGTTCCAATTATTTCAACTAATAAATTCTTTTGTTATAAAATAAGTAAATTGGGTTCAAATCCTACCTATACCAAGAGGAACTTATTGGTATTTTAAATTAATGGTAAAGAGTAATTATCATATAACAGATATCATAGATTTTAATTTTTATCTCACTGATGCAGTGTAAGCGTATAGAAGTAGAATCTATAAACATGATTTTAAAAATCGGCACAATCAAAGAACCGATTTTGATCCCAGTTCCCGATTTTTACCAATATAGATGTTTTAACCAAACCGATTGATGCTTGCACTTAATATAAATAAGAAAATGTGAAAATTTACACAAATCATGCTCTGCTCACCGGAATACACACACAAACACACAAGAAAATTTAAAAAAAAAAAAACAGTTGAAATCCTGCAATTTTGTTAAATGGGTCACATCTTGTTTTCTTTTCCTTTTACTTTTTTTTTTTTCTTTCATTTCTCTGTTTTTTTTTTCCTGCCTCTTGTTTGAAAATGGTATCCCTTCACTGCCAATACTCATCCTATGCAGACCCGTGCCAAGTCTGGCATCTCCAGGCTGGGCTGGATTACGATGAAACATTTAGTCCAATTAATAAGCCTCCTACAATAAGAATCATCTTAACCTTGGTAGCTCAATTTCACTGGCCTCTATATCAATTAGACGTCAGCAATGCTTTCCTACCTGGTTATCTTAAAGTTTGTGTGATGTAATTGATGTTTCTAGAGAGTATTAGTTTACTTAGTTTGGAAAAGTTAATTTATTTTTCTTGCCTATCATTGGGTAAGGAAGAGGGCTGGTGAGAAGGTCATTTAGAAATAAATTTCCATGATTTTTTTTTGAACTTCCTTAACCCTGCAAACCTGTCTGACTTTTATGAGAGAATGAATTCAAGTATCATTTGAGTGAAAGTTCATTTACTAGAAATAAAATGTGAGATGTGAAGTTATATAAAATAATTTTTTTTTCAATTTGTTTATTTTACTTTTTATATTTTATTCCAAATTATATTTTAGCTATCTAAGTATCTATATACATATATATATATATATATATATATATATATATATATATATATATATAATTGAAAAAAAAAAACTAATACTATTCACCAAGTGTATCACCAATCAAAATTCAGAAAAAACGAATGTTACTCTAGAAAGCACGAGTGCGATTCCAGGGTCGCCGCACCCGCACTGGACTCGCGGTGACACGGCAACGCTCCTCTGATGCACTAATTCGGCCCCCTTTTTTTTTTTTTTTTCGATTCGTGCAGATACTGGCCAATCGATTTGGGCCGAAATTGGCTGAAATCATGGTCGAAAAATACATGTTAGAAGAAAAAACTTGTGAGTTGTATTCTAATTCATGAATATTATGTTTTAGTTATTATCTACGATTACTCTTAAATTGGTATATATTTACAATTATATGAAAAATTATACTTAGCAATATATAGAAAATAAAAATAAATTTAATATTTTTTTTTAATCGCAGCACCCACACCTTACTTTTTCAAAAATTGCCGAATTCCACACTCGTATCCACACCTGCATCTTAATTCGAATATGCACCCATGCTTCATAAATATTACTGTTTTTAAAAGAAAAAGAGATTCAAACTTACCCAAATCAATGGAGAGAAGGATGAATCAAGACCCAAATTAGAAGAGAGGTGGCTATTTCAAAGCAGAAATCAAATCAGTAGAGAGGGAAGAGGGGAGGCCGAATCAAATAGAAATCAAATGAGTATAAATTGGAAAAACGAGCTAAGATGCATTTATTATAAGAGCAAAATTATTATTCTTAACTAGCCGTGACCCCGCGCATTGCGCTTGATAATTATCTTAAAGTGGTTTTATTAAAAAAATTTTACAATTTAAACTAATTTAATAAAGAGTAATGTATTTCCTAATCATATTTTTATTTATTATAGGAACAATCATTAATGTAATATAGAAACAATCATAAATCTAAATTTTGTTGTGCCAAAATGAAAACAATACAATTTTTCTCAAAAATTCAAAGGGCAAGTTAACGAAAATATTCATTTTTTTTAAATAAAAGTTATTTATAACATTTTGTGAATCATTAAAAAGAATATAAATTTGAAAATTATTCTTTTAGTTTTAAACAAACTTTCTCAAACCTTATTTTTTTTGCCTACAATCCAAAACACCAAAAAATGTAACTAAAAAAATTAATAAAACTTAATAATGATTAATTGAACCAATTAGGAAAACAGTTTGTTGTAATTTTATTCACCTAAAATATATTATCAAATAAACAATTATTAGCAAAATCTAAGACTTAAATTTCTATATATGCATTGTTATAAAATAATAATAATAATTAATAAATAATTTCCAAAGCATAAATTTGTCACCCATCTAATTATTTTCGTTTGGCTAACCTTTGTTTTTCTCTAAATAAATGGTATTACAGTGTGCTTCTAATACAATTATTAAAAGTACTTTGTCCACCACAAAGGATTAAAGAATAAACAAAAATTAGTAAAGTCTCATAGTTAACATATAAATTAAGCACTATAAAAAATCATGCTATGTAATACAAGAAATATCAATTTACAATAAATACTAAATTATCTAATTCATGCTATGTAATAGAATAATATTATATTTTTATATGCTATATTTAATTATTTATAACGCAATAGGATAACATTTAACAATCAAAGAGAACAAAAAATAAAAAATAAATAAATAAAAAATAAAAGCAAGACTAAATTGCATTAACCCAAAGTAGAGTTTTAAAGAGTGTAAAAAATTATCAACCTAAAGCAGATATGCAAGAAAAATAAAAAAAAATCCACCAAAAATTTGAGAGAGAGAGAGAGAGAGAGAGAGACAACCTTTTTGTTGTGAAGGAAAACTATGCATAGAATAGAAGAGATAGCGACAGATTTATAGTTAAAGGGTATGAATAAGAAAAGACAAAAATAAAGGAAGATAAAGGAAAAGAGGAAGAATGATATTAATTTAGAGGGTAGTGGGGAGATGAAAATGTAAGGAAGGGAGAAAAGTTGGAGAAGTAGTGGAAAGATGAAAAAGTAAAGGAGGGACAGATATTAGAGAAGTTTAAATAAAAAAAAATGTTAAAAACTATTATAGGAAAATTGGAAAAAAAGAAGAAGATAATGACGTGGTTACTGATGTGGCTCAATGGGAGCGTGACAACAATAAATGCTACATTTTAACTTTTAGAAATAGATAGATTAGTAAAGTCTCATAGTTAACATCTAAATTGAGCACTATAAAAAATCATGTTATGTAATAGAAGAAATATCAATTTACAATAAATACCAAATTATCCAATTCATACTATGTAATAGAATAATATTATATTTTTATATGATATATTTAAATCTTTATAACGCAATAAGATAACATTTAATAATCAAAGAGGGAAAAAAAAATTAAAAAACAAAACTAAGTTGCATTAACCCAAAGTAGAGTTATAAAGAGTATAAAAAATTATCAACCTAAAGCAGATATGCAAGAAAAAAAAAATCCACCAAAAATTTGAGAGAGAGAGAGAGAGAGAGAGAGAGAACCTTTTTGTTGTGAGGGAAAACTATGCATAGAATGAAAGAGATAGCGACAAATTTATAGTTAGAGGGTATGAATAAGAAAAGAAAAAAATAAAGGAAGATGAAGGGAAAGAGGAAAAATGATATCAATTTAGAGGGTAGTAGGGAAATAAAAAGGTAAGGAAGGAAGAAAGGTTGAAGAAATAGTGGAGAGATGAAAAGATAAGGGAGGGAGAAAGATTGGAGAAGTGTAAATATTAAAAAAATAAATGTTAAAAACAATTACAGAAAAATTGGAAAAAAAAAAAGATAATGATGTGGATGCTGATGTGGCTCAATTAGGGCGTAGCAACAATATGCTTTTGCTTTTAGAAATTTATAGATGAATTCCTCCGCTCCATCCATTCTTTATGTTTGTTGGTTTGCACAGAAGTTAGCTTTTCAAAAAAAAAAAAAAACATATATATGACCTCGACTCCACAATACTAATCTCTTTCTCTAAGAAAAGTGGCAATTCCCTGTAATTAGAGACAAATATCTGTGTACATGTATTTGTGGGGCACATAAAAAACCTAGAGAATAACATCCAGCTTTCATTTAAAACATACTTTGCTCAGTTTATATATATATCTTAAAGATCTGATTAATGATTGATGACATATGATCTCAACTTTACGTACAAAAATGTTAACACCATTTATTGTCCAAATTATATATATTACATTTCATATATACTTCATTCACTCTATTAATTATTCCCAAGTCCGACACATATATATAGTTTTGCCACAATTACTTTCGTATCATGTCATATATGTAGGCTTTTTAAAAAATTGATCATAACTATTTCTTGAATTCCATTATAATAATATTTACAAGAAGGGATTAATTTAAAATAGATCCTCCGATTGCAGGAGCAAAAGCAGCCCGCACTGAGAGTATTAAATTTGTGATGTTTGAAGAAAGTGGTAAATGTGCCGCAGGTACACTGACCAAAAATTAATAATTTATTAATTCATGAAGAAATTAATCATAAATTACAAGTACAACTGATTTTGGTGGCGTTTGGATAGCGTCTAAAGAGAGCGTTTTGCGTTTGGCGTTTGTATATCCGTGGGACCCACTGCTACAGTTGCTTCCAATTAAACGCAAGACTGAGCTGAAAACGCGTAGCGTTTTTTTCCTTCAACGCACCGTGCGTTCTTCGTGTTCTTCATCGAAACCCAAAACTTCAAACCCAAAACCAAAAGCAGCAAACCCAGCAAACCCAAAACTTCATCGAAACCCAGCTTTGTGATTCTCAAACCCAGAACATGATGAACCCAGAAAACCCGTTCTTAGTGTTCTTCACCAATCAAACCCAGAACTTCATCGAACCCAGCAAACCATTCTCAAACCCAAAACATAATCAACCCAGCAAACCCATTCTTCGTGTTCTTCACCGATCAAACCCAGCAAACCCATTCTCAAACCCAGAGCATGATGAATCCAGCAAACCTATTCTTCGTGTTCGTCACTGATCAAACCCAGAATTTCATCGAACCCAGCAAATCCATCAAAACAGAAGATCAAAATAGTGAAACCAAAACCATATGAATAAAAATCATGTGAAAAAAAAAAATCAAACCCATGTGAAAAAAAAAAAAAAATCAAACCCATCAAACCGGTCAAACCCAGCAAACACAACCGATCAAATGGATCTACCCAGAAAACCCATCAAATCCACCGCCGATCAAACGCATCCACCACCACCGAGGGACCCGATCTTCGCCGGCGTTAGACTGGGTTGCTTTCCTTGTGGATTTACATTTTGAGCTCTTCGCCGGCGTTAGACCGATGTAGTTCTTCCTCTCTTCCTTTCTCTGGCGGGCGTGGAACTCTATTCTCGAAGACGCAGGCGTTAGGTAGTGTGGGTGAGGACTGAGAAGTTAATAGAAAAAAAAAAAAAAAAGAAGTAAAAACGCGTTTTCAGCTGAGCTACAGTGCTCGGACCAAAAATAATCAACCCGCGTTTTTCAATTATTTGCTACAGTATTTTCAGTTTTCAGTTTTCAGTTTTCAGCAAAATAAGCTCACCCACAAAAAAAAAAAAAAATGTACACAATCTCAAAGCTTTTAGGTAAGGGAAAGCCCTCTAGTACTACAAAGCTAAAGTGAGATTAAGCATGCATGCTTGATTATAAAATTTTGTCACAAACCTTTGAATCTCCTCTGTCAGGGCAGGAAGAGGAGAAAATAAGCAAGCAGGGTCGACGTTGCCTTGTACACTGATCTCCTTAGCCAATCGTTTCCTTCCATCTTCCATGTCCACTGTCCAGTCAAGCCCAATCACATCAACGCCAGTTGCTTTCATACGCTCAAGAAGGCCACCATTTCCGTTAATGTATAGAACAAGTGGCGTTTGAGGACATTTGTTCTTCACTATACTGACAATCTGCACTTTCAGAAAAATAATTAATACCAATGAAAAATAAGAAAATGTGAAAACTTACACAAATCATGCTCTGCTCACCAGAACACACACACACACACACAAAAGAAAATAAACAAAAACCCCAAAACAGTTGAAATCCTGCAATTTTGTCAAGAATATAGCATGTAGACATAACGCGTACAGCAATATTTCATCATAATGATAAGCGAAAAGGCAATGACAGATAGGTGAAAATGATGTTCTTGGTCTATGATTCACTCTTTGCGTGTTATAAAATTGTCCTCCGATTTTCACAGTAACTAAAATTCTGTACATGACACACTAAATATGCAAGAAACTTGAGACTTGAAAATTCACACCTTTGCATATCGTGGCCTTGACCAGCGTTCCCACATATCAGGCGGTAGTTGTCCACCCCATGAGTCGAAAATTTGTATGCAATGAGCCCCAGATTCCACTTGGAATACAATGTAGTTTGATATTGCCGGTGTCAAATGACAAAGAAGGGCCCTCAATACATGTGGTGCAGTATGGCACATGGTCTTTATGGTTGTATATGTGCGCGTTGTACACCCTTCCACTATATATGTAGCTATATCGTCCAAGGTGCTCCTACAAAACCTAAAACAGCAGTGTTCCCACCAACCTACACAAAAAGAATAAATAACTTAGAGAAGCAAGACTAAAGAGAGATACTACACTTCTATCATAATTTACATGTAAAACAAATGCCAAACAGCACAATTGTTATTCTTTCTAGGCATGAATGATTATAGAAATTACCTCCCGGCGCAATATCCTAAGGGATTCCCCCACAAAATGAAGTTTTTCTAAGTCAATGGGATGCAGAGACTTCAGTCCCTCTTCAGAATAAATTGGTGACTGGATAACAGGACCCCTCACTTCTTCTATGTCAAATGGGACACCAAAGGCAGGTAGAGGGGTAAGTATATCAGAGAAAATAATAACTCCATCGGGATGGAAAGCTTCCCAAGGCTGCAAAGAGATTTCTATTAACAGACATATATGATATACCTTCCTGCCTGGCACATCATCCATGCCGGAGGTCGACTTACAGGATCTCCTCTCGCAGCTTTAACCAAAAGAGGATCTGGAAATATAAATAAATAAGATAAGAGAGTCCAATGAAGACCTTCGCATATCTCAAATCATGGAGTCCAAACATCAAGTAATATTCAATGGTACAATAGCATACTTGATTCTCAAAAAGGAAAAATTTACACCTCCCCAAAACATCAAGGTTAAGAAACAGATGAAAAAAGATGATCTATTTATCTTCAAACATGGAGTCCAAACATTGGGAAAATATCATACTAATCAACAGATATATGTAATTTTGAAATGAGTGGGAATAAAGGAAAAGAAGGTTAAATTAACAGATGGCAAATCCTTTGTCATGGGCTCCATGGTAGAGGATGTACCAAGAATTCCATAAGACTACAAGAGCAGGGTTGAAAATATTTGCAGGTACAAGTAAAACCAGCAAATGTCATATTAAAACAGGAACCAAGGCAACTTTATGAATGATCTTAACAAAAACTTATGGTTTAAGAACGCTGATTTGGTACATCTAATTCCACCAAATTCATATGAAGTATTTTATCTTGAGCAGTCAGCCTAAGCATAGAATACATGTGAACCTAAGTAATCTTATTGAGGATCCATAGCCAACCCCAAAAATATTGGGACTAAGGCTTTGTTGTTGTTGTTGCAGTCACCCAAAGTATGTGTAGCAAAATAATAAAATCCTTAGTTAAATCTTATAAGATCTGAATCCTTATAACATATAAGGGTATTTATAGAAAGGGAATATTGCGCCATATGCTCGATGCTAAGACATGATCATGCATTCATTAAGAATTCCTTGATAGCATGACAAATGTTGGCATCTAGATGTGGAGAAAAGAGAAGCTTCTAAGTAAAGTAATTTGTTTAAGTGAGCAGGATTCACGTGGCAACCCTTAAGTTAGTAATGTAAGCAGACATGGTTATAGGTATTGATGTTGCCAAGCACCATCCCAACCTTATTCTATGACATAAATCTTAAGAGATTCACATTGATGCAACTAATAGATTTTAATTATTTGCTAATTTTGAGAAATTCAGAAAAGCACTAATAGTTTGTCCCTTCGTTGTCCACAATTTAGTGAGACAATAATATTCAATAGTCACAAAACAACATAAATAACTTTCAATTACTTCAATTTCTTCTCTCATTTTAATATGGAAAAACCCACATTAAACTTCTAAAGACAAAAGTTCACAACTTTATGAGAAATGAAGCCCTTTTTCTGTCCCCTCTCCTATTTCTCTTGCCTGTACCAAGCACTACTGATGTCACTCTGTTGAAAATCCAGTTAGAATTTGTGCATGCTTTCGCCCCCCCCCCCCCCCCCCCTCTTCTTTTTTCGTCCCTTTGGATGATGCAGGAGCCATTAATAGCACTGAAGAGGCATTTAGCAATACACCAAGACTTCTCAATAGCACTGATTCCGAGCAAAAGCCTAAATGACTTTAAGAAAACCAATTTTCCTATGATTTTTTATTATAAAGTTTGTATTGCATTTGAAGACGAGTTGGGGTGCAGGTGTTAGACAAGTAAAGGGACCAAGATGATCCAAGGACCAGTGGAGAATGTAGCTGAAGAAGACTCAGTCATTACTGTTTTGCATGAGAAGGAAAATGGCAAACTAGATCAAAAGCCAGGGCTTAGGGAGACCATTAAATTTGGTTCACTTGGAGATGAACCAATTAAAGTAGAAGGAAATGATGTTTCAGATGCCAACTTCCCTAAGGATGCAGTTGACGAGTGTGCAGCACCTAAGCAAATCCATTTATTTGATTTTTGTCTCAGGCTGATAAAGAGAACCAGAGGAAAAATCATGTCTGATTTCAGATCACTGAAGCACTGAAGGCAAAAAGGTCGGATTGAGCACGGTTAATTTCTCAGATTAGAGCTCTGAAAGATGACAACAAGAAATTAAGATGATCTTGGATGAGAAAAGAAAGGAGATGGAACCTTGGCAACAAGCTCTTGCGAAGTTGTGCAATTCAAGCAATGCTGGTCGGGGTGGTGGTTTATGTTTATCTGAGGAAGAGCTTAGGGTGAGTTTGGTTCAGCTTTTTGTAAGAGTGTATAATGAAAAGGTGGAGTTTTTAAAAAGTGCATAATAAAAAAGTGTATTTTTAAAAAATTGAGTGTTTGGTAAAAGTTGTTAAAAAGTTCTTTTTGAAAAAATTGAGTATTTAGCTAGTACTTATAAAAGTGACAGTTTGAGGAATAAATTACCAAAAAAGACAATGTATATATAAGGGAGTTTATTTCATACTTAAATCAATATTTTGAAATTATTTTTTCTCACCAATATTAGCTAATAATATCCTGCTACTTAAGATTTATTGTGAAAGTATTGTAAAAATATTGTGATAATTGATACCGATTTTAATTTGAATGTATTATTACAAAATTTTTTTCTCTTTCTAAAAAAATTATTTTTTTCTCACCAATATTAGCTAATAATAATTTACCACTTAAGATTTATTGTGAAAGTATTGTGAAAATATTTTCATAAAAAATTGATATTGATTTTAATTTGAGCGTACTATTAAAATTATTTTTTTCTCTTTCTATAAATTTTTTTTTTATCACCAATATTAGCTAATAATAACTTACCGCTTAAAATTTATTGTGAAAATATTGTTATAAAAATTGATACTGATTTAATTTAAACGTACTATTAAAATTATTTTTTTCTCTTTCTTAAAAAATATTTTTTTCTCTCCAATATTAAAATTTATTGTGAAAATATTGTGATAGCATTTTCTTCTTCTTTTTTTTTTTCATTTTTTTCCCTCTTTTTTTCTCCTCCACACACGACTCCGCCACATCTTTTTTCCTTTTTTTTTTTCCCACTCTTTTTTTCTCCTCCACCCACGTATTACACTTTTCCTTTTTTCCTTCTTTCCTCTCTTCTTCCTAGCCATATCCTCCAGCCACTTCGTCCATACTCAAGAACATTCCACAGAGCTCTCCTCTTCCTTTTTTTTTTTTCCTTTGCAAGAACTTATCTGTCCATAGAGCTACCACAAGAAACCCTTGTGTGGGATAGCCAATTACTCATCCGTCGTCAAGAAATCATCCGTCCACAGAACTCCATTTGAAAGATTTTGGTATATTCTGATGTTTTTTTGTTTTGCATTTTGAGGAATCCTAAGTTGCAAGGGATTGATTTTTTTTTTTTCCTTAGCTGATTTGGGAATTTGTTATAAATTTTTGTGTGTTTGGATTTGGATAGTTGTTATTATTATTTTTTTTCCTTAGCTGATTTGGGAATTTGTTATAAATTTTTTTGTGTTTGGATTTAAAAATTTGTTATTATTAATTTTTTTCCTTAACTGAGAGGCGTTAGTGATTTGGTAATTTTCGGTACCTCTAAGGATTATTCCTAGAAAAAAATTTCTCAGGTCAAGGCTTGCGCGTTAGCGTGAGAACTGATGATCTTTCATGGGTAATTTGGTAATTTTCGAAAGAGCCCAACGGATAGCTTCAAAACGCGCATGGACTTTTTGTTTATGGACCTCTAGAGCTCCATAATTGGCTTGCGTGTTTCTTCACACATATAAAATGTAATTTTTTCCAAAAAGTTGCGTTTTGTGCTTAACCAAACGCACATAAAGGGCTGACTGTTTGAAAAAGTGGCTTTTTGGGCTCAAAACGTTGAAACAAACAGGCACTTAAACATTTTATCCATATTTTTCATTACTACATACAACATTAGAGCATTCCATTGTCAGAGGAAAAGAAACTCCTCAAGAAATCAAACAGTTAGAGGGAACAAGGGGGACACCAATGATGTCTTAGCTGGATATTCTAATGCAGACTAGGCTGGGAATGCTGATGATAGAAAAAAGTACTTCAGGAGTTGCTGTTATGTGGGTAATAATCTTTTTTTCTGGATGAGTAAGAAACAGAACTCCATCTCTTTATTCACTGCTGAGGCTGAATACATTGCTACTGGTAGCTGTTGCACCCAAATTCTGTAGATGCAAAAACTCCTCCTTAATTATGGTATTCGTCAAGAACATCTTACCATCTATTGTGATAATACGAGTGCCATTAACATCTCTAAAAATCCTATTCAACATTCTCGAACAAAACATATAGAGATTCGACACCACTTCATTCGGGAGCTTGTCGTAGATGGCACACTCATTCTTGAATTCATCCACACTGATGATCAAAAGCATGATTTGTTCACTAAGCCTCTTGATAGTAAACGGTTAGAATTCCTACGTCAAAACATTGGTGTAATCTCCATGGAGTGATCTCTCCTCCTTCTCCTCATTCCTCTTGCATTTGCATCTAATTTTATGCTTTGCTTTGTTTAACATGTTTTTGTTTGTTTATTTTCAGTTTTTCTTTATTTTGTTTTTCATAAAATAAAAAAAAAAACAGAAAAACAGTGTGTGTTTTGTGTATATTGATGCCTGTGTACTTTGGATGGCCATTGAAATAAAGTTTTCTAAACTTTATATCTTTTGTAACTTAGATGAGCATCTCAATGCACAAGCTTTGTGGCTTGTGTTTGTAATGAGTACGATTAAATAATCTCTTATACTTAACACTCATATCACTCTTTTTTATGGGAATAATAAAAAATCCTAAGAGAAAAGCATAAGTAACCATCTCACCACTAAAGCCCACCAATCATGAATGACATTTGTATGCTTCGGCATAGCAAATTAGTGATGTTTAAGATGACATAATTGGATATTTCTTTTTTCTCTCTTATATGTCCATATATGATATGCTCAAAAAGAAAATATGCAAAGAAAATAAATAAAAGCAAAAAGAAACAAAATGCTTTTAGTTATGGTTGTTTGGTTTTTTTTTAAAAACCATCACTCATCACTCCTTACTCAAATATCATCACTCATCACTCCATAACTCATTTTTTATCACTTAAAAATCCTCAAATATCTCCAAAGCTGGTTTGGCACCTAAACCCGGTTCTGTTTTCAACTTCAAAAACTCAAAAAATTGGGACTCACACCTGACATATACTACCAATGCACCAAATCCCCTACCCACCATTCTTTACTTCACTTACCCCAAAACCAAACAGCAAGTTCTTCACTACAACTTTCTCAGGAAAATGGTCATGAAAGAATAGAAAGAATAGCATATTTTTGCTTGGAGTTAATTGCCCAGCTGAGATCATCAGGTGGCTATAGAAAGCCATGGAAAATAAGTAAGTGGACACACATATCATATTACAATACACAAATCATATTAGAACGAAACTGAGCACAATACCCAGTACCCATATAGCACATACAATTTTATTCATTCCTTAAAAAGAAACAAAATGACTCCTACACGTTCTGAGGATTTGGTATATGTGCATTCTAATCTTCAAATTTTGTCAAGGCGCCATGAGGAGTACGTAAATGCAGCAAGAAAGATGTAGGATATTGGGAATGAGTGTGACATACATGGAGGAGCTAGAATTCTTGAGAATGCTACCCTTACACTTGATGAGCCATAATTGGAGGCCATGGTTATTGGGAATACTAGCACTAATGTAACTACTAGTGTAAGTGAAGTTCAAAGTGAACCTATGGATATTGAAAATGAGGATGATGGTTGTATTTGATTGTCTTGAACACTTATCTTTTATTTTGTTTTAGTTTCAAACATGTGGGTTGTATTCTAATTTCCAAACATCGTGGAATGTTTTAGTTTCAAACTTGTGGGTTGTATTTTAATTTATGAACATCATATTTTAATTATTATCTACTATATACTTTTAAATTGGTATATGTTTACAATTATATGAAAAAATATGCTTAGCAATATATAGAAAATATAAATAAAAATAATTTTTTAAAAAACGTATCTCGCCACACACGTACCCTACTTTTTCGAAATTGCCAAGTCTCGCACCCACACCCGAACTTGAATCTACACCGGTGCTTCATAGCTATTTATAATTTGTTAGAAAAGGAAGTGAAAATAGCATCTCTCTCTTTTCTTTTCTTTTTCCCTTGAAAAAGCATGAAAAAGGTATCTTTTGCTACTATATCTGGACCCCAGAAGTGAAATTGTAATTCTGGGATTTAAATGTATTTTATGCAAGTTAAATTATTTGTATGTAAAATGGGCATTTCATTTGCAAGTTGCATCGACCCCTCTCCAGCTAGATAATGAGCATGGTTTTGAAACTTAGACCGTTCAATGAACCGTAAAAGGGAGAGTTTCAAGGTTTTTGAGGTTGGACCGTGGTCGAACAGAAATCGAACCGTGATGACGTCATAATTAATTTAATAATTAAATAAAATATAAATTAAATTAATATAAATATAAGAAATAACTAAAATAATTAAATTAAATATAAAATCTATCTTCCAAATTAATTTTTTTATATCATAACTTTCACAAAACAAATAAAAAATATCAAATACTAAACAAAGGTAAATATAGTATTTATTTATATGTTGACTAGTTAAACTTGTGATAGCAATTATAATATACAAATGATAAAGGACACTTAATTTGGACACATTTAACTGTGGGCAGGGGGCTGTACTCCTAATATATATATATATATATATATATATATATAAAGTGAAAAAGTTTCCAGCTTGTCCTCCACTACTCCTATCATCCATTTACCCTATGGCTAAGTTTTAAAGAAAAAAAAGTGTCCTATCAATTGTCATGGCAGAAAAGGGTCCAGAAAGGGCCAGAAAAGCTATCATAGCAAAAACACGTATCCCATCCCGTCAAACCAGTGAAAGTGTGAAACAAACTAAAAATAACTAAAATATAATTTAATTAATATAAATATAAATATAAATATAAAAAATGAGTCTTTTGGCTAAATATTGCAAAAAATAAAGTTTTTTGTTGTTATAGCCACTGTTCAAAGTTATTTGGCAAAATGAGAAAAGAGAATGAATTTCGGCAACAGCGTTGCCGAAATTGCATAAAAAAGTATGAGAGAGAAATAAATTTGCAGGTGATGGCAGGATTTGAATTTCGGTAATCCCATTACCGAAATTCCTGCTGCCCAAACCATTACCCGAGTGAGTGCCCAAATAAAAACAATTGTGGCAATGCCATTGACGAAAATGGAAAAAAAAAAAAAAAAAACCAATTGAGGTGCCATTGCCGAAAATGAGAGAAAAAAAAGAAAAAAACCAATTGAAGTGCCATTGCCGAAAATGGGAGAAAAGTAAAAAAAAAAAAAAAAAAAGTCAATTGTGGCAATGACATTGCCGAAAATGGGGGAAAATATTAAAAAAAAAAATCTATTGTGGCAATGGCATTGCCGAAAATGGGTGAGAAAAAAAAAATTGTGGCAACCAAGTTGCCGAAAATGGAGGGAAAAAAAATGCTTCGTCCACAATATTTTTCACAACAAATTACAAGTGGTTAGTTGTTATTGGTTTAAATTTAAACCTAATACTAAGACAACTTTTGTGCCCCAATAATAACAATCAGTAACAACCTGCCAGTTAGGATTTGTTGTAAAAATGTTGTGGATGTATCATTTCTTAAAAAAATCGTAGTGTCAAAATAGAAAAAAAAAAGAAAAAAGTGGCAAATTGTTTTGTGGCAATTGCATTGCCGAAATAGAGGGAAAAAAAAAAAAAACAATTTGCCACTTTTTTTTTCCTTTTATTTCGGCACCACGATTTTTTTGAGAAATGATACGTCTACAATATTTTCACAATATTTTTACAACAAATCCTAACTGGCAGGTTGTTACTGATTGTTATTATTGGGGCACAAAAGTTATCTTAGTATTAAGTTTAAATTTAAACCAATAACAACTAACCACTTGTAATTTGTTGTGAAAAATGTTGTGGACAAAGCATTTTTTTTCCCTCCATTTTCGGCGACTTGGTTGCCACAATTTTTTTTTCTCACCCATTTTCGGCAATGCCATTGCCACAATAGATTTTTTTTTTTTTTTTATACTTTTTTTTCCCCATTTTCGGCAATGCCATTGCCACAATTGATTTTTTTTTTTAATATTTTCCCCCATTTTCGGCAATGTCATTGCCACAATTGACTTTTTTTTTTTTTTTTTTTTTTTTTTTTTTATTTTTATCCCATTTTCGGCCATGGCAATTAAATTGTTTTTTTTTTTTTTTTTTTTTTTTTTCCATTTTCGTCAATGGCATTGCCACAATTGTTTTTATTTGGGCACTCACTCAGGTAGTGGTTTGGGCAGCAGGAATTTCGGTAATGGGATTACCGAAATTCAAATCCTGCCATCACCTGCACATTTATTTCTCTCTCATACTTTTTTATGCAATTTCGGCAACGCTGTTGCCGAAATTCATTCTCTTTCCTCATTTTACCAAATAACTTTGAACAGTGCCTATAACAACAAAA
Source organism: Castanea sativa (assembly GCF_040712315.1). NCBI lineage: Eukaryota > Viridiplantae > Streptophyta > Magnoliopsida > Fagales > Fagaceae > Castanea > Castanea sativa. Next base: position 1,377,378 of record NC_134018.1, on the reverse strand, counting down.
AACTTCATTTTTTGTAATATTTAGCCAAAAGACTCTATAAAAAATAACTAAAATAATTAAATTAAATATAAAAATCTAACTTTGAAATATATATTTTTATACCATAACATTCACAAAACAATAAGAAATATTAAATACTAAGTAAAGATAGATATAGTATTTATTTATATGTTGATTAGTTAAACTTTTGTTAGCAATAATAATATACAAATTATAAGGACACTTATATTATATTAAGTAAAATAAAAATTTTAAATTATTTAATATTTTTAAATTAAAATAATTATATATTCAATTATATCTATTGCTTTTAAAAGAAAGTAATTTTAGAATCATACACTTTTTTTTTTTGGTACAATTGTGAATTTAGATGCCTATCATTTACATATAAACTTTTTTTTTTCATTAGTTACTCTTTATTGTAGAGTCTTTTGGCTAAAAATTGCAAAAAACGAAGTTTATTATTGTTATAGGTACTGTTCAAAGTTATTTGGCAAAATGAGGAAAGAGACTGAATTTCGGCAACTGTATTGCCGAAATTGCAAGAAAAAAGTAGGATGTGTCAGGGGAGAGAGAAAATTGAATTTCGGTAATGACATTACCGAAATTCTTGTCCTGCCCTGCTGCCCGTGAAGTGCCCAAAATACTGAAATGGAAAACCAATTGTGGCAATGGCATTGCCGAAAATGGGAGGGGAAAAAAAAAAAAAAAATTTGTGGCAACCAAGTTGCCGAAAATGGAGGGAAAAAAGAGAAGAAAAACGATGCTACGTCCACAATATTTTTCACAATAAATTACAGGTGGTTAGTTGTTATTAGTTCAAATTTGAACCTAACACTAAGATAACTTTTTTGCTCCAATAATAACAATAAGTAACAACTTGTCATTTATGATTTGTTGTAAAAATATTGTGAAAATGTTGTGAACGTATCATTTCTAAAAAAAATCGTGGAGCCGAAATAGAAGGAAAAGAAAAAAAAAAAAAAAAAAAGGGGCAATGTGGCAATGCCATTGCCGAAATAGAGGGAAATTTGTGGAGCCGAAATAGAAGAAAAAAAAAAAAAAAAAAAAAAAAATAAGAAGGGCAATGTGGCAATGCCACTGCCGAAATAGAGGGAAATTTTTCCCTCTATTTCGGCAATGGCATTGCCACATTGCCCCTTTTTTTTTTTTCTTTTTTTTTTTTCTTTCTTTTCCTTCTATTTCGGCTCCACGATTTTTTTTTAGAAATGATACGTTCACAATATTTTCACAATATTTTTACAAAAAATCATAAATGACAAGTTGTTACTTATTGTTATTATTGGAGCAAAAAAGTTATCTTAGTGTTAGGTTCAAATTTGAACCAATAACAACTAACCACCTGTAATTTATTGTAAAAAATATTATGGACGTAGCATCGTTTTTCTTCTTTTTTTTCCCTCCATTTTCGGCAACTTGGTTACCACAATTCTTTTTTTTTTTCCTCTCATTTTCGGCAATGCCATTGCCACAATTGGTTTTCTATTTCAGTATTTTGGGCACTTCACGGGCAGCAGGGCAGGAAAAGAATTTCGGTAATGTCATTACCGAAATTCAATTTTCTCTCTCCCCTGCCATATCCTACTTTTTCTTGCAATTTCGGCAATACAGTTGCCGAAATTCAGTCTCTCTCCTCATTTTGCCAAATAACTTTAAACAGTACCTATAACAATAATAAACTTCGTTTTTTACAATTTTTAGCTAAAAGACTCCTTTATTGTATCACAATTACAGTGAAAAAGTTATGAAAAAAGTGGTGGTATTAGATTTTTTTTTTATTAAAAAATTTGTAAATATTTATTGAAACTTGAAAGCACTTTAAGATATTTGTCCCATCACGTTAGGCAAGGTGAAGAAAAGGAATGGCTGAAACTTGGACAATTTGGACACATTTAATGAGGTGAACAGTTCAAAGACAAAAGTCGAAGACCTAAGAGGAAGACTTGGAAAATTTGGACACATTTAAAGTAGCCCATTAACCACAAGACAAACCAAGTTTTCTTAGCAAAGTTCTACGAAATTTCTCCCGACTTGCTAATTTCCCATTTTCTTTATACATCATAAAAAATGCTTCACATATTGAATCACTTTCCTCTTTCTACAGAGGGAGATTTATGATGCTCGTTGTTACCTTCTTGGCGTAACTTTAATGCATATTTTTCTACTGTTATCAATGTCTTGAAGAAATATCGGGTATCCGAGTATATATTGCCATTTCAATCCAGGTATACTACTGCCCACTTCTTTCTAATCTTATTTGATTTCCTCATAGTTTGTGCTGCCACTTTTCCTACTGAAAGTTGATTTTATATATATATATGCTACAATTGATGTGATTAGTTTTGTTACCATGTAATAATTTATGTTGGATTATGATTGAAAGAGAAAAATAAAGATCACAATTAAAATTAACATGGTTTGGTCCGACAATTTATGTTTTCGTTAAAAAGCCCTTAACAATTAGATGTATACTATAAACTTATTTTTTACAATGAACTTTAGACTAATTCTAGATTAACTCTAAACTTCCTTCACATGCTCTAAAATTAAGGTTATTATAAGTAGGATTAGGATATTATCTTGTTTACAATACAAGTATATTGAACTTCCATTAGGATAGTTGACTTGGATCATGATTAGACCTTAATATTTTTAACAATATAAAGTATGATGAGATCGTTGCGATGATAAAAAACAAATACTAACAATTAATTAATAATAGAACTAATACTTATTGTTCTGATTATTGATATTTGATTGAAAACATAAATTGTGACTTGTTTACTAAAAGAAATTTAAAATATATACGCCACTATTAAATAAGGAATAATAATAATAATAATTTTTTTTTTTTACATTTTCTCTCATAAAAAAAAAATTAAATTTCAGGTCACTTTATACTTCAAAATCAAAGATTTTTTTCCCAATTATAATAGGGGGCCTAATCTTAACCGATTAAAAAAAAATCAATTTTTAGTGAAGCAAATAATACTAGCTTCATCACGTACTCTTAGAAATGAATAAAAAACAATTCAGATTGGACTAAAAATTTGGTATGGACTGTTGAATTCAGTCCTAGTCCCATTTTTGTAAAAAAATAGGGTCAACCAAATTGAACAGCACAATTCTATATATATATATATATATATATATATATATATATATTAAAAACTAATAATCTAACTCTCCCATTCTCTCCTCTCATTTTATTTTAATGCAATTGAACTTATATTTTGATTTTTTTGAATCAGTTAGACCAAAATTATTTGCAAAAAACCAAAATATTCAAAGTCCAAAGTGCAGGCCCAGGATCGAAATCCAGACGGGTTGAGATTGATCATTTGTCTAGTTAGGCCTGGTCTAAGCTTTTATGGGACTGAACAGACCGGTTTGGACCCAAAAAAATGAAATAACTAGACTAGACTAGACTAGACAGTGAACACCTCTGCTTGCTACATGCATATTCAAATGCTTTTTTTTTTTTTTAATATTTAATTTAATTTTTCAAATTTTCATTTTTGTAATACTCATTTTCAATGGTTTCATAATATAAATTTATAATAACATTCAAAATTAAATTAGCTGAAATTTTTTTACCATCCAATAATACGAAATACAATAAGATTTAATCCTAAATCATTTAAAATTTCATAACATTTTTTATAAAGGAGTAAAAAATTGAATATTCTACACTACTCTCGATTTTATCAAATGGAGACTTTTTGACCAACATACCTCTGATAGTGGAGTTTATGCAAAGGTAGATCATTAATAGGCCAAATTAACCTCTGTCCTCACTACTATCAGTTTAGGGATACAAACACAATTTTGTATTTATCAGTGGACGACTTTGAGGTGGACGTGACAAAGGAGTCTAGTATATTTGGAACTTGGGCTTTTGAGAATTAATTACTTCATCAAGCCTATTTATTTGATTTATCAAATTTCACCCCCTAGACTTAAGGATTTATTAGAATATTTCTTAAACTTTATCAGTACCCTAAAATGCTTATTACAAACAATTTAATATCGCCATTACAATTGTCTTAAACCAAATCAACACAATCGTTCGTGAGTAGTATGAGTGTATGACACATGAGTTTATCCATGACAAACAGAGGTCAAGGATTATAGAAGAAGATTAGACCTACACGAGTGAACCTATATTTCTAATATCAATTGAAAGTTACGTTTAGACCTCTAATTGGCTTAACTACGAATTTTAATTAATTTATTCACAACTTAATCTAGGTAGTTAATTAATCAAGAGTCAAGTCACAATGTCTATATAGATAAACACAATCAAAACAATAGAAACACACACAGAGAAGTGAAAACTTTAAACAATAAACACTTTAAGGCAATCCCTAATAAGAAAACTAGAAGGTTATTACAGTACATACGATGCTCCTAGTAGCAACTATAGAATCTTGTCTTGAGCCTTCTAAGGTACTACGATTTGTTGCTTGGAAATTAGATTGTAATATTCTAATTTTTTTTTTTAATAATAAGTGTTCTTATATAAAATTTTTAAAATAACTATATAAATTCCTTTTATATAAATAATTAGTGCACCTTCTTTAGATAATTAATTCATGAAAATCAATGCAGTTATCCCATTAATATATGATGACAATTAATTGTAGTATTTCATTGAAAAAAAAAATGCAAAGTTTTGATTTTGATGAGGCAGAACTTTTTTTTTTGAGAAACAGATGAGGTAGAACTGAAAAGGTCAATCGAAGAGAATTCTGATATAGAACCTTATGCAGAGACTTACGAATGGGGAAGTTAGCCCAATTTCTTGAACCAGAAAAACTAAACCAAGTTCTTGAACTTGGAAAAAAGATTTGGGATGAAATTGGCAAATTATACAATTATCATAGCAGCGCTGGTGACCATGTGAATAATCTCAAGAGAAAATGGAAAGAACTAGAATGTTAGAAGTCAGACGTAGAAGAAAAAATGAAGTCTGAACTTTTTCCAGGAAAGAGACCAAAGAGTGTAGTTCAACTTTGGCTCCAAGAGGTAGAAACAATTAACGGGGAGATACAAACTATTGAAGAAGAAGGTGGCAGAGGGATCTGGAAGTATTTCCCACGTATGCATATGGGAAAACTTGCATGCCAGAAGATACAAAATGCGGAAGCACTTTATCAAAGAGGTCGTGGTTTCAGAGATAGTTTGGTACATGATCCACCGGTAAGCCATGGAGAAGAATTGCCGACTACAACATTAGTAGGAGAAAGTACAACCGAAAGAACAATTGAAAGGGTTCGGGAACACTTATTGGATGAAAATTTTAGGAGGATTGCTGTTTGTGGCATGGGAGGCATTGGTAAAACGACGGTCATTAAACAAATCAATAATGATCTATTAAAAGAGAGAGACAAGTTTGATAATGTAATTTGGGTTACTGTATCAAAGTCATCAAGTGTTTTCAAACTACAACATGACATTGCATGCAAGTTGGATCTAGATCTCACAAACTCTAGGGATGAAACAACAAGGGCAGGCAAGTTAAACAATGCATTGAAAAATAGGAAGAGGTTTGTGCTAATCCTAGATGATATGTGGGAAGCGTTTCGTCTTGAGGATGTAGGGATCCCAGAGCCTACTCGAACAAATGGATGCAAATTAGTATTGACAACTCGAAATTTTGAAGTTTGTACCCATATGGGTTATGAGAAGATTCAAATGGATCTTCTTTCAGAAAAAGAATCGTGGAATTTGTTTTGGGGTAAAGTGGGTCGTGATGTTTTGAATACTCGAGATATAGAACCAATTGTGAAGGAGGTTGTCAAAGAATGTGTTGGTTTACCTCTTGCAATCGTCACAATAGCGGGAAGCTTAAAAAATGTAATTGACGTTTCAGAATGGAGGAATGCATTGAATGAGTTGAGGACACCAAAAAAGGGGCCCAAAAATGTAGATGCTGCTACAATATTTGAGAGGCTTCGATTTAGTTACAATCGCTTAAAAGATGAGGGCCTTCAACACTGTCTATTGTATTGTGCACTATTCTGTGAAGACCATGAGTTTGAAAGAGATGAATTGATTGAGGATTTAATTGATGAGGGAATAATAGAACAGTTGGAGAGCAGGCAAGCAGAGTTTGATAGGGGCCATACTATGTTGAATAAACTTGAAAGGGCTTGCTTATTAGAAACTGGGATTAACCGTAATGTGAAACTGCATGATCTAATAAGAGACATGGCCCTCGAGATTGCAGGTCCTAAGTTCATGGGAGCAGCTGGTGATAGAGCGATAGATTTTATGCAGCATGAAGAAAGATGGGGAAAGGATCTTGAAAAGGTTTATTTGAAGGACGGGTGTGGGCCAGAATTTCCTAATATATCACCAAGGTGTCCTAAACTTTCAACCTTGCTTCTAGACAAATTTTTTTGTGAAATCATTGCAAATTCTTTTTTTGTGCATTTGCGTGGACTCAAAGTTCTTCGTATATGTAACAGTTGGATTACATCTTTGCCGAATTCAATCTCTGATTTGGAGAATCTTGCTACATTAAGGCTTATTTCTTGTGGCTCTTTATATCATGTTCCTTCATTAGCAAAGCTTACGGCATTAAGGAAGTTGGATCTTGGATGGTCAAATTATATAAGAGAAATACCTCATGGTTTGGAAATGTTGGTCAATTTGAGATACCTCAATCTCGAAGAAACCGACATACAGGAGATTCCATCGGGGATTTTATCCAAACTTTCTGAACTCCAAGTTCTCAAATTTACTTGTTGGCCCAGGTGTGGAAAATTGAATGTAGAGGAGATAGTGAGCTTGAAATTAGAGCGTTTTCAAGGAGCATTTTATGGTGCTGATAACTTCAATAAATACGTGGGATCCTTGAGGGAGGGACGACTTAGCCATTACCAATTTGTAGTGAGAGAAATGACGACCGACATAGACGATGCTGTATATTGGGAAAGTGAGGGCAAATGTGTAATTTTATACAATTGCAATGTAAGTCTGCTCCCAAAAGACGCTCAAACCCTAAAGATTTACAAATGTGACAATTTAAGAAGTTCATCTGATGCTCCATATTTGGAATGCGCAAGAGAACTGAAGTCTATTTCTATTGTGATGTGTAAAGAAATAGAAGACGTTCTTTCTTATTCTTACACCTTCCCTCTTCAAAGGCTTGACCTCCAATATTTGGGTAAGTTACAAGTACTGTTCAGGGAAGAGAAAGTTGCATCACCACTAGACATCCCACCTGGTACCTTTTCCTGTCTCAAACAATTTTTAATTCTCGGGTGTCCGAATATAAAGAAGCTCTTCACACCTGGCTTGCTGCAAAACCTGGCCCACCTGGAAGAGATTGAAGTCGAACACTGTGAGAGATTAGAGGAAATAATAGGTGCAGCATCGGATGAAGTTGAAGAAGAAATAGAGGAGGAAGGAAGGGACACCACCATATTCCCCCGATTGAGGAACTTGGTATTATATGACATACCGAGACTGGAGACCATCTGCAGTAGCCGTAACGCAATAGTTTGTGATTCTCTCCAAGAAATTAAGATAGTAAAGTGTCCAAAGCTTAAGAGATTACCTCTTTCTCTGCGGGATGAACAGCTATCTTCTCCACCTTCTTCATTACGGATTGAAACAGAGAAAGAACGGTGGGAGTTGCTGGAATGGGACAATCAAGCTACTAAGAATGCCCTTGAACCCCTCTGTGAGTTTCGTTGAAGTGGATCCTGATGGGTATGACTCTCTTTTCATTTTTATATCTTTGGTTTATCTTTTATGTGGGCCATTCAATTTATTCCTTATCTACTTATAACACTCCTTGCTTTCTTTCTAATCTCGTTTCCTTTTATGCCCCATTTGGACCACCTAGCTTTTTAATCTCAATGTAGGAATCAGATTCACAGAGCCAATTAGGTATGAGATCTCAATGGACAGATCAGATTCACACGAAGAGCCACCTAGCAATCAGCAATGAAATCTCGTACTCAATGGACAGGGCAGATTTACATGACTTTTCCTTTGTAAGTCAGACCCCAGACATATATGCTTATCCTTTTTAATTATTTTTCCTATAAAATTGTTTTCACAAGTGGTTTATTTTCCTGTTTGGTTTGATATATAGGATGTCACCAAGTCGAGGCAGCTTGTGAAATAATTTTGCGGTGTGGGCCCGCAACAAGAACTTGACTCTCAAACTGTTTTTCTGTGTGATTCTTGTTTTATTGGTTGTTAATTGCTTATTATTTGAACTGTTTGGGTTATGATTTATGAACATGAGTTCGTCTTTTAGACTAAGAATACGTTTGGATGCAGATTTTCCAGCTGCGGCCACGTTTTTTTTTTTTTTTCCATGCGCATATGTTACTGTTCATTGGCCATGAACAGTGATTTTAGGCCAATGAACAGTATTTTTTGGGATGAACAGTAATTTTTAAACATTAAAAAATTATTTTTTACAGTGTTTTCAGTTTTCAATTTTCAGCAATAAGTTCTATCCAAACGGACTCTAAGTGGTGTGATCTTCTGTAATATTTGATACTTCATGTTAAATTGTTTGGTAATTGTGCAAGGATTCAAACATTGTCTGTTTCTGTCTTATTCATTGACCTTTCTCTAAATATTTTTACCTCAAAGGTGAATCAAGAAGGGCATCCTTAGATATATGTTGCGAACTAGAAAGACAGGGTGTGCAAATTAACCCAACCGCATGGGCATGTGACACATCCTCTTCTCTGAACTTTTTGTTACTGCTGCATTGGCTGTTTTTTTTATTAGAGACTTGCAGTATTCATAATAAACAGATACTTGATATCTTCGATAATTGGAACCATTTTCCAAAAATAAGAAGCATTTTTATGATTAAGAAAGCCTTGTTTGGAAACTAGCCTATCTAGCTCCCTATCTGCAGACCGAAGCTGCAATGGCTAGAGCTGAACCAGCCTGCAATTTTGCCCCAACGATTGACTTTGAAATGCTGCTTTGTGTGCAAACTACATCATCAAGTTGATAATGTTTATTTCTCCATTCCTCTATTAATATTCCTTTCTTTTATGGGTCCAACTTATTTCATTGAATTTCAAGTTTCTATAAAACCCCACTCTAAACTATTATGTTTTAAATCACTTGTTAAATGTTATCTTTATCATACAATTTAGGCTAAAATTGTTTTTGAACATGAAGTATGTTATGTTAAGTCTTAAAGACTGTGTATTAAACTACGTAATATACAGTACAAGGCTTTGCCTCAAATATAGGTAAATTCTGTGACACAACAGACTTAAAAGACACCAATGAGATTGTCTTGATAAAATCTGGCTGCTATATGTCTTTCACTTCAAGTTTTTCTACATAACAACTGATCAAAATCATGGATGAGACATGAGAGATATCAGACTCTAAAGCTTGTTTGTTTTATTTGTCCCTTTAATTGTATAATTTAATCTACATGCGTGCATTTTGTATCTAGTGAATGCAAAGTGCATCCATCAATCTGCTTGGTTTTGCACCACCCATTCTTAAAATATCTGCAGACGGAATATCAACAAAGCCTCTCTAATTGTGAGACAAATAACTACAGTTTTTTTTTTTTTTCACTGTCCAACTATAGCATCCAGCATCCTCCTCTTACCTTCTCCGTTCTTGCCAACAAAACTTGCTCCTTCCCATTTACCGCTTCTTCCCTTAACAGCTGCATCGGCTGTTCTTTTGATTAGAGACACCTCAATTTGCTGTATTCTGATAAATAGATTTGTATTATCTTTTATAATTGAGGCTATTTCCAAAAAAGAAGAAGCTTTCTTATGATGAAGAAAGCCTTGTTTGTAAACCAGCCTAGCTAGCTTCACCATGAAGACCAAAGCTGCAATGATTAGAGCTGAACCAGCCTGAGATTTTTACCCCAATCAGTAGCTTTGAAATGATGCATTGTGTGCAAGTTACTTCATTCACCAGTATAAAGTTTGAATTTTCTTTTCTTTTGTGTGTCCAAATTAATTTATTGAATTTTAAATGTTTATAAAATTAATCCCACTTTCGACTAAAGTTTTAAATCACTTGTTAAATGTTATCTTTTAGGCTAGATTTGTTTTTGAACATGAAGTAATTTTCTGAGTCTTGTGTCAGTGGCTTTGAAAGACACCCATGAGCTTGTCTTGATCTAATATGGTTGATATATATATATATATAGAGTTCACTTCAAGGTTCTTCTACAAAACAACTTATCAATGTCCTGGATGAGAGATGTTAGTCTCTATAGTGATAAAAACTATGAGAGCTAAGATTTAGGATCCACTGGGTCAGAAAAAGAAGCCATTCAAGATCAGGTTAAGCTCATAGGTGGTGATTTGGATGGAGCAAGGAAGGAGAATCAAGTAATTCAGGTCAAAATTAAGCAACTTGATGATGAAAAAAAAAACAATGAGATTAATTCTTTAGCAGAAGGGCTGAAGGAAGAAAAAAAAAAGCATATGACAGCATTTAGCTACTCTAAAAACAACGTGATGAGGGGAATGTAGGATAGGAAAAAGAATTTGCAAGAGAAAGCTGCAGCCAAAGCAGCTATAAGAGCTCAAAGGGAAGCTAAAAAGAAGCTAAAGGAGCATGAAAGGAAAGGAAAGAAAAAGGCTTCAGCATCTAGCCCTGCTATCAATCTTGAAAAATGAACCAGAAAAGTGGTAGGTTTAAATGGAGAAGGTTAATAAGGTGAAGTCGAATACTATCAGACACAGGAATAGATCAAAAGGCCCAAATTCGGTTACAAAAGTCATCCTGAAATGGAAAAATTCAACTAACTATTGGTTATGGGCTACTCCAGCTGTTGTGTTTCAACTACTTTTTCTATTACTTGGATAAGTTGGATACACCCATCTTCTCCAAAAAGTTAGAACTAAATAGAAAGAGTTATGAACTAGTTTTTCTACTTCAGGGTGTGAGTTGCTAGGTGTGTAGTACTAAGACTAAGTTATTCTGATTTGTGACATCCTTTGAAGGGGTGGACTCAAAATCATAATGTTGTTGGTAGCTCAGTCAGAGGGAATAAGCTACATACATTAAGTTTGATTGGATTTATTTTCAAATTTTGACTTTTGATTAAATTTCATAAATGTTATCTGAATCCATAAACTTGCTGCTAAAAAAGGCATATATCAATATTGAGTTGCTTTGCACTCTAAATTATCCTACTTATCGTCTTGCTTTCCACCATGTGGGGAATAATTGTGCCATTGTTGGGTACCCAAGACAACATCGCCCATGTGTTTAGCAATATTCTTGTTAGAATAAAGGTTAAATTATTAAACTCATCATTTTCTAATAACTAAAGCGTTTGGAACAACTAGTAATTTATTATGGTATAGCAAGTATCTGGGGGTAGCAAGTAGCTTTGAGTTTAAATCCTATCTCCACTCCACCTCCAATTATAAATTAAACAAATGATAATAATCCCACATATCCCCCACACCTGAGGAGGGTGTTATTGTGTTTTAGGATTTTGGCTCTTTTTTGGAGACTCCAGTTGAAGGTTTGGAAGAACTTGCATCTAATTTCCTCTTGGCTGTTGAGGAGAAAATTAGACAAAGGGCTGCAGCAAATGCTTTGAGTAAAAAAACAAAGGGTGTAGGAAAGGGTTTAAGGGAGTTGAGGAGCTTGGTGAGCTCTATTAATTATGATTGCATCTGGTAAAGAAAGATGTTCCAATAGGGAAAAGGCTCTGATTGTGTCCCAATAAATTTGAAGATAATCTCTTGGAATGTGAGGGAGCTGAATGAGAAGGATAAAAGACTCCAAATTAGGAACCTTATTAGAATTTGGAGAGTTGATGTCATTTGCTTGCGGGAGACTAAGATGGAGCTTATCAATAAAGTATATTTTAATTTCATTATTCTCATATTTAACTTGTGTATTTCATAAAAAATTCCTCTTAAGTTAGGTTGTGAAAAATTCATTCCTCTTTGTGCAAAGTGAATCAATTTCCTTATTTTGAGCAGTGTTTAATCACTCCGAACAGATAGAAAATTAGTTTAAACTCAAACTGTAGCAATGTTTCCAATTGGGAACTCTTAACCCTCTAAGAATAATCAAACATACTCAGTTAGGAATGCTATAACTATTTAATTGTGCGTCCCGAAGTAAGGTTGTTGGGCCTTAAAGGAATTTGGACTCATAATCTATTTGTATAGTGGGCTTTTGAATTTCCTACCACGGGTGATGTTATGCTCGGCAGCCCCGTATACTTAGCCTCCCCTCGTTTCTCTCTATCTCCTCCCTCTTTCCCTTGGAGAAGACTGATATCGCTCTCTCTAGTCTATTCTATCTGAAATTGCCAACCCCTTGACTGAATCTTCTTTGTCTATTTATAGCCAAACTTAGTGGAACGGTCATGATTATTCTCTTGGTGGGTGAAGGGAGAAGTCCAATACTATTACTCACAAGTGGGGGTTTAGTTCGAAGTGGGAGAAAATAAGAATGGCATTGGAACTGGTTCCACCACTGGGTTTCGATGCTCGGCAGGGGCGTTCCCTAGGCAATGGAAGGGAGGTCCAATGCCATTTTATCTAAATGAATGTTTGGTGGCGGAGAAAATGATAGTAGCGTTGGGACCACAGTGTCTAAATTTTGTGCTCGCAGGGGCACGTCACAGGCTGCTTTAAGCACTCCAAACTTGAACTTCTTGAACGGCACGCGTGTTATTATGTGTGATCAGCGCGGAACTTTTATAAGAGTTAGTACTTACGGGCCTTAGGGCGATTGGGCTTGACATGGAATAGGGCCTGTACATTAATTTTTTTTTCAACTTTGATAACATATTTTGTTTGAAAAAAAAAAGGTTCGAAATTGGAATATTCGGTGGAAAAGTATTGGGAGTTGTTTGACGTACTACAAAATTGGAATATAATTATTATATGCATTGTGAGTAATAAAATAAAACTCAATTTAAAATTGAACAAGTAAAGTGAACACCTCCCACGTGAGAGAGTTTCTAGAAGAGAAGAAACTAAAAGGCCCAAGGTTTCGATAAGGAAGTACGTGTAGCCACTGGTTTGGCTATGCCTAATTGCCAAACTGACCCATCAAAACACATAAAAACCAACGGTGGGGATTCTTGAAAATGAGCTTTCACCATATGATGCATGGGACCTGACCTAATTTTATGGCCCTTATCCTCAAATTCATACGGATAAGATAATCTACCAAGTGAATTGGGTCTATTCCTCTCCTTCTATTAATTCTATCAATCACTGTTGAGTATTGTGTGTGGCTCTCGTTGGTTTGGCACGTGTGAAGGCCTTCAAGATCCTGTCCTGTTTTCGATCTTTTTTTTTTTTTTTTTTTTTTTTTTTTTTTTTTTTTTTTTAAGCTGAGACTCTAGTCTAGATATAATTTGTACCACCAAAATTAAAATAGCAACCCACATCAAAAATTTTTGGCAACATTTAATGTTAATAAGTTTTGGAAAAAATTTAGTTACAAAATAAGTTGTAGTATAAGACGACAATTTTACTTAATAATATAAACATTACTACATATTTTGAAAATCTAACTGTTGAGCTACATGTTCTTTACATTCTTAATACACATGTAAAATTTTGTGCTAATCAGATGTTATTTACTATATGATCTATAACCTTATATTTTATGCATAATTTTAAACTACAAAAAAATTGTAATTTAAACAATTTATTGATGAAATAGCTATGGATCTTTAATTTCCTAGAAATTTTGCAAGCATGAGGGATATAAGAAGAAGAAGTAATATAATGATGAATTTGTCGAAATTCATATCCAATAAAAAGATTTTAAGTAAGCTACAACTAATTTTGTAGCCTTATGCAATGATCAATTTTGCAGCTTTATGCTACGATCAATTTTGTAGCTAAATTTTGTCTATTAGTTTTTATTTGAAGTGAATTTTTTATATTATTTTTTTACTTTTAACTAACAATCTTACATATTAATATGGCGTGAAATTTTTTATCATTTTTTTTTATGTGATTATAAGTAGACGTGGCCAAACGGGCGGGTCGGGTCAATTGAGTTTACGGGTCACGGGTCAAAACAGGTCATTTTTAAACGGGTCAAATGGGTTGCGGGTCAAGTCGGGTTGACCCGTATTTTTCAAACAAGTTTTTTTTTAATTACAAAAATAAATCAATGACAACATGTTTAGAGAGAATGAATAAAATCAATTAAGCAAATGAATTGTACTTAATGCCACTTGTTAATATCTTTTCAACTCTAACAGTTTTGAGTATGACAAAAATTATTTATAGTTATAAATTCATGATGAAAAAAGTCTTCAATGTTAATAGTTCACTGTCAAAATGCATATAATTACAAGTTTACATCTTCAAAAAGAGATAGATTTTAAAACAAACAAAACAAGTAAGCCAGCAAAGTAGCAAATTATCGGTCTTCTTAAGTGTACATGTTCCTATTACATTTAAAATAATAGTAAACTGAGATTACTTAGAAAGATAAACTAAACAAAAAAATATTTAAAAATAAACATAACATATTAAGTAAAGAAGAATAAGTAAATATTTTACAAGAATTACACCTCAATCTCAATCTACTCAACGTTGGTAGCAAATTCAGCATTGCAAATATTCATACTTGCAAATTGTAACTCAAGTTTGTAACATTTCAACTTTCAGGTTTGTGCATTGCATGTGCCTTTGGCTTTGGACAATGGACTATAGCTAGTATTGAATGGGATTTAAAAAAAGAAAAAGAAATGGTTGTCTTGACAATCTTATGTTGTCTTGTCTCATAACTCATTCTCTCATGTCATGTCCGTGATTTGTGAAGCTTAGCTCTTATTGGTTGTGATAAAGCTCAAATAGTCTTAACAAAAAAAAAAAAAAAAAAAAAGCTCTAATAGTCATTCTCTCATGCCATGTCTTGACAATAGTTTTACTTGTTTATAACTTTATATCTATAATATATGGACTATTAGTTTTGATACTTTGTGCTTTATGCACCTACTATCACGTAGTTTAAATATTTTTAGCAAAATCTTTTTTTAACAGGTCGGGTCACGGGTTATTTGGGTCAGATCGGGTTGACCCACAATAAAATCTGGTCAGATCACGGGTCAACCCGTTTTGCTTCGAGTCAAAAAAATTGGATTCAGGTCAGATATTTTTTGGGTTGGGTCAGAAAATTCTGACCCGTATTGCCATGTCTAATTATAAGCTTTCTTAAATCAAAATGGGTTTTTACTCTTTTAATAAAGTTACAGGCATAGTCATTTTAATTTCACAATAAAGAAAAACTGATAATAGTAGATAAACAAAATGATGTTAACAATTAGCCTAAATGAGAACTAATAAGAACTTAATACCTAAGTTTTGTTGTGAAAATATTATAGTGTAGCACTAAGATTTTGTGTTTTGGACCCTCTTTGGGGGCTGCGATTGGTTTGGCACGTGTGAGGCATTCTAGAAGCTGTGGTTGTTTTCCTCTCTGAAATAAATTGGGTCTTTCCCTTTCTAGTCACTAGTGTGTGTGTGGCTGTAAGGGATGAAAATGTGATTCTAAGTTGTTATTTATAGAATCGAAAACTATTCTATTGGCTTACATGGCCTTATCCTAATAGTCCTATTATTCCCCATATACATTAATAATTTCAGTATGTGTTAAATGTGATTAACATGCTTAGAATTGTAAAGTGACTAAGTCATTCGTCACTTATATAATATTATTTAACAAACTAACTAAATAAATCAAACTAGCATGTGTTTATAACACATACATTCAAATTATTTAAATTCAAAAGTAATAATATAATACAAATGACCCAAAAATAATAATTTATTTTCATCATATTGCGTAATCAACCTCATCTAAGTTAATGCTATCATCATGTTTATAATTTTGCAACCTTAACTCTCTTCATTAAAATTTTCTCTCATTGTCCTTTGTCTCTACGACTCAATCCAATTTCCAGGCAAACTGTATTTCTTGAGCTATTACCAAGTTTTTAAATCCCATAGAGGTGAACCATAACTAGAAGCAGATGGGAAATTGGGAATATGTAACACCTCATGTAATTGGTTAGGACTCAAGAGTGTCTTGTTATTCTTTAAAATTGTGGCACTACCGCGTAATTAATGTTGCTGCAGACCAAGATTACTTGGTGTTTTTTAGCTTACTAAACAGTAATTCTGTTGGCTTCAGACTTTTAGTCCTTTCTCTTTTGTTTGAAAAAAAAAATGATAAACAAATATACTTTTTACTGAAAAGAAAACAGACTAGAGCAGAATTTGAATCACTTTCCTCTTTCTACAGAGGGAGATTTATGATGCTCGTTGTTACCTTCTTGGCGTAACTTTAATGCATATTTTTCTACTGTAATCAATATCTTGAAGAAATATTGGGTATCCGAGTATATATTGCAATTTCAATCCAGGTATACTACTGCCCACTTCTTTCTAATCTCATTTGATTTCCTAATAGTTTGTGCTCTACCACTTATCCTACTTAAAGTTGATTTTATATATATGCTACAATTGATGTGATTAGCCTTGTTATCATGTAATAATTTATGTTGGATTATGATTGAAAGAGAAAAATAAAAATCACAATTAAAATTAACATGGTTTGGTCTGACAATTTATGTTTTCGTTAAAAAGCCTTTAACAATTAGATCTATACTATAAACTTATTTTTTACAATGAACTTTAGACTAATTCTAGATTAACTCTAAACTTCCTTCACATGCTCTAAAATTAAGGTTATTATAAGTAGGATTAGGATTATCTTGTTTACAATACAAGTATATTGAACTTCCATTAGGATAGTTGACTTGGATCATGATTAGACCTTAATATTTTTAACAATATAAAGTATGATGAGATCGTTGCGATGATAAAAAACAAATACTAACAATTAATTAATAATAGAACTAATACTTATTGTTCTGATTATTGATATTTGATTGAAAACATAAATTGTGACTGGCTTGCTAAAAGAAATTTAAAATATATACGCTGCTATTAAATAAGGAATAATAATAATAATTTTTTTTTTTTTTTACATTTGCTCTCATAAAAAAAAAAAAAATTTCAGGCCACTTTATACTTCAAAATCAAAGATTTTTTTCCCAATTATAATAGGGGGCCTAATCTTAACCGATTAAAAAAAAATCAATTTTTAGTAAAGCAAATAATACTAGCTTCATCACGTACTCTTAGAAATGAATAAAAAACAATTCAGGTTGGACTAAAAATTTGGTATGGACTGTTGAATTCAGTTCTAGTCCCATTTTTGTAAAAAAATAGGGTCAACCAAATTGAACAGCACAATTCTATATATATATATATATATATATATATTAAAAACTAATAATCTAACTCTCCCATTCTCTCCTCTCATTTTATTTTAATGCAATTGAACTTATATTTTGATTTTTTTGAATCAGTTAGACCAAAATTATTTGCAAAAAACCAAAATATTCAAAGTCCAAAGTGCAGGCCCAGGATCGAAATCCAGACGGGTTGAGATTGGTCATTTGTCTAGTTAGGCCTGGTCTAAGCTTTTATGGGACTGAACAGACCGGTTTGGACCCAAAAAATGAAATAACTAGACTAGACTAGACTAGACAGTGAACACCTCTGCTTGCTACATGCATATTCAAATGCTTTTTTTTTTTTTTTTTTAATATTTAATTTAATTTTTCAAATTTTCACTTTTGTAATACTCATTTTCAATGGTTTCATAATATAAATTTATAATAACATTCAAAATTAAATTAGCTGAAATTTTTTTACCATCCAATAATACGAAATACAATAAGATTTAATCCTAAATCATTTAAAATTTCATAACATTTTTTATAAAGGAGTAAAAAATTGAATATTCTACACCACTCTCGATTTTATCAAATGGAGACTTTTTGACCAACATACCTTTGATAGTGGAGTTTATGCAAAGGTAGATCATTAATAGGCCAAATTAACCTCTGTCCTCACTACTATCAGTTTAGGGATACAAACACAATTTTGTATTTATCAGTGGACGACTTTGAGGTGGACGTGACAAAGGAGTCTAGTATATTTGGAACTTGGGCTTTTGAGAATTAATTACTTCATCAAGCCTATTTATTTGATTTATCAAATTTCACCCCCTAGACTTAAGGATTTATTAGAATATTTCTTAAACTTTATCAGTACCCTAAAATGCTTATTACAAACAATTTAATATCGCCATTACAATTGTCTTAAACCAAATCAACACAATCGTGAGTAGTATGAGTGTATGACACGAGTTTATCCATGACAAACAGAGGTCAAGGATTATAGAAGAAGATTAGACCTACACGAGTGAACCTATATTTCTAATATCAATTGAAAGTTACGTTTAGACCTCTAATTGGCTTAACTACCAATTTTAATTAATTTATTCACAACTTAATCTAGGTAGTTAATTAATCAAGAGTCAAGTCACAATGTCTATATAGATAAACACAATCAAAACAATAGAAACACACACAGAGAAGTGAAAACTTTAAACAATAAACACTTTAAGGCAATCCCTAATAAGAAAACTAGAAGGTTATTACAGTACATACGATGCTCCTACTAGCAACTATAGATTAGAATCTTGTCTTGAGCCTTCTAAGGTACTACGATTCGTTGCTTGGAAATTAGATTGTAATATTCTTTCTTTTTTTTTAATTCTAAGTGTTCTTACATAATTTTTTTTAAATAACTATATAAATTCCTTTTATATAAATAATTAGTGCACCTTCTTTAGATAATTAATTCATGAAAATCAATGCAGTTATCCCATTAATATATGATGACAATTAATTATAGTATTTCATTGAAAAAAAAATGCAAAGTTTTGATTTTGATGAGGCAGAACTTTTTTTTTTTTTTTTTTTGAGAAACAGGTGAGGTAGAACTGAAAAGGTTAATTGAAGAGAATTCTGATATACAACCTTGTGCAGAGACTTACGAATGGAGAAGTTAGCCCAATTTCTTGGACCAGAAAAACTAAACCAAGTTCTAGAACTCGTAAAAAAGATTTGGGATGAAATTGGCAAATTTTACAATTATCATAGCAGCGCTGGTGACCATGTGAATAATCTCAAGAGAAAATGGAAAGAACTAGAATGTCAGAAGACAGACGTAGAAGAAAAAATGGAGTCTGAACTTTTTCCAGGAAAGAGACCAAAGAGAGAAGTTCAACTTTGGCTCCAAGAGGTAGGAACATTTAACGGGGAGATACCAACTATTGAAGAAGAAGGTGGCAGAGGGATGTGGAAGTATTTCCCGCGTATGCATATGGGAAAACTTGCGTGCCAGAAGATACAAGAGGTGGAAGAACTTTATCAAAGAGGTGGTGGTTTCAGAGGTAGTTTGGTAGTTGATCCACCTGTAAGCCATGGAGAAGAATTGCTGACTACAACATTAGTAGGAGAAAGTAGAACCAAAAGAACAATTGAAAGGGTTCGGGAACACTTATTGGATGAAAATTTTAGGAGGATTGCTGTTTATGGCATGGGAGGCATTGGTAAAACGACAGTCATGAAACACATCAATAATGATCTATTAAAAGAGGGAGACAAGTTTGATAATATAATTTGGGTTACTGTATCAAAGTCATCAAGTGTTTTCAAACTACAAGAGGACATTGCATGCAAGTTGAAACTAGATCTCACAAACTCTAGGGATGAAACTACAAGGGCAGGCAAGCTAAACAATGAATTGAAAAATTGGAAGCGGTATGTGTTAATCCTAGATGATATGTGGGAAGCATTTTATCTTGAGGATGTAGGGATCCCAGAGCCCACTCCAACAAATGGATGCAGATTACTATTGACAACTCGAAGTTTGGAAGTTTGTGATCGTATGGATTGTGTGAATATTAAAATGGAGCCTCTTTCAGAAAAAGAATCGTGGGATTTGTTTTTGGATAAAGTGGGTCGTGATGTTTTGAATACTAGAGATATAGAACCAATTGTGAAAGAGGTTGTCAAAGAATGTGCTGGTTTACCTCTTGCAATCGTCACAATAGCGGGAAGCTTAAAAAATGTAATTGACGTTTCAGAATGGAGGAATGCATTGAATGAGTTGAGGACACCAAAAAAGGGGCCCAAAAATGTAGATGCTGCTACAATATTTGAGAGGCTTCGATTTAGTTACAATCGCTTAAAAGATGAGGACCTTCAACACTGTCTATTGTATTGTGCACTATTTTGTGAAGACCATGAGTTTAAAAGAGATGAATTGATTGAGGATTTAATTGATGAGGGAATAATAGAACGGATGGAGAGCAGGGAAGCAGAGTTTGATAGGGGCCATACTATGTTGAATAAACTTGAAAGGGCTTGCTTATTAGAAACTGGGATTAACCGTAATGTGAAACTGCATGATCTAATAAGAGACATGGCCCTCGAGATTGCAGGTCCTAAATTCATGGGAGCAGCTGGTGATAGAGTGATAGATTTTATGCAGCATGAAAAAAGATGGGGAAAGGATCTTGAAAAGGTTTATTTGAAGAACGGGCGTTGGTCAAAATTTCCTAATATATCACCAAGGTGTCCTAAACTTTCAACCTTGCTTCTAGACAAATTTTTTTGTGAAATCATTGCAAATTCTTTTTTTGTGCATTTGCGTGGACTCAAAGTTCTTCGTATATGTACTATAAATATACGAAGAACTTTGAGTCCAGCTGCCTCGACTTGGTGACATCCTATATATCAAACCAAACAGGAAAATAAACCACTTGTGAAAACAATTTTTATAGGAAAAATAATTAAAAAAGGATAAGCATATATGTCTGGGGTCTGACTTACAAAGGAAAAGTCATGTAAATCTGCCTTGTACATTGAGTACGAGATTTCATTGCTGATTGCTAGGTGGCTCTTCGTGTGAATCTGCGCCGTCCATTGAGATCTCATCGCTAAGTGGCTCTTCATGTGAATCTGATTCCTACATTGAGATTAAAAAGCTAGGTGGTCCAAATGGGGCATAAAAGGAATAAAAGGAAACGAGATTAGAAAGAAAGCAAGGAGTGTTATAGGATGAGTTCAGTTACTATAAATTGCGTGGACTCAAATTGCATTTTAGGGATTTTATCCAAACTTTCTGAACTCCAAGTTCTCCAATTTACTTGGTGTGGAAAATTGAATGTAGAGGAGATAGTAAGCTTGAAATTAGAGCGTTTTCAAGGAGCATTTTATGGTGCTGATAACTTCAATAAATACGTGGGATCCTTGAGGGAGGGACGACTTAGCCATTACCAATTTGTAGTGAGAGAAATGACGACCGACATAGACGATGGTGTATATTGGGAAAGTGAGGCAAATGTGTAATTTTATGCAATTGCAATGTAAGTTTGCTCCCAAAAGACGCTCAAACCCTAAAGATTTACAAATGTGACAATTTAAGAAGTTCATCTGATGCTCCATATTTGGAATGCGCAAGAGAACTGAAGTCTCTTTTTATTGTGGAGTGTAAAGATATAGAAGACGTTCTTTCTTATTCTTACACCTTCCCTCTTCAAAGGCTTGACCTCCAATATTTGGGTAAGTTACAAGTACTGTTCAGGGAAGAGAAAGTTGCATCACCACTAGACATCCCACCTGGCTCCTTTTCCTGTCTCAAACAATTTTTAATTCTCAAGTGTCCGAATATAAAGAAGCTCTTCACACCTGGCTTGCTGCAAAACCTGGCCCACCTGGAAGAGATTGAAGTCGAACACTGTGAGAGATTAGAGGAAATAATAGGTGCAGCATCGGATGAAGTTGAAGAAGAAATAGAGGAGGAAGGAAGGGACACCACCATATTCCCCCGATTGAGGAACTTGGTATTATATGACATACCGAGACTGGAGACCATCTGCAGTAGCCGTAACGCAATAGTTTGTGATTCTCTCCAAGAAGTTAAGATATTAAAGTGTCCAAAGCTTAAGAGATTACCTCTTTCTCTGCGGGATGAACAACTATCTTCTCCACCTTCTTCATTACTGATTATAACAGAGAAAGAACGGTGGGAGTTGCTGGAATGGGACAATCATGCTACTAAGAATGCCCTTGAACCCCTCTGTGAGTTCTTTTATGGGTATGACTCTCTTTTCACTTTTATATCTTTGGTTTATCTACTTATAATACTCCTTGCTTTCTTTCTAATCTCGTTTCCTTTTATGCCCCATTTGGACCACCTAGCTGTGAAATCCCAATAGACGAATCAGATTCACATGAAGAGCCACTTAGCGATGAGATCTCAATGGACGGAGCAGATTCACACGAAGAGCCACCTAGCCATCAGCAATGAAATCTCGTACTCAATGTACGGGGTAGATTTACATGACTTTTCCTTTGTAAGTCAGACCCCAGACATATATGCTTATCCTTTAATTATTTTTCCTATAAAAATTGTTTTCACAAGTGGTTTATTTTCCTGTTTGGTTTGATATATAGGATGTCACCAAGCCGAGGCAGCTTGTGAAATTATTTTGCGGTGTGGGCCCGCAACAAGAACTTGACTCTCAAACTGTTTTTCTGTGTGATTCTTGTTTTATTGGTTGTTAATTGCTTATTATTTGAACTTTTTTGGGTTATGATTTATGAACATGAGTTCGTCTTTTAGACTAAGAATACGTTTGGATGCAGATTTTCCAGCTGCGGCCACGTTTTTTTTTTTTTTCCATGCGCATATGTTACTGTTCATCGATGAACTGATTTTAGCCAACGAACAGTATTTTTTGGGATGAACAAGTAATTTTTAAACATTAAAAAATTATTTTTTACAGTGTTTTCGGTTTTCAATTTTCAAAATAAGTTATCCAAACGGACTCTAAGTGGTGTGATCTTCTGTAATATTTGATATTCCATGTTAAATTGTTTGGTAATTGTGCAAGGATTCAAACATTGTCTGTTTCTGTTTTATTCATTGACTTTTCTCTAAATTATTTTACCTCAAAGGTGAATCAAGAAGGGCATCCTTAGATCTATGTTGTGAACTAGAGAGACAGAGTGTGCAAATTAACCCAACCGCATGGGCATATGACACATCCTCTTCTATGAAATTTTTGTTACTGTTGCATTGGCTGTTCTTTTGATTAGAGACTTGCAGTATTCATAATAAACAGATCCTTGATATCTTCGATAATTGGAACCATTTTCCAAAAATAAGAAGCATTTTTATGATTAAGAAAGCCTTGTTTGGAAACTAGCCTATCTAGCTCCCTCTCTGCAGACCGAAGCTGCAACGGCTAAAGCTGAACCAGCCTGCAATTTTGTCCCAACGATTGACTTTGAAATGCTGCTTTGAGTGCAAACTACATCATCTAGTTGATAATGTTTATTTCTCCATTCCTCTATTAATATTCCTTTCTTTTATGGGTCCAACTTATTTCAATTCATTGAATTTCAAGTTTCTATAAAACCCCACTCTAAACTATTAAGTTTTAAATCACTTGTTAAATGTTATCTTTATCATACAATTTAGGCTAAAATTGTTTTTGAACATGAAGTATGTTAAAGTCTTAAAGACTGTGTATTAAACTACGTAAAATACAGTACAAGGCTTTGCCTTATATATAGGTAAATTCTGTGACACAACAGACTTAAAAGACACCAATGAGATTGTCTTGATCAAATCTGGCTGCTATATGTCTGTCACTTTAAGTTTTTCTACATAACAACTGATCAAAATCATGGATGAGAGATATCAGACTCTAAAGCTTGTTTGTTTTATTTGTCCCTTTAATTGTATAATATAATCTATAGGCGAGCATTTTGTATTTGGTGAATGCAAAGTGCATCCATCAATCTGCTTGGTTTTGCAGATGGAATATCAACAAAGCCTCTCTAATTGTGAGACAAATAACTACATTTTTTTTTTTTGTCACTGTCCAACTATAGCACCAGCATCCTCCTCTTGCCTTCTCTGTTCTTGCCAACAAAACTTGCTCCTTCCCATTTACCGCTTCTTCCCTTAACAGCTGCATCAGCTGTTCTTTTGATTAGAGACACCTCAATTTGCTGTATTCTGATAAATAGATTTGTATTATCTTTGATAATTGAGACTATTTCCAAAAAAAGAAGAAGCTTTCTTATGATAAAGAAAGCCTTGTTTGTCCCCATGAAGACCAAAGCTGCAATGGTTAGAGCTGAACCAGCCTGAGATTTTTACCCCAATCATTAGCTTTGAAATGATGCATTATGTGCAAGTTACTTCATTCAATTGTATAATGTTTGAATTTTCTTTTCTTTTCTGTGTCCAAATTAATTTATTGAATTTTAAATGTTTATAAAATTAAACCCACTTTCGACTAAAGTTTTAAATCACTTGTTAAATGTTATCTTTTAGGCTAGATTTGTTTTTGAACATGAAGTAATTTTCTGAGTCTTGTGTCAGTGGCTTTGAAAGACACCCATGAGCTTGTCTTGATCTAATATGGTTGATATATATATATATATAGAGTTCACTTCAAGGTTCTTCTACAAAACAACTTATCAATGTCCTGGATGAGAGATGTTAGAATCTTAGGCTTGTTTGTTTGTATTATCCATTTAATTGCATGATATACCCACCTGCACTTTGTTCTGCCAAATAGTGTTATCGGTAGAGTCTTAAACTATGAAGCACAGGTGCGTTTCGGGACTTGGGTGCGGGTGCGGGACTCGGCAATTTTTGAAAAAGGTGGGTGCGGGTGCGGCGGGACTCGGTAATTAAAAAATTATTAAAAAAATCTTTATTTATATTTTTTTATATATTTTTATTATTAAAATATTCTTAAAAAACATATTACTATGTCTTGATTGACAACACAAAGAAAGAAGAAGGCAAGAAACACAAAACAAAACACAAAACCAAAAAGAAAACACAAAAGAAGTAACAAATATTCAAAATAAAATTGAGGAAGGACAGATTTAGGATGTTTGGGCTCATTCAAAGCCGATTTCGGCTGTTCCGGCATGATTCAAGGCCGATTTCGGCCTGTTTCAGTCTGTTTTGGCCGTTTTGGTCGTTGGCTGATATGACCCGATACGGTCATATTCTGGCCAAATCGGCCTGATTCGGCGCAAATCGAAGCCGAGTCGGCAAGAATCCATGAAAAAAAAAAAAAAAAGCTCAGACGCTGCACCAACGCGAGGGCAACTGCGTCGGGCAGCGTTGGACTTGGGTGCGGCACCCTCCCAATCGTGTCCGTGCTTTCTAGGTCTTAAAGCTACATTAGCTCACTAATGATTGATGTGCTCATAGTTCAAAGGTAATACATCCTTTCAACCTTAACTCTCTTCTAAACTCTCAGCCTTTGTCTCTACGACTCAATCCAATTTCCAGGCAAACTGTATTTCTTGAGCTATTACCAAGTTTTTAAATCCCATAGAGGTGAACCATAACTAGAAGCAGATGGGAAATTGGGAATATGTAACACCTCATGTAATTGGTTAGGACTCAAGAGTGTCTTGTTATTCTTTAAAATTGTGGCACTACCGCGTAATTAATGTTGCTGCAGACCAAGATTACTTGGTGTTTTTTAGCTTACTAAACAGTAATTCTGTTGGCTTCAGACTTTTAGTCCTTTCTCTTTTGTTTGAAAAAAAAAATGATAAACAAATATACTTTTTACTGAAAAGAAAACAGACTAGAGCAGACTGCAGAGCAGTGGAAGCAAAAGATGGAAAGGTAAATCTATATACATTTGATTGTTTGTGACTTCTTAGAGCATTCTTATCAAACATTCTAAAAAATTTAGCATTTACTCTCTCAAAACCTATATTTATAACATATAACACACCACTTTACAATACAATCTATATCAAAACTTCTAATTTTTTTACAATTTCCTTTAAATATTGTTTCTTTATTATTTTTCACTAATTTTTTTTATTTTTCCTCTCTCTAAAAGTAATATAAAAGTGAGCTCCATGGAATAAAAAAGTAATATAAATTTTTACAATATAAAAGGTTTGATGGAGCAGGCTTAAACCTTTCAAATGCAAAAAAAATAAAATTTTTACATTTGAAAGGTTTGATAAGAATGCTCTTAGTTGATCTCATACTATTGTCAGTTTTTTAGGCTCATAATTTTTCCCGTAATTATTTTAATATAGTTTTTTAAAATTTTGTATTTAAATTTTATTCTATATTTAAGCCATCCATTTATAATCTTGGTACATTATTTTTTAAAATATTAAACTTTATAATTTCATATACAAAAAAAAAACATAATAAATATATTATAATGCTAGAATATACAATTCTACACACAAATACAATTATAATAAATTTCAAATAATGACTACCACGATTTTTAATTTTCATATTTATTAAAAAAAATTAAAAAATTATATTATATTAAACTTTTTCGTGGACTGACTAGTGAAATGCTGCTTGGAATATCAACAAAGCAGCTCTAATTGTGAGATAAATAAGAACAGTTTTGCTTGTCACTGTCCCAACTATGGGGACCAGCCATCTGCCATCATCCTCTTGTCATCACTGCTTTTGCCAACAAAACTTGCTCCTTTCCATTTTTACCACTCCTTCGCTGACAGCCATCCACTTGTATATTGAGCTATCAACCAAGACACATCCTAAACTCACATGCAGCTCTGCTCAAATCCAAGCATTGATGGATCTTGGTTCCAAATTTTCCTCTTGGAAAGTTAAGAATGATCTGAATTGCACAGCTTATATAAGCTATCTTGCCGCCAGTAAACAAATTATCCAATGTTTCTTCCTCATTACAGAAAAGACACAGAGTTCTAACATTTAGATTTTATTTTGATTGTTAAATCATAGTATGCAAAACATTCGGCATCAACTTTTAAAGAAACACTATAAGCTTATAAGGCAATTCCAAAATCTATAGCCTCCCTCCTCCATAATTGAGGACTCTATTGAAGTTCTAGCAAACATACTTGGCCAAAACAAACGGATAATTTGAATGGTTCTCCCATTAGCGGCTGCATTGGCTGTTCTTTTGACTAGAGACACCACAACTTGCTGTATTACTTAATATTTTCGATAATTAAGGATCTAATTGAAGTGGTGTATGTGGTTGGCGTGTTATAAATTGTTTATTAAGTAGAAAGGCACCAATCTAAGTGTTGGGAAATTGCCTCAAATTCCAATTGTGACTTGGAAAGTCAATTGGGTTTCCTAGTTGAATAAGGAAAAAATAATTTGGATTTACTTGTTGTAAAAGAAAAGACTATTCCTTAGTATGGAAGAAAGTCTATTCCTTATTAAAGAGGTAATGTATTCCTAGTCCAAGAGGGAAGAGCAAAAAAGTCTTATAAATAGACAATGTTACAAAGAATTTGATAGCTTTGGCCCAAGAGTCCTCCCTATGGTGAGAGGGAAAATAGAGCGTGAAACCAAGAAAGAGAAAATGGATTTTCGCTTGGGAGGAATGCAAGAGGAAGGAGAGAGCAAGGTACTACCGCCTTCAAGAAGACACAAAGAGAGTATGTGCAAGAGCAAAGAAAGAGGAAGCCGCACAAGAAATAAAAAGAAAAGAGAGCAGCCAAGAGGAAGCCACTTAGAGAAAAAGAAGACAGCCAAGAGAGAGCTGCACATGAAGAAAATAAAAAGGAGAGAGCAATGTGTTGCCGCCTTTGAAAGAGATAATTAGTGTGTGTGAGAGAGTAAAGAAAAACAAGAGAGATTTTTTTTTTAGCCGTGAGACATACACAAGAATTATTGCAATTGATTTAACAATAGTGAAATTATTCGGTGTCCCGTGGTTTTTCCCTTTAAAGAGAAAGGGTTTTTCACGTAAATTTTGTATTCCTGTGCGTGATTGTTATTTTAGATTGCTAATATTTGTGATAATAAAATTTTGGACCCAGCACTAAGTTGACGCGTAAATCATCCTAGAAAAATAATTACAATAAATAAGGCATTTGCTTTTCATGGCCATTACCCTTTTTTTAGGGGATTTATACTGGACCAAAAATATATGAAGCTATTTGTGTTTGAATTAGTGGCTCAGTGAGTTCAGTTATGGACGAGTAACAGTATTTCACAAAGACTAATATATCATTTCATCGTTAGCTTGCTTAAAAGAAGAAGAAAAAAAAAAAAAGGCCCTTTGCCTTTCATGCCCGTTACCTTAAAAATTTTCTTTCGTTTATTTTTTGGTTAATTCTAGACCAAAGATGTCATGATGTGAGGATATTTGAGTTTGAATTAGTGGCTCAGCAAGTTCGGTTATACACTAATAACATAATGTATATCTTTTTATTTTATAGATTACAGAACGTGGTTTTGATTATCCCACTGAACATGACAATATACTTGCAGCAGATTTAAGCACAAAGGTATTGTTCTCTTACTTGTGAAACATGATAACCTGAAATAAGGTCATGTAATCTTTCTGCTATCATATATTAGTTTTTTCCTTTACAACGCTGACATGTATGATGCAGGGCCAATAGCGCTTTGAATCTTTAGCTCAGCAATATCTCCATAGTTTGTAATTTATTTAAATTATATAATTTTTTATGCCTAAGGCATTTGACTGCTCAATGAAATGTCTGAAAGAGAAAATGGTATCTGGAATATGATGATTGCAAGTTATCTATCATGATGAGCAATGGATATAGGGAGGATGGATTTTTATTGTTATACTTCAGCAGAATGTTATTGCTAGTATTTTCAACCAGTGTATGGTAGTCGTGTGAATCGGACTACAAATACTTATTAGTTCCTGAATGTCATGAACATGACTAAATGATTAATTTCACATTGTGAATGTGTTTTGATCTGATGTAGTTATCTTTTAACTTCACAAATGGTTTTTGCTAATTTTCTTTACATGAGTAGTTTTTGCAAGTTTTCACTTGGGTAAATGGTTGGAACATTTGGTTTTTTATTATAAATTTGTTCTTTTGTAGCTCACGATTATTATATATGGAGCTATTGAAGTTTTGGTTCACATTAGTTTAAATTACTCGCATGTGCAAACGCCTATTGTAGGTGGGTAATTCTTACATGCACTGGGAGCAATGCTCCCTCCTCTCACATGAGGGGTGGGCCCCATGGTGGGACCCACACGTGGGGCTTACCCCTCATGTGAGAGGAGGGAGCATTGCTCCTGGAGCACTTAAGTTTTTTCCATTGCGGGTACACGTCTTTGAGCTTTGAGCCTCCACAAGCACATGTGAGTGATGTCGGTCCATGATGATGATTGACGAGTCTTCTCCTTCACACAAATTAACTTATACGCCCGTTGTACAAAATGCATTTTTATTACAGTATTTGTGCAAATATATGCAAGCACTGTAGCTACGTATTTCAATTTTTTTATCATTTCTTAACATTCCCAATGATGAAAGGAGAGAATGGAAGGTGGTTGTATTGTGTGAAGAAAGAAAAACTTTTAGAGAAATTGATATTTTAATAAAGTAGAGTTTGGAATACATGACGTAAGTGGGGACTTTGACAAGTTTTTTTTTTTTGAGAAAGTGGTTGTTGGATATATTTTAACAATTTACTTTTATGATAAAGCAAAAGGAACAACATACAAATTTAAATATAAGCAATAACACAAATAGGTGTGATAGACAAACATAATAAATAGATACTGTATATATAAGAAGAAATCTGCAAATAATTAAAAACTTACAGATCAAATACTTGAAGGATGAATGATTCAAATCAAGTCTTGTGTTTGACACAATTTCCTTAAAACAGATTTCGCCCCTAACACAATCATTGTGGTACTTTGAGACTCACAGATGTCTGCCTCCCAAGATAAAATGATTTACAGCACGAAAACGAAGGTTGTGCTCTGAGAACTACTCAATGTCTCTTTCTCTCTCTTTGATACAAAATGAAAATACACAAAATATTCTCACTGGGAGAGTTTTTCTTAAAAATTAGGAGAGTTTTTCTTAAAAATTAGTTTTTATGAATGAAGCACAATGAAAATTATACGATACTGAACAAATACTCTGTTTCAGTAATATCTGCTATGCACAGACTAACTGATACAAAAATTAAAATAATAAAATATTATTATTTGGACAAGTAGGCCCAATTCACATATCAAACCAATGTCCAACTCATGAGCATATAAACTCATATATTATCTGTTTCCTTTCCTATGTAGGACTCAGGATTTGTTACCACTTTTAATAATATTTTCAAGTGAACATAGAAAATATCAATTTATTATTCACTATATGCTATTTTCCCACAATCCCCCACATGAACAGTTAATAAACACAATGCAAATAATGATGCAGACACATAAAGAGTAGAAGAAAAGTTACTGTATCGAGAAAAGTAGCTTGTGGCTTTGAACTTTTCTTTGTGAAAGACAATTGGATATACTGGCTAACCAGTGAACATGATGTCTTGAATTGTTCAGTTGTTTGTATATTCCTAGACAATAGAATTCACACAGTTCCTTTTCAAACATATTTTGTTCATATAGTTGTGTTCATTTTGGCCATGAACGTATCCTGGTAAATTCATGATGTGCTTTAAAGAATTCAGCCTTAAAACTCTCATGGAAGCGGCCCACTTCACACTCATATAGGTGACTCTTATTAAGAGTATCCTGCTATACACCACTTGGTTTTCCAAGATATAAGAATCATTAAAAGCAAAGTTTACCCTGAACATCGCTTACAGGTATCACTATTTCATCATAGGAATGGGTGGGAGATGTTATCTCTATAGTGATAAAAACTATGAGAGCTAAGATTTAGGATCCACTGGGTTAGAAAAAGAAGCCATTCAAGATTAGGTTAAGCTCATAGGTGGTGATTTGGATGGAGCAAGGAAGGAGAATCAAGTAATTGAGGTCAAAATTAAGCAACTTGATGATGCCAAAAAAAAAAAAAAACAATGAGATTAATTCTTTAGCAAAAGGGCTGAAGGAAGAAAAAAAAAAAAAAAGCATATGACAGCATTTAGCTACTCTAAAAACAACGTGATGAGGGGAATGTAGGATAGGAAAAAGAATTTGCAAGAGAAAGCTGCAGCCAAAGCAGCTATAAGAGCTCAAAAGGAAGCTAAAAAGAAGCTAAAGGAGCATGAAAAGAAAGGAAAGAAAAAGGCTTCAACATCTGGCCCTACTATCAATCTTGAAAAATGAACCAGAAAAGCGGTAGGTTTAAATGGAGAAGGTTAATAAGGTGAAGTTGAATACTATCAGACACAGGAATAGATCAAAAGACCCAGATTCAGTTCCAAAAGTCATCCTGAAATGGAAAAATTCAACTAACTACTGGTTATGGGCTACTCCAGCTGTTGTGTTTCTACTACTTTTTCTAGTACTTGGATAAGTTGGATACACCCATCTTCTCCAAAAAGTTAGAACTAAATAGAAAGAGTTATGAACTAGTTTTTCTGCTTCAGGGTGTGAGTTGCTAGGTGTGTAGTACTAAGACTAAGTTATTCCGATTTGTGACATCCTTTGAAGGGGTGGGCTCAAAATCATAATGTTGTTGATAGCTCAGTCAGACGGAAGAAGCTACATATATTTAGTTTGATTAATTTTATTTTCAAATTTTGACTTTTGATCAAATTTCATAAATGTTATCTGAATCCATAAACTTGCTGCTAAAAAAGGCATATATCAATATTGAGTTGCTTTGCACTCTAATTTATCCTACTTATCATCTTGCTTTCCACCATGTGGGGAATAATTGTGCCATTGTCGGGTACCCAAGACAACATCACCCATGTGTTTAGCAATATTCTTGTTAGAATAAAGGTTAAATTATTAAACTCATCGTTTTCTAATAACTAAAGCGTTTGGAACAACTAGTAATTTATTATGGTATAGCAAGTATCTGGGGTAGCAAGTAGCTTTGAGTTTAAATCCTGTCTCCACTCCGCCTCCAATTATAGATTAAACAAATGATAATAATCCCACATATCCCCCACACCTGAGGAGGGTGTTATTGTGTTTCAGAATTTTGGCTCTTTTTTGGAGACTCCAGTTGAAGGTTTGGAAGAACTTGCATCTAATTTCCTCTTGGCTGTTGAGGAGAAAATTAGACAAAGGGCTGCAGCAAATGCTTTGAGTAAAAAAACAAAGGGTGGAGGTAAGGGTTTAAGGGAGTTGAGGAGCTTGGTGAGCTCTGGTAATTATGATTGCATCTGGTAAAACAAGAGGTTCTAATAGGGAAAGGGCTCTAATTGTGTCCCAATGAATTTGAAGATAATCTCTTCGAATGTGAGGGGCTGAATGAGAAGGATAAAAGGCTCCAAATTAGGAACCTTATTAGAATTTGGAGAGCTGATGTCATTGCTTGCAGGAGACTAAGATGGAGCTTATGAATAAAGTATATTTTAATTTCATTATTCTCATATTTAACTTTAATATGCCAGCCAAGTAATAAAATAAAACTCAATTTAAAATTGAACAAGTAAAGTGAACATCTCCCACGTGAGAGAGTTTGTAGAAGAGAAGAAAGTAAAGGCCCAAGGTTTCGAAAGGGAAGTACGTGTAGCCACTGGTTTGGCTTTGCCAATTGCCAAACTGACCCATCAAAACACATGAAAACCAACGGTGGAGATTCTTGAAATTGAGCTTTCACCGTAGGATGCATGGGACCTGACCTAATTTTATGGCCCTTATCCTAAAATTCATACGGATAAGATAATCTACCAAGTGAATTAGGTCTATTCCTTTCCTTCTATTAAATTCTATCAATCACTGTTGCTATTGTGTGTGGCTCTCATTGGTTTGGCACGTGTGAAGGACTTCTAGATCCTGTCCTGTTTTCGATCTAGAATTTTTTTTATTATTATTATTATTTTTTTGCTGAGACTCTCTAGTCTAGATATAATTTGTACCGCCAAAATTAAAATAGCAACCCACAGCAAAAAATTTTCGCAACATTATAATGTTAATAAGGTTTGGAAAAAGTTTAGTTATAAAATTGGTTGTAGTATAAGGTTACAATTTTACTCAATAATATAAACATTACTATATATTTTGAAAATCTAACCGTTGAGTTGCATATTCTTTACACTCTTAATACATATGTAAATTTTTGTGTCAGTCGGATGTTATTTACTATATGATCTATAACTTTATATTTTATGCATAATTTTAAACTACAAAAATTTGCAATTTAAACAATTTATTGATGACATTGCTATTTATCTTTAATTTTCTAAAAATTTTGCAAGTACGGGGATATAAGAAGAAGAAATAATCTAATAGTGGATTTGTCAAAATTCATATCCAATAAAAAGATATTTAGTAAGCTACAACCAATTTTGTAGTCTTATACTACAATCAATTTTGTAACTAAATTTTATCCATTGAAATAATTTTTTTAACTGATGATATACTACTCCTTCGCTTCACAGTTTATAAGGTAGAAAGTGGGAGAAGTTCTCTTTGATGTGGGATTGCAAAAAGTTGCCCAGAGAGAATGCAATAAGTTTCCCTAGGTCCAACAAAAAAGTAGCCCACAATACTTTTTATATTTTATTCCAAATTATATTTTAACTATCTAAGAATCTATCAAAAAATATACATATATATATATTAAATTAAATTTTAAAAAAAAACTAACACTATTCAGTAAAGTGTATCATCAATCATTATTCAGAAAAATCGAATATTATTGTTCTTAAAATAAAAAGAGATTCAAACTTTCCCAAATCAGCTGAAAGGAGGATGAATCAAGGTCCAAATCAGAATAGAGAGAAGAGGGGAGGACGAATCAAATAAAAATCAAATGAGTAGAAATTAAAAGGCAAGCTGAGATGCATTTATTATAAGAGCAAAATTATTATTCTTAATTAATTCCTCCGCTCCGTGCATTGTTTATGTTTGTTGGTTTGCACAGAAGTTAGCTTTTCAAAAATAAATATATAGGAAGCAACTTCCTGTAATTAGAGACAAATATATGAATTTGTGGGCACATAAAAAACCTACAGAATAACAGCATTTTATTATTATTTTATATCAGGATTTGTCCCACGCATGTTGAACTCAAAGGGTTGTTGTGCTGTGCATTTTTGCTTTACTACTATAAATTTTAGGATTTGGCTTACTTTTTAAAAATGAATTTTCTTTTGTTTTAGAGACTGTCATATCAGCCATTAACTAAATAAAAAATAGAGATTGAAATAAAAGAATATACCCAGTGAAAAAAATGCTTAAGTTAAGTCAAACCCTATATTTTTTAGGTAAATTATTCCCCTCGTTGAACAATAAATTTATAAGATATGACATATATCAAACACAAATAAAAGTAGTCGGAAATCAAACTACATTACGCAACCTGCAAACACTTTGTAATAACCATCTGAGTTTCCTTATCAAACAAAAAAAAAAAAACAAAAAAAACCATCTCAGTTTCATTAAATTTAAAACATTCTTTGCTATATATATATATATTTTAAAGGTCTGGTTCATGATTGATGACATTTTTTTTTTTTTTCGAGAAGGATGATTGATGACATATGATCTCAACTTTACGTACAAAAATGTTAACACCATTTAGTGTCCAAATTATTTATATTACATTTCATATATACTTCATTCACTCTATCTACATAACTATTTCTTGAATTCCATTATAATAATAATAATAATAATATATATATATATATATATATATATATATATATATATATATATATGAGAAGGGATAAATTTAAAATAAATCCTCTGATTGCGGAAGCAAAAGCAGCTTGCATTGAGAGTATTAAAAATTTGTGCTGTTAGAAGAAAATGGTAAATGTGCTCCGGGTACACTGACCAAAAATTAATAATTTATTAATTAATGAAGAAATTAATCATAAATTACAAATACAACTGATTTTAAACAGTTAGCTCACCCACCAAAAAAAAAAAAAAATGTACACAATCTCAAAGCTTTGAGGTAAGGGAAAGCCCTCCACTACAAAGCTAAAGTGAGATTAAGCATGCATGCTTGTGCTTAATGAATATTCTCAAACTACCAATTTAGAGTTTACTGCTTGATCTTGATAAAGTGTATCATACTTCAAGCTTCTTGCAACTTCAAAAAAATGTGCAACAGCTTCTTCAGGTGTCCCAACAAGAACACCATGTCCCAAATTAAGAATGTGTCCCCTTTGACCTGCACACTTCACAACCCTGACAACAACAACAACTATAAGTTAAAAACTATTATGAAAGTTCCAAAGTCAATTTTATGTTTAATTTCAACAAGAACCAAAAGTGCAAGATTCACTTTTATATCATTTCAGACACCTTGCCAATGTCAATTGCCACCGAAGCCATATGAATTGATAGATACATAATAATAGATCAAAATTCTTTGAGTTTCAGAGTTACACTTTGTAATTTTGTTAGAAAATGATACCCATGTTGTTCTTATTACACAAGTAATTTTGACCATAAAAAGAAAGACTCAACCAGCTCATGCACAGACTCAGGTGAGTGCCATTTAGATGTTCCAATTAGGAGATTTTCAAGCCATTGGAAATTTTTATCATCACCGTGGAATAACAACTCCATTCCTCACCAATTTCCCTGCCAACATATATCTATCCAACTCTTACTTCTTGACTAGATAGAAAAATTCCAAATCCATATAAAAAGATCAAAGATGCCCAAGTCACCGTGACAGAAATTTTGATTAGAAAATTGTGTCACAAACCTTTGAATTTCTTCTGTCAGGGCAGGAAGAGGAGAAAATAAGCAAGCAGGGTCGACATTGCCTTGTACACTGATCTCCTTACCCAATCGTTTCCTTCCATCTTCCATGTCCACTGTCCAGTCAAGCCCAATCACATCAACGCCAGTTGCTTTCATACGCTCAAGAAGGCCACCATTTCCATTAATGTATAGAACAAGTGGTGTTTGAGGACATTTGTTCTTCACTATACTTACAATCTGCACTTTCAAAAAAATAATTAATACCAAGGAAAAATAAGAAAATGTGAAAACTTACACAAATCATGCTCTGCTCGCTAGAACACACAAAAGAAAATAAACAAAAACCCCAAAAACAGTTGAAATCCTGCAATTTTGTCAAGAATATAGCATGTAGACATAACGCGTACAGCAATATTTCATCAAAACGATAAGCAAGAAGGCAATGACAGATAGGTGAAAATGATGTTCTTAGTCTATGAGTCACTCTTTGCATGTTCCAAAATTGTGCTCTGATTTTCACAGTAACTAAAACTCTGTACTTGACACACCTAAATATGCAAGAAACTTGAGACTTGAAATTCACACCTTTGCATTTCGTGGCAAACCAAGTACAGAAATACTATTTTTAAATTTTTAGGGAAAGACAGAAAGTCAAGTAGAAGTAGATCAATACAATAAAAAGAGAAAAGGGGGGGGGGGGGGGGGGATAAAGCTATGCATAGTGCCCAGTGAAGCAAATTGTTAAACCACAAGTTGAAAAAAGAGCACAGGAAGTCACAATATCATAGTGCACAATTTAAGAAAAGTTTATAGTGCCCAGATTAATATAATCAATGTCATCCACAACTGCAGCAGTGAATGGCGAAACCATTCATTCCAATTTACCTCCTCAATATAAGGCCTTGACCAGCATTCCCACATATCAGGCGGTAGTTGTCCACCCCATGAGTCGAAAATTTGTATGCAATGAGCCCCAGATTCCACTTGGAATACAATGTAGTCTGATATTGCCTGTGTCAAATGAGAAAGAAGGGCCCTCAATACATGTGGTGCAGTATGGCACATGGTCTTTATGGTTGTATATGTGCGCGTTGTACACCCTTCCACTATATATGTAGCTATCGTCCAAGGTGCTCCTACAAAACCTAAAACAGCAGTGTTCCCACCAACCTACACAAAAAGAATAACTAATTAAATAACTTAGAGAAGCAAGACTAAAGAGAGATACTACACTTCTATCATAATTTACAGGTAAAACAAATGCCAAACAGCACAATTGTTATTCCTTCTAGGCATGAATGACTATAGAAAGTACCTCCCGGCGCAATATCCTAAGGGATTCCCCCACAAAATGAAGTTTTTCTAAGTCAATGGGATGCAGAGACTTCAGTCCCTCTTCAGAATAAATTGGTGACTGGATAATAGGACCCCTTACTTCTTCTATGTCAAATGGGACCCCAAAGGCAGGTAGAGGGGTAAGTATGTCAGAGAAAATAATAACTCCATCGGGATGGAAAGCTTCCCAAGGCTGCAAAGAGATTTCTACAATGAGATCAGTTGTCTCTGACCTCTCTCTAAAGGATGGATATCTCTCTGCAAGCTTTCTATAAACAGACATATACCTTCCTGCCTGGCGCATCATCCATGCTGGAGGTCGACTTACAGGATCTCCTCTCGCAGCTTTAACCAAAAGAGGATCTGAAAATATAGATAAATAAGATTCTCAAAGGGAAAAAATTTACAACTCCCCAAAACATCGAGGTTAAGGAACAGATGAAAAAAGATGATCTATTTATCTTCAAACATGGAATCCAAGCATTGGGAAAATATCATACTAATCAACAGATAAATGTAATTTTGAAATGAGTGGGAATAAAGGAAAAGAAGGTTAAATTAACAGATGGCAAATCCTTTGTCATGGGCTCCATAGTAGAGGATGTACCAAGAATTCCATAAGACTACAAGAGCAGGGCTGACAACATAAAAATATTTGCAGGTACAAGTAAAACCAGCAAATGTCATATTAAAACAGGAACCGAGGCAACTTTATGAATGATCTTAACAAAAACTTATGGTTTAAGAACACTGATTTGGTACATCTAATTCCACCAAATTCATATGAAGTATTTTATCTTGAGCAGTCAGCCTAAGCATAGAATGCATGTGAACCTAAGTAATCTTATTGAAGATCCATCGCCAACCCCAAAAATATTGGGACTAAGGCTTTGTTGTTGTTGTTGCAGTCACCCAAAGTATGTGTAGCAAAATCATAAAATCCTTAGTTAAATATTATAAGATCTGAATCCTTAAAACATATAAGGGTATTTATAGAAAGGGCATATTGCACTGTATGCTCGATGCTAAGACATGATAATGCATTCATTAAGGATTCCTTGATAGCATGACAAATGTTGGCATCTAGATGTGGAGAGAAGCTAAGCTTCTAAGTAAAGTAATTTGTTTAAGTGAGCAGGATTCACGTGGCAACCCATAAGTTAGTAATGTAAGCAGACATGGTTATAGGTATCGATGTTGCCAAGCACCATCCCAACCATATTCTATGACATATCTTAAGAGATTCACATTGATGCAACTAATACATTTTAATTATTTGCTAAGTTTCAGAAATTCAGTAAAGCACTAACAGTTCATCCCTTTGTTGTCCACAATTTAGTGAGACAATAATATTTAATAGTCACAAAACAACATAAATAACTTTCAATTACTTCAATTTGGTTGGTATCATTGGCTTGGGAAACATAATTCTGACGTTTGGAATTTGGTTCCGGGTTGTGTAATGTGGACTATTTGGACTGAACGGAATCGGTGTTCTTTTGAGGATACTGAAAAATCTTTGGCTCAGTTGTTAGATGTATACCATCGGACCCTTTATGATTGGCCTTGGTGTTGGGGTCTCTCGGATTGCTCTACTCTTATGAATTTTCTTATCTCTTAGAATAGTTTAATGTCAGTTTTGTTTGTTTCTACTACTGTTTTCCCCTTTGTTCACTACCGTGAACCTTATGTATTTTTTATGCTTTTCCTTTTTCAATAATATTTTTTCTCACCTATCAAATAAAAAAAAATTACTTCAATTTCTTCTCTCATTTTAATATGAAAAACTCACATTAAACTTCTAAAGACACAAGTTCACAACTTTATGAGAAATGAAGCCCTTTTTCTGTCCCCTCTCCTATTTTTCCTTCTGATTTAAATTTCTAGGATATAAAACCGTTCTCTTTTTTTTTTTTTTTCCTTGTGTTTCTTAAAATCTAATAAGCCTCATCAAGGAAATTTGTATCTCTTGCCTGTACCAAGCACTACTGATGTCACTCTGTTGAAAATCCATTCAGAATTTGTGCATGCTTACCCCCCCCCCCTTTTTCATCCCTTTGGATGATGCAGGAGCCATTAATAGCACTGAAGAGGCATTTAGCAGTACACCAGGACTTCTCAGCAGCATTGAGTCCAAGCAGAAGCCTAAACGACTTTAAGAAAACCAATTTTCCTATGATTTGTTATTATAAAATTTGTGATGTAGTTGAAGACGAGTTGGGGTGCGGGTGTTAGACAAGAAAAGGGACCAAGATGATCCAAGGACCAGTGGAGACTGTAGCTGAAGAAGACTTAGTCACTACTGTTTTGCACGAGAAGGAAAATGGCAAATTGGATCAAGAGCCAGGGCTTAGGGAGACCATTAAATTTGGTTCACTTGGAGATGAACCAATTAAAGTAGAAGGAAATGATGTTTCAGACGCCAACTTCCCTAGGGATGCAGTTGACGAGTGTGCAGCACCTAAGCAAATAAGCAAATCCATTTATCTGATTTTTGTCTCAGGCTGATAAAGAGAACCAGAGGAAAAATCTTGTCAGATTTCAGATCACTGAAGCACTGAAGGCAGAAAGGTCAGATCGAGAAGGGTTAATTCTCAGATTAGAGCTCTGAAAGATGACAACAGGCAATTAAGATGATCATGGATGAGAAAAGAAAGGAGACGGAACCTTGGCAACAGGCTCTTGTGAAGTTGTGCAATTCAAGCAATGCTGGTCGGGGTAGTGGTTTATGTTTATCTGAGGAAGAGCTTAAACATTTTATCCATATTTTTCATTACTACATACAACATTAGAGCATTCCATTGTCAGAGGAAAAGAAACCTCTCAAAGAAATCATACAGCTAGAGGGGACAAGGGAAAAGTTCTTGCTATTGCTGTTATGAGAGCTAAGATTCAGGATTCACTGGGTCAGCAAAAGAAGCCATTCAAGATCAGGTTAAGCTCATAGGTGGTGATTTGGATGGAGCAAGGAAGGAGAATCAAGTAATTCAGGTCAAAATTAAGCAACGTGATTCAGTTGTGGACTTATTATTTTGTTGGTATAATTGGCTTGGGAAGCATAGTTCTGACATTTGGAATTTGGTCCCTGGCTGCCTAATGTGAACTATTTGGACTGAACGGAATTAGCGGTCCTTTGAGGATGAGGGGAAAACTGTGGTTCAGTTATTAGAGTCTTGCCAGCGGATCCTCTTTGATTGGTCTCGTTGTTGGGGTTTCTTGGATTGTTCTACCCTTGTGGATTTTCTTTCGTCTATTAGGATAGACTAGGGGCTGCTTTTGTCTTTTTGTTTCCTTTTTCATGTGTTCACTACCGTGAACTTTCTGTATTTTTCTCTTTAATAATATTCTCTTCTTACTTATCAAAAAAAAAAAAAATTAAGCAACGTGATGATGCAAAGAAAAAACAATGAGATTAATTCTTTAGCAGAAGAGCTGAAGGGTGAAAAAAAAAAAAGCATATGACAGCATTTAGCTACTCTGAAAACAGCGTGATGAGGGGAATGTAGGATAGGAAAAAGAATTTGCAAGAGAAAGCTGCAGCCAAAGCAGCTATAAGAGCTCAAAACGAAGTTGAAAAGAAGCTAAAGGAGCATGAAAAGAAAGCAAAGAAAAAGGCTTCAGCATCTGGACATCAATCCTGAAGAATGAACCAGAAAAGCGGTAGGTTTAAATGGAGAAGGTTAATAAGGTGAAGACGAAGACTATCAGACACAGGAATAGATCAAATGGCTGAGATACAGTTCCAAAAGTCATCCTGAAATGGAAAAAGTTGACTAACTACTGGTTATGTGCTACTCCAACTGCTGTGTTTCTACTACTTTTTCTATTACTTGGATGCACCCATCTTCTCTAAAAAGTGAGTTAGAACTAAATAGAAAGAGTTATGAACCAGTTTTTCTGCTTCAAGGTGTGAGTGGCTAGGTGTGTAGTACTAAGATTAAGTTGTTCTGATTTGTGACATCCTTTGAAGGGGTGGACTCAAAATCATAATGTTGTTGGTAGCTCAGTCAGAGGGAAGAAGCTACATACATTTAGTTTGATTGGATTTATTTTCGAATTTTGACCTTTGATCAAATTTCATAAATGTTATCTGAATCCATAAACTATCTGCCAAAAAAGGCATATATCAATATTGAGTTGCTTTGCACTCTAACTTATCCTGCTTATCATCTTGGTTTCCACCGTGTGGGGAATAAGTGTGCCGTTGTCGGGTACCCAAGACAACATCGCACATGTGTTTAGTAATATTCTTGTTAGAATAAAGGTTAAATTATTAAATTCACCATTTTCTAATACCTAAAGCGTTTGGGGCAACTAGTAATTTATTATGGTATAGCAAGTATTTGATGTAGCAAGTAGCTTTGAGTTTGAATCCTATCTCCACTCCACTTCCAATCATAAATTAAAAAATAATAATAATAATCCCATGTATCCCCCACACCTGAGGAGAGTGTTATTGTGTTTAAATTATGGTTAAATAATTAAGTTTACATTTTCCTAATAGCTTAAGCTTTTGAAATAAATAGTAGTTTATCAATTTTAAATGACAAAACACAAAAAGCTTCATATATAATATACAGTTCCAAACAAGTAATAGAAAAACTGTAACTGGGGATTGTGGGCATTACTAATTTAATTTTTGTGTGCCCATCAAAACCCATTGCAAACTATAACATGTGCAGCAATTGAAACAGACAAAAATGCAGAATTACCCATTATCAGGCAGAGTACCATAAACCTAAAATATACACACAAAAATATATATAGTAGAGAAAAAAAAAAAAACCATACCAGAAGGAGAAGTAGATGTAGAGCACGCCACGTGGAACCTTTTTGAGAAGCATTTTGTTTTAGGAGGAAAGAAAGGTCTAGTGGAAAAGCTAGAATTCGAAGCCAAGTGTATGAAGAAGCTTGTAGAGCAAACCACACTGCAAGAAAACCAAATTACTTTCTTAAAAATTGCAACTTGACAAAAACATAGAAGGGACAAAGAGAGAGAGAGTGGCTTACATGGTTGGGGAATAGAAACCCATTTCTAAGAAACTGTGAGAGAAGGTTTTCTTTTATCTGAAACTGATAAGAGTGAGAGACTAACATCAGTTTTATCTCATTATTTATAGCAATGATAAAAGTCAAGTATATTAGTTCTAAATTCAAGCAAAAGATACTGACCCTCTAGCTATGTCACTTGGATACATTAGTTACACACATCACCATTAGAAAATATTAATTATTTTGAATTCACTCATCCATGAAAATTGAGATTGAAATCAGTATTACAAAATCAATTCTCGTAGCACAACAAATTATAAGTCTATTTTAATTATTGAATCAACCAAACAACATACAAGCAATCCAAAGCATAGGAAAGTTTAAAGGTAATGCTGGGTAGACGACCAAGAGAAATCGCTAACAAAGAACAAAAATACATAAAATAGAAACTCATTCAGACGTTTTCACAAACAACACATGTGCACTCATTGATTTGATGTACCTCAATCTTCAATTCACACTTCACAGCCACCACCAGCCATGATTTTTACACTTGCTATACAAAGCAAGCAAGAGTTGCTCCTTTGATTTTCCCTTCCCTCCTTCCTTGTCTCTTTCCCCTCCAACTTCTTACCCTTACTGATCTGACTTGCCAAATCAGTCTTTTGCTACCAAAACTATCAGCGCCACTAAAAATTAATCTTTCAGGATAAAATCTATATATATATATATATATATATATATATATA
Organism: Castanea sativa; assembly: GCF_040712315.1. NCBI lineage: Eukaryota > Viridiplantae > Streptophyta > Magnoliopsida > Fagales > Fagaceae > Castanea > Castanea sativa. The sequence goes on along the minus strand of NC_134018.1, from coordinate 1,334,704 downwards.
TATATATATATATGTATGTATATACGCGCGCGTGTATACACGTATATCATAACATAATAGAAACTTTTTCTTACGTGGCGTTTGGTACGGGGGAATCCACATTACTTCTAGCATCCAGATTCCTAGGAATGTGATTCCTAGGAATCACATTCCTAGGAATGTATTTATTCCTATGTTTGGTTTCATTTGGAGATTCCTAGGAATGTGAGATGATAATGTTTGGTGTATTCCCAGGAATCTTAAATGAATTATTTATTTTTCCCATTTTGTCCTTAGATTTGAATGTGAACTACTAAGTCCTTTAAAAAAAACTTCCTTTAAATAAATAATGAAAAATATATATAAACTATTAAAAATATCTTCCTCTAAATAGATAGATAAAAAAAATATTTTAGAATTAATATGAAATTGACGTTTTTAATCAATGATATTGTAATTTGCTCAATCGACAGGTAAACAAGGGTGTCACCTAATTTGAACTAATTAATGGTACCTCTTTGTTAATGAATTATTTTGACACTACTTTTATGAAATGTATAAAAAAAATGGTAGAAAAAATCAATTTAAAAAAAAAAATTCCTAACAAGTTTCTAGAAATTTAAAATTTTCTTTTCCATTAATTTTTTTCCTTACAAAATTGGGAAAAATTAATAGTTAACTAAGAGCATAGATTTCGAAACTTTTTTTTATGAAATAAGAAAAAAAAAAAACCAACATCCATGTCCAAGCTAAAGCAAAAGCAAAAGCAAAAGCAATCCTTAGGGCGGTTAGTTTGGCTAGACAATTGAATGTAGATCAGATGGTGTTTGAAGGGAATTCTAAGGCCTGCATTGAAGCTTTGAGTAAGTCAAAGCCTGTCTCACAGTGGCGGCTTGTCACTTTTGCAAAGGATGCCCTTCGGACCTTTCGGAGCAATCTAGCTGGAATTTCAATGCCTAGAGCTGGAAATTTGGCTACCATAACTTAGCAAGATGGTCCTTCTTTTGTAAATGTTGTTCAGAATGAGGCTGGACTCTCTTAGTTTAGGAGCCTCGCCTTTTTTTGTATCATTGTAAAATAAAAATCAAAAGCACTAGAGAGGATACAAATTATTGACATGTACTGTAACATATGAATCTAGAAACAAAGCTATAAATCCACGAAAAAAAAAAAAAGACTACATGAAGCTACTAATTAGATCTATATTTCTAGAAACTACACAAAACTAAGATCTGAGATACGGATAGAAACATTAACAAATTCTCATGAAAATAAATTCATTAAAGTTCTGTTGAACAATACACACAACAGTAAATGTGATTTCTCAAAAAAAAAAAGAAAAAAGAAAGTAAAACTGAATACCTGGCAATAATGGAGAGTCTTCTTCAAACTTTTTTTTTCACACGTAAAATCTAAATAGAACCTTGTTAAAATATATATTAACAGGGTTGTTTATCCTTATATTGTTTTGGCGGGAAAAGATAAAGACAAAAGAGAAGATATTGATAATTTGTTTATAGTTTATCTTAATTGCTTAAATGATAAGGAAAAAGGGTTAAAATTGTCAATTTATAAAAAATATAATTTCTTTTAAGCTTGGGAATCTGGATTCCTACCTGTTTTAAAGGGAATCCACATTCCCACTAGGAGGGGTTTAAGAGGGGAATCCAGATTCCCCTGGCATCTGATTCCCAAGCGTAATTTGCAACCAAACATAGGAATCTTTAAACATTCCTGGGAATCCTAAAACATTCCCCCATACCAAACGCCACATTCTTATAAAACATTTTAAAAAATTTAGCATTTACTCTTTCAAAACATATATTTATAACATATAATACACCACTTTTTAATATAATCTATATCAAAACTTTTAACTCTTTTACAATTTCCTTTAAATATTGTTTCTTTATTATTTTTCCTCTCACTAAAAGTAATAAAAAAGTAACATAAATTTTTACAATTGATGAATAGTGTCATTTCATATTTAAAATGGCACTATTCATCAATTGTAAAAATTTTATAATATAAAAGGTTTGATGGAGCAGGCTTAAACCTTTCAAATACTAAAAAAATAAAAATTTTAGCATTTGAAAGGTTTGATAAAAATGCTCTTACCACTAAGGAAAAATGTCCATCTAAATTCTAAAATTCTACCGCATATAAGTAAAAAAAATGATAAATTATATTGTTTGGCAACATTACAACGTTGTTTAAAAGTCTCTCGTTATAAAAAATAAAAAATAAAAATAAAAATTAACCTTTAAACTTTTATTTAGTTTTTTAAACCTTTATAATTAAAATTTTAAACTATTAACTAATAACTTATACTAACTTAATTTTACTATTTTTTTTTTTTTGGATGAGAAACTTATTTTTACTATTAGTTATTGATATGGGTTGAGGTTGACAATTAGACCAAACAAATGCAATTCTCTAAAAACAAATTACTACCTTTTCAAAATAAACAAAAAGCCCAAGTCCAGCCATTATAATTTATGACCTAAGTCTAAACTCTCCACTCACGTGTAGTTCAAAACCTACAAGGTTTGACCCACCTACACAATTGTGTATATCAAAGGTTAAACTTCTGTGTCTACCGTTTATCCTAAAAAAATGTTAAAACTCTATACCGCTAAATTTTGTATTATTAAGAGGATTATAAATATTTAAGATAATAATTAGTATTTCGAGTGTAAACTGTGAAGTAATTTATCTTTTTTTTTTCTTTCTTTTTGTATGGTACTATACTTTCAAGAAATAAAGTACTAGGTAATTTTTTTTCATTTTTTTTATAAATTTTATATTATTAAGTGAATTATAAATATTTAAGATAGTAATTAGTATTTAGAGTGTGAATTGTGGAGTGATTTATCTTTTTCTTTTTCTTTTTGTATGATACTTTAATTTCAAGAAATCAAGTACTGGGTAAAAAAAATTTCATTTTTTTTTTCTTTTGTAAATTTTATACTATTAAGTGGAATATAAATATTTAAGATAGTAATTAACATTTAGAGTGTGGACTGTGGATAGATTTATCCTTATCTTTTTCTTTTTCTTTTTTTTTTTTCTTTTCTTTTTGTATGGTACTTTACTTTCAAGACTATGGAGTAATTTCTTTTTTTCTTTCTTTTAACTTTTGTATGGTACTTTATTTTGAAAAAATCAAGTATTGGGTAAATTTTTTTTTTCACTTTTTTTTTTCTTTTGTAAGTTTTATATTATTAAGTGGATTATAAATATTTAAGATAGTAATTAGTATTTAGAATGTAGAATGATTTTTCTTTATTTTTTTTCTTTTTTTATGATACTTTCCTTTCAAGAAATAAAGTACTGGAAATTTTTTTTTCTTTTGTAAATTTTATATTATAAAATGGATTATAAATATTTAAGATAGTTATTAGTATTTAGAGTGTGGACTGTGAAATGATTTATTTTTATTTTTATTTTTTTTATGGTACTTTACTTTTAAGAAATCAAGTACTAGATATATTTTTTTTTTTCACTTATTTTTTTCTTTGTAAATTTTATATTATTAAGTGGACTAGTCTAAATATTTAAGATAGTAATTAGTATTTAGAGTATAGATTGTGGAATGATTTATCTTTTTTTTGTATGGTACTTTCCTTTCAAGAAATCAAGTACTGGATAATTTTTTTTTCACTTTTTTTTTGTAAATTTTTTATTATTAAGTGGATTATAAATATTTAAAATAGTAATTAATTTTTAGAGTGTGGACCGTAAAATGATTTATCTTTATCTTTTTATTTTCTTTTTCTTTTTGTATGGTACTTTACTTTCAAGAAATCAAGTACTGGGTAAATTTTTTTTTTCCATTTTTTTTCTTTTGTAAATTTTTTATTATTAAGTGGAGTATAAATAATTAAGATAACAATTAGTTTTTAGAGTGTGGACCATGGAGTGATTTATCTTTATCTTTTTTTTTTTTTTTTTTTGTATGGTACTTTACTTTCAAGAATTCAAGTACTAGGTAAATCCTATAAAAAAAAGTATTGGGTAAATTTTTTCTTTTCACAATAAAGGGGTATTAGCACCAAGTCATAACAAATATGTTGCTGTCAAGAAGCTAGACAATATGGTGAGGGAAGTTGAGATGGAATTTAAAACTGAAGTGATTGTGATTGGCCAATCTAAAAAATAACAAAAAATGGTAAGAAACAACAAAAACTGGCTTTGAAAAAAAATTTAGAGTGTTGAAAAAAAAAAAAACCTCTTTAGTGTCTGAACAAAAGCAGCAATACCAATACCGTAAAGGCAAGGACATCGTTTTCTATATCCTAGTGTTCTAAGTAGGAACTAGAGAGAGAGGCCTAGCCATGAAGGATAGGCCATGGAGCACAGAGGATAATGCTTTGGTTGAGGACCTCACTGGAGGAGAAGGTGAGGGTTGGGGAAGGGAACAAGAAAGGAGAGAAGAAAAATAATGAAAGAGAGAAAAGAGGAAGAAGGGTGAATACTGGTGCATTTCTAAAGTGACAATGTGATCTATTTATAGAAGAGAAAGAGAAAGTAAAATAAATGAAAATTTTGGGTTGAACCTCACAAATGCTTTTTACAAGTTATTGCTTTGACCAAATTTTTTATTGGCTTTTATGGCCAACCACTAGCATTTTTCTAAATAAGTTAAATGATTAACATATATTAAGCATGAGTAATGCCATAAACACAATATTTTTACACAAAGTTGATGTGACAAATTTTTATTGATTCTCGTTTGAGCTCATTACTTATATCATTTTTTTTACCTACTATTAATCACTCACAAAATCAACTATTTGTAAAAAAAAAAAAAAAAAAATGTTTGTAGCTCTAATATTTTCGATTAAACATTGATGCCAATTGCCTCAACAAATCTATCGAACTCATCAAAGCCTTTAGAAGTGAGGATGGATCTTTGGCCTTCTAATAATTTGTTCACTTTTGCAAAGTCCTTTATAGATACCTTTAGCAATGTTATTTTCTCACATATCATTGATTGGAAAATTCTGTAACTTATAATCTAACTAAACATGCAAGACAATGGATAGAAGATTTTCCTCCACATGTTTATGGTGTTAAGCCTAACTAAACTTGCATAACTTTTTTACTTACCAATATTTTTATAAACCATTAGTATGACAACTTCTTCTTTTTTTTTTTTTTAAACTTTGTTTAAATTACAAATATACTTTAATCCAGTTTCAAAAAAAAATTTCAAATAAGCTATTCACAATCGAAATCTGCCGCTCATTGAGGTTTATTCTTCACAATATTGTCAGTGTGGTAGCTTTGTTTTGTACAAACACTATCTATATATTTCAGGTTTTTTTTCATTAAAACCTACTGCATTTACTTCATCCCTTTCACGTTTTTGCAAAGCATCTTGAATTCTGAATTATTTTCTTTTCAATCTCAACTCTCCTCTTCCCAGTTTGCACATCGTGCAAAGTCTTCTTTGTTATAATTCCTTGGCTATAACACAACTGCTCTCATTTTACCTACAAATAATTTATGTACTCAACTAATCTCTCAAGCCGAAGTTAATGTTGTCTGGCTGATATTTATGAATATAACTTTTTGATTTTTGTTCTCTTCACTTTAAGTACAAATTGTAATTATAATTTCAAGCTATTGCCACTGCCATGTTATTGAATACCACTATGGTAGCAGCATCATATTGATGATCGTGAGTGTGGTAGTAGAGATGGAGGCTAAAAACGAGAAAACAAAAGCACCGCTCAACATAACTATTCTTCTTCTTCATACCACTATGGCATTATAAACACACAGAACAAGCCTCATGTTTGCTTTGCTTTTTTTTTTCTTTTTTTTTTAATTTATTATTATTAGAGTATCATTTAAGTACATGAACATCAATTGTCTACTATTATCAATAAATTGACATTTTAGTTAGAAATTAGCATATTAAATGAGATATGAACTTCTTCTCAAAAAAAAAAAATTAAATGTTTTTAATAAATGATATAAATTCTAACTAATAAATATACAATATATATATATATATATATATTTAAATATATAAAATTAGTAGTAAACATGAAACAGTACATCTCGGTATCAAAGCTAATTAAAGAAAAGGGCATACCATCAATTTGGAAACTAAGTATTTTCATTATACCTTATTTTGCATACTGTAATTGTGATTTAGTACCAGTTTTTCTACATATTATTTATAATATTAAATTTATAATATAATATGGTCTTCTAGGAATGCCTAAGAATTATACAATTTCAATCTCATATATCAATATTAGTAAACAGAAGCCAATTAATAGTTTGGAACTACTTCTAGAATAAGAAAAATTATAAATATGAATTAAGAAAATGGAGCTAAAGCATTTGGCAATAGTTTGGAAAAACATAAATACTATATACAACAGAAAACATAAAAATTATTTCCATATGAAATTGCAAAGTGTCCACGCATTGCGAGGACATTATCTAGTTTTATAAAAAGACAAAGACCAAAAAGGGCTCAGCTTTTTTTTAGCTCACACATGCATAGATCAACAAAGAATTTAAGCACTATAAAGAGAAGTTGCCGTTTGAGCCTTTCCTACGTCGTTTTGTCAAATACAAGCACTTCATCAGTCATTTTTTATATAGATGTAGAAGAAGAAATACAAAAAATCTAAAAACACCTTTTTTATTTTTATTTTTTATATTTTTGTGGATCCTACCACTAAAAAACTAGTTTGGTTTTAGCTTTTGTATTCAATTTTCATTTTCAGTGTCCTAAAAGTTAGATTTGAATACAAAAAATGAACACAAATTTTCAGCGTTTTCATTTTCTATAAATATGAATACAGTGACATATTCGTAAATATTGCGAAGATACAAAATTACTTTTTTTAGTGGTGTGATGTGTGTGAGTGAGAAAATTTACTTTTAAAAAAAAAACAATGACCAAACCCGGGTATAATGTATTCTAAACCCAAATAATGTATTCAAAACAACTTACCAAATACTATCAAATGTGAAAATAAGTTTTTTTTTTCTTTCTATTTTCAAATCCTAGTATAATGTATTCTAAACCCAAATAATGTATTCAAAACAATTTACCAAATACTATCAAATGTGAAAATAGGTGTTTTTTTTTCCTATATTCATAAAGAAAATAAAAAGTTGATACACCACTTTTTAAAACCAAACAAGCACTAAGTATTTTCAGAATTCACTTTAGTCCTCTAATTTTGCTTTCGTTCATTTCAGCCTTTTAAGTTTCAGATTTATTCAATTAAGATGTTTTCATTAACTTTTGTTAAAATTTTTGAAGAAAATTTTTAAAAATTGGAAATAAACCACAACATAAACAAAAGTTGATGAAAAAACCTTAATTGAATAAATTTGAAAGTTAGAGGATTGAAATGAATGAAAGCAAAATTAGAGGATTGAAATGAATTTAGGTGAAACATATAAGGTAGGTTTTACATTATCTATATATATATATATATATATATATATATATATATATATATATATATATATATTACAACCACCTTTAAATACTTACTGCAGCAATTTTAAAAATGATTGAGTTGGTAATGTATATCCTAAACTGAACCTACTCTATCCCTTTGGAAGCTTTATGAAGCTTAATGGAGAGGATAGGAATTTGTGTTCCAACTAACTTCTGACTGGGTCAGTTTGGATACCGCTTATTGCTGAAAATTTAAAATTAAAAACTGAAAACAGCGTAACAAAATAATTTTTAAATGTGTGAATAGTGCCGTGAGACCCAGTTTTAAAGTTGATTTTGCTGAATTCTGTACTTGTGGGTCCCGTGAATAATGCACAAGACCCACAGAAATGAAATGCAAACGCCAAAGCTGTTTATGCTATCCAAACTCACACTGAATCTCCTTGAATCTTATATGAGTTAAATTTATGGCCATTTTTACAAAATTATTTTAAAGCTCTTTTTTGTTTTGAAATTTTCTTGACAGGTTGAAATGGTGTTCAAAGTGATTCCATTTATGTGTTGAATGATTCAGTGTAAGTTTGGATAGCACGTTTGCACTTTTCATTGCATCTACGTTTTGTTTAGTGGGTCCATGGGTATTGTTCACGGACCCACAAAAGTAAGCAAATAAGTTTTCAGCAAATAAGTTTGGGTCTCACAGCATTATTCACACTTTTAAAAATTATTTTGCTACAGTATTTTTAGCAATAAGTTTTTAGTTTTTAGCAAATAAACGGTATCCAATGACCAAAGCAGTTTTTATGGCAAGGTGAAGGGTTTCCAAAAGAAGTTTTTTAAAGGAAGTTAGGGGTTGTTACCTTAATCTGTAGAACAAAATGATAAGCATCAGCATCAAGTCTAATTCCATGGTCATTCCAAGCGAGCCTACTCCAAGTGGCCTATTGCAGTTATCTAAGATTGATCAAGCAGCATAGTGGACTCATGCACCAGTCATACACATTTACAAACCCAACAACAGCATCCCATCTTCATTCAAGAAGACGAAAAATGCCTTAAGTCATGCATTGGTTCAATTTTACCCCCTAGCTGACCAGCTATGCTGGAAAGAAGGTGGCCGGCTAGAACTTGATTGCAATGCAATGGGAGTGCAAGTATTGGAAGCTTATGCTGACACAAAATTGAATGATATTGGTGATTTTGCGCTTACTGGTGTAGTCGAAGATCTTGTCCCCAAGATTGATTATACTACTCCAATTGAGGAGTGACCTTTGTTCCTGGCACAATTGACAAGATTTAGCTGTGGTGGCATTTGTGTTGGAACAGCCATATCTCATCCCATGGTTGATGGACAATCTACAACTAACTTCATCAGCTCATGGGCAAAGTTGGCTTGAGGATGTGATTTGGAGGATGATGAGATACCATTTCTTGATCCAACTGTGTTGAAATCAAGTGAACCGCTTATAAAGCCGCGCTTTGATCGCATAGCATACACCACAAAGTCACCACTCGTGATCGAGAGCCTAGATGCCAAGGAAGAGCAAAAGAAGGAAACTAGTATGGCCTTATTAAAACTTACAAGGGAGCAAGTTGAGGGACTAAAGAATAGAGCCAATAATGAAACCCCATATCAAGAAAATGGGGTGTCGACAATAAGGCCTTATTCTAGATATGAGGCTATTTCCGTCCACATGTGGAGGTGTGCTTGTGAGGCATGTCGTGCACTTGATCACAACAATCACCCTACAAGAGTTCGCATTGTAGTTGACGTTCGCAACTGGTTAAATTTACCACTCCCTCAACAATATTTTGGAAATGCAATTTCTACTATAGTGACATCAACATGTCTCTATGGCAACCTCTTGTCCAAGTCATTGAGTTATTTTACTGGAAAACTAAGGGAAGCCATGGAGACTGCGACAGATAAGTATATAAGGTCTAATCTTGATTTTATAGCAAGTCAGAAGCATGTTGATGGTCTGAGGTTCAGCTTTCACATTTCTTAGGGAAATGTGCTTCTGTACTGAGTCCTCGAATGTGAAAGCTGAACCTCAGACCATCAACATGCTTTTGACTTGTTATAAAATCAAGATTAGACCTTATATACTTATTTGTCACAGTCTCAATGGCTTCCCTTAGTTTTCCAGCAGAATAACTCAGTGGCTTGGACAAGAGGTTGCCATAGATACAAATTGATGTCACCGTATACAAATTGCGTTTCCAAAATATTGTTGAGGGAGAGGTGGATTTAACCGGTTGCGAACGTCAACTACAATGCGAACTCTTATAGGTTGATTGTCGCGATCAAGTGCACGATGTGCCTTACAAGCTCCACATGTGGCCGGAAATAGCCTCGTATCTAGAATAGGGCCTTATTGTCGACACCCCATTTTCTTGATATGGGGTTTCATTATTGGCTCTGCTCTTTAGTCCCTCAACTTGCTCCCTTGTAAGTTTAAATAAGGCCACACTAGTTTCCTTCTTTTGCTCTTCCTTGGCATCTAAGCTCCCGATCACGAGTGGTGACTTTGTGGTGTATGCTATGTGATCAAAGCACAGCTTCTTAAGGGGTTCACTTGATTTCAACATAGTTCGATCAAGAAATGGTATCTCATCGTCCTCCAAATTGCATCCTCGAGCCAACTTTGCCCATGAGCTGATGAAGTTAGTTGCAGATCATCCATCAACCATGGTATGAGATATGACTGTTCCAACACATATGCCACCACAGCTAAATCTTGTCAATTGTGCCAGGAACAAAGGCAACTCCTAAATTGGAGTAGTATAATCAATCTTGGGGACAAGATCTTTGACTACACCAGTAGGCGTAAAATCACCAATATCATTCAATTTTGCGTCAGCATAAGCTTCCAATACTTGCACTCCCATTGCATTGCAACCAAGTTCTAGCCGGCTGTCTTCTTTCCAGCGTAGCCGGCCAGCTAGGGGGTAGAAGTGAACCAATGCACGGCTTAAGACATTTTTCGTCTTCTCGAATGAAGATGGGATGTTGTTGTTGGGTTTGTAAATCTGTATGACTGGTACATGGGTCCACTTTGCTGCTTAATCAATCTCAGATAACTGCAATAGGCCACTTGGAGTAGACTTGATTGGAATGACCATGGAATTAGACTTGATGCTGATGCTTATCATTTTGTTCTGCAGATTAAGGTAATAACCCCTAACTTCCTTTAAAAACTTCTTTTGGAAACCCTTCACCTTGCCATAAAAACTGTTTTGGTCATTGGATACTGTTTATTTGTTGAAAACTGAAAACTTTATTGCTAAAAACACTGTAGCAAAACAATTTTTAAATGCGTGAATAATATTGTGGGACCTAAACCTATTTGTTGACTTTTGTGGGTTTGTGAACAGTACCCATGGACCCACTAAAAAAAACGTAGACGCACTGAAACGCACAAACACGCTATCCAAACTCACTCAGTTTGATAACACAAAACAAAGCTAGCAGCAGATAACACAGCAAGCACTATCAACACAATTAGGGGTGGAGCCAAGAATTTTTGTTTGGGGAGGCCAAGTTGCGGCACTAATATATTTATTAAGACAACCTCATATACATATATATATATACACACACACACACACACTTTTTTTTTTATTATATACACACACACACACACATATATACACACTTTTTATTTGATAAATTCTATATATACACTCACCCAACCCAACCAAAAAAACAAAGAACTCAGTATTTTCAATCAAAATTATGTTTGATGACGATCTTTATAAAAATTTATGTTTTCCATTTTCATAGTGAAATTCTTAAAAATTTTCATTTTAAATACAAATTATCAAATTTTATACTAAAGTAAAAAATCTTTCAATTGAATTGATGAAAATTTCAAAAACATACAACTAAAGACATTAAAATAAATTAGGCTCCAAAGATATTTAAAACTATCTTACTCTAACCTATTATGTGTCAACTAAAGACACATTTTATGTGTAGTTTTAGTTACAAGATTTTTTTTAATGAGTTAATAACTTGTTAATCGCCACATAACGGATTAAAAAAGATAAATTCAAACATGTTTGATGCCAAACTTTATTAAATATGTAACAGATGTAAGAGCACATTTTACAATAAAAAATAGAATTGCGAAAAATAAAGTTATATTTCTATAACTATTAGACGAATTATTTTTTTTAAAAGCATTATTGGACTAATTCAAATATTTGGGGAGGCCAATTCTTATTTTTACAGACTAAACTTTGAAAATACTACAATAATTATATATATAATTTAAAAATTTTCAAAATTGGGGAACCTTCAACACAGCTCCGCCCCTGAACACAGTGATAGAAAAGTAGCGTTGCACAACTGGATCGGGCTCTTTTTGTTGTTAACTAACTCAGATGCATACAGTGGCAAAGTACGGCTTTTCAGTTCAACCCATGATATCATTGAACTTACATTAGATTTACCCCTAAGAGAAGCACACACCATCAGAGAGAGTCTCCACAGTCCACATGCCTTTGCTCTAACATATAAGCCTGGTCTGGTCTGGTATCCATTCTATGTTCTTGTTCAACCACCATCATCACCATGCACGCAAATCTCTCCCTTTCCTTTCTACCACACTCACTATCCCAATCCCATCGCAATGCAGCAAATCCCAAATCCTCTTTCTCTCCACAACCACACAAGCACCATGCACTCACTCTCACTCCAATCCCCTCACTCTTATCTCCAACGCTCACTCTTTTCACCAAACCAAGCAATCTCACGCCTCTGCACTTCTCAACACTCGGAGTGTCTCTCTCTGCGCCCCCTTAATGCTCAGTTACTCAACTTTTGGAGACCCCACTGCCTCTCGCTTTCCCTTCCAGCAAACCTTTCACCATCGCTGCAATGCCTTCTTGTGGAACATCCTTATTCGTGACAACTCCATTGCCAAAATATTTGATGGGTTTGAGACTTATAATAGGATGGTTAGGACTACGTTCGACCCAATGATCATACGTTGCCTTTCATTCTCAAGGCTTGTTCGGACCATATGGAGGCCCGGAAGGGAATGGAGGTTCATGGGGTTGTGTTTAAGCTGGGTTTTGACTTGGATGTCTACGTTGGGAATACCCTATTGATGTTACATGGGAATTGTGGAGGTTTGAGTGATGCACGGAAATTGTTTGATGAAATGCCTGAAAGGGATGCGGTGGAATACGATAACTGGGGTGTTGTCGGTTAATGGGTGTTATGGTTAGGCGCTTGATCTTTTAAAGAGATGAATTTGGAATCCGGGCTTAGGCCGAATTTGGTTACCGTTGTTAGTGTGTTGCCGAATTGAGCTGGTCTTGAAGATGGGGTCATGGTGAGACGTATTCATTGTCATGTTGTGAAGATTGGTTCGGATATTCACGTGAATATTGCCAATGCGTTGGTTGGTGCATATTGGAAGTGTGGGAACTTGAAGGCTACAAAGCAAGTTTTTGATGAAATGGTCGAGAGGAATGAGGTTGGATTGCATTTATCACCAGTCTTGCTTTTATGAATCATAATTTGGATGCCTTGGAGAGATTTGGTTTGATGATTATAGAAAACGTGGCTATAAATCAAATGAGCCTGTAGCCACGTTTTTCAGAGCTATAACCCGCATTTTAAAAACTCGGCTATAGCTCGCAGTTTTTGTAGAGTTAATACAAGAGTTACACCAAACTCTATTACCATTTCTAGTATGCTGCCGGTGTTGGTCAAGCTAGACCACTTTAAAGCAAGCAAGGATATTCACGGGATCGGTATAAGTATGGGTATCGAGGATGATGTTTTTAACGCAAACTCATTGATTGATATGTACTCAAAATCAGGCTGTACAACTGAGGCATACAATGTGTTTTATAAAACGAGTGAAAAGAATGTTGTCTCTTGGAATGCCATGTTTGCACTATTTAATAAAATATTTTACAAATAAAATAGTTATTATTCTTTTATCATCTCAATATTTTGCAAATATAGAAAATATGAAAAGGGGATATAATATCTGAGCAACCAGCTATATTTTTTAAAACTTATTTAGTGACATATAATATATTATTTCTAAATATAATAGGTGACACAAGGTCGGTTTAATGTATTTGGGGGCTTAAAAAAAAACTGAAATTGAGGTCTTTTATATACCTAAATATGTTTTTTTTTAAATTAAGTATTCCTTAAATTCTATTATCTTATCTTAGATGCGAAATTATTACTAATTAACATGAACCATGTAAATTTTTTTTGAAAGTCTACAAATAAAAAATTTGACAAAACTTTTCACACATGTTGATGTGGCAGATTGAAAGTGGTAAGTAAAAAAGTGGTGTTAGTGGTAGACTATAATAAAAACTAATAAGAGTTTGTCAACTCAACTTGTGAAAAATGTTGTGAATTTTTTTTGGTATTGCTTTTTTTTTTTTTTAAGAAGTGTTGCATTCATAATATTTTCATAACAAATTCTAAGTGTTAATTTGTTATTGATTCTAATTTGAACTCATCACTGAAATTAATTTTTTGTCATCAATAATACCCTGTAATAACCCATCACTTGGAATTTATTCTGAAAGTGCTGTGAAAAATATTGTGGACGTAATATTTTTTTTGTTGTTTTCTATTTGATAAAAAAATATTATTTTATTTATTGGCTAATATTTGGACTTAATTAATACTATTATAATTTTTTTAAAAATCTATTTGTTAAAATTTGGGAGCATTTTTTCTTCTTGAGCCTTAGGCGGCCGCATCAGTTGCTTCATATATAAAGCCGTTACTGAGGTGACATGTAATATAACCATGTTGGTTTTCTAAATATCATAACACATAATTAGTATTATACATCATACATATTATTTCTTATTAAATTTTAAAACCAAACTGATAGCATACACGCACAGGTGACATGTAATATAACCATGTTGGTTTTCTAAATATCATAACACATAATGAGTATTATACATCATACATATTATTTCTTATTAAATTTTAAAACCAAACTGATAGCATACACGCACATTGTGCAAGACATCAACTAGTGGTAAATAACATTACACTTACCTTCAATACATGATAAAACATTAATACATTATTTTATTTAGAATCAGCATATCTCTGACAACATACATAGGCACACTGGAAACCAAAGCACGCATGAAAATCTATCAAACTTGCAAGAGCTTATTAAGGATAAACTTCAATAAGAGCCCTTAAACCCAGTATAGGGGTTATCTTATAGTCACTAAAACCAGCATCCAGAAATAGCTTAGCCCATTCTTTCTCCGTTCTCTCTTTTCCGCCCACCGTTACCATCATCAGCATGTCAAAGAAGAGTTGTGTCTCAGTTGACTTCTCATTTTCCTTTTGATTCTCCACCATGAAGTCTATGATAATTACTTTTCCTTTCTTATCATTGATTGTGATTGCCTCCTTGCATCGCTTAAGTAGTTTCACGCATTCCTCTTCATTCCAATCATGCAATATCGACTGTATTCTCATTTTCAAGAACAATAAAAATTAATAAAAAACACAAACTGTGAGAGGTTAACCCCTTAGAAATAATGATATATTTTTTATATTCTTTTATTATTATTATCTTTAGTCCATGCAATTAAAATAATCCCTTTTCGGTGAAGAAAGAAACTATTTTACCCAAATATGTGGCAAAATGAAATGCATGAAATGAAACATACCCAATGACATGAAACAAATGTAATATTTTGATATTTCTAAACAAACGTATTATATGCAAATGTCTATTGCCGTGTTTTCTAAACAAACATGTTCTTTATATTCTAGACATATAGGCCATATTTTGTATCAATTGAATGTTACTTATTTTTTATTCATAAACTCATGTTTCACTCAAAATTTAATAAATAAAAAAAGAAATTGAAATATTTTATAGATGAGATAATTATCAGTATTTGATAGTATATAATTATATTTTGAAAACATATAGCACATAATGAGAAAAATTATTTCAATGGTAGATTTATCATGAAACACATCTAATAGAAAGTTATTGATTATTGATAAAAAATTATACATGTACTTGTAACTTGAACCAAACTATATTTATATATGATCAAGTTAAAAGTGGGGTATCTCTTTATAGTATTACACTACATAACAACTTTTTATTAAATTAATATTTTGAAACACTCACTATTGGATTATATGTTCTTTTTTTTCTTCTTTTCTTAAGATAAACCAAAAAAAAAAAAAAAGTGTTAATCAATTAAATTAATATTTTGAAACACTCACTATTGGATTATAGGTTCTTTTAATCAAATGCCATTTACTATGTAATCCATAAACTCATATTTTGTGTATAATTTTAAAGTTTAAAACATTTGGGATTAAACATTTTATAGATGTTCATTATTAATTTATGATTATTTTGATATTTTGCAAGTATGAAAGAATATAAGAAAACAATATAATTGTAGAGGCTAGAGTACACCCGCTTAAGACTAGGGCTAGAACTTGTAACTTTTGGATTGAAAGTTGACCAAATGCAATCAAAGCCACAAGGGAGGACTCGAATCCAGTTAGACGCCTTTAACTACTACAAACCGTGGTTGGTAACTGTTCAAAACCAATGACACCATTCCCTCCTAGCTATTGGATCGCAATGACATTCATCTCATCCTCTGAAAAGCCTAAGATCATGGGAAAGTTTTGAACGAAGAAGGAGGCATGATCTTCAATTATATAATGGGGTCTCTCACCCCAACAATAGTATGAAAAAGACTTTTGAGAAGTTTACAGTCCATTCTTATTAATCTTAGATCAGAAAAATAATTTAAATATTAGAGTTGTTTTGACCAACCCATTTCGAGGAAGCCATTTCACTAAGAAGGTTTAGTATTATAAAGGTACGACAAGCTATTGATCGAAGCTGTCGATCATCGCCTCTCTATGTGGTTTTACCCTATAAGGGATTTACTCTTATAGCCTCACATAGTAATTTAGCGGTGGATTTGTCCAAAAAAGAAAAAACAAAAGACATTTATTTATAAAGAAAAAAACAAATTTTTTAGGAAGTTATTAAGGCATGTAATATTTACAACTCATGTATTACTTTGAACATGATTCTTGTCTCAGTATAATAGTTATATCTATTGTTAAAATAAAAGTATGGTGGAGCTCAGTACAATATATTTTTTTTAAGAGAGTTTTAATCTACAACGTCCGTTCCTGATGATAGTTTTTTTATTATTAAATTAAGACAATCAGTTTTTGGTATAAGTAGGGATTAAGCCCTAAATCTCTTATACAACTATCAAAGAGCTTACTAGTTGAGATAATTGGAACCCACCAGTATAATATGGTTTGCTGTAATAGGAGAAAGATGCAATGAATTTATCGCTAATACTACTACTTTTAGCATGTACAGATCACAACAAAGTATGTTAGTTATTTTGAAAAAAAAAAATGATTTTTGCCTAGATTTATTGATCATTAAAAGTTAAAACAGCCTCTCCTGATGCTTTAAAAAAAAAACGTGTCTCTTGTCTTTCTCTTTAGGTATGAATAAAATATGAAAAATAAAAAAAGTGAGACAAAATATTTTTATTCTAATGTAGGCAATATGAGAAGAGTCATGCAATTAATTAATTTATATATACACGACCATTCAAGTACGGGTGAAAACAGCACAAAGATATATTTTACCTTCATAAAAACAGCATCTGCAGGAGGAATTGCCTCAAACATGTCCCCTCCAACATATTTCAAGTTCTTACTCCCTTGAAAGCCAGCAACTACGTATGGGAGATCAAGTACAGTGCACTCTATATCCGGGAATGTATCGGCAATGGCCTTGGCCACTGTTCCTGTGCCTCCTCCAATGTCAACAAATGACTCCAGTCCGTCAAACACCCCCTTACACTTGTTAATTACCACGTTCGTGACTAAGCGTGCATCACTAGCCATAGCCTCACCGAAAAAATTAGCAAATTTTAGATCATGCCCCCCATAATCCCAAATTGTCTTCCCATGCGCCGTAACAAATGGTGTCAGATCCTCATTTTGGAACCAAGTGGTCAAATAATTCCATGGCGTTGTGAACATTGGATCAATCATGGCTACTAAGTAAGGTGTCATACTCAAGGGATTGTCCTTAAGGAGGAGCCTAGAAGGTTTAGTCAGTACATATGCTTCTTCTTGGTCATTTTCACTTCTATTTTTTGAAGCAAAGAAGCCAGAGTGGATCAAAATGCGCATGAGGCGGTAGACATGGGGAGATTTTGTAGGGTGGATTGGTAGTGCAGTGATAAGCTCAGAGAGAGTCATGGGTTGGCCATGGTTGTGGATGATATCTGGTATACCTAGTTCAACTGCACATTTAAGGGACAAAGAATTTACGAAGTTGAAAATGTGGTTCCATATGTGGGCTTGAGCATCAAGTAGCTCAGTAGCATTTTCTCCTGGAACCAATTTGAAACTAAGTTGTCTAATGCCACCCATTTTGTTTTTCCACGCACCAACTCTTTAGAACATTTGTTGGGTGCAAGTTTAGAACAATATAGCTAGGAGTAGAATTTTCGGATGTTACAGCCTCATTTACAACTCACATCTATATAGATGTGTTAGGAGTTTAGAATGACTACAAGCTTCAAGAATACTACAGAAGTTTGCTTCATTTTTCTTTGATTGACAATTGTTCATGAGGTGTCTACTTACATGCTTGCTTGGTGCTGGATTCTTCATTTGTTGACACTTTGATTTCAGTTGCTTCTTTCTTTGACACCGAGGAAGCCACTTGTCAATTGCAAATTACATTTTAACACATTGAGGTCTATATATAGGGAAATTGTACGGAAACATTGTAATTGTAATTTGTGAATAATGTCGCCCATTCTTTTTCGTTTCTATCTCAATTATAACTATAAAAAAAGTTTCTGAACCTTTTCTTTTGACCATATATATGTCACATGATTCAATTTAAAGAAGGATTTATAAGTAATGTTGTTCCGTTTGAAATAATCTCAAATGTCAATTTGGATTTGGTTTTATCATTGGGTTTCATTCTTTTGGAAGTGTATATGGGATTTTTATTTTTTCACATTAAATAATAATTTAGTCTTCCTTATCCATTAAATAATATAATCAGAGCGGTATAAATAGGTATTATTGTAAAGGGTTATACGGTTTTTACCCAAGACTTTGTTTGGTGGGGGTAAGAGATAGGAAATGTGTTTGGTTGGGGGTGGAAAAGTGTAAAGATAAAAAACTTTTTTGCTTAGTTAAGAAAAAAAATTAATGAGAAAATGTAAATGTAGTTTGTATAAATTTATTTTTATGCCCCAATTAGAATAAAAAAAAGTAACATATTATGATTATATTAAAAATTAGTGATTGAATGGACACTTCTTTAAAAAGAAAAAAAGATGAACACAAAAACACAATTCAAATGAGGAAAAAAACAGCAACAAATGAGAAGTAACAAATGAAAAAGACAAACAAAATGAAAAAAAAAAAAAAAAATTGTTGGGAGGGCATTTTGTCTAAAGTTTTTGTTCCCCCCTTTGATGATTTGTTTATTATTTGAGTTTGGAGAAAATTCTTAAACCACACCAAAATCACCTCCTTCTTCCACTCTAAAACAAACTCTTGGGTTGCAGAAATCTGTAAGTTTGTGGCTTATGATTTCTTGTATTATTGATTTTGTTGGAAGATAGATAATGACCTATTCAGCAAAATAAATAAAAATAATTAAATAATTTTATCTTTGCATTATACGTCATATGTTCATTTTGATGAAGGAAGTATAGGTAATGCCATTTTGTTAGAAATGATCTCAAATTTATATTTGAATTTGGTTTTATTATTGGGTTTCCTTCAATTGGATTTAAATGATTTTTAGTTTTTAATGTTAAAATATATTTGAGTATTCCATATCCATCAAAATATATAATCGAAACCTTATAAATAGGTATTACTGTAAAGGGTTAGAATACTTTTGCACAATACTTTGTTTGGTTAGGGGACGAGATGGAAAGTGGGGGATAGAAAAAAAAAAAGTTTTTCCTCATGTGTATTTAGTTAAGGAGTGTGAAAGTGTAGAGACGAGAAGCTCTTTTATTTGGTTTAGAAATATAATGAGGGGATGGAAAGTATAGTTTGTATAATTTTTTTAATGCTCCTATTAGATTAAAAAAAAAGTAAAAATGACAAAACCCAATTCAAACGTGGACAAAAAAAAACAACGAATGAGAAGTAAAAAATAAAAGCAAAAAGAATAAAAGGACAAAACAAAAGTTGTTATGAAGGCATTTAGTCCAAAGTATTTGTTTCCCTTTTCTCTTCAACATTGTTCTAGACTGGGGAGATAATGTTTTGGTGGGTTTGGGGAGAAAACTCTTACGCCCCACTAAAATAACCCAATTTTCCATTCTTAACAAAAGTCTTGGCATGTGGAAATTTGTAATTTTATGGCCCATGTTGTCTTGATTATTGATTTGGTTTAACGATAGATAATGTCTAATTCAACAAAAGAGCCAAAAACCTTATAGTTCAATGACACAATCCCATACACAAACTACTTGGGAGTCTAGGAAGGGAAATGGTTCGAGCTGTGGGATTAGCAGCATATTGTAATTATTTATAAAAAAAATCAACAAAAGAAATTAAAAAAAATTAAATCATTTCAACTTTGCATTATATGTCACATGATTCATTTTCATGAAGGAATTATAGGCCATGCCGGTTTGTTAGAATTGCTCCAAAATTTCTATTTGGATTTGGTTTTATTATTGGGTATCATTTTTTTTTTAATATTCAAGAATAAATTTTCTTAGAGTGTTTAGTTATATATAAGTCTTTGATTTAGCGTAAGCTTTGAGTACGTTAAATGCTTAGAATTTCCTCTAAATTAATTCACTAGTTTTGTTTTGACTTAAATCAATAAATTTCATTAAACTATCTTAGAAAATTAATTCTTGAGGAGATAATGTTTTGGTGAGTTCGGGGAGAAAACTCTTAGGCCTCACCCAAATAAGCTCATTTTTCCACTCTTAACCAAATTCTTGGCATGTGGAAATTTCTAATTGTGTGGCCCATGATGTCTTGTATTATTGATTTGGTTTAATGATAGATAATGTCTAATTCAACAAAAGTAGTTTAGTGACACTTTCCCATACACAAAGTATTTTGGGGTCTAGGAAGGGAAATGGCTTGAGCTGTGGGACTAACAACATATAGAAATTATCTAAAAAAAATTGCACATAAGAAATAAAAAATTATTAAATCATTTCATCTTTGCATTGGATGTCACATGATTCATTTTTATAATAGGCTAAGCCGGTTTGTTAGGATTTGGTTTATTATTGGGTTTCCTTTGGCTTTTTATTTTTTTATTTTTATAAATATTCCTGAATTAATTTTCTAAGAGTGTTTAGTTATGTATAATTTTTTGATTTCGTGTAAACTTCAAATACGTTAAATGCTTAGAATTGTTTGTGAATTAATTAACTAGCTTTGTTTTGCCTTAAATCAATCAATGCCATTAAAATATCTTAGAAAATTAATTCTTGTGGGGGTAATGTTTTGGTGAGATAATGTTTTGGCAAGTTTGGGTTGAAAACTCTTAGGCCGCACCAAAATAACCTCATTTTTCCATTCATAACCAAACTCTTGGCATGTGAAAATTTGTAATTTTGTGGCCCATGATGTCCTGTATTATTGATTTGGTTTAAGGATAGATAATGTCTAATTCAATGAAAGAGCCAAGAGCCTTATAGTTTAATGACACTTTCCCATACACAAAATACTTGGGAGTCTAGGAGGGGAAATGGTTTGACCTGTAGGACTAGCATATAGTAATTATTTTAAAAAAAATAACAAAAATAATAAAAAATAATTAAATAATTTCATCTTTGCATTATATGTCACATGATTCATTTTCACGAAGGAATTATAGGCAACACAAATTTGATAGAATTGATCTCAAATTTGTATTTGGATTTAGTTTTATTATTGGGTTTCCTTTTTTTTTTTTTTAATGTTCAAGAATTAATTTTCTGAGAGTTTTTATTTATGTATAATTCTTTGATTTAGCGTAAACTTCAAGTACATTAAATGCTTAGAATTTCCTGTGAATTAATTCACTAGTTTTGTTTTGCTTTAAATCAATCAATTTCATTAAACTATCTTAGAAAATTAATTCTTGAGGAGATAATATTTTGGTAAGTTCGGGGAGAAAACTCTTAGGCCTCACCTAAATAACCTAATTTTTTCCATTCACAACCAAATTCTTGGCATGTGAAAATTTGTAATTTTGTGGCCCATGATGTCCTATATTATTGATTTGGTTTAAGGATAGATAATATCTAATTCAATGGAAGAGCCAAGAGCCTTATAGTTTAATGACACTTTCCCATACACAATATACTTGGGAGTCTAGGAGGGGAAATAGTTTGACCTGCAGGACTAGCATATAGTAATTATTTAAAAAAAATAACAAAAGAAATAAAAAATAATTAAATAATTTCATCTTTGCATTATATGTCACATGATTCATTTTCACGAAGGAATTATGGGCAACGCAAATTTGATAGAATTGATCTCAAATTTGTATTTGGATTTAGTTTTATTATTGGGTTTCCTTTTTCTTTTCTTTTTTAATGTTCAAGAATTAATTTTCTAAGAGCTTTTATTTATGTATAATTCTTTGATTCAGCGTAAACTTCAAGTACGTTAAATGCTTAGAATTTCCTATGAATTAATTCACTAGTTTTGTTTTGCTTTAGATCAATCAATTTCATTAAACTATCTTAGAAAATTAATTCTTGAGGAGATAATCTTTTGGTGAGTTCGGGGAGAAAACTCTTAGGCCTCACCTAAATAACCTAATTTTTTCCATTCTTTTCCAAATTCTTGGCATGTGAAAATTTGCAATTTTGTGGCCCATGATGTCCTTTATTATTGATTTGGTTTAATCTATATAATTCTAAAAGCTAGCCTAGCATTTAATGTTGCTACGCTCATATTGAGCCACATCAGCAACCATGTCATTTTCATCATTTTTTTTTGTATTTTTCCAACAATTTAAAAACAATTTCTATTAATTTTAAAATACTAAAAATTATATAATAAATCCCCCACCCCCTATCTCCACAATAAATCCCACTTCTTAAAAAACACATCATCTTCCCACCAAACAAATTGCTAATATTTCTCCTATTAATGACTTCACCATTAAATCTCAATTGCCTTAAATTCAACAATCAATCCTCTCTCTTCCTCTCTCTCTTTTTGACTTATCATCTCCTTATCTCCACTATAAAGCCCACTTCTTATCTATATATGTCTCGCAACTAATCATCTTCCTCTTCTAAAAAAAAAAAAAAATCATCTTCCCAACAAACAAATTACTAATGTTTCTCCTATCAATGACTTCACCATTAAATCTCAATTGCCTTAAATTCAACAATCAATCATCTCTCTCTCTCTCTCTCTCTCTCTCTCTCTCTGACTTATCATCTCCTTATTTTATGGTTTGTGCTAGATTTTTTTTACGATGTTGTTATATAGTTTTTTTTCCACTTTTCAATTTTTAATCTTTTTCTATATATTGATGTTTCAAATTTTTCTATACATAATTGCATTTTAACCATTAAAATTTTTTGTGTCTAAAAAATTGGAATGCATTTTATTGATTTAGTACATGTGAAACAATTAAGCTCTTTTTTTTTTTTTGGTTTGGTAATGTTTTGTTTTGTATTGTTTGTTACTATGTTTGGATCCCAAAGATAGAAAATAAAGAGAATAGTTTTAATTTATATCTATATCTATATATATATATATATATATAATACTAAAAGCTGAAGCATAACATTTAATGTTGCTACGCTCATTTTGAGCCATGTCAGCAACCATGTTATTTCCATCATATTTTTTTGTATTTGTCTAACAATTTAAAAATAATTTCTATCAATTTTAAAATACTAAAAAATATAAAATAAATCCCACCCCTATCTCCACCATAAAGCCCACTTCTTATCGATATAATTCTCTCTCTCAAGTCATCATCTTCCTCTTCTCAAAAAAAAAAAAAACACATCATCTTCCCACCAAACAAATTGCTAATGTTTCTTCTATTAATGACTTCACCATTAAATCTCAATTGCCTTAAATTCAACAATCAATCCTCTCTCTTTCTCTCTCTCTTTTTGACTTATCATCTCCTTATCTCCACCATAAAGCCCACTTCTTATTTATATCTCTCTCTCAACTCATCATCTTCCTCTTCTCAAAAAAAAAAAAAAAAACATTATCTTCCCACCAAACGAATTGCTAATGTTTCTTCTATTAATGACTTCACCATTAAATCTCAATTGCCTTAAATTCAACAATCAATCCTCTCTCTCTCTCTCTCTCTCTCTCTCTCTCTCTCTCTCTCTCTCTCCTTATTTTATGGTTTGTGCTAGATTTTTTTTGTACCACTTTTTGACTTTTAGTCTTTTTCTTTATATTGATGTTTACGATTTTTCTATACATAATTGCATTTTAACCATTAAAATTGTTTGTGTCTAAAAAATTAGAATGCATTTTATTGATTTAGTACATGTGAAACAATCAAGCTCTTTTTTTTTCTTTTTTCTTTTTTGGTTTGGTAATGTTTTGTTTTGTATTGTCTGTTACTATGTCTGGATTCCATAGATAGAAAATAAAGAGTATAGTTTTAAA
Source organism: Castanea sativa (assembly GCF_040712315.1). Lineage (NCBI taxonomy): Eukaryota > Viridiplantae > Streptophyta > Magnoliopsida > Fagales > Fagaceae > Castanea > Castanea sativa. Next base: position 1,310,588 of record NC_134018.1, on the reverse strand, counting down.
GGTTCCCTTTTTTTTTTTTTTAAATCTATGGCAAACTAACCTTTCTCCTATCCTCCTCCACAATAAAAATCATTTAATGCATTGATGTTAATGTTATGGTATTTGTTCATCAATATTAGCCCAATTGAAGGAGCTTTCTTTAGAAGAGTCAAATAAAGAAGTTAATAATTGATTAAGGTAAGGGAGTCATTAATTAACTCATGGCAGCCATTTGAAAACGGCTTCTCTCTCCATCAAAACATTCATTTGCCTCCTTTTGTATTTAAAACCCATTGATTTAGCCAAAAACCTTGTAGCTGAATTGGCACCTCCCCATGCACAAAGTGCTAGGGGGTCTAGGGGGGAAAGAGTTCAAACTACAGGGTTATCAGCATGTTGTAATTAATTATCTCTCAAAACCCACTGATTTAATTTTTTTATATATAAATTATGAATTGCTCTCTTTCCACCCCATAAGTCACCAAATTACAAGTAGAATTGGAAACTCCCTTTGAGTTCAGTTTTTTCTTTTCTTCCCCCTCAAGTTCTTTGCTTTTTAGCTACAAATTTATGTTTTGTGCTATATATATATACACATAATTGCATTTTAACCATTAAAATAGTCTAAAAAATTGGAATGTGTTTTATTAATTTAGTACATGATCATTTCCCTCCCATTTATCTATTTTATTTTCTGAATGGCATTGTTATTTGTTCTATTTATGTTTACTATATAAATTCTTGCTAATTTTCTTTAGTCTCATCTAAATCTATGCTAACTTCTAACTTCTTAGGATACTTTGGAAGAAGAAACAAAATCTTCTACATATTATGATTGATGGGTATGGAGCATATGGTGTTCCTCTTTTTCTTTGTATTTGAGATTATAACTTAGCTTTGTATGGTTTTCTCATTAATTTTACGATGTAAATAACTTTACGGCAAGTCATACATACTAATGTTTTTCTTTTTAAAGATCTAATCTCTAATTCTTACCATTTATCATCTCAAAAAAACAAATTCTTACCAATTATAATTTTTAAGGAAACAACTCTAGGACGCTTTATATTTTCCATGATAATACTAATATCCATTACTCTTACTTGAAGCATATACCTCGATGTGATCTCATTCTCACATTAAAAATTTTGGGACAAAAAATAATAAACATGGAAAGTCTCTAATTTTCCATAAACCAATATGGTAGTCCAAAAGTTCTCTATTCAGACTTGCTATTATGTTACCTCATTTAATTCGATGAGTTTATATATATACACACACACACACACAAATACCCATATATGCAACTAAGCAGTTACAAATACAATTTTTAATTACCAAAATATACAAGGTCTCTTCCTCTTCTCTAACCTTTCCCCTCCCACGACACTTATGTATCATTTATACCTTTTCCCCTTGCCCTACATATATATATATATATATATATATATATATATATTCTCTTTTAAAACCAATAAGCTTAGTATTTGTGATAGAAAAATTTCAATTATCAATACATGTTTGTTTTTTATATCTACTACATATCAAAGGTACCTCTCTCTCTCTCTCTCTCATATAGATTTCTCTAGAATCTTGACATTCTATTTGTTTTAATGCTTTATGATAGGCATTTTACAAGTTCTAGAAGTTCTTGGATTAATTAGAATGGAGAAAGTTAATATAAGAAGATTGATAAGTATTGTCAAGATAATAACAATAGTTTTTTTATGTTAGTAAAGCAATTTGAATAACATAGCTTATATGATAAATGGTTGTTAGGCTGTCTATATGCTGGTATTACTAATCAAATTCTCTTACATTATTTCACTTTTTGTATTACTAATTTTTTTTTTTTACTTTCACATAGTTCACACTTTTTAGCAAGTTTTCCTGACCATATATATATATAGTCATCTACTTGGATGATTTCCTGTGCAGTTCTACAATCATCAATGCATTACACTTGCAGTATAATTATAGATTATTGCATTGCTTGTTGACACATGATAATTTATAATTCAAGATCTTTTCCTACTATATTCTTGGCTAATTTGTTAAAATTTAGAAATTGTGTTTGGCTTCATCTTGCTACATTCTTTTTTCATGATCATTGGTTTATATGCTGTGAGTTGGGCTAAAGTTAAAGACCTGGGGGAATTCAAACAAGATACAGTTGTACAACTACTACATGAATCTTTTAGAGAACATGAGTATTAAATGTATAAATTGCTCAGTAGCTTAACATAATGAGGTGATTTTGTGGTATAAAAAAACAAACATGGACATGTATAAACAATTATATCATGAATACATTTGCTTTTATCTACCCATTTTATGTTTTTTATTGATTGACTAAAATCAACTACACATTTAACTTCTTCTCAAAAGAAAAAAAAAATACTACACATTTAGCTTCCTTAGCTTTTCAAAAATTTTAAATTGTGGGTAAAGGAAAAATATAAATCAATATATGTTTTGGGGACAAATTTTTTTGTCATAGTTGATTCTCATATATGAGTTTAGTGATTATCGAAATATAAATTGTTATAACTTTGTTTAATAGTTCTTATGCGAAAAAATGAAAACAAAGTTTGGATAAATTGCTCATTAACATCTCCAAAAATGCAAAATAATGTTAGCTTTCATGTGAAATCATCAAGATTCATTTTCATGTTCTAATAAAAATTATACACTCTCTCTCTCTCTCTCTCTCTCTCTCTCTCTCTCTCTCTCTCTCTCTCTCTCTCTCTCTCTCTCTCTCTCTCTCTCTCTCTTGTGTTGCACTTTGGTGCATATCTCACTATATTATAACGTATTACAAAATATTTTGTCATATATAATAATTAAAAATAAAACGCAACATGTTTCCTTTGCAAAAATATATATATATATACACACACACAAAAAATCAAGATATAGACTTCTTTAGTTACAAAATATATATTATATATTATAGTGTAATCACATTATTGTGAGATGGGTTTGGGACTATTATTTATAAGTCTTAACCACTATTTTCATTTTTTACTTAACATAAAAGAATATGATGTCAAATTTTTCCGCATATCGCTCGGGTTTGCGACTAGTGATAGATAATGTATAATTCAGCAAAAGAGCCAAGAGCCTTATAGTTTAATGACACTTTCCAATACACAAAGTACATGGGGGTCTAGGACAGGAAATGGTTTGAGCTACGAGACTAGCAACAAATTGGAATTATCAAAAAAAAATTCAACAAAGGAAATAAAAAATAGGCAAATCATTTCATCTTTACATTATATTTCACATGATCCATTTTCATGAAGGAATTATAGGCAATGCTGGTTTGTTAGAATTGATCTTAAATTTCTATTTGGATTTGGTTTTATTATTGGGTTTCCTATTTTTTTGTTTAATGTTCAAGAATAAATTTTCTAAGTGTATGTTTGGATTGCATTTAATGTCTGCATTTGTACGATTATGTTTTACACACAGTGGGACCCACGGCTACAATGCCCACGAAATAAACACGCGACTTCAGCTGAAACGCATAAATTATAACCTGAATGCACCGTTTCATTAATGCACTACATGCGTGTACTATTCATGGACCACATCCACTAAGGAAACACCTTGCTACAACCTGGGATATTTCACTGTGTACTATTCATAAATGGTGCGTTTTGTTTTAACTTAAAACCTAGGATATTTCACTCATCACTCATCTGACCACAAAGTAGAGGACTGAAACACAAAACGGTGCACAACGCCAACAGTTAATTTTCGTATTCAGGTTTCTTCTTTCTCTCAACTGCCGTGGCAGAGATGTCTTCAATGAGCTTCAATGCTCCATCCTGTTCCTCTTCAATGAATTGCACCTACCCACCAACTAATAAACCATCAAAATAGAGGAAACACGGTAATTGCAAACCCATTACGTGGAACAAACGAACCTGATCCCCTCTGTTTTTCCTTCGCTTGAGCCCACTTTCTCACTGCTTGAGCCCACATTCTCTCCGCTTGGGACGTTGTTGCCGCCACTGTGGGTGAGAGACACTGCATTTATCTATAATTTATATTTAACTTCTCATGCTCTCTGATGTGTTGGTGTTCTGCATTTATCTGAGTTGTGATATGCATTTAAGGATCAATTGTGTTCAACTTTTGTGTGTGGTTTTTGTGTTTTTTGTGAAATTAATATATGGGTTTCTCTCTCCTTATGCAATTTTGTGTGTTTCTCTTCTTGCTTATGTTTGTATTTGGACTATGTGAGTTTAATTTGCATTTTTCATTTGGGCATGTGAAACCGATTATGATATGCATATGAACTATTTGTCGAAATGCCTTAATGAGTATAGAATTCCATTGTAACAAAAATGGTTAAGGGGAAATCAAAGGACACTGGTAATGATGTGAGAATTGGGTGGAAAGATCCACTGGAACTACAAGCTATTTGTGATTTGTGTGCTGCTCAAGTCCTAGAAGGCAAGAGGAATGGAGGATTTTTTAGAAAGGAAGGGGTTGATGCACCGATTAAGCAGTTGGGTGAAATGGGCAAAGTGGTGACTCACCTGCAATTTAAAAACAAATGAGATCATATGAGAAAACAGTGGAAGACTTGAAAGCAGCTTTTTGAGTGTGAGACTGGGTTGGGTTATGATCCTAACATTGGGAGGATTGACGCCACTAATGAATGGTGGACCCAAAAGCTTAAGATTAGTTGCCTTTACATAATTGTGAAAAACTCAACTGTCTACAACTATATTGTGTCGTAGCTATTGGATGTACACATGTAGGCATATCCCAAGGCATCAACCATTCCACAAAAGCTTGCCGAATGTTGGTTCCATGGAAATCATGTTTGAAGGCACGGTTACAACAGGGAAAAATGCATGGACCCCAAGTGGTGATGGTGAATATCAAAGGAATGCACTGAAGGGTCTGGGAATGCACTGAAGGGTCTGGGAACTCCACTGATAGCAAAGAATTTGTTGACCCCCAATGTCAGCCCTCTACGAATGTTGACCCAATGGAGGTTGAAGGCCCATCATTGTCAAGGGCAGGACTGACAGTGAATAAAGGAAAAGGCTTGGCAAGCGGTGTCCACATTTTCAAGGGAATTCACAAGAAACCAAGAAAAAATCATTCAATTGTGCACGAGATGTCCAACTCTTTGAAGAATATCTTAGATGTTATTGTTTGAAAGTAGAAGTGTAAGTACGTGTACACCATTTGCTTTCACAGCAGCTGCTGAGGTTAAAGCAGTTATGGACATGGTGTTAAGTCTTCCTAGGGTGCAACCGGGTGATCGCCTTCATATATTCAGCTCCTACTTCTTCATGGGAAACCAAGAGGCTAGGAACATGTTTGTAGGACATAGTCATCAAAAGGAGTTCTAGTTGAAGTGGCTAGAGATACGGTACCAACTGCATCCCGAGCTTTATTTGTGAAGGAAAGGGGATTGTTTCGATAGCGGTTGCTTAGGCTTGGTGTTGTAGTAATCGGATTTTCTCTATGTACTTGTTGCTCCTTTTTTTTTTTTTTTTTAATTGGTAGAAACTATGCTTACCATGGGTGTGTATGTAACTGTTTGGTACTCTTTCTATTGTAGTAGTAATTAAAAATGGGCATTCATCCTCTTTTGTTTTGCTCTTTGGTTTTTAATTCACATAAGCACATATTAGTTTGTAACCTTTGCATATGCATGGATGACAGGGTTAAATATGAGGGAAGACATCTTTCACATTCCTAAATTCTTATTTCTATTCTGTATTGGATTTGCTTTTTGGAAAAAGATGATCCTTTTATGTTATTAATGTTGTGAAATTTTTTACCTTTTTGCATGTGGGATATCATTGGGGTGGATTTAGAGTTTCAGAGAGTACTATTTAAGTTGACAAAGATGTTGATTGGGTTTATTTTGATGACCCAGATGGAGTTTTCCAGAGATATGTGTCCCAATTATGGATTTTTGTTCTTAGTAGTTGTAGTAAGATGTAAAATGAAAGCTACAGTGTGCCCAGTTTGGGTTTAAAGTGGAGGTAAAAAGATGCAAAATTTTGGCATGCAATGAGTGACATGTCATTATCTGGCATAATCTATGTTAAGTTTTAAGTTATATTATTTGTATGTGGAAGTTCATTGTTTCTCTCTAGTATAAACTGAATCAAAGATTTTTAAGGTATAAACCGAGTCTGATCAATAAGTTTGGCTGAAAGGCTTCAATAACAGAGATACCCAAGTATCTTGTTTGGGAATCCTTTTATTCATTAAATGATGCATGAATTTCCTACATGTACAGAGTTTGATTCTTAAATTTTGATTGACCAAATGCCAAGGTGGGGAAAAATTGTAGAGCTTAGTAGATTCATGGTTTACACAAATCTCTCCTGCTATGTTCTTATTTTACCTTTTTACATTGATTATGAATCTGTAGAATATAGGCATTGAAGTAGTTAATGTGTGTTACTATCCATGGACCCATTTTACTTTGAAAGTAAGAAATCTATGATTGGGAGTCTTGTGAAGCATGATAACGTATGACCAAGAAGCCAGTTTTTCATTTGTAATTGGTTACTTTTTGCATCTTGGCGGTCAAGCTGGATAGAGATGCTAGAATGTATTTGTAGCCTCTTTGGTCATTGGGTCTTCAGACTACACTTTTTCTTGGCATATAAAATCACTATTCATAATATATTTTTGTAAGTGTTACATGAACAAAGTCACTTATTATTTATATTTGGTGGCTATTTCAATATATTTTTGTTTGGTATTATTTTTTGGGCTATTCTGTGCATAGGTGCTCACATGCACAGAGAAGCTGGGGCTTGGGTTTAGGGCTATAAGAAGAAATAGTTCTTAAGATAATAGGAAAGGGGAATCATAATCTTGTAGATAGAGACGTTCCGCATTGTAGAGGTAGGCACAATATTAAACCCAATAATATATTAGCACTTAACTTCACAAAATCTCAAAGTATGAATGATTTTAGTAGAGCATTTTTAAAAGGAAATAAGATATATCTTACTTGGATTTAGCCTGCATAATACAAGGTCATTCATTTATTATTTTAGAAAAGACCTGTGACTCCAACCTTAGTGCTCCCCTAAATTGAACATACCCTTGAGCAATTATCCCCATCCCCTTGCTTATTTTTACCCAGTCTAATACAGGTATTCATTTTGTTCAATTAAAATATGCTTGAGAAAGGGTCTTTGCTTCTGTATTGCCTTCCTTTCCATAGCTGAACAAATTATTTAAATGATTTTTCTTTATAAACATATTATTAGATCTACATCAAACTTTTCATGAATTTTTCATTTAAAGCTTTCAGCTCAATCTTTTGTAATTAAGTTTGTTCTTTTCATAAATGCATATCATATGTAGAATGCTTCTAACATGTTTCCAGACAGGGGCTGGTATTTTTAGGTTGGTAATTCGCTGAAGCTTGGAATGCCACTGACTACAGCCTTTGGCAAAGCATTGGACACTTGGATCTTCCCATTGGTGGTGTGTTGCATAGTTAGTCAATGTATTTGCTGCCAATTTTATGTTCATAACTTTTTTTCTTTTAGGGGCCAACATGTTAATAGCCTTTTTGAGGTTGGCATGAAAAGTGGATTTTCAGTCATATCTAGATTCCATGAATCTATAACCTTTCACCTAGTTTGCTTGTCTTTAGCACAAAATGATTTTTTGATTGTTAGGATGTGATCGTTACTTAGGAATTTGGGAAAGGAATTATTAATATCTGAGGATTCATGAAAATTTGATAGTTCGTTTGGCAGAATTTTTGAGAATTTCTATGTGAATGAACATGAGACAGTGAGATATATATCTGAACTTGCAGAGCTAATGATTATGTTAGTTTTGCAAAGTAACTTGTTACTCCCTTTCTAGAACTAGAGGATCCTCTGCTGTAGTTCTGATTTATCTTAATGTTTTGTAAAAGTAACTCTGATGATGCTTCTGTGGTATCCTATATCATATAACCCAAAATATCTTATCAAAGATCCCCAGGGAACTAATTATGCATGGCTTTCTTTTTTGATAAGTAACTAGTTATTCATAGCTTTCTTATTGATTTAATAATAAAATTTCCTATGAATGTACCACTAGTCATACTTCTATGGTGTTCTATTTCATAGAATTGAAATGTTTATCATAGATTCCTCTAAATGTGTTTTGTCTAGCTTTACTGTTATGTTGTTTCTCCTCCTAAACCATCAGTTTCTAATGCTCCATTGATGTATGTGATTTAGCCCAGGTTAACCTGCTAATAAGCCCTTGCAAAAACTTTGACTGATAATCCTCTCTATCAAGCAAAGTAGTGTAGCCCAGGTTAACCTGCTAATAAGCCCAGATTTAGAGAGGATCATCTCATAATTTTCCAACTTTGTACTGAGTTGTGGCTAGATAGTATAGTGAAGGGTGCTTGGTGGTGTAGGGTAGGGTGCTTGGTAGAGCAGGGTAGGGTGCATGGGGGTGCAGGGAAGGGTGCAACTGTGTGTTGTGTGGGCAGGGCAGTGAAGGGCTTGTACATGCAGAGAGGTAGAGAGACAGGGGAGGCTTGTAAATATTTAATTACAATAGTTTCATTAATTGTTGGTGCATTTACGTGTTGGACTTTGTTAGTTAGTAAGTAGTATATAGGATCAATTCAGATTGTAATAAGGATTCGCCAATGAATAACACATTGCTGCTTCGCTTTGTTTCTTTTGATGCGCAGCCAAAATTGCTGCATTATGCTGAACTGACTCAGGCTTCATTTGTGCAGGTAAAAGTTTAATGCACTAGTTCCTAGCCAACAAAATTTCAAAGAAACTAACAAAGTGATGGATTTGCTAAACGACTCATCTGATTCCCAGCACCAATGAGTTTCCATACCTTCCCCTCTAGATTTGAATATACAATTAGAAGTGGGGTATCTGTTTTGGGTGTTTGACAGCTATTGGTACCACCTCTTTTAGCTTAGTACTAATAAAAGTTCAATAAAGTTTAACAACTCATTTTTAGCCTACATATTATAGTATCACTCTAGCTTTTGTACATGTAATTAAAGTCAGTAACATATGCAGGGACATGAGTTTCGAGTTGAGCGACGACATTGTACTCGTAGCATATTTAGCTGGGTGTGCAAGTGTCGTAGCTTACATAGAGAGTTATATGAACAAAGTACCAATGCATACAAATCTACAAACAGGCTATGAATGGGTACAGTATATTTTAAATGGAAATGAGCGGAAATGTCGTAATGTCTTTAGACTATCAAGGCATGTGTTTTGAGAATTGTGTAACACATTGTGCACTCAGTATGGATCTGACAGTACCAAAAGAGTTTGCCTGGAAGAGTCTGTGGCAATCACATTGGTGGTACTTGGTAGTGGCATGTGTAATAGAATGTTGCAGGATAGATTTCAGCATTTGAGTGAGATAGTGTATCGACACGTGGACACGATAGTTACATTGTTAGCCAATGCTATGGCAACAGACATTATCAAGCCTGCTAATCCTACATTTCCTAACGTGCCACAGCATATTTGCAATTCAAAAAGATATTGACCATATTTCAAGGTACTTTTTGAATTTGGTATCTTGACTTGATTTTATTCAATTTATCTTTATGGTTATAACACATATCGAATTTCACATGGTATTTTTGTGGCAATGGTTAAGATTGTATTGGTGCGATTGATGGAGTTCACGTCCCCTTGTCTTACTAGTTGATGAGCAACACCCATACAAAGGAAGGAAAGGAACCACAACAACGAATTGCATGTGCGCATGTGATTTTGACATGAAATTCACATTCGCATGTGTTGGATGGGAAGGGTCAGCGCATGACACAAGAATCTTTTTAAGTTGCATCAATAATGAGAGTGACAGCTTCCCAAAACCTCTAGCTAGTTTGTAAATATGCAGTTTAATTACTGTATTAAAGTATGTATTATGTAGTGAAAATACTAATATAATAAACATTCTCGTTTGCAAGAAAGTATTATCTTGTTGATACAGGGTACCCTATGAAGAGAGGTTTCCTTGCATCATATAAGGGGGAGAGGTACCACCTCCCCGATTTTCTGCAAGGTGGAGACCCACATCATCCAGAGAAGAAATTTAATTATCTTCATTCATCAATTGTTGCTACAATGGTTCTTTACAATTTTATGCCAACCTTTTATATACACACTCAAGAACGCATCATTGTTGCTACAATGATTCTTCACAATTTTATCAAAGCACATGAAAACATTGACCTTGAGCATGGGCATTCTACACAGAGCACATATGGAAGTAGCAAGGGAGATCATTACAATGAAATGACACATGTGATCTCTTCCTTGGATGAAGTTGAGATGAAACTGGTTTGGAACAATATCACAGCATCGATATGTAGAATGCGTCCATCGTAGGACTTAAGTTGTTACGGAAGTTATAATCCCCTTAATTGATTATGGTGACTATTATTTTTGTCACAATAGAAATTAGTGTGGTTGAAAATACCTTTAACATTATGGTAAGTTTTTTGTGGGGACCATACACATCCCATTATGGCAGAGCCCTCTGCCTGATTTCAACTTCCCCAAGCCTAGTAGACAAGATAAGAAATACTACAAACATGATCCAAGAGACTACTAGAGCTATCTTAAACTTCTTTGCTTTCTCTTCAGAAATCATGCATGCAGCCTTGGCTCTTTCAGCCTTTTGTTTTGCAACTCGCTCCCTTTCCAATGCTGCGTCTGTCAGGGCGTGTGCTTGCTTCAACTCTTCATTGACAACTTCCACCACATGCTCCAATCGCTTGAATTTGGCTATAACTATAGGTGTTGTTGCTGCGCCATGGTACAACAAATGCTGGTGTCTAACCACTTGAAGAACTGGATGCACAGTCATCATCATGCATAATAAAATACAACACATAAACAAGAATACAACAAATTGGTTCTTTAATGCACAACACAAATATTTTGCCAATACTTGGATATGGTACTTACTTATGACCAATAGCGACAAGTATAAAACCTCCTACCAAATGTATGAAGTTTCAGAGACGTCCTAATGATGCAGTTGTCAACGTCACAAAAATGGCCATCAGAACTGGAGAGATACTCATTTCCGACATTGGTAGGAACTGATAGTAGATATTACGTTGGCTTGGAATAGTGAACAATACAGCAAACTCACTCTACACCATCATGTAAACAGGTATGCATGACCCCCAAGAATTACACATTAAAAAGAATTTCAAAATCATTTTCCTCAAAAAGAATTTGAAGATATGGATTTTAACTTTTAAGATGCTAAAGTGATTTCTTCAAAAATGTGGTGCTATGCACTACAGAACACATCTTTTTAGTCTTTCAAAATGGTGAAAGAATTGATGAATTCTAAATCGTGACTTGGTGGAAATGATACAAAGCTTGATAAAACACTAACAACATTATCGTATATTTCTTCCACCAAATGAGGAGTGGGAAAAAAACAATAATATCTATATATTCATATTTGCATCATTTTTTTACTAAATAATTAAGGAGAATGAGAGGAATGGATGAATTGTGAATGCTTTATAGGCGTAAGCCCCAAAGTCAGGCTAAAAAGAATATTATAACTCCCAAGGTAGTTCAAGCTTAAATGCCCAATGCGTGAATATCAATGCTTATTAACACATTGATTATGCATCACAAGCACTTAAAAATAACCACTTGGAGTAATCTAGAGAGAGAGAGAGTAAATAACATTGCCAACGAGCTCTAGTGTAATGGCATATTTTTCTCTTGAAAAAGAAAAATAGAGGATAAGGTGCATATGTAGGTAATCAATATAACTGAAGAAATAAGAAAGCTAAATAACATCAACCTAATAAGCAATCTCACTGGTAACAAGTTGAACTACTAGTTTGCTGCTTAATTTGAAGATAGCAATATCTGCTTCAAAAAACAAAAACAAAAGGTTCAAGATAACAATATCTAGTTGATACTTCAGAAACACATTTGAGATATGCAACCCAACTCCCAAGCCTTTTACCCTCAATAGTGTAAGTTCTATAATGCGGATTTTAACAATGCTTTTAAACTTGGTCCCTTAGGATAACACTAAAAGAGTGATTGGATAGAACTTATTGCTGAAAACTGAAAACACTGTAGCAAAATAATTTTTAAATATGTAAATAGTGTTGTGGGACCTATTTTTAATAAAAAAAATTGGCTGAAAAGTGAAGTTTTGGGTCCCGTGAACAGTACACAAGACCCACAAATGTGACAAAAAGAACGAAAAAGTCAATAAATCACGGTTACTGTTCATGAACAGTACCATTGTCCCCCCTGACGCGTGCAGTAGCAGCAGAAGAAAAAAGAAAAAAAGAAAAAAGAAAAAAAAGAAAGGAAACGTGAAAACGCAGCTTTGCAAAACGCAACGTGTATCCAAACGGGCAATAAGTTGTTTAGGAAAAACTAACTTGCTCTTGCCATGGCACTTCTAGTTCTATCTATGGTAGGCATGCCTTCTTTAGTGGTATGAGGTACACAGTTGCATGTGTGTGTGTGTCTGTGTGCGTACATGTTGTATTACTAACAATGCTTGATACTTACTTGAAGAATTTATGCAATTCTCCAAGACTTCACTTTGTTTCCCAGGGGGAACAAAGAACATGTTCGCAGCCAGCACCTAACATCAATGGAGGAATCAAATGAAAGATTCTCCAACTAGCATTATAATGTAATGCCTGGATCTAATCTATGTATAGATGGAATCAAGCTCTCACACGTTTTGTATATATCTCTTTTGACTTTAACCGTCCCTAATAGTAAGTTATGCACTTCAATTAAAATGAGGATTGCAACAATAATTTAGTGTTCTAGTAATCAATTTACACTTTTTTTTATAGGTCTGGTAATCAGTTTACACAAACGTCACATAAACAAACTCACACAATTCCACCACTCTCGCTAAAGGGTAGAGTATTTGCTTGGTTGCTCAGTTAGAATTCCTACAAAGCTAAAAAAATCATAACCAAACTACTCATCATATTTACAACCCCAAGAGGTAGCACAATCAGCTAGGGACCAAAGAGAATATTTAATCCAACAATGGAATTTTCAAAATATTAATAATATACTATTTTGGAAGATCCACCAGAAGCCTCTGCAGCTGAAACCAACGGCCCTGCCACACAAACACAAACACACATTTTAATAACTAAACATATTTAGTTAAATATCAAACACCATCACAATTCACAAACTCAAAAACCCATTTACCCAAAAATTAGAAAACCCTCTGCACTATGTTCTAATTTCTAATCATATATGCATAAAACAAGCTTAAAAGATTAGGCTCTTAACCTCAATAGGCCATTTTAGAACAAAAATAAAAAGCAAAGTAGAACAAGTGAGGTTAGATTCCAACAATTCAAACTTACTAAATATATATTACAAAAGAAAGCCACAAAATAATAAAGCTAACCTGAATTAAACAGATGGGTCAGCAAGTGAAATTGGAAGAGGATTGAAATAAGTTTATGGGAAGAGAGGTGTTAGGGTGGGAGAGGAGTGAAATTGGAAGAGGGTGAAATAGGTTTATGGAAGGAAGAGTACTCTCTCAGGGAACTCGATCTTCACCAACATCGGACTGGGTTGTCTTCCTCGTGGATTTCTCTTTTGAGCTCTTCACCAGCGTCGAATTGGGTTGTCTTCCTCGTGGATTTCTCTTGTAGGTGTGGATTTCTCTTCTCGAAGACAAGCATTAGGGTGGGAGAGGAGTGAAATTATATATATAAAAATAAAATAAAATAAAAGCAAAAATGCATAGCTTAAATACTTTCAGCTGAGCTACAGTAATTAACCCCAAAAATAATCAACTGGCATTTAAAATTATTTGTTATAGTGTTTTCAGTTTTCAGAAAAATCAGTGATATCCAAACAGACCCTAAGAGTGTTTACTTATATATAATTCTTTGATTTAGTGTAAACTTCGAGTACGTTAAATGTTTAGAATTTCCTGTGAATTAATTAACTAGTTTTGTTTTGCCTTAAATCAATAAATTTCATTAAACTATCTTAGAAAATTAATTCTTGAGGAGATAACGTTTTGGTGAGTTCGGGGAGAAAACTCTTAGGCCTCACATAAATAAACTCATTTTTCCATTCTTAACCAAATTCTTGGCATGTGGAAATTTGTAATTTTGTGGCCCATGATGTCTTGTATTATTGATTTAATTTATTGATAGATAATGTCTAATTCAACAAAAGTAGTTTACTGACACTTTCCCATACACAAAGTATTTTGGGGTCTAGGAAGGGAAATGGTTTGAGCTGCGGGACTAGCAACATATAGTAATTATCTAAAAAAAATCCACACAAGAAATAAAAAATAATTAAATCATTTCATCTTTGCATTATATGTCACATGATTCATTTTTATAATGGGCTACGCTGGTTTGTTAGAATTGATCTCAAATTTCTATTTGGATTTGGTTTTTTATTGGGTTTCCATTTTTTTTTTCAATATTCCAGAATTAATTTTCTAAAAGTGTTTATTTATATATAATTTTTTGATTTAGTGTAAACTTCGAGTACATTAAATGCTTAGAATTTCCTGTGAATTAATTCACTAGTTTTGTTTTGCCTTAAATCAATCAATTTCATTAAACTATATTAGAAAATTAATTCTTGAGGAGATAAAGTTTTGGTGAGATAATATTTTGGTGAGTTCAGGGAGAAAACTCTTAGGCCTCCCCTAAATAACTTGATTTTCCCATTCTTAACCAAATTCTTGGCATGTGGAAATTTGTAATTTTGTGGCCCATAATGTCTTGTATTATTGATTTGGTTTAATGATAGATAATGTCAAATTCAGCAAAAGAGCCAAGAGCCAAGAGCCATATAATTTAATGACACTTTCCAATACATAAAGTCCAAGGGGGTCTAGGGAGGAAAATGGTTTGAGTTGTGGGATTAGCAACATATTGGAATTAACTAAAAAATATTCAACAAAGCTAATAAAAAATAATTAAATCATTTAATCTTTACATTATATGTCACATGATTCATTTTCATGAAGGAATTATAGGCAATGCCATTTTGTTAGAATTGATCTCAAATTTGTATTTGTATTTGGTTTTATTCTTGGGTTTCCTTTGTTTTTTTTAATGTTCAAGAATGAGTTTTCTAAGAGTGTTTAGTTAAATATATTTGTTTGATTTAGCTTAAACTTTGAGTATGTTAAATGCTTAGAATTTCCTGTGAATTAATTCACTAGTTTTTTTTTTTTTTTTTTGCTTTAAATCAATCAATTTTTTTAAAATATCTAAGAAAATTAATTCTTGAGGCGATAATGTTTTGGTGAGTTCAAGAAGAAAACTCTTAGGGCTCACCTAAATAACCTCATTTTTCCATTCTCAACCAAATTCTTGGCATGCAGAAATTTGTAATTTTGTGGCCCATGATGTCTTGTAATATTGATTTGGTTTAATAATAGATAATATCTAATTTAATAAGTGCCAAGAGTCTTATAGTTTAGTGACATTTTCCAATACACAAAGTACTTGGGGGTCTACTAAGGGAAATGGTTTGAGCTGCAGGACTAGCAACATATAGTAATTATCTAAAAAAATAAGTCAACAAAAGAAACAAAAAAAAGTTAAAAATCACTTCATCTTTGCATTATATGTCACATGATTCATTTTCATGAAGGAATTATAGGCAATGCCAGTTTGTTAGAAATGATCTCAAATTTCTATTTGGATTTGATTTTATTATTGGGTTTCCTTTGTTTGTTTTTTTTTTTTTTTTAACGTTGAAGAATTAATTTTCTAAGAGTGTTTAGTTATGTATAATTCTTTGATTTAGCGTATACTTCGAGTGCGTTAAATGCTTAGAATTTCTTGTGAATTAATTCACTAGTTTTATTTTGACTTAAATCAATCAATTTCATTAAACTATCTTGGAAAATTAATTCTTAAGGAGATAGTGTTTTGGTGAGTTCATGGAGAAAACTCTTAGGCCTCACCTAAATAAACTCATTTTTCCATTCTTATCCAAATTCTTGGCATGAGGAAATTGGTAATTTTGTGGCCCATGATGTCTTTTATTATTGAATTGGTTTAATGATTGATAATGTCTAATTCAACAAAATTAGTTTAGTGACACCTTCCTATACACAATGTATTTTGGGGCTAGGAAGGGAAATGGTTTGAGCTATGGGACTAGCAACATATAGTAATTTTCTAAAAAAACAATTCCACAAAAGAAATAAAAAATAATTAAATCACTTCATCTTTGCATTATATGTCACATGATTCATTTTCCTGAAGTAATTATAGGCAATGCTGATTTGTTAGAATTGATCTCAAATTTCTATTTGGATTTGGTTTTATTATCGGGTTTCCTTTGTCTTTTTTTTTTTTTTTTAATGTTCAAGAATTAATTTGTTAAGAGTGTTTAGTTATGTATAATTCTTTGATTTAGCGTACACTTCAAGTACGTTAAATACTTAGAATTTCCTGTGAATTAATTCACTAGTTTTGTTTTGACCTAAATCAATATAAACTATCTTGTAAAATTAATTCTTGAGGAGATAATGTTTTGATGAGTTCATGGAGAAACTCTTAGGCCTCACCTAAATAACCTCATTTTTCCATTTTTAACCAAATTCTTGGCATGAGGGAATTGGTAATTTTGTGGCCCATGGTGTCTTTTATTATTGATTTGGTTTAATAATTGATAATGTCTAATTCAACAAAATTAGTTTAGTGTCACCTTCCCATACACAAAGTATTTTGGGGTCTAGGAAGGGAAATGGTTTAAGCTACGGGACTAGCAACATATAGTAATTTTCTTTAAAAAATTCCACAAAAGAAATAAAAAATAATTAAATCACTTCATCTTTGCATTATATGTCACATGATTCATTTTCATGAAGGAGTTATAGGTATGCCGGTTTGTTAGAATTGATCTCAAATTTCTATTTGGGTTTGGTTTTATTATTGGGTTTCCTTTTTTTTTTTTTAATGTTCAAGAATTAATTTTCTAATGTGGCATTTGGTATGGGAGAATCCACATTACCCCTAGCATCTAAGTTCTTAAGAACGTGATTCCTTGCAATTTGGATACCTAAGAATGTAACAATTCCTATGTTTGGTTTCATTGGGAATCTCTTAAGATTCTTAGGATTGTGAGATAATAATGTTTGGTTTATTCCTATGAATCTTAAATGAATTATTATTTTTTTCCTATTTTATCCTTCAATTTGAATGTAAACTACCAAGTCCTTTAAAAAAAAATCTTCCTCTACATAAATAATAAAAAACAAAATATACACTATTCATAATTTGTTGAGCAACACACACACAACAGCAAAAATGAATACTTAGCAATAATGGAGGGTCCCCTTCAAACTTTTTTTTTCCACACGTAAAACCTAAATAGAACTTTGTTAAAGAATATATCAAGAGAGTTCTCTATCCCGTTTATGTTATTTTGGCGGGAAAAGATAAATACAAAGGAAAAGATATTGATTATTTGTTTTATATTTTATCTTAATTTCTTAAACGATAAGAAAAAAGGGTTAAAATTGTAAATTTATAAAAAAATACAATTTCCTTTAAGCTTGGAAATCTGGATACCCGCCTGTTTTAAAGGGAATCCACATTCCTACTGAAAGGGGGAATCCAAATTCCCCTGGCATCTAATTCCTTTGCGTGATTTGCAACCAAACATGGGAATCTTTAAACATTCTTGGGAATCCTAAAACATTACCACGTACCAAACACCACATAAGAGTGTTTAGTTATGTATAATTCTTTGATTTAGCCTAAACTTCAAGTACATTAAATGCTTAGAATTTCTTGTGAATTAATTCACTAGTTTTGTTTTGCCTTAAATCAATCAAATTCATTAAACTATTATAGAAAATTAATTCTTGAGATAATGTTTTGGTGAGTTCGGGGAGAAAACTCTTAGGCCTCACCTAAATAACCTAATTTTTCCATTCTTAATCAAATTCTTGGCATGTGGAAATTTGTAATTTTGTGGCCCATAATGTCTTGTATTATTGATTTGGTTTAATGATAGATAATGTCTAATTCAACAAAAAAGCCAAGACCCTTATAATTTAATGACACTTTCCAATACACAAAGTATATGGGGGTCTAGGAAGGGAAATAGTTTGAGCTGTGGATCTAGCAACATATTCGAATTACCAAAAAAAATTCAACAAAGATAATAAAAAATAATTAAATCATTTTATCTTTACATTATATGTCATATGATTCTTTTACATGAAGGAATTATAAGCAATGCTGGTTTGTTAGAATTGATCTCAAATTTCTATTTGGATTTGGTTTTATTATTGGTGTTCCTTTGTTTTTTTTTTTAATATTCAAGAATTAATTTTCTAAGAGTGTTTAGTTATATATATATATATATCCTTTGATTTAGTGTAAACTTCGAGTCCACTAAACGCTTAGAATTTCCTGTGAATTAATTCACTAGTTTTGTTTTGCCTTAAATCTGAAAGCACAAATTAGTGTGAATACACTAATGCTTATTTGGACCCTAATTTTAAAATTATGGCCAGATTTCTTTTACTCTTACTTTACAACGTGTGAAACAAAAGTAAATATGCACAATAAAATGATAACACTACTTTAAGCCATATTTAACCACAATGAACAATAAAAGTAAAGCTTATAGAGTAGGGAAGAGAGATGCAAAGACAAGATAACACCAAGACGTGTTATCGAAAAGGAAACTGAAGAACTCAAGGAAAATCCTCTCTGCAGCCCTCCAAGTCGAAATCGATCCACTAGTGAATAAAGTTTAAGTACACGAATAACAAAAGACCTTCCCTTCCTACTCTACCCCATGTACTTGAGCTGTCCAGGCTCCTGCTACCAACAGACTTCTCGAAATCTTGTCTTCACTAGATTTTCAAATCTTGCAATTTAGCCCGATTGCATCCGCCACCAAATGGCTCCTTCCAATGCTTCCCAAAGGCACCAAAACTTGACTCGATACTCAGATTGGGTGAGGTAAGTGTTTGGGCTAAGAACCTCTCAATGATGTAGAGATGGAGAGGTAGGAGTATAGGAAAACCGAGAGAAAATGTGTAGATGATTGTGAGTATAATAATCTCTAACTCTCAAGTGTTTTTGCTAGGGTTTTCTCTCTGAAAAGCACTCCTTACATTTCATGGGCAATGAGGGTATATATAGTGTGGGTAAAGAATTTGGTAAAACACTTTTTCTTTTTGCCAAACAAAGAGTTTCATGGATACCTCGCGAGATGGCCTTTCTCATGAAGTACTTGCGAATTCGACAACCTGGCAGGACTCTTCAGCTTCTAGTCATGTGCTTCACATGTGGCCTTTTGCGAGTTACTCTTCTCGTGAGCTTCTCGCAAGCTAGTCGCGAATTGCACTAATACTTCTTTGAAGCTTAATTCTTCACCAATCTCTCACACTCATCCCTTACAAATAAACCCACATAAATACAAGGAAATGATTGAAGAAAATACAATCAAATTTGACACAGAATTAAATCCAAAAAGGCTAGTTGGAAATCACAACTTTACAAAATCAATCAATTTCATTAAACTATTTTAGAAAATTAATTCTTGAGGCAATAATGTTTGGATGAGATAATGTTTTGGTGAGTTTAGGGAGAAAACTCTTAGGGCTCACCTAAATAACCTCATTTTTCCATTCTTAACCAAATTCTTGGCATGTGGACATTTGTAATTTTGTGGCCCATGATGTCTTGTATTATTGATTTGGTTTAATTATAGGTAATGTCAAATTCAACAAAAGTAGTTTAGTGACACTTTTCCATACACAAAGTATTTTGGGGTCTAGGAAAGGAAATGGTTTGAGTTGAGGGACTAGCAAAATATCATAATTATCTTTAAAATTCGACAAAAGACAAAAAAAAATAATTAAATCATTTTATCTTTGCATTATATGTCACACAATTCATTTTCATGAATGAATTATAACTATGCCAATTTGTTAGAATTAATCTCAAATTCCTATTCGGATTTGGTTTTATTATTGCGTTTCCTTTTTTTCTTTTCTTGTTGTAATGTTCAAGAATTAAATTTTTAAGAGTGTTTAGTTATGTATAGTTCTTTGATTTAGCATAAACTTTGAGTACATTAAATGCTTAGAATTTCCTGTGAATTAATTCACTAGTTTTGTTTTGCCTTAAATCAATCAATTTCATTAAACTATATTAGAAAATTAATTCTTGAGGAGATAATGTTTTGGTGAGTTTGGGTTGAAAACTCTTAGGCCACACCTAAAAAACCTCATTTTTTTATTCTCTCTCTTATTGCAAATTAGTTATCAAATCGTGGATTTCAGATGATTTAATGGCTTTCTATTTGTAAAATAATTTTTATATTTTTTTCATTAAAAAGAATGTCACATCATTAGTTACATGAGCAAACATCACTAATAGTTGTTAACATAAAGACTAATATCGCTCATTTTTAAAACTTGAGAGACTAATAGTGTCCAATTAAAACTTGATAAACCAATTGCACTCATAAGGTAAACGTCAGATATCAATAATGTAGTTTCACTTAATATTTATATAAAGTTTTTTTGTTAATTATTGGCCCAACATACCAATTACATTATAAGCTCATGTACACGTTACCCTAGTTCTTATAATCCTAAGGGTAAATTGCAAATTACACCCCTAAAATTTGGAGGTGATTGAATTTTACACCCTGAAATTTTAGAATTTGGATTTTACCCCTCTAAAGTTTGGTGATATTTAGATTTTAAATCCTAATGTTTTAGAATTTGGATTTTACCCCATATATTTTAGAAGTATTTGGATTTTACTCCCTAAAGTTTTGGGGTGTTTGGATTTTACATCCTAAAGTTTCAAAATTTGGGGGAGTAAAATCCAAATAACCCTAAACTTTAGGGGGGCAAAATCCAAGTTTTGAAACGTCATGAGGTAAAATCCAAATTTTAAAACTTCAGGGTGTAAAATCCAATCACCCTCAAACTTTAGCAGTGTAATTTGCAATTTACCCTAATCTATATATGAGTCCGAATTTTTTATCCCACTTTTCTTGCTCTACTCTCAGGACCGACTAAGCAATATAAGCAAGTGATACAATTGCCTAAGGCCCCCAAATAAAAGAAGGCCCCTGCTTGTATAATATATATATATATACCATATTTATCTACATATATATATATATATATATATATATAATATTTATCTATATATTTTAAGTACTTTTTTTGGTCAATAGAATGCATAAAAAAGACCCCATTGTATCCTAAAATACAAAAGATTAAAAAGGGAAAAAAAAAAAACAAAAAACAAAAATAGTCAAAATTTGGCTAACAAAATTAAATCATAGTAGACAAATTCAAAATTAATACCAGAAAAAATCATTAATAATATAATGTAAATGTCTTGAAATATGCTAAAAAAGATTATAGATTTCTAAAACAAAAGACAGAAGAAAAAATCTCTCTATCTCTCCATCTATATTCTCGCCTTTTTTTTCTTTATCTTGCATCCTTGAATTTTTTTTTTTTTTTTTTATAAGCTGCTTTCATTCAATCATTCTTTGCAATAGCTTCACTACCTTCACAGTGGTGGACGATGTGCCGTGTGTGGGCATAGCAATCTGAGGTAACCTCTCTCTCCCTCTCTCTCTCTCTCTCTCTCTCTCTCTCCCCGAAATTTTCATGCAGATTGAAGAGTACTAGTTTGTGATAATTGTTGATTTTTTATTCAATATTTCAATTTTTTTTAATCTGCACACTGGCCGTTGCACAGCTGATAGGATAGCACATTGTTGATTGCACTGCACACTACACACTGCACATAGCATATTAGTACTGTAGCACACCACATCCACATGCCCACACACCATCACAAAAGACACTAACCCACTCACTCTACATGCATTGTCTCTTTTACTTTTACTTTATCAATTATTATAAGCTATCACATCAATGGATAATTTGATGCATATTATGTGGACGTTTAGATCCCATGTCCCCGTCCATGTTTTGCATTTTTTTTTTTTAACTGACCAGCGTCTCTTGTACTGTTTATGAGACATGAACAGTGCAATAAGGAAAATGAACAGTAATCCATGCGTGAATAGTAATTTTTTTTATTATTGTTTTCAATTTTCAGTTTTCAACAAAATAAACGGTATCCAAACGTACCCTATATCACTCATTTGTATTATAGTGATACTAATTTATTGAACAACGTAATAAATTAATTTTTATTTGTACAAATTTAGTCTTTAAAGTATAAAGTAATCACAGCATTAAAAAAGTTGCAATAACCAAGTTCTATAAATCTATACTTCAAATTTTATTTTTAGTTAAACTATAATTTTTAATTATAAACTGTGTTTTATATATTTATAAATATTTTCTCATTATAAATGTTTACTAAAAAAATATTTATCTGGATATGAATTTAGAAAAAATCAGTAAATATTATTTATTTAGTATTTAAATATAAAAAAGCCCGACTTAAAATTTTCACTTTGGCCCCAAATTGTTGAGAGCAGAAATCAGTCCTCCTTTTTGAGATGACAACAGATTACAGGATATTGCTTTCTCTCATGGTAATTCTTGCTTGATAGTTACTGCATATGTAATAGGCTAAAAGGTAGCATAGTATTAACCATATCACCTCAAGGAAATGTTAGCTGCTTTTGCTTTCTCAACTGGATAGTAAGTGTGCGTTTGGATGTTAATGAAAAATGAAAATTATTTCACTATTCAGTTTATTTTTGTACTATTTATAGGTCTCATTGTACTTTTTGGCACTACTCATAACCCCACAGTATTATTTCAACTAACTTTTACCTTTATTTACAGTACTTTGAGCAATAATTTTTTAGTTTCAGCAAAATAAGCAGTATCCAAACACACCCTAATTTTCAGAATTTGGTAGTTACATACCTTGGCTTTAGTTAATTATAGTCCATCACACATTCTTTGATTTTCTTCAGTATGCTACATACTGAAAAAAGCATTACTGTTTTTTTCTCCAATGTTGTCAAACAACACATCACCCGACATTTATCTTGCTTGGAAATCAGGCCAGCCCAAGCGGTATTCAACCACACCATAATTTTCAGAATTTGGTAGTTACATACCTTGGCTTTAGTTAATTACAGTCCATCACACATTTCTTGATTTTCTTCAGTATACTGCATTCTGAAAAAGCATTACTGTTTTTTTCTCCAATGTTGTCAAACAACACATCAACCGACATTTATCTTGCTTGGAAATCAGGCCGGCCCAAGGCCTAGGCCTAAGGCCCCACAACCAAAAAAAAAAATCCCTACTAAAAGAAGGTTCATCTCCTTGTCCCAAGTAAAAGGACCAAAATTTTATAAAATGATAATATTTTTTAAATAATTGGTACTTCTTTTTAAGATCGACTCTAAAAATATCACAAAATTTACTATAAGTTTAACTGACATGTCACCGATCACATGAAAAAGTAATCCAAACACAAATAACGTAAGTTGTTGAAATTCATCAATTATAGTCATTATCACATTATATTATGAACATTTTTTGTATCTTTAGTATTTTTGTTTTTCATTTCTAACAAGGCTTCCAAGATAGGAGACTGCTAGAAATTTAAACCAATTGAAATTCTAAAAATATTTCAAAAAAAATGCTGCAAATGTGATAAATCATCAATGATAACTAATCTCCTCTAATAGTTTGAAACCTTATTTTTTGTAAACTAATCTCCTACAAAGCCACACACCAAATAAAATCTATCTATCCCTTTCTCTTAAAAAGGATATATAAAATTATAAAATTTATATTACAACTATACTTAACTATGCATAGTCATATATCCAAGTAAAAGTTTTTTTTTTTTTAAAACATATATATTTTTTAGTTTTTTATTTATTTAATTATGATTTAGCTATGATGTTCAATCCTCTATATGAAATTGACCTTAGTTTAGTTAGTATTATTCATCAATTTCTGTATTTATATCAAATTAATCTTAATTTAATTAGTATTTAATACTTACATATAAAGCTTTTCAAAAAAAAAAAAAAAAATTACATATAGAGAGGCCCATATAAAATTTTTGCCTTAAGCTCCAAATTTTGTTGGGCCTGCCTACTGGAAATAGATTTCTGTTCCCAACATTTTTGGCCTGAGAAAAATGCATTGCTCTTTCAAAGCAAAGTAGAGTGTAATAAATTCTCCAAAAGTACTCCTTTAATTCTTGCAGCCTCTCCAGTTTCTGAAACAGTAACGGATGGCATAACAGCCATATGAAGATAACATTATGCAAAGCTCTGGTGGCTTGAAATGGAAATCTTCTTCTCCTTCTTATATGAAGATATAGAATTCTCCATATCTTTCTGCAATATTGGGATTTAGGCTCTATTGTTGCTTTATTGTTGTTGATGAGCAGATTTTCATTACTCTGAGTATTATTGTAATATGGCTGTTTACAATTTTATAATGCTTGAATTTTACCCACTGTTCCTGTGAATTTTGCAATTAGCAATATGGGTTCCCTCTGTGACAAACTAGGTCAAGGACAGTAAAGCATCTGATGCACGGAGTTCAGTGAAAGGTTATGCTTCTCTTTCACTTGCTGATGAAAAAGATGATGGAGGTGATTTAGAACTTTCTGTTATAGAAAATGTTGCAGATATTGAGGCATTGGATAAGCTTCTGGAAAAACTGGAGGTTTAATTAATATTTTTCCTTTCTCAACTGATATTTGTATTTGCTATTTTATCTATTTATTTCATCAATACTGTTTCTTATTGTAATATTAGGCCTTGAGCATATTATTTGATATACATATAGATTGCTTTTAATTTGGTTCTAAGTTTCGCTTTCAAAAAAAAAAATTTGGTTCTAAGTTTCCTCTTTTTTCATTTCAGTCATCTAGGTTTTATTCTTTCCTAATTGATTCTTCTATTAGTGTTTTGTTAGTTGTTGCCATCAACTTACCAAAACCACACCGTTTTGGTCATTAGTTAATATTTATTTTTTATTTTTTAAATTTCTTAATTTCACAAAAATGTTAAATTTTAAATTAAAAAAAAAAAACTAAATTAGAGGGAAAAAAAACATAAACTAAATTAAAGGGAATGACGTCATTCATTAGTACCCCACAGCTAGAGCAAATTCTCCAAAATTTAATTTTAAATTTGAGGTGGTTACAATTAATTCAACTAGTAAATTTTTTTGTTGTGGAATAAGTAACTTGGGTTCAAATCCTACCTATACTAAGATGAAACTTATTGGTTTTTTAACTTAATGGTAAAGAGTAATCATTATATAACGGACATTGTAGATTTTAAATTCTATATTACTAATGTAGCCTAGGCGTATAGAAATAGAATTTATAACACATAATTACTACAAGTCTACAACTCTTCTACAAAACCTAAGTTCTACAAAAACACTAGGCCAGTACTAAAAATAAAATAAATAAATAAAAACCCTCTCAAATAAACTTTTATTAATAACAACATAATAATAATCCACCACCTCCCTATATAGTGTATTTATAGGAATAGTACTTTTCCTACTCCTTTTAGGTAAAGAAATAATAAACATACTTCTACTTAAGATACAAAAAATAAATAAAGTCCTAATTCAACTAGGGAAAGGGAAATAAAAGTCTAATTTCACTAGAAAAGAGAAAACAATATAAAATATTAAAAATATTTCCTTCAATTAATAGGTTAGATTGTGAATCATTTTTTTTTTCTAAATAAAAAAAAAAAAAAATCAATTAAGCAACAAATAGCGTTGCATAGTATAAGTACCTGGCTTAAAAGGATATGCAATCCAAGTCTACAAGTCAAAGTTGTATAAGGTTATGACTATTTACAATCTAAGCTAATGATTTATATTTCCATTTAAAAAAAAAAAAAAGCTAAAGATTTATATAAAGATGTTGGTATAAAATCCCAGCTTTGTCTTGCTTAAGCTTGACTTCTTTAATAAGAGAAAATTATTAGGTATTCTCAGAGTATCATAAATGCGTAGTCTCCCCTCTCACATGAATAAGGGTCCCACCATGAATTTAATTAGTGGGACCCACTATTCTTGTGAGAGGAGGGAGTACGCATTTATGATACTCCAGAAGTATACAATAATTTCCCTTTGATAATTGTGCCTTAAAATTGAGCTTGAGTTTGTTTATTTAATAAGTAATCATACATAAACAAGTTTGGGTAGAGTGTATATTTACTCATCAACATTTTAACATTTTTTCATCTCAAAAAAAAAAAACATTTTGACATTTGTTTCAACCTTTTTCTTTATATTTTTAAAAAAAGTTTTTAAAAAAACTATTATCATCAGTTGATGAATGGAAAATAATAACATAGCAAATGATATTCATGAAATCAATATCACTTTGATGACAAGAAGCCTATGACGTGGAATGAATTCTCTTTGCAATGCAAGTATTTTCTATACATAAGATAACACAAAAAATCTTGTGGAAACAATTTTGAAATTATAGAAATTAAAGTGAATATTTCAAAGAAAGTGATGATTTAGAAAGAAAAAAATATTAAATGTTGAAGACTAAATATTCAATTTAACTAGAGTTGGGGTTTTTGACTCATTTGTAGTTCTAAAAATAAAAATTGCATTACTACAGCATTGAGTCTGCCTCATCATAAAAATCTCTCACAATTTTCAGTAAGACCACATTTGGATCCTTCCCCTCTGGAGACCCTAAAAAGAAAAACAAATTTAGATCATAGATGTGCTTTCACGTGTGTTTTGTCCAGCTAACTGTCCACACTCCACACTCCACACTCCACACTCCACATGCCTATTGCCCCTGTTTCTCTGAATCTTTATGTAGGAAGAAAGAGAAAAGATGTCAATATGCTATATATGTGGAGACATTATATCTTGTATTGGAAGAGCACACTTTAGCGTGATTCGGATTTAGTAGCTAATATAATATAGGCAAATGTTAACAAGCATTTGAAGGTTAGAATAATACGGGTCTCACTTAATAAAATAAATAAATAAATAAAAGAAAACGACATCAAACTGGTCCCACAACCTATGTTAATATTTCTGTCTTTTTATGAAACCATCTCTAAAGCCTATAAGGCGGCTAAAAAAAATGACATAAAGTTATTGTTAACGGATACCTTACAGTGTCCATTAACACAATCTTATAATACATAGAGACATCAACTTAACCAAAAATCGTAAACCTATAAATTTAAGTCAAACTATGTTATATTAATCACTCATTCATAATCAACCACGTTACTCTCACTTAAATGTCACATTCTCTTCCCATTTATATGTGCATTCTTTCTTTAAAGAACTCTTCATAGGATCCGGTGTCACTTTTTGGGTTTGGAGCTTTTGGAGTTTTGGGCTAAACTCCTGGATTTCAAAATGGAATGGGGCACATGGATCTTTGTGAGGAACAGTTTTTGAAATGAAATTTTTTTGGCGAAAATACACTTTTGGTCCCTACATTTTGGGTCAATTCCTATTTTAGTCCCAAAATTGATTTTGTTACTGAAGTCATCCCTAAAAAAATAAAATCGTTTTTAAAATGATCCTTGCCGTCAATCAACCAACGGAAAAATCCTACATGGCTAACGGAATGCCCAGCTTGCTGACTTGGTGCTGATGTGGCCATTAAAATATTATTAAAAAAGATTATTTGGCATTTTTTAAATGCCACGTCAGCATTTTAATTCTTTTTAAATCCATGTCAGAAAATTTAAACTAAATTAAAAAACAAACCTTAAATCTAATTAAAAAACAACCCTTTAATTTCTTAATTTTAATTCAAACTGAAAATACAAATTTGATTTAAACTGAAATTGTTCTCTCACTCTCTTAATTTTACTTTGATTTAAAAAAACCTTAAATCTTAATCTCTCTACCCATTGTTCTCTCACTCTCTGTCTCTTTTATTTCTCTTTGATCTACTCCATACCCAGACACCCATGGCCAAAGACACCAAGCTCCAAACCTAGAAACCCATGGCCAAAGACCCCAAGATCTGCCTCTCACGATTTCTTTTTAATTTCTCTTAGATTTCAATAATTTCTTTTCATTAGCCCATTTTGAACCCGTGATCTGGGTTTAGAGAGAGAGAGAACCGATGATCTGGGTTTAGAGCAGGGAGATGAGGAGATAATGAGATGGAGGCCGGCGGTGGTTTGGAGCAGATCCAAAGGAAGGAGGCCGGCGGTGGTTTAGAGCAAATCAAGGGGAAGGAGGCCGGCGGTAGTTTAGAGCAAATCAAGGGGAAGAAGGCCAGTGGTGGTCTGGAGCAGATCAGGCCCGATCCCAGCCATTGCTCCAAATCCAGTCCATGTGCGAGTCCGAACAAGAATGTCACAGAGAAGCATCAACCGGCTAAATCAATCGCTGCCAACTCCGATTCTGGCAACCGAAAATCAACGACCGCAATGCAAGAATCGGATGCGATTGACCGCCATTTCCATAGTCTCCGAGATCTAAAGCTTGGCCCTAATTTTTCACACAAAAAGATTTTGAAGATTTTTTTTTGCTCGCTCAGTTAGAGAGAGAGAGAGAGAGAGAGAGAGAGAGAGGCCGAGCTTTTGATAGGCGGGTTGTTTGGGTGATTTGGGTTGTGGATCTTGGACGATGATGCCGTCGACTCCACTGCAACACTACGATGATTTGGGTTGTGTTTCTATTTTGTTGTTCTTGGGATTGAACATTCTGAGTTTGTTGTTCTTGTGTGTTCATGATCAAGATGAATTTGGAATAGGAATTTGATAATTTGAATGTGAAATTTATGAGTTTATGGGTTTGCTGGAGATTGGTTGGTTTGTTGGATTTATTTCTTGTTTTCTTAGCATTGATGGAGATTGGATTTGGTTCCTGGAGAGGGGATTTGGTTGCTGGGTTTGTTTTTTGGATTTAGGAAGAACCTGAAGAACAAATTGTTATGTTCTTATGAAATGATAATGAAAAGTAAAAAAATTAAATTAAATAAGATTTAAGGCTTTTTTTTAAAAAATATTTATTTATTTTTGTTTAAATTTTCTGACGTGGATTTTAAAAAGAATTAAAATGCTGACGTGGCATTTAAAAAATGCCAAATAATCTTTTTTAATAATATTTTAATGGCCACGTCAGCGCCAGGTCAGCAAGCTGAGCATTCCGTTAGTCACGTGGGATTTTTCCGTTGGTTGACTGACTGCAAGGATCATTTTAAAAACGATTTTCTTTTTTTAGAAATGACTTTAGTAACAAAATCAATTTTGGGACCAAAATAGAAATTGACCCAAAATGTAGGAACCAAAAGTGTATTTTCGCCAATTTTTTTCAATCATTTCATGATTTCAATGTCTGAAAAAAACAAAAGCCGAAACTTAACTTCGGAAGGTTGATCCCACAAAATTAAGGGGAGGCAGAGAAAATATTAATTAGAACATAAAAACCACTTATGAAACTTTTTTACAAGAATATGGGGATTAAGGAAGTCCAAAAAATAAATGATCAACCATGAGTCGAATAAAACAAGACACAATAAATTTTACATATGTTTTATGATAGTAAATGAGCGTGTAAGTAAACATATTAAGGATGAGTTTTCATTGGAACTAGTTTAAAACTCCAAAGTCCAAACCCATATAATCACTAAAAGATAGTCACCGATGGGCATTAACCGTGTGTCCAAATGTTGGTTTTAAGTCTGCCAAAAACCTGTCTGGTATTCCTTCAGCTGGCACGTGCTAATTCCATATGAAGGCACAAATTCTTACTCTCCAATGCAGCAATGTGTTGTGAAGAAGTCCTAGCAGTATCAATCAACTGATGCTGCAAAAGTTGGCACACTACTACAAACTTCTCAGGCG
Source organism: Castanea sativa (assembly GCF_040712315.1). Lineage (NCBI taxonomy): Eukaryota > Viridiplantae > Streptophyta > Magnoliopsida > Fagales > Fagaceae > Castanea > Castanea sativa. The sequence continues at coordinate 1,280,748 of NC_134018.1, read as the reverse complement.
TTCTGTTTGGCTCACAAAGTTCACTCTTGAAATGCCTGACGAGCGCTGGTTTTGCTCAAACATAGTCTCTCGAGCTGACAAGCATCCACGCTTAGATGCATCAAAAGAAGTGGCAGTCCCTTTTTTCTTATCATCAAATCTAGACTTCTGCATCTAAAAAATAAGAAATAACAAGTAAATCAATTAATTGCAACATAAGAACCGCTTATGAAACTCTTCTACAATTGTGAGATGGTATTTAAGTCTTGTGGGTTATTAACGTTGACCTGCACATCAGAAGGGTTGATTTTCTTATCGCCAGCCATTGCTTGACCGGTTGAAGCATCTTCATCTAGAGATTCATCATTTGGTAGAAATACTGAATGATTGTATTGTATTTCTCACTGAAACAATATACATGAGCGCCTTTATATAAGAGGCATATAAGTGCAGTACAAGTAAGAATGTAGTACAAGAATGTGTGCTATACAAGTAATCTAGTTGGGCCTAAAGCCCACAATACTATACACGTTAACAGCCCTCCTCAACCTCAAGGTGGATGTGAGACCAGCTTGAGGTTGTCAACTAAATCACGAAGGCATCCCTTAGGATGTGACTTGGTGAAGATGTCTGCAAGTTGATCTTTGGAGGAGACAAAAAAGAGCTTGGGAGCACCATGAACAAGATGATAACGGATAAAATGACAATAAATCTCGATATGTTTAGTCAGTTCATGGAAGACATCATTGTAAACAACATGAATGGCACTCAGATGTGGTATTAGCAAGGGCACGATATTCTACTTCAGTACTAGAGCAGGCCACAAAGGTTTGTTTCTTACTTTGCCAGGAAATCAAGGAAGAGCCAAGGAGAAAACAATAGCCAGTGGTGGACCTGCGATCAGTGGGATCTCCTACCTAATCATCATAAAGAATGCACAGAGTATAAGAGGAGACTGAGCTGAGTAGAAAATGCCATAGAAGAAAGTGCCCTTCAAGTATCGAAGAATGTGCACAACAGTAGCATAGTGAGTTGATCGTGGAACAGACAAATACTGGCTAACCCGATGAACATCATAGAAAATGTCTGGACGAGTAATTGTGAGATAAACTAGGCTGCCAACCAATCGTCTGTAAAGAGAAGGATTAGACAATGGTTTCCCCCCCGAAGGAGTCAAATGTGCATTAAGCTCAACTGGAGTGTCAACAGTCTTACTATCAGTGAGTCTAGCTCGAGACAAAAGGTCAGAAGCATACTTGGCTTTAGTAATATAAAGACCATCTATGGAATGAATGATTTCAAGACCCAAGAAATAGCTAAGGTGTCCAAGATCTTTCATCTCAAACTTCTGACTGAGAAAATTCTTGAGTTCTTGTATGCCATTAAGGTCATCACCAATTATGATCATATCATCCACATAGAGGAGAAGTAAAATGGTAACTTTATCAGTGCGACGAAGAAATAAGGCAGCATTATAAGGACTGGCAATGTAACCCAAGCGAAAGATGGTAGAGCTGAACTTTGAAAACCAAGCTCGTGGAGCTTGTTTAAGACCATACAATGCATGTCAAAGGCAACAAACCTTGTTTGATTCAACAGAGAGACCTAAGGAGGTTGCATATAAACTTCTTCACTCAAATCCCCATTAAAGAATGCATTTTTAACATTCATCTGAAAAAGATCCCATTTTCTAGCAGCGGCGACAGCCAAGAGGGCATGAACAGATGAGATGCGAGCAACTGGAGCAAAGGTCTCTTCATAATCAATCTCATACTCCTGTGTAAAACCTTTTGCAACAAGACGAGCCTTATAGTGCTCAATGGACTCATCAGAGCGAGTCTTAATCTTCTAGATCCACTTATAACCAACCACGGACTGTCTAGGAGGGAGAGTAACCAGATCCCAAGTATGATTTTTGGTTAATGCATCAAGTTCTTCTTTCATTACAATTTGTCATAAAGGGTTAGTGGAAGCCTTACGATAGGTATGAGGCTCATGGAGTGTAGCAAAGGCAGTGTAACAATAATAATCAAGTAAATGTGTAGGAATGGATCTTACCCGGGTTGAGTGGCGAGGTGGAATGTCTTGTGGAGGATCTTCAGGCGGAGCAGGAGCAGGGGACCCAGGCTCTGGTTGGGGTAGCTCGTCATCAACCTGTTCATCTTCAACCTGTCTAGAAGGAATATCAAAAATATCTGGAGGTTGGATAGAGAAATCCAAAGGAGGATCAAGAGTATTTAGAAAAGGAACATGAGACTCGTCTAGAAAAACTTCTAAAACAGAAGAGATAGTTAGGGAAGAATGAAAGTGAGAGAGTTCAACAAACAAGCCGTGTTCCCAAAAAACAACATTACGAGAAACATGAAGACGATGAGACACAAGATCATAACACCGATACCCCTTTTGTGTTTCGCTATAACCAAGGAAACAGCAAAGTCTAGACCGAGGCTCAAGTTTGTTGTGCTCATGAGTCTGAAGAAGAACGAAACAAATAGATCCGAAAGAGCTAAGGTGATGATAATTAGGGGGTGACCCAAAGAGGTGCTCATACAGAGTTTGATTATGGATGACAGTGCTTGGAATGCGGTTAATGGCATGAACAGCATGAAGAGCAGTTTCACCCTAAAATGGAGGAGGAACTTTGGCAGAAAGAAGAAGAGCATGAACAGTGTCAAGAATGTGACGAAATTTTCGTTCAGCTCGACCATTTTGCTGAAAGGTACCTAGACAAGTTAGATGATATACTATGGCATAGGAGTGTAACAGAGCTTGAAAAGCATATTGAGTATATTCAAGAGCATTATCAGATCGAAAAAATTTGATACATTTGGAGAATTGTGTTTCAACCATTTTTGCAAAGCTACTGTATATTAGCAAAATTTCAGAACGAGATTTCATAGGAAAGATTCAACTATAACGAGAATAATCATCAATAACAACAACAAAATATCGAGATCCACCAATACTAGCAACAAGAGAAGGTCCCCAAACATCAAAATGAATTAACTTAAAAATGCTATTAGAAATAGAATCACTATTATTAAAAGGTAAAGCTGGCTGTTTTTCTAACTGGCATGAAGTACAATAAAAATTATCTTTGGACACAGAACCTAATAGACCCTTAGAAGCTAACTGTTGTACCCGAGAAGATGGTGCATGTCCAAGACGAGAATGCCAAAGTGTGAGAGAAGGTAAGGAAGAAACCGCAGCAACAGTAACAGACACTGGAGCAACATGTGGAAGATGAAGATTGTCCACGGGAAACATACGCCCAACTCTAGGACCGATTCCAAGCTCTTGTCCCATCCTTGGACCCTACACAATGCACCCAAAATAGTGAAAAATAAGGCGATATCCTAGTTCAGCTAATTGTCCCACAGAGCACAAATTATAGGATAGGTCAAGTACATGGAAGACCCTAGGAACAGAGATGTTAGAGGTTGAAACAAAACTTAGACTATTCCCATGCATGGTGGAACCATCAGCTATATGAATATTTAGAGGATGTGGTGTAGGGTCAAGTTTGGAGAATAAGAACAAGTGAGGTGTCATGTGATTGCAACAGGCAGAATCAAAAATCCAAGTTTAAGACTTACGGGGTAAAACTGAGAGAGCAGTGGAAAGAGATGCATTACCAACCATACGAACAGCTTGAGCTATGATCTCCTGTAGTTTAGTGGGTGAGAGGTTGATAGTGGATCCAAAAGACTAGGACTTAACTGAAATGGGAGGCATGGCGGAGTAGACTCAGTATTAGCAACTACAGCAGTAGATTTGTTGCGATGGTAACAAGTCTCAATAGTGTGGCCAGGACGCTTGCAATAGTTGCAGATCTTTTTGCTGTTCTGCTTGCGACGATGGCTAGAGCCAGAGGGATCACCTGATCGTTGAGGTTGCTCTATGGGTGGAGCAGAAGGAGTAAGAGCCAAAACATTAAACTTATTCTGGGCTTGAAGAGTTGCAAGGCGGGCTTCTTCTCTAACTAACTCATTCAGAGTAGTATCAAGAGAGGGAGGAGGACTACGATTAAGAAGCTAACCTCGAATGGTCTCATAGTCCTTGTGAAGTGACATCAGGAACTCATAAAGACGAAATTCATCTCTAACAGCAGCATATTGTTGAGCATCTTTTGAGCATGCCCAGGTTGGATCAGAAAGGTCAATTTGGTCCCAAATGAAGCGAAGCTGATCATAGTAGTCATTGATGGATTACCCTGGCTCTTGCCTGAGTTGATGCAATTCAACCACTAACTAATATTTCATGGATCTGTGAGTAGTGGAGTATCTTTTGGCCAACATATCCCATGCTAATTTTGCATCATCAAAGCTGCCCAACAGATTTGAGATGGAGGGAATGGAAGTGTTTCGAATCCATGTGAGGATCATGTGATTGTGACTATCTCATTCAATCATGCGACTAAGGAAGGCAGTATCTTCTTCACTTGCCCCCTTCACAGGAGTAGTGATTGCACCGGTACAATAATGCTAGAGCATGCGACCCTTAAGAAAACTGCGCATAGCTTGAGACCAAGATAAGTCATTCCTATTCCCCTCTAATACAGTATTGATGGGGCAAGAAAGAAAAACATCATTTTTATCAATTTAGAGACACAATATACAAAAACATACTGCAAAAATGAAATCTACTCAAAAAACTCAGTAAGGAGAACCTGGACTGCAAAAAGTCAATTCTGAGAAAAAGTCAACAGTCAAAGTCAACAGCCGATCAACGGTCAAAGTCAATGGTCCACTCGGTCAGAGGTGATGACGTCAACAAGATGACGTGTCGCTAACGTCAGCAGGTGACTGGATGCCGACGTAAGCTAAGGTTGATGTGGCATTGATGACGTCACGGATGACGTTAGCTGGAATTGATGACGGCGCGTGGGGTGCGTGGGATGCAGCACAGAATCTTTGAGCGGCGCGTGAAGGTGCATGCAAGCTCCGATGGCTTCACGGCTTCCACTAAGGTGTAGATCGGTGCAAGACGATCATAGTGGTACCTGCAAAAAACTAATCGGAGCAAGAGTTGCGGTGGTGCGAAAAGGGGCAGTGGTCTTTGCAGTGTGGAACTCCTCAACAACAACTGCTATAGGTCCGGAACCCAAGGATGATGTCTAGAAGACGTCGAAGGTTCAACGGCGAAAGGCTACGGCAACTGTTGTGACGGCAGAAGCGATGTTGAGAATGGAGTAACTGCTCTGATACCATGTTAGAAATACTATATGATTGTATTGTATTTCTCACTGAAACAATATACATGAGTGCCTTTATATAGGAGGCATATGAGTGTAGTACAAGTAAATATGAGTGCAATACAAGTAAGAATGTAGTACAAGAATGTGTGTTATACAAGTAATCTCGTTGGGCCTAAAGCCCATAATACTATACACGTTAACAATCATTATAAGGAAGTGATGCATTCTCGACCATTGCTTCAAAATAGGAGTGGCAATCTTTCTTATCATTCTCAAAAATCAAGTTGACCCCAAACTTCTTCACTTGGAAACCACCGCTTATGCATATTGAATACTCCACTTCATCTCCGGCTTCCAACAGATGTGGCATATGATGTAGCGATACAGGTTGCAACCACATATGTTCTTGACATGGTATTATGTGACTATTTTTTTGTTGACACTGCCACTCAATGCCCTTGGTTCTATTTTTGAATTTATAGGAAACAGTGAATCCCTTAATATCATGAAAGCTGCTTGCAAATACAGCACATAGAAACCACCCCCAAATCTCTTGCTTCATTAATGAAGGCACAACAAAAGATAAAATTGATCCCTTACTCACCACCAGGGCATCAAACCAGTCTGGAAACTCACCCCCAGGGCGGAAAACACTAAAACTGTCGGTTGCAATCAATTCCTAATACATTAAAATCATTAGTAATGAATTATGGTCCAAAAACCAAATTTGATCAAACAAGAATAGAGACGAGAGAGATACATTGAGAAGCTTGTTTTCTAGGTTACTAGTACGATTCTTCTTGAGCACTTTGGAGCAGCCAGAACATTGCAGTTGTTTTGATAGTTCCCAATTTAGTCCAGTAAAAATCCATACAAGGGGCGTGGTGTTGCTTGCATCCATCGCTTGTAAACCTGTTGGAAGCTCATCAAGTGATTGAAATCTTCTGCATAGCCTTAAATCAAGAATCGTGAGTTGATTAAGGAAATTGAATGCAACTTGCAAACGACTTGGATCGATTTTAGGAGCAAGCGAACTAAAATCTCTATCTTTTTCTCTGACAAAGAGAGCATCTATTCGTGTGGTATGACGAAAAACTTCATTTGCCAAACCCAATTTTAACGAGTTTTGCAAGGATGGATGCTCCTGTACAAAGTTTGTAGACAAATTTGTACATGAAAAAAAAAAAGTAGTGTCTATTCATTATTAAACAAAAAAAAAAAAAAAGAATACAATCATTTTGTTTTCTACATTTAAACTTAATCATAGACAGGGATGGGCCCAGGATTTTAAGCTAGTAGGAGTCGGAGTACAAAGAAAAAAAAAACCACTTAAGGGGAGGTAACCGGAAGGTTGATCCTACAAAATTAAGGGGAGGCAAAGAGAATATTAATTAGAACATAAAAACCACTCATGAAACTTTTTTATAATTGTAATATAAACAGGTCCTATTAGGTTGCATGAGAGTTATAAACTTCACCTGTAAATGGAAAATGTGATTTTCTTATCACCAGCCAATAATGCTTGATCTATTGAAGCAACTGCCTCAAGAAAATCATCTGTATAGGGCACGTGTACATTCTAGATCATTGCTTTACAATTGGATCGGAAATACTCCGTATCATTCCAATAAATCAGTTTGACCCCAAACTTCTTCAGTTGGAAACTCCCTCTAACTTGTATTGAATACTCCACTACATCCCCAGCTTCCAACATGCATACAATGCCATGTAGTGGTACAGAGTGCAACCACATATTTTCCTGACTTGGGTTTACACGACAATTCCTTTTTTCATACTGCCACTCGATGCCCTTGGTATTATTTTTGAATTTACATATAATATCAAATCCATGAATATCATGAAATTGGGTTGCAAATACAACACATAAAAGCCAACCTTGGATCTCTTGCTTCAGTGGTGTGGGTAAAACAACAAAAGATAAAATTGATCCCGTACTAATGTTGTCAAACCACTCTGGAATCTCACCCCGAGATAGGAAGCAACTAATACTGATGGTTGCAATCAATTCCTATTACATTACATCATGAGTAACGAGTTATGCTCCAAAATCCCAGTTCAATAAAACTAGAAATTAGAGAGAGAGAGAGAGACAGACCTCGAAAAGCTTTGTAGGACTCTTCTTTAATAGTTCAGAGTAATTTACATCTATCCATTTCAAGAGCGTGGCAAATTTTTCATAGATCGCTTCTAAACCTTTTGAAAGCTGCTTTATTAGTAGTGTTTTGCATGAGCTAGATTCAAGCTTGAGTCCATCAATGAAATCGATTACAACTGATAAATGAAATCGAGCGATGCTTGCTACTGACATTGTTAGAATGCTTGAAGATATTCGGAGCGATGCTCCCAATTGAATTTTTTTCGGTTGCATCCCAAGTCTTTCACAGTTTATGAGATCCTCCACCGCAAGATTGGTGAATCTTGAGAAAAGTTCAAGGTTTCTCTTTGGAAAATGCAAAGTGCTGATAAAATTCAACATTTCCAGAATCTGTTCTCCCACCCAAAAGAAAAGTATTGAATTAACGTCCCATTGAATTCAATATATCCAAACTATTCAAGCCCAGAAAGATGAAAACAAATACTTGCATACCTTGAAATGTCCGACTACTCTCATATCCAGTTTCTGGAGAGCCAAACCCTCTAGTTCACTTTTGAAGGTAGAAGTAGTCAGAACAAGAGTAGCTTTCTCCTTCCGAGGTGGTTGTGGCTGAGAAGGATGATGAGCTGCTGCACTCTCGGAGTGCCTTGGCTTCCCCCGAAAACAAAAGATGTAATCCTGCAACTGGTTGAGACAGCAATGGTCACGAATTTCAACCCCAGTACAAAAAATACTAGAATTGTCTTGTGCAATCAATTCCTCTTCAATTAATTCATGAGTAATGAGTTAAGGTCCAAAAACCCAGTTTTCTCAGATAAAAGAGAGGGAGAAATTACCTTCTTTGGGAAAATGTGAAATGCTTGCCTTCTTATTGATGGCGATTTGGGTTCAAGTCTTGTTTCCCTGTCGTTTACACGTTTCATGAACTCGTCAATCTCTTGGGGAAGCTCAAGGTTCTTACAGTAAGTAAGATCGAAAGTAACTAGTTTGTCGAGACATATAACAGACTTGTGAACCTTGACCAAACTATTGCAATTATTAAGAACCAACACCTCCAGATTGATGATCTCCGAGAAATCTGGTGTTTTCCTTAGGTTAGAGGAATGACTAAAATCAAGAAACTTCAACTTTCTTAGAATCTGCAAACCAACAACAAAAAGAAGAAAAATAAAAATAAAAATGAAATATAGAATTAATATCCGTATGAATTCAATAGATCTAAACCAGAAAGATGAAAAAATATACTTGCATACCTTGGTTCCTCTCCAAAGTTCTATCAATCTACTATAGGGCATGTAAATAGCAACAAGGTTTTCCATGTTTAATTCTGGTGGTATGGATTCCTGAGGGAACCCATACCATTCTAGATATCTTAGCCTCTTGGAAAGACATTGAAAGTTTCCCTGAAGTTGTGCATAATTTAGTTGAAGCACTCTTAGCCGATTCATATTCACAAATGCTCTGGATTCCACCGTTAAATTTTGGGTATTGAGCAAATTTAGCATAATGCCTTCAACAGATCTTGTTCCCTAATAAGAAAGAGCATTGTGTAAAAGTTAGATTTTAAGGAATTTCAATTTGCATGAATATAAAGAATAATAGGTTGTGTACATATAGAAACAAGGGTTGCGTCCTATAATTGATTGCGATGCAAAGGCAAAGTGCATTCTGCATTGCATGGTTTAAGGGAGAAGTACTGTGTCTCTAGTTCCTCAAGAAATGTGCTATGATGAATACACAGTAACAAATATTCTACTATTTTTACACTAAATGAGATAGGTTGGTTTTATATTCTGATCCAACCAACATTATAGTTCAGGCATCTAAAATATTACCTCGTGAGATTGTAGTACATCAAGGACATCCTTTGGAGACCATAGTCGGCTACGTTCTCCAGGAAATTTGGGGGATTCATTGCGGACAACTTCTCTACCCATGTCTCTGATGATATCATGCATTGTCAACTGGTTGGAGCAATCAATAACAAGGCATCGACTAACCAAAACTCCCAGATCGCTTTCAAGGATTAAATTTGAGTCTTGGTCCCCTTGGAGTATTTTGAATAAATAATTTTTTTCTATTCCAACAAAAAAACATGCAATATCTAGAAACAACTCTTTCTGTGTGTCACTTAGTGACTGAACACACACCATAATCTTCTTTTGAATTTCTTCATTAGGGATTTGTCTTAATCTTTCCAATGTACCTTTCCATTCAGTTGTGCTCATATTGGACAGAAAAGAACCTAAAACTTTGAGTGTCAGTGGAAGCCCTCTAGCATAATATATTACTTCCTTTGATAACTCTACATAATTTTCCTCAGGCTCCTTTTTTCCAAATGCATGCAGACTCAAAAGCTCAATAGACTCATGATAATTCAAAGCTAGCGGCATATATATCTCATTAATCTCATCCAATTTGAAAATAGAATTATCTCTTGTTGTAATGATAATTATACTTCCTGGTTGAAAATAACTACGCCTAATTGCCAGTTGATCTAATTGGTCCCAGTGATCCACGTCATCTAGAACAAGAAGAGCCCTTATACACCATGCTCTATTTTTTATTATCGTTGTTCCTTTGGCAGCACCTTCTACTTTTATATTGCCATTTCCATGAACGCTGGAGAGAATCTGTTCCTGTAAATCAATTATACCTCGTGATTTCTTAGCAATTTCTCCTACATTTTCAAGAAAGCAACTTGCTTCGAACTTTATTCGTAGTTGGTTATAGATAGCTTTGGCAATTGTTGTTTTACCAATGCCGCCAATCCCCCAAATCCCAACCATACAAACATCATTGGAATGTTTGCTTAATAGCTTTTTGAGTTCCTGCATTCGAGACCCAATGCCAACTTGGTAGGGTGCAACAGTAAGGTGTGCCAGCTCATTTAGTTTGCCAGAAATGTCATCAATAATTTTTCCTATAAACTTTGACTCAAAACTGCCGATTGTATACACAGTAAAAATAGAAATCAGTAATAATCTAATAATATAATAAGATGAAATTATCCTTGAAAAATATAATAAAATTGAAAAATCCCACGAAAATGTAATTGGTTCCATGTATGTTTTCGGATAAAGAATAAACTATTTCAAAAGTGATAGTAGTAGCCAATATCTGAACAGAAGATCCTATTCCATTGGAAACTCGAGTGCTACAGTTCTACATCTATAATAATCAGGGGCGGCACTACTTTATGTGCAGTTCAGGGTTGAACCCCTGACTTTCTTTTCTTTTTTTGAAGAGGTGAACCCGACTTGAATTTTATATATATATATATATATTTATTTATTTATTAGTTTAATTTATCCTTAAAAATATTTTTGGAGCAGGGCTGATCTACGTTTTTTTTTTTTTAACTTTTGTCCACCTAATTCTAAATCCTTGCTCCATCTCTACAAATCATAGACCTCTCTCTCTCTCTCTCTCTCTCTCTCTCTCTCTCTCATCTCTCTTTTTTTATTTGACTTTTTTGTCATTTTCGACTTTAAGAGTAAAAAGTGAGTGTTTGTAAGTTGAGAGTGTCTTTTTATTTATCATAAAATTTATATTATGTGTGTGTGTGTTTGATGATGATTGTGCGAATTTTTTTTTTTTTTTTGGCTATAACCTTATTTATATGAATTGTGATGTGTGTGTATAGTATAAATATAATATAAATTTATATAATTTAATAATTATAAAATACATAGAGTTTGTTACATGTGTGTATTGTTTTTTTTTTTTTTTGGGGTAAATTGGATAGATAATATTAATTAGGAAATACTGTCAAGGGATACACTTGAGCAAGCCCTGGTCCGAGACAACCCCAGGGAATCAACCAACAAAAAGGGGTTAATAGTAGAAGGAAGGGATACATAGCGATTACAACCAGAAGATAAATTAGCTCCCAATTTCACTAAAGCATCGGCATAGCAATTTGCCTCTCTGTAGCAGTGAGACATCCTAGCCTGAGGCAGCTGCAGTAGAAGTTCCCTGCAATCATCAACAAGACTAGATAGGTCCCCATTAGAAGTGATATTGCTAAAAGAAATTGTTGTAGATGCAATAAGCTCCACTTCTACCGTATGAGCCTTTTGATTCCACACATAAAGCTAAGTCTTCCCTTAGAGCAAACAACTCTGCTGCTATACTAGAAGCAACACTTATTGGTTTGACAAAACCTATAATCCATTGCCCAGTACTGTCTCTAACTAGTCCTCCACACCCAGCTAAGCCACTAGCACCCATCACGAACCCATCTATGTTCAACTTAAGCCATCCCGCAGCTGGCTTTGTCCATCTCACCTCCGTAGATACCTTGGACTTATCTTCACCTAAGCCACTCACACAGTAGAAGTACTCCCTGACTTGCATCTCAACTGCTCTCAACAAGAAAGGATTGGCTGCTTGTTGCTTGAAATCCCTTTGGTTACACTAGAGCCAAAGGTTCTAGATTCCAAACAAAAAGAAGGTGCTCCAAGGGTAGTCTTTATTCTCTGCCTTAAGAGAGCTTCTAGCATTGGCTTCAATCTAGCTTTCAAGGCCAGAGGGTCTGGGGGCAGCTGGCAGAATTCCAAAAATCTTTGGCTTTTTGACAGTCCCTAAGGACATGAATAATATCTTCACTCATATTAGGATAGACATCACAGCCACCTAGTCCAACAATGCCTCTTTAAATGAGGACACTCTTGACAAATATATTGTGATACACGCATTTCCAGAGAAAGACATGGATCTTAAGCAAAGAGTTTAGTTTCCATAACCACTTGCCATGGAAGTCAGGGGTGTCAGGATTCTCACCAATGGCCAGAAGATAGGCATTCTTAGAGTCAAATCCTCTGTTCGAGCTAGATATTCAGCTTCGTTTGTCCCCTCTCATTGAGATTCTTCAAAGAAGAGTGGCTAGAATAGCACTTTGGATTAGGCTATTAAAATCAACAAACAGATTACCCAAGTCCAAGCTCCCATTAACCATTACATCCTTAACTAATAGCCTATCCTCTTCTCTGAGCAAGGGGCCTTCAATCAAGGATCTTACAGAGCCTATACTAAGCCATTTATCATGCCAAAAACTCAAGTTGTTGTTGCTGCCAATAATCCATTTGGATCTCTTCTCATACACATTAGAACCCTTCTTCACTGCTACCCAGACTCTTGACTTGGCTCCTTTGCTAGGAATCGTCCTCCATTGGTACTTTTTCTTCAAAAACTTCTGCTCGTTTTGCATTGCTAGAATTTTCCATTCTCCAACATAATTTTACAACCAAAGCCAAATTCCTCCCTTTAGCTTCTGGTAGGCCCAGTCCGCCTTTGGCTTTAGGTTTAATAACCTTTCCCCAATTGACCATGTGCATCCTTTTTGCCTCTTCGGTGGAACCCCAAAGGAAATTCTTGTTGATTCTGACCAACCCATTTTGCACTCTATTTGGGAGGATACAACCTTGCACAACATAGGACGGGACAACTGAGATAACTGATTGAGAGTGAATAATCCTCCCTACCATGGACAACATCTTAGCTTTCCAACCCTAAAGCTTGTTTTGGACTCTTTCAAGGACAAAGTTGAAGTCTTGCGAAGTTGACCCTAGGTATTTTCCTAAGTTGAGGGTGGAGCTAATTCCCAAAACATCACACAACTCACTACACTAGTCCTAACTTACGTTAGGGGAGAAGTAGACTTTTAATTTGTTGTGGCTGATCTTCTAGCTCGAGAACTCACAGAAGGAATCAAGAGCTTCTCTAACATTACAACAGTTCTTCATGTCAGTTCTGGTAAAAAGAACCAAATCATTAGCAAAGAATAAGTGGTAGAAGGCAGGGCCATTTAAGAAGGTCTTCCCAAGGTTCCATAACTTTGCTTCACATTTCTCTGAAATAGGGAATCCTAGCATTTCCTTACACATAATAAACAAATACGGTGATAGAGGGTTTCCTTGATGGATGCCTCTAGATGGCAAGAAAGGATCAAGTTTCCCCCTATTGAAAAGGACAGAGATAGAGGAGCTAGAGACACAACTTATGATCAATTTAATAAGAGATTTAGGGAGCTTAAAGAGATTTCAGATGTCCCAAATGAAGTGTCATTCTAGCCTATGAGTATGTGGATGAATGTAGTCACATTATGGCCTTTGATGCCTCAACCGATAAGGTGATTGTCGAGAGCGCTAGTGACAGTGAGGATTCTTCTGATGAGGAAGTACCCAAGAAATTGACCCTTTAGGAAGCCTATGATAAGTTATGCACTGAATTCATAAAATTTGAAAAGACTTCTCATCTTTGTAGAAAAAAGCTTAATAAGGCAAAAATTGAAAAAGCTGATCTATTAGTCAAACTGGATGAGATTACAAGGTTAGTTGAGACTTTGTTGTGGAGAACACCTCATTAGAAGAGAAGGTCAATAATCTCGAGGTTGAGCTTAGCTAAGCTAGAACTCAAATAGAAAGGATGTCCAGTGCAAAGCTTAATGAGGTATTGAGTGCTCAAAAGCCTAGTTCTGATAAGACTGCCTTAGGATATATTATTTCCTCCGGCCCCTCTTCTTCCACGGCTTCTGGATCAAGGACTGTCATTGTGCCTTAATCTGAGAAAGGTAATAAAGGTATGAAATCCAAAACTAATTTGGCTAGCTCTAAATCCTTTGTTAGACCTCATGTTTGTCACTATTGTGGTGTTTCTGGATACATTCGTCCTAATTGCTTCAAGTTATATCCTCAAAAGCAAGTGTCCAAACGGTCACAGGTTTCCTCTCAAGGACCTACACCTTTGTTTGGAGAGTTATTAAAAGTTTTGAGTTTTTAAACTCAATTTCAGGAGAATCTTAATTCTTCTATGTCCTTTAGTAGACATGCTAGGACATGTGCCTTTTCATCTTCACGGCCAAAGACTCGTGTTGTGTGGGTGAGAAATGAGCCTAAGTCTTAATTGTCTTTTCTGTTTGTCCTCTACTTTAATTCTTTCTATCTATAGTAGGACTCTCTTTGCTTGATTTCTTATTTGCTTTTGGAATCATGCTTTCATGCATCTGCACCTTTTTATCATGCCTTCATGCACTTGCATTTTTCTTTCATGCTTTCATGTTGTCTGTCTATTTTTGTTTGGTTGTTTAGTTTTTTTTTTTTTTCAAAATAAAAAAGGGAAAAATCAGAAAAATACAAAAACAGTGTGTTTGTGTACATTAGTTCTTGTGAATCTTAAAATGGTCATTGAAACAAAATTCTCTAAACTTTGTATCACTTGTAACTTAGATGAGCATCTCTATGCACAACTAAGCAAGTAAGTTTTGTGACTCTTTGTTTGTGATGAGTAAGGTTAAGTGATCTCTTATACTTAACACTTGTATCACTCTTTTTGATGAAAATGACTAGTAAATCTTAAGAGAAAGGCATAAATAACCATTTCACCACTGTTACCCGCCAATCATGACATAACATATGTATGCTTCGGCATAGCAAAAGTGCAATGTCAAAAAGCTTAACATAATTGGGTATTTCTTTTCTCTTTTATATACCCATACATGATATGCTTAATAAAAAGAAAAATATGCAAAGAAAATAAAATCAAAAAGAACAAAATGCTTTAAAACATGATTGTAAGCGTGTATTCTAGGAGATGTGGGAGCTATAGGATGTATCTCGAAGGTGATAGTCCCCATCAAACAGTTATGATCGTATATGAGTTAAATTGATTCACTTATACCTCAAATCGTCATAACATAGAGACACATATGCAATCTTGCGATGTTTTCACACACAACACGCAAAATTCTTTTCTATTTTTGATACATGTGTAGGTACAATGTGATTTGGCCATCACAAGATTTACATGCATTAATGTATGCTCACTAAACTATCTTGACTTGTTTTTTGAAATATAAAATTGGTTAGACTTGTTTTGTGTGTGTGTGTGTGTATGTTTTGGATCAAAATGCATGACATTTTTTTCTTGATTGAGAGATGTTTTTGAGAGATCAAAATGTTGTTTAGATCCTTGGTTGAGTTGCATGTTTGATTACATTCATATCTGTGTTTTTCTCCTCTTTGAAAAACTGTTTTTAAGTAATCTCGACAGCTCCTTGAAACCTCTCGACAGGTAGGCTATCTATCGAGCTCTTCCGCTTTTTCTTATTGCAATCTCGATAGCTTCTCGACAGCTTCTTGATCCATCGAGGTTGGCTCAATAGCTTCTCGACACCTCTCGATCAATCGAGATTCTCTTGCATGCATTGTTTTTCATATGTTTTGCATCTTTCTTTTATCTTGTCATCCATAGCATCTTGTTTTATTACGTTTATGCATTTATATGGATTCCTTGTGCCCCTTTGATCATCCTTGATTGTCTTTTTGTTTCTCAGTTAAGCTTTCTAACTTTTTGTACCCTTTGTCAATCGTGACAAAAAAGGGTAGAATTTGTGGGGAATTTGTGGTTTCTTTTTTAAGATTCTACAAGTTAGGAGGAGAAATACACGCCCTTGTAAAAGGGAGTTGTGTTTCTTCTTAATAGGGGGTAGTGTTTACCTCCTTGTTGTTGTAGGAGCTACTTTTAGCTTCTTCTTCTTGTACACCAGTCTTGTGACCATGTTTGCATACATTGTACTTATCTTTGATATATATGTGATGATGTATGTTTTCTTCACCTATCTCCACGTGTTGTTTCTTTTCTATCTTTATACACATGTTTCTTTATTGTATACAATTTATTATTTCTACTTCACACAAAGATGCCTTGATGTGTTTTGTTTAAAGTGTTTCAAAAATATAGGTTGCCAAAGTCTACTTGTCATAACCTCTCTTCTTGCAATTTTCAAGAATTTTTGTTAGGGTAGATTTTATTGTACTTAACAAGTGAGTATGAGTTGAGTGATTTATGATTTCTCTCATATGTTCATTTGTTTGTTGTGGTTTTGTTGTGGATTGTCAAATGGGGAGATTTTTAAGGACATATTTTATATAATTGGCTAATCCTTTGACAAAACGCACTTTACTTGTTTTTGGGTAGATCTAGGATGTGTTTAATACTTCAAAGAACATGTTATTCAAGTTTAGTATTAAAGCCATGAAGACTAGATCAAGAAACAAGTGAAGAAAAACTGTTCACTAAAGCTGAACAGATAGCTCGACACCTCCGGATAGATAGCTCGACAGCTTCTCGATAGATAGCTATCTATCGAGGTTTAATGAGGCTCGACAAATACTATCTATTGAGGCATCTATCGAGGTTACAGAAATAATTTTCAGATCTGATTTTCGATCAATACTTATGTATTTATGTAGGGTTTCTTTTCTCACAACCCTAGACATATATAAGGCTTATTTTAGAGGCCGTCACATAAGAGAATATAAGGAGAACACAAGCAAAAGGTGACAAAAGTCTTATTCTCTCTTAAAGAAGCTACTGCGTCTTTTGCGCCTTAGGATCTTGTAACCAAATTCGTGTAGAGGAGTTAGTCACGTACTGGGATTCGTGTAAAGGAGTTAGTCACGTACTGGGATCTGTACATCAAAATGGTGGCGTTTATATATTGAAAAGTTCAAAGGTTCTGAAGCAGTAGAAAGTTTCTACTATGAGTTCATCTACGAGAATTATAGAGGCTAGAGAAAAAGGTTTTGTACTAGATTTGAAACTTCTCTTTACTATAGTGGATTGCTTTTCAGGAAGGTTTCTCCCTAAGTTTTTTACTGTGAAACTGGTTGGTTTCATTGGTTTTCCTAGATCATCATATATTGTCTTATTTACTTTTCCACTGCATATGATTCTGACATGATATTGATATTTGTTTGTTTGAACAAATTTTACTCATAATAAACCTAATTAACAACTTGAATTTAAAACTTGTTAATTCTATCAACTGGAGTCTAAATTTCCCAACAGTTTTTTTTTTAGAAGTGCTAAATTCATAACATTTTCACAATAAATTCTAGGTGTTAAGTTGTTACTAGTTCTAATTTGAACCCACCATTGAAATTATTTTTTTAACCACCAATAACGGCCAATAACATCCTACTACTTAGAATTTATTGTAAAAGTATCGTGAAAAATATAGTAAGCATAGAATTTATTTTTTGTAAAAAAAAATACTATTTTATTTATTGGCTGATATTATGGTTTAATTAATAATATTAAAATAAAAGAAATAACTCTGTTGGTTAAAATTAGGGGGCCTTTTTTTTACTCGGGGCCTTAGGCGACTGCCTCTCTTGCTTATATGCTAGAGCCAGCTGTACTCCCCAACAAGCTTGTCTCTATACAATATACACACTCCAAAACTAGGAGATGCTTTTGCTTCCTTTTTTTTTTTTTTTTGTACTGCACTGGAGTTTGGCACCCTCTTCCCTCGACCTCTCTCATTCTAAGAACTCACAGTACATCTTTACTCAATAAAGTGAAAAACGTTCATGAGTGTGTGTTGTTATCATGTTATAATAGTCTTTTGTTATAAAGTTAGTGATTCATGAAAAAAAAAAAGTAGAATTAGTGATTGTTCAAACATTTGATTAATTGAGTAGACATTTAATGTATTGTTTATGTTTGAATGAGCGTGGCTATGTGAGACAATTTAATTAGGTGTTAGTGGGTTGAATTTTATCATTTAATTTAAAATATTTTTATAAAAAACAATGATAAATAGATAATAACAACAGCATAAAAATAAAAATATTATATAAATTTAACAAAATAAAATGGTCACACTTGCTCATATTAACAATAAATAATGACAATTTATAATAAACTATCTTGCAATGATATCAAAATATAAAAACTAATGAAGGAAATTGTAAAACTTTATGTATATGTTTTTTTTTTAATCGATAACGTGATATATATATATATATATATATATATAATTTAAATACCTTAAAGACCCGAGAAAAAAAATTCGTGGGCGCCACTGATAATAAGAATAAATCGAGCAAGAAAATGAATTTTACCGATTTTCATCATTTTTCGAGTCCCACCCGGACAAGCTTGCAGCCTCAGTCAAAGCATCTCTCCACCTCTTCACCTCGTCTACCTCAAAACACCCCTCATGACTGACAAACGCTTTTTCCAAACTCCCCTTTTGACTTTTAATGTGGGAAGGACAAACCTCGTAGAAAACGGGCAGCACAATTTGTTGCAAGTTTTGTTTGCATTCCATTATCTTCGCCAGCTCTCTGAGACACCATTCCGAATCAGCGTAGTTTTCTGAGAACACTATAACGGCAATCCTGGACTTCTGAATTGCCTTCTCAAGCTCGGTCCAGATATCTTTCCCTCTCTCAAGCTTTCTGTTATCGTCAAAGCTGTGAATCCCTCTCCGGTCCAACGCAGCAAAGAGGTGATCGGTAAACTTGTAGCGGGTATCTTCGCCACGGAAACTAACAAAGACATCATAAATCCATGTTTGGTTGGATGAGGATGGGGATGAAGAAGAAGAAGAAGAACAGGTTTTTTGCGCCATATGATGAATGAAACCAGAGCAAATTGACAAAAATCAGTGCACCGTGTTTGGTGGATTATATTTTGTGTGATTGTCTAACAAAAAAAATGGAAAAAAACTTTAAAAATGGGCATTGAAGAGTGAAGACTGAAGTTACTGAGAGGCATCCCGGACACGCTTTGGCTTAAAGTGGCTTTGTTGTTAAAACTTAAAAAGCTTTTATTAAAGGGCTTCGCATTATACAGGCTCCACGCGTCTGCTTTTGTTTCTTTGTCGTGTCTCACATTTTTTTTTTTTTCCGTTTCATATTCTTTGACTGCTGAATCAGAATAGTGACAGTACGCTTTACACTCGTACTAGAATAGTGTCTCATGACTTTCGTTATCCCTTTTTTTCCTTTACAGCAAATAAAATTACTTTAAAGCAATAATTTTTTTTTTTTTTTTTAATTTTGAATCGATGATTACCTTTTGCTTCAAGTTTTGGTTTTTCCTTCTCAAAAAGGAAAAAAAAAAAAAAAGTTTTGGTTTTTGATGTTTACTCCAGATTTCATATTATTGTGCAAATTAGATATATTATAAATTTGTATTTGTATTCAATGCCACATTATTCAAAATTATGCCTCGGTACAATTGTACAAACACGGCCAAATCCAAAAAATAAAATCTTAATATTAGAAAAGGGTAGGTGATGAATGAAATCAATTCCACAAACAGAACAAAAGGATTTTTAAACGAAGGAATTTACATTAAGGACCGAAATAAATTGAAACAAGAAGCAAAAGAAGCCTGCATGCATTTAACTGAACTAGAAACAACTCATTGTAAAGCATATCTACAACAATTAATGCTAAACATCCAAGGAATTTTACAACTTTAATACAACATCATAATTAACATGTTGAGTTGGCATGATGTTGTAAATAATGCAGCATCACTTTAGCATCACTTTTATTCTACACCAATTACAATCTATTATCTTAGTTGAGAAAAAAATTATGAAATTTGTGATGTATCTAGATTTATTGTCATATTAAAACTATACAATTGATGCTTTGTTAATAATTAAATTTGCTTTGTTTAAACAGACATTATGAATATCATTCGTTTTTAAAGTTTTAATTTATAACGTTGGCTTCTAATAATTACCGCTATCATTTGAGGAGAAGGGAGGAAAACAAAATACAAAAGGATAAAAGCTAAATCAGGTGGAGGTGCGTAGATGAAATATTTAACTTAAAAGGGCATTATAGTCTTGTGGAATAAAAAATAAAATAAAATAAAAAAACGTTTAACCAACTCTACCAACACACACAATCAACAATAGTCAAACTGTTTTCTACTCCCAAAAGCTAAGAATATTTTATTTCCTCATTATTTCTTTAATCTTTCTCTAATCTTTTTTTATTCTTGCTTTATTCATTCCTAATTACTACATTTTCAAATTCCTATCCGCTACATTTTTAATAGTCATATTTTCCAACTATATAATTTTTTAATGATCATAGTTTTCATTTATCAAATCTATGTAATTTGGAATGAATTTATTTATTAAATTTTTCATTAAAAAAATCATTTATTGTTGCCTAGTTATTATTATTGTGGGAACAATAAAGTGGGACGTTTTGGTTTGAAGGTGAATAGCGGAAGTGAATCAAGAAAGGGAAGAATCAGTAGGTCCCCAAAGGGGAAACCCAACTATAAACATGCAATGGGGAGTTGGAAAGAAACACACCCCAAGTGTGGTGGTGGAATCGTATCGTAGTGATCAAGTGGCTGGGTGACGATCACAGACTGAGAGGCAAATGTCTCGTGATGATGTGTTGCAGCAAATGCAATCCGAGATAGATTATCTGCGCAAACGCTTAGATCGTAAGAAGCGTGGTAGAAGGAGCCCGTCTTACTCGTCTAGTGATAGCTCCGAGGAAAAACGAGGAGGAAATGATCATAAGCATCTGAGTCTCTTCCCAGTGAGTCCCATCCCAGTGAGTCCCGTTTGATTACATCTTCTAGTGCCAGGGCAAAGAGGAGGGAGGAGACGCGAGGTGAGATTGGGTCATACCGAGGTGAGGGGAATGATGCAATGGGTAGAGCCTTGAGGCAAATCTCTAAACCCCCTTTCCTGGCCCAGATAAATAAGGCAAAACTCCCCCATAGATTTTCTCAACCTATATTTACCATATATAATGGCAGGACTAATCCTGTAGAACAAGTTAGTCATTTTAATCAAAAGATGACAGTTTATTCGAATAATGAAGCATTGATGTGTAAAGTTTTTCCTTCCACTTTGGACCCAGTGGTCATGCGATGGTTTGATGCTTTGGCGGAAGGTTCCCTAAAGTCCTTTGAAGAGTTGACGAGGGCATTCGGGGCTCGGTTCATAACATGTAGTAAGGTCCCAAAAACCTTGGATGCATTATTATCTATGACAATGAGGGAAGGAGAAAAGCTCAAAACTTATTCCGATCGGTATTGGGAAATGTACAATGAAATTGATGGAGATGTTGAAAATGTGGTTGTAAGAACTTTTAAGGTGGGGCTCCCTACAGAGCACGGATTGAGGAAGTCCTTGACAATGAAGGCAGCTGAGACATGCGCCAGCTTATAGATCGTATAGATAAGTATAAACAGGTTGAGGAGGACCAGATTCAAAGCAAAGGTAAAGCAAAGCTATATCCGGAGAAGAAAGAACTTCGGGGAATGGGGTATCAAGGTAGTCGGCCTAGGCAAGATTTTCCAAGTCTTCTATTGCCAGCTGGAACTCCTTTTCTTAATTCACTGTTCAAGGAACCTATACATCAAATATTGGAGAAAATACGAGACGAACCATACTTTAGACAACCTAACAAGATGAGTGGAGATGCATCTTTGAGGAATCAAAATCTGCATTGTCATTACCATCAAGACAAGGGACATACCACAGAAGAGTGTCGAACGTTGCGTGACCATTTGAACCAATTAGCCAAGGCGGGAAAGCTCAATCATTTCTTGTCTAGGTCAGATGGGCAAGTTGGACATCAAGGTATGCAAATGTATCGTGGAAATATTCCTCGGCCAGCATTAGGCATCATTAACGTCATTTTGGCGTAGCCGAGAAGAGGAGCCGAGGATCCTTCTCGGATCATGTCCATGCATAGTAGTTTTGGGATTGAAGTCATGGAGGGAAGCAATCAACTAGCCAAAAGAATAAGGTTCTCGACAACGCCAGTGTTGGGTTTTTCTGAGGAAGATAAGGAGGGAACATGTCAACCCCATAATGATGCATTAATAGTAACTATTCGTATCAGGGGATATGACGTGAAATGAGTCTTGGTGGATGATGTCAGTGGAGCTAAAATTATGTATCTCGAATTGTTTAATGGTTTAAAGTTGAAAGATGAGGATTTGGAGATGAATGATTCTCCGTTAATAGGCTTTGATGGGAAACTGGTGATTCTGCGAGGAATGATTAGGCTGCCTGTACAGGCTGAGGATGCAGAAGTCTAGGTCAACTTCATAGTAGTCAGGGCGTATTCACCTTACATGGCCATTTTGGCTAGGCCCTGGCTCCATGCAATAGGGGCAATTTCTTCAACTTTGCATGTAATGGTGAAATATCATATCCAAGGAAGGGTGGGAGTATTACATGGCAGTTAATCGGTAGCCAGGCAGTGTCTGATGTCTGCAAGTGTTAGAACAGGACAAGGTTCAGCAACAGGGGTGACTCTGAAAGCTTTATAGCAATTAAAGAAACCTGCTCGAGGGATGGGTATCGATGTGGATGGAGGTTTCGTTGAAGAACTGGACAAGATATTTATAGGAGAGGGGAATGAGAGATACTTTCAGGTGAGATCCCAATTACCAGTATCGAAAAAGGAGGAATTGGTTAAGTTCTTAAAGGATAACATTGATGTTTTTGCATGGACGACCTATGATGTCCCGGGAATTGATCCAGAGTTCATTTGTCACCATTTGAATGTTAGTCCCGACGCAGTGCTCCATAAGCAGCCTCCTCGGCGTACGTCCCAAGAGCATGCCGAGGTAGTAAAAGAGGAGGTTAATAAGTTAAAGCAAGCTGGGGCAATCAAGGAAATCTTTTATCCTAAGTGGCTTGCTAACACTGTTGTAGTTAAAAAGAAGAACGAAAAGTGGAGAGTTTGTGTCGATTTCACTTATTTGAATAAGGTATGTCCAAAGGACCCTTTTCCTATTCCGATAATTGATCAATTGGTGGATGCAACTGTTGGGTATCCTCGGATGAGTTTCCTAGATGCTTTTCAAGGTTATCATCAGATACCTCTATCATTGAGTGATCAGGAGAAGACAGCTTTTTGCGCTCCTAATGGCAATTACAATTATCGAGTAATGTCTTTTGGTCTTAAGAATGCAGGCTCCACTTATCAAAGAATGGTGACTAGAATGTTTGAATTGCAGTTGAGGCGTAATATAGAAGCATATATTGATGACATGGTAATTAAAAGTAAGAGAGTAGGGGACCATTTGAGGGACTTGCAAGAAACCTTCTCAGTCCTTAGGAGGTATAAATTGTGTTTGAATGCTTCAAAGTGTTCTTTTGGAGTAAGTTCGGGAAAGTTTCTTGGGTATATGATAACGCACCGGGAAATTGAAGTTAATCCTGACCAGATCGGCTATCTTGGGATTGCATCCTCCTCGAAATCCTAAGGAGGTACAGAAGTTGACTGGTATGTTTGCGGCATTAAATCGGTTTATCTCGCGATCTGTGGATAGGTGTCGACCTTTTTATCACCTTTTGCATAAATGGAGACATTTTCAATGGACGGATGAGTGTAATTTGGCTTTTGAGGATTTGAAGCAATATTTGGCGAATCTGCCAATACTATCACGGCCGGAGAAGGAAGAGGTGTTGTATGCCTATTTGGCAGTTACAGATTATGCTGTAAGTCTTGTCCTAGTACGGAATGATGATGAAATTCAAAACCGGTGTATTACATTAGTAAATCTTTGCAAGAGGCCGAGAGGCGATATTTACCTTTGGAAAAGGCTCTTCTAGCCATTGTACATGCAACAAGGAAGCTTCCCCATTATTTTCAAGCCCATACAATAGTGTTACTTACCCAATTACCTTTGCAAGCTCTCATGAGGAAGTTAGATTACACTGGTCGCGTGGCTAAATGGGGAACCAAGCTGGGAGCTTATGATGTTAAGTATATGCACCGGACAGCTATTAAAGGACAGGTTCTTGCCGATTTCGTAGCTGAATTTACGGAGGGTGGCATCAGGCAGGAAGATGTTATGCTAGCCATGATGTCTATTGGGCCTGGGAGTGACCTTCTTTGGGAAGTTTATATGAATGGGGTATCTAACCGAAAAGGAGCAGGGATTGGAATTGTGTTGATCACCCCTGAGAAATTAGTCGTGGAAAAGTCATTACGGCTAGGGTTTGTAGCCACTGATAATAAGGCCGAGTATGAAGCTCTCTTAGCAGGCGCTCAAATGGTTAGGCATCTGGGAGGAGAAATAGTTGAACTCTATTGTGATTCCAGATTAGTTGTCGAACAAGTTAACAAGAAATTTGAGGCAAGAGATGAAAGAATGAAAAAATATCTCGACCGAGTCAAAAGGGTGTTAGGCACGTTTAAAAGTTTTAAAGTAAGACAAATTCCAAGAGGGCAGAATGCTCATGCCAATTCGTTGGCCATGTTAGCCACATCCTTGGGCTCGAAGTTACTACGGACGGTGATGGTAGAGGATTTTATGACTTCTAGTGTTACTGGCATCCCGACAGTTGGGGTTCACAGCATTCACGTTGGTCCGAGCTGGATGGATCCGATTGTGACCTTCTTAAAACATGGTATGTTACCCGAGGACAAAGTGGAAGTAGAGAAGGTACGGAAAAGTGCCCCCCATTACTGGCTTTCTAAAGAGCATAAGTTGTATAAACGTTCCTACTCGAGGCCATATCTGCTCTGCGTGCATCCTAAAGCTGTTGAGCCTTTATTGGAAGAGTTGCATGAAAGAATATGTGGAAGTCATACTGGGGGAAGATCATTAGCCCACAGGGCCATGACTCAAGGGTATTGGTAGCTAAATATGCAAAAGGCCTCCCAAGAGTATGCTAGAAGGTGTGACCAATGTCAAAGGTTTGCACCAAACATTCATCAACCAGGGGGAGTCTTAAATCCATTATCTAGTCCATGACCTTTTGCTAAGTGGGGCTTGGATATCGTCGGACCTTTTCCTCGGGCAACTGGTAATAGAAGGTGGCTCCTTGTCGGTATGGATTATTTTACTAAGTGGGTGGAAGCCGAACCATTAGCTAACATCAGGGATGCAGATGCTAAGAAGTTTATTTGGAAGAATATTGTAACTCACTTTGGAGTCCCGCATACTCTGATTTCCGACAATGGACTTCAGTTTGACAGCAAGGCTTTTCGTAGGTATTGTGGGGATCTGGGAATAAGGAATGGATACTCAACACCGGCCTACCCTCAAGGAAATGGTCAAGTTGAGGCTACAAACAAGGTCATTTTGGCGGGGTTAAAGAAGCGATTAGACGATGCTAAGGAAAGATGGGTAGAGGAATTGCCTCATGTGTTGTGGACTTATCGTACTACCCCCCGAAGGTCAACGAGCGAGACACCCTTTTTAATGACATATGGAATGGATGCAGTAATCCCGTTGGAGTCAGGCTTTCCCACCTTGAGATCTGATTAGTATAATGTTGAGAGCAATCATGACATACTATGCGATAGTTTGAATACTATTGAAGAAAGAAGAGAAGTAGCCAATGTGAAGATGGGCAGCTACCAACAGAAACTCAAGCAAACGTATGATAAAGGGGTGAAGCCGAGACCTTTAGTGCCAAAAGATTTGGTTTTGAGAAAAGTGGTGGGGACAACAAAAAAATCCAGCCTGGGGTAAGTTAGGGCCTAATTAGGAAGGACCATATAAAATTATGTCTGTAGCAGGTGTGGGGGCCTATCGTTTAAAAGATTTAGATGGAAAAATAGTTCGTCGCCCCTTGAATGTAAGCAACTTACGACGTTATTACTATTAAAGGAAGAGCCTTCTTTTGTATAAGTTGTAGGCCTGTTTTGTTTTATTAGTCTGTGTTTCTTTATTGAAATAACTTATACCCAAGTGTTAAACTAATCTTAGCTCTTTTCCGGCTCCTTGGGCCACAAGTCTAAGAAAAATTAACACCCTAAGAAAAATCCAAGTGATAAACTGATCTTAGCTCTTGTCTGGCTCCTCGGGCCACAAGTCTAAGAAAAATTAACACCATAAGGAAAATCCAAGTGTTAAACTGATCTTAGCTCTTGTCCGGCTCCTTAGGCCACAAGTCTAAGAAAAATTAACACCTTAAGGAAAACCCAAGTGTTAAACTAATCTTATCTCTTGTCCGGCTCCTCGGGCCACAAGTCTAAGAAAAATTAATGCCTTAAGGAAAAGCTAAGTGTTAAATTAATCTTAGTTCTTGTTCGACTCCTCGAGTCACAAGTTTAAGAAAAATTAACATTGTTTAAAAAAAAAATTGTCAAGCTTAGTCCTTAGCCGGCTTCTCGGGCCGTAGGATTAGGAGAAATTAACACTATACGTAAGGAATTCCAAGTGTCAAGGTAACAAAAAGGTGTACCATAGGTATTATTCTGGCTTGCGTTGCAAAGTTGATGATCGTGTTGTGTTATGTGTATATGAGAAGTTATTATTTTAGCAGTAAGGAGTTGTAATCGGCAGTGAGCAAAAACAAGAATTTAACATTTGAACATCGCGATATGTTGACAATAAACAATATGCACCATTGGCACTACTATTATTTCCTTAAAGTCAATTTAACAAACAAACAAAAAGCAACAACAAAAAAGAAAAGCAACAATATCAAATTCTAAAACAAATTTTAACAAACTCTTGAGCTCATATGTCAAGTGTTTGTTTGTTTCTCTTTAGTGTTCTTCTTCTCTGCTTCTTTCTCTTTCTTCTTCTTTTTTGTCTAACCCACCTCCTTTGTATCAGCTTCATTTTCTTCGTTCACTAATTCGGTGTTGGGAGAATGGTTCTCGGCTATTTCTTTGCCCTTAGAGTGAACGGAGGAAGGTTCTGGATCCAGAGTGGTTGTAGAGGAGGGAGGAATGGAACTGGTTTGGGAGGAGCAGGTGCCAGCTGTAAGGCAGAAGGGTAATAAACGCTGTCGGGGTTTCGAAGCTCAGATTTGATGGATACTCCGGCAGCGTCTAAGGCCCGACCACAAACTTCTAGACAGAATGCACGGGCGACACCTTTAAGTTGAGCTGTGAGGCTGTCAGCAGCTTTCTTCATACCAGCATCATATGTTGCTTGCTCAGCATCAGCCTTCTCCTGCTCCTTAGATGCTAATTCCTTCTGCACCTGTTTAAGCTCCACCATAGTGAGAGCTAGTCTGTTTTAGGCTTGTTTTGGGGCTTCAAGGGCAATATTTGCCTGTGACTTATAGCTTTGCAAAGCAAATTCTGCGTTTTTATGAGTCTTTTCCACTTCGGCTAGTCAAATGAGGGTTTCCTTTAGATTCTGTTCTACTTCGTTCTGAGCCCTCACAGCGATTTCGGCGTTGTTCGCAGCTTTTCTGGCTAAGTCCAAGGAATGATCCACTCATTCCTCAACCATGAACGAAGCCTGGACAGCCTATAATGTACATCAATTACGAAAGTCATATGAGTAACGCTTTCAATAGTAATAAAAATTAGATGATACAGAATTGTGAAAGATACCTTAGCCAAGTCTTGTTTTAAGGACAGGAAGACTTCTCTTTTGCGGAAAGACCGCAACTCAGCCATGTCCTCGGGAAGGCATAGGGCCTTTTCCAAACACTCGGCCACCAAACTTGAGCTCCCTTTTTTTAGGTCTCTTAGATTGGCATCATCAAGTACGGGGCTGCCTGAGCTTAAGGTAAAGCTGGGGCACCAAACAGATACTTTTCTTGATTGATCACCACTGGTTTCCTTGGAAGATCCAGTATGGGCGGGCTTTTTGGAGTGATTTTTTCCCGCCCTAGTATCCTTTAAAGGGAGGTCGGGGTTCTTTCCCTCTTTGATCTCTATGATGTTTTTGCCACCTTGACCTCTTTTCCTTTTCTTGTCCACGGCCTCCGGGGGGGGGGGGGGGGTACGTGTAACTGTTGGGGTGATGGGACATGGAGGTACGGTCACAGCAGGAGAAGAACTTCCAGCATGGGCTTGTAGCAAAGCCAGGAGATCGGGTTCTTTCTCTTGGAAGCCCATGTTGCTTGTTGAAGGAAGTTGTGAGTCGTGAGGGGCGTCTTCACAATAAAAAACTTCAAAGTCCTTATCCGTCACCTCAGGGCGACTCGGTTCGGAAGTTGAAGTTTTTTCCTCGTCCGCAAGATCAGTGAATTGCTCTTGGGAGTAAAGTAGTCTAGCTGCGAGAGGGGCGGAGAGTTGTGCGTCCTGTGTTCCTACTGGAGGGGGCGTCAGTAGTAAGAAGCCAGGCACTGCAACGTCAATTCGAGCTAAACGAAGATCCCTGGCCCGGATTACGTTTTTTGGACTTTGAAAATGTTTGGTGGAAGGGGTGTAGCCGAGAATGACGTGGGCTGCTCTAAGTTGACCGTCCCTATGCAAAAATATTTTCGACCGAAGAATTCTGTTCAGATCCTGACGGTTCACAGAGGATTTGTTTGGAGCGGTGTGGTAGTCATCTGCAATAAGGGATAAAAACTGTTAAGAAGAGTTAATCAATATTAGGTTATAAAAGAAGACAATTGATATTTCTAAGTATCACGTCGGTCCTCGGGAACCCTACCTGGCACCCCATCTTGGGTAGGGTAGTGTAATCCGTCATGCCAATTCCCTAAGATGATGAGGTAATCCTCGTCCATCCCTTTACTTGAGTTAGGCAAGCAGGAGATCAACCTAACGGTTAGGACCTTACACTTCATGTAGTATTTGGTTTTTTCCCCTTTTTGGCAATTGTACACCCAGTTTACATCATGCCAGGTTAAGTTAGTCCCTATTTTACGATTTAGGGCATCTGCACATCCTAGGATCCTAAGGACATTGGGAGAACACTGGGCTGGGGTAAGTCTATAATTTATAAGAAAATCCCGGGTCACTCTACCCATGGGGATTTCCATTCCGCCTTCGATAAAAGCGATCATGGGAATTAGAACTGACTCAGGTGGCCGGGGTACAACTAGCCAATCTCCTTCCTCACAATATTGAATATCTACATCGTCAGGAATCCTATATTGGGCCTTAAAAGCGGCCTTTGCCTCATCTGTTTTCACTAGTTTAACATATCTACCCATTAAACTTTACGATAGAAAGAGAAAAAATAAACAATCAAGGAGAAGCAATAGGAGAGCTGACACATTTCTGAAGAATGCTTAAAACTGCTCCTCGGGAGGTCCTTTTTCCTTTAATCCTTCAAACCGCCAAAATGAACCTCAGCCAACCCCAAGGTTTGCTTTTATAGGGGTAAAAAAAAAGGGGCGGTAATTTTCCCGCTCATAATTGAGATCGCAATCTGAACCGTATGATGTTAATCCAGCCGTAGAACGTGAGGAGATAAGGAACCGCCTGACACCATAAATGATCCATTGTGGACTACGAGGCGTCAGGAGCGTGTCACAGGCAGCGAAAAGATGTCTGTACGTGTGAAAGCAAAATGCACGTAAGAGGTGTATCCGAGGAGTTAAAACTTGGCTATTAATTTTTGGTTAGTAGCTCAAGTTTTAAGGGGCTATTGTGAGGACCCGAGGACCCGAAGATCTAAAGACCCAAAGACATATTGGGAAGCGTAAGGAATAAAGGAGAATAAAAGTCAAGGGCCCGAGGATGAAGTGGGATGGTCCGGAAAAGTATGAAAGATAGATTGGTGATGTATGGGGTATATTGCAAATATCTGGATTGGGGTAGATAACTATGAATGTTCTGCACCAAGCTTTCTGGCCGCATTGAATAAGGAGTACCAACTTTATCCGTTGCATTAATGTGGAAATGACCTGAACAGTACAAGGCACAGAGCCAAAGCTTTTCTCCATTACCGACTATAAGGGAATAAACAAGTGTCAGTAAATGAGGTTGAGTAGATGAGAGATGTATGGCTGAGATAGTAAGGGCAAGAAGTATAAATAAGAGAGGAGAGTAAAAGGGAAGGGGGATCGGAACGCCATAAACTTTGTTGTTGATACCCTCTCTACAAATTCATTGTTTTGGGCCTTGAATTATTAAAGACTATAATTGTTAGGCTTGTGTATGATTTTTGGTCCTTACAATTATTATTATTATTATTATTATTATTATTATTATTATTATTATTATTATTATTATTATTATTACATTAGTTTTAAGAGAAACATTGTGTTTTGTGATTCGACATGTTAAAGGTCCCGTTTGATAATGTTGTTTTAATAACACTGTTTAAGTGTTATGAAAATACATGTGAGTGAAAAAGTGTTGTGGATATATGTGTTGTATTGTTTAAACAACGAAAACTGTTGTTTAAATCATGGTTTTAAAAACCGGAACGGTGACAAAACTAGAAAAGGTGGTGGTTCTTGGTTTTTTGGTCTAACCCCCAATAGTCGAATCAATGATGTCATAAATAATTTAATTAATTACTTTAAATTATAAAATAGATATTAACTCATCAAATATATCCAAACATAAAAAAAAATTATAAATGAGTTTCATATCTTATATTAGATGGGAAAGGGAAAGAAAGTATAAATAATCAAAATTAATATTACAAAAATAATAGCAATGTTTTGTATTTTTTTGTATTATGTGTCATTTTTTTAATAACGGTATTAAGAATAAGTAATTTAATTGTACTTTAAAGATCTATTCTAAATAAAAGGGTGTTTAATTAGATGATAGTAGCCTAAATGTTAAAATACAAATCATTCTTTTATTGTTTAAAAACTATGTTATGTATTTGTATTCCTTTGTTAATCAAAATTAAGTTATTAACACAAAGTTATTCAGCAAAAAATAGAAGTAACACAAACGTACGGTACACACTAAAAATAAAAAATGAAACACTTGGCTAACATGTGTGGTTGTACATCTCCCAAAGTACCCAACCCAATTCCCAAGTGCCAACTGATCATTCTTAGCAAAGGTGTCAAATGTTATAAATGCTATAATTTAACATCAAAATTTAAAAAAAAAAAAAAAAAAAAAAAGCACCAAAGGTGTTAGATGTTATTAATTTTGACATCTAGCAACATAGCAGCTCACAATAGCAAGCTGTTAAAAAAAAAAATTGTTTGTTTAATGAGTCATTGTAGCAACAATGGATGTAATTATTGATTTAAATGAATAAAGATTGAAAAAATATATTTAAATTAAATGGTAAAATAATAAAACCTTTGATGTTGAATGTATTGTAAAGTGACTTGTTAAAATAAATAAAATAATTTTTTAAGATGTTAAATGCTATATTTCATGACGAGAACGCTCTTGCTTTAATAGATGGCCTTTTATGCCTTTCATTGATACTTGCCTTCTGAGTTTTTCGATGGTTCTATGGGTTGGTTTTCACAAGTGCAAGTACGGTACTAAGACCCAAGTTTTCACAGCCTTCTTTTTCTTCCCTCAAAACTTTTTTTTTTTTTTCTATTTTTCTCTGTATCTCTCATCTTGAAACTTGAAAGCTTTGCACAAATATCTCAATCAAAGACATTAGATCCAAGTTCCAATCTACTCATTTTTCTTGAGGTGGTAGGCGATGCTGGCTTGGTAATTTTTTTTTTTAAAGCAATTTTGTAGCTAAGTTAGAGAACCGATTGAACTGGTCGGTCCAGTCCCATTTTTAAAACTACGGTTTAAATAACACAACCAAACAGGCTCTAAACTCTTTCTTTTATTCAAGTTTTTTTTGATTTTGTTGGTTGAGCTGTGTTTTGTCTCCTTTCCTTTGCTCTGTGAGAAGAAACCGAGGGTGTGGGAAAAAGAAATGAAGAAAGAATGAGAAAAAATTAATATAATAACCAGCTCTAGAATTTTTTAATGAGATAAATTCTTTTCCTAATCTACACTTTACAGCAACTCATCAGGCCTGATGAGTTAGGGTGTGGCTTGTGTCCAGGGAAAGTTTCCACTGGACACGTTGGATGGTGGACACGTGTCCACTCTTGGACACGTGTTCGAATTCGGACGTGTCCAGTGAAAATTTTCACTGAACAGAAGCCTTACTCGATGAGTTATTGTTTACAAGAAAAGAAAAAAAAATGAGATATAGAGAGACTGTTGGAGCAATGATGAATAATTTATGGTTTCACTCTCTGTAGAGAGAATTTTGGGTTTAGTTACTTTCAAAAAAAAATTTGGGTTTAGTTAGACAATCGGAGATGCTCTTAACAAAAGCGATTATAATAATAATATACCGATATATCAAATAAAAAAGTGGCACTTGAATCCATATTTGCATTCAATGGACCTTAAGAAATAATTGAAATCTCTAGTATGAAGATGATGAAATTATGGTATTGTATGGTTCTTTTTTTGGGCAACTAGCAACCCAGATTTTGAAATTTTTTTAGGTTGACCAGGGTTTTTAGAGCATCTCCAGTTCTCTAAAACCAATTACGAAGAATAAACACACCAAAAACTCATTTCAACAACTTCTCTAAAAGCAAAACTTTTCCAATTATTTTTTTTGAAGTTGCTACTCTAGTTCTCTTGATCTAGAGAACACTGTAGCAACTCTAAATGATTTTTTTACTTTAAAAAATTATACAACTCAATAAAAAAATCCTTTCTCTCTCCTCTCATCTCTTTGTTTTAGTTTCTTTGCTTCTCTCTTAGAGACTCAATCGTCTCAAATAATCAAAACACAAAACAAAAATCTATTTATTATTATAACAACAAAGTTGAATCAGATTTTATACAACATTCACAACGGCTGCAAACACAACAATCATTTCTCTCAAACATTTCTAAACTCAAGCATAATCAAAATACAAACTCAAAAACACAATCTTAAAATTAATCAAATCATAACAAAAAAAAAAAAAAAAAAGATAGAAGCCACCATTTGGGCTGCGTTGGGGAGGAAGACAAGTGGTAGCAAAGAGGAAGGCGCAGTTTGGCACAGTGAACATCGATTCTCCGCCAGCCTATGTCCTTTGATCAATGGTGGAGCAAGTAAGATCTCTCACTTGTTCTTTCTCGCTCTACCTCTTTCTTTGTTTTTTTATCACAGAGAGAGCAAGAGAATGTTCTAGAATCAAGGAGAGAGAGAGAATGTGTTTTGGAATCAAGTAGAAAAAGAAAATAAAAGCATTCCCATTAGGTGCGTCAAATGCCAAATATTTGGCATTTGGCACACCAAACACCAAAACAACCCTCTCATGAGATGTTTCAAATGTTATAATATTTGGCACACATGAACAGTACCATTCCATCTTTGGAACGGTAGGATGAAAATGCTAAAAAAAATTTATTCATTTTCTCTCTCTTCCTTTATGACTTTCTTTCTTCTCTCTTTCTTTCTCTTCTTTCTTTCTCCACTACTCCTTTCATCTCTATCACTTTCTCTTCCTTTTTTTCTTCTTTCTTCTCCAAAATAAAGAAGAAGAAGAAGGGAGCTCCCTTCTTCTTCTTCTTTTTTTTTTTTCCTTTTTTCTGTCACTTTCTCTACTCCTCTCTGTCTCTTTTTTTTTTTTTTTTTTCTTATCACTCTCTCTCTCTCTTCTTTTTTCTCCACCTAGATCGTTGCCATTGAGATCGGCCATCGCTGTGGAGTTTAGCCTCATCGATGAGGTCAACTAGTGTCATGTAAGTTTCAATGTTTTTTTTTTTTTTTTTGTTGTGGATTCCATGTGATTGTGGGTGGTGGTGGAGTTGGGTTTATTCCATGTGATTTGGGTTGTATAAATGGAGTTGATTAATCTCTTCATTTTTTTTTTAGAGTTTTGTGATGATTTTGGGGATTTTTTTATAGTATTGGGTGGTGGTGGCAGTCGGTGGATTGTTGTTGGTGGTGGCGGGTTGTACCTATGGTTGTGGGTGGTGGTGGCGGGCTATGCTTGTGTATAGTGGTGGGTTTGGGCAGTTTTTTTTTTTGGGTTGTGGATTCCGTGTGATTGTGGGTGGTGGTGGAGTTGGGTTGATTCCATGTGATTTGGGTTGCATAAATGGAGTTGATTCATCTCTTCAAATTTTTTTTTTAAAGAGTTTTATGTCAATTTTGGAGATTTTTTTTTTTGAAGTAGTACTGGGTGGTGGTCGCGAGTTGTACCTGTGAGTGGTGGTGGCAGGCTATGCTTGTGTATGATGGTGGGTTTGTTACAGTTCTGTGCTTGTGTTTGTGTATGGTGATGGGTTTTTATTTTGTATTTTTTTTATATTGATGGCTTTTTTAAAATATTTAAAATATTATTTTAGTGTATAGAAATGAAAAATAGAAGATATGATGAACAGTAAATTGTAAAATGGAGTGTTAAAATAATAAAGTAGGTTTTTTATTGTGTCAAAATGGCATATTTATTGAACACCTGATGGGAATGCTCTAAGAAGAGAGGATAGAGATAAGAGTGGGTATACGTGTGTGGAGGAGAAAAAAAAATGTATAAACGTATGGATGATAGAAAGGAAAAATAATATAAAGAATAAGAAATCACAATTGAGAAATACTACCACAACATTTTTACAATTAATTTTAAATAACATATTGTTATTAGCTAATATTGGTGAGTAAAAAAATAATTTCAGTAGTGGGTTCAAATTAAAACTAGTAACAACTTTCTACATAAAATTTTGTTGTGAAAGTATTGTGAGAAAATGTAACACTTCTCATTGAAAAATATAGTTGTTGTGAATGAATAAAGAAAGAATAAATAAAGATTGAAAAAATAAATAATAAATGAATAAATAATATTTAAATGAAATAGAGAAAGAATAGAGAATTAGTTGGAATGTGTATTTGAAAAAGGAGAGATGTTACGTCCACAACATTTTTACAACATTTTCACAACAAATCACAGGTGGTTAATTGTTATAGGTTCAAATTTAAACCTAAAACTAAAATTATTTTTTTGCCCCAACAATTATAACCAGTAACAACCTGCCACTTAAGATTTATTGTAAAAATGTTGTGGACATATCATTTCTCTTGAAAAAGTAAGTAGGTAAAAGATAAATGTCACTGTTTACTGTCCAAACAATACAAAAATTTAGAAACACTACTGGAGATACTCTTAGTTGGGCCAAACACTCAAAAGTTGAGAAAACAATTTTTTTTTTTTTGAAAAAACATTCTAGTTCTTCTTTGTTTTGGGTAAAAAGGTTAAGGAACCTGGAGTTTACCCAATTCACACTTTTAACCATGTCAAAGTTGGTCAATTAAAAGATTGCTACCCTTATGAGAGAAAGGACGGAAAATGATACATTCAAGAACAAGCTGAACAACCGTGTGTTTTTTTCCCCTTCCAATTTACGTGGAAACTTAGAGACAAAAGTATGGACTCAGAGACAAGCCTTCACTAGATTTGTTTTGCCTTAAATCAATCCATTTCATTAAACTATCTTAGAAAATTAATTTTTGAGGAGATATTGTTTTGGTAGGTTTGGTGAGAAAACTCTTGGGCTTCACCAAAATAACCTCATTTTTCCATGCTTAACCAAAGTCTTGGCATGTGGAAATTTGTAATTTTGTGGCCATGATGTCTTATATTATTGATTTGGTTGGATGATAGAAATGCCTAATTCAACAAATAATAGAGCCAAGAGTCTTATAGTTTAATGACACTTTCCCATACATAAAGTACTTGGAGGTCTAAGAAGAGAAATTGTTTGAGTTGCGAGACTAACAGAATATAGTAATTATCTTTAAAAAAATTCAACAAAAGAAATAAAAAATAATTAAATCATTTCATCTTTACATTATATGTCACATGTTTCATTTTCATGAAGGAATTATAGGCAATGCTAGTTTTTTAGAATTGATCTCAAATTTCTATTTGGATTTGGTTTTATTATTGGGTTTCCTTTGTTTTTTTTTTTTTTAATGTTCGAGAATTAAATTTCTATTTTCTATACTACTACTTCAACCATAGTAAACGAGTCAGCCTTCAATTAGAGATAGAATTGGAGTCTCCGCTACTCTCTCTCTCTCTCTCTCTCTCTCTCTCTCTCTCTCTCTCTCTCTCTCTCTCTCTCTCTCTCTCTCTCTCTCTCTCTCTCTCTCTTATTGCGATTCAGTTATCAAATCGTGGATTTCAGATTTTGATTTAATGGCTTTCTATTTGTAAAATAATTTTATATTTTTTTCATTAAAAAAAATGCCACATCATTAGCCACATAAGCAAACATCACTAATAGTTGTTAACAGAAAAACCGATATCGCTCATTTTTAAAAGAAAGATGCTACGTCCACAACATTTTTACAACAAATTACAGGTGGTTAGTTGTTATTGGTTCAAATTTGAACCTAACACTAAAATAACTTTTTTGCCCCAACAATAACAACTAGTAACAGCCTACCACTTAAGATTTATTGTAAAAATATTGTGGATGTAAAGCTAAAATTTCTTACCTTCAAGCTTCCGTACGAAGCTACTTTTGGCTTCGTACAGAAGGTGAAGCTAAAACTTTATTGTACTACCTCCGTCCCACTTTTTTGTCCTGTTTGAAAAGTCAAATTTTTTAAGGGAACATCATTTATTGTCTTGTCTGCCTTATAAAAATGTATAAGTTTTCAAAACTACCCTTAAATAAATTTATCAAAAAATAATTTTGAAAATAAAATATGGGTATAATAGGAACATTAGTAAATTAATGACTTTTATTTTTAGAAACAAGACAATATTTTGAGACATCCCAAAATGGAATAGAGGACAAACAAACTGGGACAGAGGGAATATTATTTTATTGTTTTGTGGGTTTGTTTTGTGGTGGTTGTGGGTTTGTATTATTTTATTATAGTAGATATATAATTTTATTGTGATGTTTATATTATTTTATTGTGTTGAAAGCAAAAATAAATCCACTGCTGCTGGATATTTTATAAAATAAGTAGGTAAAATAGATAAAGTAGCTTTTTAAAGTGCCAAATAGCTAAAAAAATAGATCTACTGCCGTGGATGCTCTTAGCATCCAATTGAAACTTGAAGAACGAATTGCACTCATAAGTTAAACGTCAAATATCAATAGTGTAGTTTTGCTTAATATTTATATAAAGTTTTTTGTTAATTATTGGCCCAACATACCAATTATATTGTAAGCCCATGTACACGATACCCTAGTTCTTATAATCTTTATATGAGTCCAAATTTTTTGTTCCACTTTTCTTGCTCTACTCTCTGAGCCAACCAAACGATATAAGCAAGTGATGCAATCACCTATAGTCTCCAAATAAAAGAAGGCCCCCACTTGTATAATATATATATATATATATATATATATATATAATATTTATCTATATATATTTTAAGTCCTTTTATTGGTCAATAGAATGCATTAAAAAGACCTCTTTGTATCCTAAAATACAAAAGATTAAAAAGAGAAAAAAGCAAAAAAAGTCAATATTCAACTAACAGAATTAAATCGTAAGAGACAAATTCACTAACTTGAAATCTATTAAATCAAAATTAATACTAGAAAAATTCATTAATAATACAACGTAAATGTCTTGAAATATATTAAAATAGAGACTATAATTTCTTTTTGGATACAGAAACTATAAATTTCTAAAACAAAAGACTAAAGAAAAAATCTCTCTATCTCTCTATCTTTCCATCTATATTCCGGTCTTTCTTTTCTTTATCTTGAATCCTTGATTTTTTTATTTTTTATTAAGCTTTCTTTCATTCAATCATTTTTTGCAATAGCTTCACTACCTTCACAGTGGTGGATGGTGTGCCGTGTGTGGGCATAACAATTTGAGGTAACCTCTCTCTCTCTCTCTCTCTCTCTCTCTCTCTCTCTCTCTCTCCGAAATTTTCATGAAGATTGAAGAGTTTTTTTTTTTTTTTTGCTGAATCGAAGATTGAAGAGTATTGGTTTGTGATAATTGTTGGCTTTCTATTCAATATTTCAATTTTTTTTTAATCTACACATTGGCCTCTGGACACTGGCCACTGCGCAGCTAATAGGATAGCACACTGTTGACTACACTACACATAGCATATTAGAGCACTCTCATCAAGTGTGCTAAATGCTAAATTTTTAGCATTTAGCACACCAAACACCAAAAAACTACCATCATCATATGTTCTTTATGTTTCAAATTTTTGAAACATGCCACAGTCATGTTCTATGTTTAGAATGGTACGGCCAAGTATGCTATAGTATTTAATATTATTTTATTCTTTTTTTCCCTTTTCTCTCTCATATGACTGTTGTCCTTCTCCCTTTTCCTTTTTGTTTTTTCCTCTTTTCTCTTCTTAGACAACTCTCGTCACTCTCCTCCCTCTCTTCAATGGTGGTGGTTGTGATTGCTGAGGATTCAGATGGTAGTGGCAAATCGTGATGGTGCTAGTTGTTGTGGCGGTGGATCGCGGTGGTTGGGTTCGTAAATCCTTCATTTTTCTGTTTTGAGCTCTCCTTCTCTTCATTTTTCAGCCAAACACCTCAAGTAAATTCATTTTCGCATTGATTAAACCAAAATTTCTTTATTTTGGGTTGATTTTTGGTGGTCGTAGGCTAGGTCATGGGTTTGTTTGATTAATGGGTTGTGGGTGGTGGCTATGGCTTGGCTTTGCTAGGCTGATTTTTTATTGATTTGTGTTTGATATGTTTGGTAATTTGGTTTGATACTAGATTTGGTTTGGCTAATTTGAGTTTGATGTTTGGTTTGTGTTTGATATTTGATTTGTG
This sequence comes from Castanea sativa, assembly GCF_040712315.1. Lineage (NCBI taxonomy): Eukaryota > Viridiplantae > Streptophyta > Magnoliopsida > Fagales > Fagaceae > Castanea > Castanea sativa. The sequence continues at coordinate 1,242,278 of NC_134018.1, read as the reverse complement.
TTTGATCTATTGGGTTTTGATAAGAAAAAAAGTTGAACTAGGGAGGAGGAAAGAGCTGCAAAGAGACTGTGGTTTGTGGGTTGATTTTGGGGGTTGTGGTTTTTTTTTTTTTTTGGTGATTTTGGCGGCAACAATTTTTCTGGTTGTGTTTTTTTTATTTTTATAAGGTGGTGTTGGTGGTTGTGGGTTTGTGCCGATATTGCGGCAGTGGTTGTTGCGGCAGTGGGGGTTGTGCCGTTGTTGTTGACGATGATGGGGAGGAATTTAATATATTATTTTAATGTGTTGTAAATATTATTTTAATATATAGAATTGAAAAATAAAATATCTGATAAATGAGATATGGTAAAATGATGTTATAAAATAATAAAGTAGGCTTTTGGTGTGTGAAAATGACTTTTTTATAGAATAGCTTATGAGAATGCTCTTGGCATTGTAGCACACCACAGCCACATGGGCCACACACCATCACAAAAGACACTAACCCGCCCACTCTCCACACATAGTTTTTTTTACTTTTACTTTTACTTTATCTATTATTATAAGTTATCACACCAATTGATAATTTGATATATATTATATTACCCATTTATATTATAGTGATACTAATTTATTGAACCATGTAATAAATTAATTTTTATTTGTACAGATTTAGTCTTTAAAGAATAAGGTGATCACAACATTAAAAAAGTTGCAATAACCAAGTTCTATAATTCTATACTTTAAATTTTATTTTTAGTTAAACTATAATTTTTAATTATAAATTGTGTTTTATTTATTTATAAATATTTTCTCGTTATAAATGTTTACTAAAAAATATTTATCTGAATATGAATTAAAAAAAAATCAGTAAACATTATTTAATTAGTATTTAAATATAAAAAGTCCCACATACAATTTTCACCTTAGACCCTAAATTGTAGAGAAAAGAAATCAGTCCTCCTATTTGAGATGACAACAGATTACAGGATATTGCTTCCTCTCATGGTAATTCCGTAATTCTTGCTTGATAGTTACTGCATATGTAATAGGCTAAAAGGCAGCATAGAATTAGCCAACTAGATTGTAATTCTCAGAATTTGTTGGTGACATACCTTGGCTTTAGTTATTTACAGTCCATCACACATTTCTTGATTTTCTTCAGTATGCTGCATTTTGAAAAAGCATTACTGTTTTTTTTTTTTTTTTTTTTTTTCCAATGTTGTCAAACAGCATATGGCCCGACATTTATCTGGCTTGGAAGGCCGGGCCCAAGGCTTTGGCAACTTAGGCCTAGGCCTAAGGTCCCACAACAACAACAAAAAATTTCCTACTAAAAAAGGCCCCATCTCCTTGCCCAAAATTTTATAAAAATATAACATTTTTTAATTAATTGGTACTTCTTTTTAAGAGTGATGCTAAAAATATCACAAATTTTACTATAAGTTTAACTGACATGTCACCCACATGAAAAAGTAATTCAAACACAAACTTAAGTTATTGAAATTCATCAATTATAGTCATTATCACATTATATTGTGAACATTTTTCGTATCTTTAGTATTTTTCTTTTTCATTTCTAACAAAGCTTCCAAGATAGGAGACAGCTAGAAATTTAAACCACTTGAAACCTTAAAAATGTTTTAATAATGCTACAAATGTGATAAATCATCAGTGATGACTAATATCCTCTAATAGTTTGAGACCTTATTATTTGTAAATTAATCTCCTACAAAGCCACACACCAAATAAAATCTATCTCTTTCTCCTAAAAAGAATATATAAAATTATAAATTTTATATTACAACTACACTTAACTATGCATAGTCATATATCCAAGTAAAAGTTTTTTTTTTAGTTTTTTTATTTAATTATGGTTTAGCTATGATGTTCAATCCTCTATATGAAATTAATCTTAGTTTAGTTAGTGTTATTCATCAATTTCTGTATTTATATCAAATTAATCTTTATTTAATTAGTATTATTTAATTAATATTTACATATAAAGCTTTTCAAAAAAAAAATTACATATGAAGAGGCCCATATAAAATTTTTGCCTTAAGCTCCAAATTTTGTTGGGCCGGCCTATTGGAAATAGATTTCTGTTCCCAACATTTTTGTCCTGATAAATGCATTGCTCTTTCAAAGCAGAGTGTAATAAATTCTCCAAAAGTACTCCTTTAATTCTTGCAGCCTCTCCAGTTTCTGAAACAGTAACGGATGGCATAACAGCCATATGAAGATAATATTATGCAAAGCTCTGGTGGCTTGAAATGGAAATCTTCTTCTCCTTCTTATATGAAGATATAAAATTCACCATATCTTTATGCAATATTGGGATTTTAGGCTCTATGTTGCTTTATTGTTGTTCATGAGTAGATTTTCATTACTTTTGAGTACTATTGTAATATGGATGTCTACAATTTTATAATGCTTGAATTTTACCCACTGTTCCTGTGAATTTTGCAATTAGCAATATGGGTTCCCTCTGTGACAAACCATGCAGGCCAAGGACAGTAAAGCAGCTGATGCACGGAGTTCAGTGAGAGGTTATGCTTCTCTTTCACTTGCTGATGACAAAGATGATGGAGGTGATTTAGAACTTTCTGTTATAGAAAATGGTGCAGATATTGAGGCATTGGATAAGCTTCTGGAAAAACTGGAGGTTTAATTATTTTTCCTTCTCAACTGATATTTGTATTTGCTATTTTATCTATTTATTTCATCGATGCTGTTTCTTATTGTAATGTTACACCTTGAGCATATATATATATATATATATATATATATATGTCGCTTTTCATTTGGCCAAAATACAAAACTCACCTTCTAAGTTTCATCTTTTTTCATTTTAGTCTTCTAAGTTTCATTCATTCCTAATTGAATCTTATGTAGTGTTCTGTTAGTTGTTAAATTTCTTAATTTCTCAAAAATGTTAACTTAAAAAAAAAACATAAACTAAATTAGAGGGCACGATTTCGTTCCTTAGTACCCTATAGCTGGAAAAAATTCTCCAAAATTTAAATTTAAATTTGAGGCGGTTACAATTATTTCAACTAGTAAATTTTTTTTGCTGTGGAATAAGTAATTTGGGTCCAAATCCTATCTATACTAAGATGAAACTTATTGATCTTTTAACTTAACGGTAAAGAGTAATCATTATATAATAGACATCCTAGATTTTAAATTCGATATTACTAATGTAGCCTAGGCGTGTAGAAATAGAATCTTCCGTTAGTGTTCTGTTAGTTGTTGTCGTCAACTTACCAAAACGATGTTATTTTGGTCATTAGTTAATATTTTTTTTTTATAAAAAAATTCTTAATTTCTCAAAAACGTTAACTTAGGAAAAAAAACATAAACTAAATTAGAGGGCACGATTTCGTTCCTTAGTACCCCACAGCTGGAACAAATTCTCCAAAATTTAAATTTAAATTTGAGGTAGTTACATTTATTTCTATTAGTAAATTCTTTTGTTGTGGAATAAGTAACTTGGGTTCAAATCCTACCTATACCAAGATGAAACTTATTGGTCTTTTAACTTAACAGTAAAGAGTAATCATTATATAACGGACGTTGTAGATTTTAAATTTTATATTACTAATGTAGCCTAGGTGTGTAGAAATAGAATTTATAACAGATAATTACTACAATTCTTTCACAAAATCTAAGTTCTACAAGAATACTAGGCTAATAGGTAAAATAATGAAAAAAAAAACTTTCAAAAAAACTTTTATTAATAACAACATAATAATAATCCACAACCTCCCTATATAGTGTATTTAGGTAAAGAAATAATAAATCTACTTCTATTTAAGAAACGAAAAACAAATAAAGTCCTAATTCAACTAAGAAAAGGGAAATAAAAGCCTAATTTCACTAGAGAAGAGAAAACAACATAAAATATTAAAAATATTTCCTTCAATAAATAGGTTAGATTGTGAATCAATTTTTTTCTAAATAAATAAAAAAAATCAATTAAGCAACAAATAGCGTTGCATTGTACAAGTACCTGGCTTAAAAGGATATGCAATCCAAGTCTACAAGTCAAAGTTGTATAAGGTTATGACTATTTACAATCTAAGCTAATGACCTATATTTCCATTAAAAAAAAAAAAAAGCTAATGATTTATATAAAGACGTTGGCATAAAATCCCAGCTTTGTCTTGCTCGAGCTTGACTTCTTTGATAAGCGAGCCTTAAAATTGAGCTTGAGTTTGTTTATTTAATAAGTAATCAAACATAAACAAGTTTGGGTAGACTGTATATTTACTCATCAACATTTTAACATTTGTTTATCTCAAAAAAAAAAAAAACATTTTAACATTTGTTTCAAACTTTTTCTTTAGATTTTAAAATAAATTTTTTTAAAAAGCTATTATCATCAGCCATTGAATGGAAAATAATAACATAACAAATGATATTCATGAAACCAAAATCACTTTGACGATAAGAAGCCTACTACGGAGAATGAATTCTCTTTGCAATGCAAGTATTTTCTATGAGAAATTATATATTTATATGTCCACAACATTTTAACAATAAATCTTAAATGGCTGGTTGTTATTGTTAGGGTAAAAAAGTAATCTTAGTGTTAGGTTCAAATTTGAACCAATAACAATTAACCACCTATAATTTGTTGTGAAAATATTGTGGACATAGCATCTCTCATTTTCTATAAGATAACACAAAAAATCTTGTGGAAACAATTTTTAAATTATAGAGATTAAAGTGAATATTTCAAAGAAAATGATGATTTAGAAAGAAAAAAAATATGAAATGTTGAAGACTAAATATTCAATTTAAATAGAGTTGGGGTTTTTGACTCATTTGCAGTTCTAAAAATAAAAATTGCATTACTACAGCATTGAGTCTGCCTCATCATAAAAATCTCTCACAATTTTGAGTAAGACCACATTTGGATCCTTCCCCTCTCGAGACCCTAAAAAGAAAAACAAATTTGGATCATAGATGTGCTTTCACGTGTGTTTTGACTGGCTAACTGTCCACACTCCACATGCCTATTGCCCATGTTTCTCTGAATCTTGTGTCTCATGTGAATGTCCTTTTTGTAGGAAGAAAGAGAAAGATGTCAATATGCTATATATGTGGAGACATTATATTTTGTATTGGAAGAGCACACTTTAGGGTGATTCGGATTAAGTAGCTAATATAATATTGGCAAATGTTAACAAGCATTTGAAGGTTAGAATAATATAGGTCCCACTTAATAAAAAAAATAGATAAATAAAAAAAAATACATAAAATTAGTCCCACAACCTATGTTAATATTTTTGTTTTCTTATGAAACTGGTCTTACAGCCTATAAGGCTGCTAAAAAAATAACATAAAGTTACTGTTAATGGACACCTTACGGTGCTATTAACACAATCTTATAATATATCGAGACATCAACTTCATTAAAAATTGTAAACTTATAAATTTAAGTCGAACTATGTTATATTAGTCACTCATTCCATAATCAACCACGTTACTCACTTGAATGTCACGTTCTCTTCCCATTTACATGTGCATTCTTTCTTTAAAGAACTCTTCATAGGATTTAGTGTCACTTTTTGGGTTTGGAGCTTTTGGAGTTTTGGGCTAAACTCCTGGATTTCAAAATGGAATGGGGTACATTGGTTTATGTGAAACACTGAAGCCCATTTATATACTTTTTGTGAGGAACAGTTTTTGCAATTAAATTTTTTTTCAATTATTTCATGATTTTTTTTTTAAAGCCAATTATTTCATGATTTCAATGTTCGAAAAAAACAAAAACAGAAACTTAACTTACTTCAACTAGTCAAGGCCTACCCAACCCGACGCTGACACAAAATGTTATATTCTGTTGAATTCCACCACCTTACAATGACTCAAACCGGTTATGTACATTTTAATTACATTCAACATTGCTTTACTATATTTGTCTTTTACTATAAAAAAAAGTGGTAAAAGCAAATTTGAAGTTTGAATCATTTGCAATTGTTTGAAACTTGAAAAATAATATAGAAAATGAAGGATTTAAATATTCATATAGGATGAGTAGGATTGATTATATCAAATTATCATATGCTTTGAAGTGATGCAAAGTGCATGTACATTTTTTTTTTTACACCAAGTATAACGTGTGCATTCACAAAATCAAATTGCCACTTGCAATTATCTAGTATAAAACAAGAACCATTTGTAAAATTTTTCAATGGATAATTTGTGGACCAAGGAGGCCATGGCGCACCTAAAATTTTAAATTTTTACAAAAAAAAAAATGGTAATTTAGTTCATCCCTAAGACTTGTTTGGTATATATATAATTTTCAATTTTCAAATTGCTGTGTTTGCCTGCTGCTTCCTTTGTTTATTTTTATTTATTAAGGATGTTATTTTTTGGCACTTTATCCATTGGTTGTTTGAGACCCAATGTAAGAACATTCACAATAGAAGTGATAAAATCACTCAAATGCTATTTTAGCACTTCAGACTATAAAAAAGGCTATATCTAAATTTTTTTTAACATTCACTTATAGTGAACTCTTATACAAGAGTTCACTCAGCAACTTTTTTTTTTTATAATGATTTTTATTTTCCTTCTCTAGTCTCCTCCCTACCTCTCACTCTTGTTTATTTTAATGATTTTTATCAATATGTTGGGTTGCTTATATTATTTAATGGGTTGTTAATATTATTTTAAAGGGTTGTATGAAAAATTAGAAGATTTGATGAATGATGTATTGTTAACTGATGTATTAAAATAGATAAAGTAACTTTTTGAGTACTAAAAGATAAATATTTTAGCACAATTGAGGTGAAAGCTCTAAATAAGCTAAGATTATTAAGATTTGGATGCTACTGTATTATTGTTTAACTTCACCTAACTCCACTTTAATGTGATTTGACTAACTCCAAACCTAAATTTTTGAACTCAACCAAAATTCACTATATATCAACAATATGAATTACAAGTATACTCAACTAGTTAACCTCACACCAAACTCATAGACTATCACAAGCTCACAAACATGAACAAACCTTCTTACAAGCCCAAATTAACTCATAAGTCTCTCATACTTAGGGTCTGTTTGTTATACTATTTCAAACTCACATTTTTACTTTTTAAACAACATTATACATTTTTTCACACACTTTGTCACTCACACATATTTCAAAAAATTATAAAAATCTCATCTCAAACTACTTTACCAATCATCCCCTTAAACTCCGAATCCCAAAACCTAACACATCCAATAACTTTCTGATACAAAAATAAACAAATAATCAAACTACTTTTCAAATAAATCTAACATATTCTTAGATGCATAAAAAATATGTAATTAGTGTTTCAATGGGGATTACTTTTTTCCTTACCTATCAAAGAAAAAGACTTAAACCTAGTTAGATTTCCAATCGTACTACCTTAGATTACATTACAACTATTTACAATCATGATTGGGTGGACTTTCCTAGCACAATTCCTTTCAATCAATCATTTTAAAGAAATGGCCATTTTTGCACCACATAGAGTCGATGCATTCACAAAATCGAGAGGGCAATTATATATATTAGGCAAGCTGTCCCATGCTGTGTCTAATCTGTCTGCCCCTTCATGTTTCTTACAAACTTTAGCATAAAAAAATGTTTCTTAATTTAGATTCCTTTTAAATGCCAAGTAGGATCTGAGCTGTGTCTGTGTATTATCTGATGTGGCTACACGTACTCATTTTGCTTTACGTCTTCATTGCCATTGATTGTAATAAGTACTTCATTATTTATTGTTGTATTTATTTATTTATTGACTTCAAATTATATATAGCTTCCCCAACGTAACCTATGCAATTAATGAGCTCCACCCAAACTCTAGTAGCTACCTACGTAACTTGCCAATAATTGATTCTAAAAAAAAAAAACTTGCCAATAATTATTGGTTTATATTAGTAAAGATAGTGATATAGATGACACCCATCCAGTGTAATTCTGCCACGTGGCTAGCACTAGGAGAGATTGAGCTAATTTATGGTTCACATTTTTTATTTTTCTATAAAGCGAAGAGTTTTTTTTTTGAGAAGTGATAAGTGCGTAATGAATAATGATAAGTAAACAAAATATCAAATCATACGAAAAGCAATTACATCTTGTTAATAATTTGTAATAAATTAATATCATTATTTTGTTTCTATTTTAAAATTTTAAGTTAAGATAGTCAAAATACTTTTCATATCTCAGAGGGCATAGGTTAGGCTTAATGCCCTTTGTACACTAGATCCGTTGAGGTGTGAATACTTAATAAGTATTTGATATTTAACTGAATTTGAATTAGAAGTGGTAATTCATGTTCGCGTGTTGTGTTAACTCATGAGTATTTGATTATATAAATCAACACTAACTCGACATATTTATTAAATGGATTAAGATTTCTTAACCCTAACATAACTCATTTATTAAACAAGTCAGTCGTGTCAACCTATTTATTAAATTTTATCAAAATGAACAAAAATATATATATAAAAAAACAAACAAATAAATATTTTTTAATATAAAATTAAAAACTAATAAATAACTGCATTACAAATAATCATTTAAAACTAAAACATATTTCAATATTACAAATAATCAATCACAATATGTTAAAGAAAGTAAATCATAACAATTAATAAGTTTATGTACCTAAGGTTTAAAAAGCATATTAATAAAATGTCATTTAATTAACGGATTAAACAGGTCAAACGGATTCTATACATTGAACAATAATCTAACCTATTTATTAAACAGGTTAGTCGTATCAACCCAAATATGATACAAACCTATTAAATCTTAACCCATAACCAACTAATTTTGTGTCGTATTGTGTTATGTTAAATTCGCGAGTCGTGTTTAATTTTACCACCTCTAATCTTAATGAGTCTAGTGCAAGTGTAACCGATTTGGTTCCTGCGTCCCAAAGCCACGTAGCTCCAATTCACCAGGGAGATATTTATAAGGCAATGATCTAATGCTTAACCAATCTGTCAAATCTTCAAAGCAGTTTCAATCAAGCCTCCATCACCACCATTCATCTCCTTGTAATTAAATTTTAATAAAAATATTTTTAATAATAAATTTATAAAAAATTTACATTAGTCCAATTTCATCTTATATTGTATCAATCATTACAAAAATAAATATGATACTATTCAAGTCTATAACCTTTACTCTATAAGGATTAATTTTTATTATGAAGCTAAGATTTTAGCACACTTAACAGCGAAAATTAAATACACTATTCCTTAATGAACATTAGGACTCCAAAATTATTTTCGTTTAAGCCAACAATGACAAAAATATATAAATAAATAAATAAATTGTGTAAGTGATATTTGGATTTAAAAATTCATAGATGACAAATAAAACTGATCCTGATTTGGCATGAATGATAGGTGTCCAGAAAACCAACCGCCTGTAAATCAAATCATGATTCATTATTGGTAGGTGCATATGGCCGAATGACATTGTCACATGCATGTCTGCAAATTAAAAAATAATATGAAAAAGGCTGACACATTCTGAATGACATTGTCACAGGCCGTACGTAGTTACAACGGAGAGATTTCAACAACAAAACAATAATTCACTGAAAGATTCCAAACTTTCCAACCGTGAAAAAAGGTTGTAATCTAGTAATAGATATTTTTTTACACGTTGTCCGAGGAAGGGCTTTTTGTTTAAGTGGGTCCCACCCACAGAGTCAGCCAGCCACGGAGTCCCTAGTTTGCAAAATCATATTTGCAACCGAGTCCTTGATTTTTCAACATGGGCTTCATGTGTTAAATTTGTGTCACCTATAAATATACATGGATGAACCTCTCCAAGTGTCACCTATTCACTTTCATAGCTTTCTTTCACGTATCTATTCATCCTAAATTGTCGTTGTAGTTATTGTTTTGTTGTTGCTTTTGTTGTGTTTTACTTGGTCCATACTTGAGCCATTGTAACAAGCCAGCTCTTGTTGCTCAGTCTCTGATTAATCTGTCGAGAATTCATAGTTGATCATCAGATTTTGAGGCTAACTAAGACTTGATTGTTGTTGAGAAAAGAGAGAAAAGATGACGGTTGGGGCGGGGATAAGTGTGGCTGATGGGAATTTGGTGGTGTTGGGGAGCAAAGTGTTGCATGAAGTGCATGAAAACATTGTGGTGACAGCAGCCACAGGAGGTGCATTGGTGAATGGGGCATTCATTGGGGTCAGATCCAATCAGATGGGAAGCCGCCGGGTCTTTCCTATTGGGAAGCTTGAGTATGTTTCTCTCTCTTCTTATTTATTTCTTTTTGAACATTGTTATGGGGTTCTCTTTGAATTTATCTGAGTATGTTTGTGTGCTCAGATAATGACAATATGATTATTCTGATTCTTGGTTATAAATTAACAAATTTTCTAGTAGCACATCTTTTGTTCAAGTTTGCTTGTTTTCTTTCTTGTATAAGAGGATTTGCAATCCTAAAGCTTTGGGATTTTGTTGTTTGATCCTAATCCTTTTTTGTTTGGCTGATTTAATGAAACTTTTTTATATGTATAATTTATTTTTTGGAATTCTGATCTAACTTATCCAAGTCATAATTTGTGGGGGGTTTTTAAGATGATCTGTAATGTGTTATATGTGGTAAATGGTCTTTGTTGTTTTAGTTAGAGTATAATGTGAAGTTTTCAATATACAGGGGACTTCAAGCTTTTGATAAGAGAATTTGTAATGTTACAGCTTTGGGATTTTGTTGTTGGCTTGTTTCATACTTTTTTTTTTTTTTTTTTTTTTTGAGTGGTTTCTAAGTCTTAATCTGTGGGGGTTCTTTTAAGATGGTCTGTAAGTGTTCTATGTGGGAAAGGATCAAAATCTGGATTATTTCCTTACATTTTGTGATGAATTCAAATGGTTATGCAGGGGATTGAGGTTTATGTGTGTTTTTCGCTTCAAGATGTGGTGGATGACACAGAGGATGGGTAATTGTGGCCAAGACATACCCTTTGAGACCCAGTTTTTGATTGTTGAGGCACGCGATGGTTCTAATGTTGAACAAGGAAGCAAAGATGGCATGGACCAATCTGCCTTATATGTTGTTTTCTTACCAATTCTTGAAGGTGATTTCAGGGCTGTTCTTCAGGGAAACGAGCAGAATGAGTTGGAAATTTGCTTGGAAAGTGGTATGAAACGAAACGTTTTAGTTTTTGTTTGATCAATTTATGGACATTTTGGCTATCTTTGAAATGGATATGAAAAAAAAAAATTGGTTCTTTACAGGAGATCCAGCTGTTGAGGATTTCGAGGGGAGTCATTTGGTTTTTGTGGCTGCTGGACCAGACCCCTTTGATGTCATCACAAATGCAGTCAAGTAAGTCTTAAATTTTGATACGCATTTATACGTTGGCAATACTAGTATCCTTAATTTCCATTCTTTGTCTGTGTCCAGTTTGAAATTTCAAGTCTAAGTCATTAAAGAATTGAAAACACATTTACATTAATTCCTTTAGAATCTTAGAAGTAAAATTCTTATATATATATTTGTTTCATATAGCACTTAAAGGCTTAAATCTTCACCCTCATGTATTAATTCTCGAGCCTATCTTCTTAAATGTTTTTAATATGTACACGTTTTATTATAGAGTTTGACTTAGATATGCAAAAATGATATTTCCTTATACATATCTGAAATTTATTTTTATTTCAATTATGAACAGGACTGTTGAGAAACATTTACAGACATTTTGTCATCGTGAGAGAAAGAAGGTACACTTTCCCTCCTTCAGAGTATCCTCTGGCTTAACTAGGTTTTTGTACATTATCATACTTAACTCTATAACTTCTAATTTCTATATGTTATATGGTTCAGATGCCAGACATGTTGAACTGGTTTGGCTGGTGTACATGGGATGCTTTCTATACTGATGTCACTTCAGAAGGCGTGAAGGAAGGTTTAGAGAGGTATCTTCTGTCTAGCTTTTCTCGCAATTAGTTTTGTAGTAAACTTAGTGGTAATTTTAGCATTTTCCTAAAATTTCCATGGTTCTGGCATTAGAAACGATGCTAATTAGTAAAACTATTGCAGCTTAGAGAAGGGTGGGATTCCTCCAAAGTTTGTTATAATTGATGATGGATGGCAATCAGTTAGCATGGATCCGACTGGTTTTAAATGCGAAGCTGATAACTGTGCCAAGTGAGTGCTTGATCCAATAGACTTTTCTGTTTGTTTTGCCACCTTTCCTTTCTTTAGCTAACAATAGTTGCTGTTTTGGTATTGTTCTTGTCCTTCAGCTTTGCAAACAGGTTGACACATATCAAAGAAAACCACAAATTTCAGAAAGATGGTAAAGAGGGTCACAGGATAGAGGATCCAGCATTGGGACTTTGCCACATTGTTGGGGAAATCAAGGATCAGCATGCTCTAAAGTAGGTTTTTCTTATTTAGATTTTCAAATCTTAGTGTTGCACCTATTATTTGATAAGGTATTTATGCTTTTCTTTGTGAATTTCCAGGTATGTCTATGTGTGGCATGCGATAACAGGATATTGGGGTGGTGTTAAACCTGGTGTTACTGAAATGGAACATTATGAATCTAAGTTGGCCTATCCCGTTTCATCTCCTGGGGTTCAATCAAATGAGGATTGTGATGCTTTAAAAAGCATTACAAAAAATGGGCTCGGCCTTGTGAACCCTGAAAAAGTTTTCAACTTCTACAATGAACTCCACTCATATCTGGCATCAGCTGGTATTGATGGTGTCAAAGTTGATGTTCAGAACATCCTTGAAACTCTTGGGGCAGGCCATGGTGGGAGGGTTAAACTTGCTAGAAAATACCATCAGGCCTTAGAGGCGTCTATATCCAGAAACTTCCCTGACAATGGAATTATTTCTTGCATGAGTCACAACACAGATGGTTTGTACAGGTAGTTATTCTTTTGAAATCCTGCTTTTCCTTTTCTTGACATTAACACTCCTTTAGAGTTTCAAACCATATTGATTTGTTTTGCCTTTGGTATTGTATAGTGCAAAGCGATCAGCTGTTATAAGGGCATCAGATGATTTCTGGCCAAGAGATCCAGCATCACACACAATTCATATTGCTTCTGTTGCTTATAACACCATTTTTCTTGGGGAATTTATGCAGCCAGATTGGGATATGTTCCATGTAAGCTAAAAAATTTGATTTTTTGGTTTTACTTTGAACTTTTAGATTACTGGTCAAGATGTTAAATTCTAATTTTAAAATTGTTTGGAATGATAGAGTGTACATCCAATGGCTGAATATCATGGAGCAGCTCGTGCTGTGGGAGGATGTGCTATTTATGTCAGGTAAGATCTTTGCTCATGAACTTATGCTAGCTCTGTAACATGAAATTACAGGTTTTCTCATATTAGATATATATATGGTGGTGCAGTGACAAGCCTGGACACCATGACTTCAATCTCCTAAAGAAGCTTGTACTTCCTGATGGTTCTATATTGAGAGCCAAACTTCCAGGAAGACCAACACGGGATTGCTTGTTTTCTGATCCTGCCAGAGATGGAAAAAGGTAAATAATGATAACAGTGATGATTGGCCTTTGGACTTAACAGAATTTCCACCCTGATAAGAATCTGTCATCCACTTTCCACAAATGCTGTGTTTTAGGGTCATTTATGTTTAACTTAGCTCTTGATTGTGCAGTCTTCTAAAGATTTGGAATCTCAATGAGTTTAATGGAGTTGTGGGAGTCTTCAACTGCCAGGGAGCTGGCTGGTGTAAGGTTGGAAAGACGAATCTTATCCACAATGAAAATCCCGGAACAATTACCGGGGTGATTAGGGCTAAAGATGTTAATTATTTGCCGAGAGTTGCAGATGATACATGGACTGGGGATACTGTTATATTTTCCCATCTTGGTGGTATGTATATTTATCCTTGATTTTGTCATTCGTACAATAAAACCTAATAAGGAACGGTTTAGCATTTAGCCACAATACATCATGCTACATAACATTTATGTAATATTTAAAAATTAAAAAAACTGCTTACTGTTTAATTCTTCTAATGAAATTTTGTCGACCTAATTGCAGGAGAAGTAGTTTATCTTCCAAAGGATGCAGCAATTCCAATCACACTAAAATCCCGAGAATATGAAGTTTTCACAGTGGTTCCCGTTAAGGAACTCCACAATGGGGTAAAATTTGCTGCCATAGGTTTAATCAAGATGTTCAATTCAGGTGGAGCCATTAAAGAAATGAATTATGATTCTAAGACAAATACAAGTGTTGCCTTGAAAGTTCGAGGGTGTGGCCTATTTGGAGCTTATTCATCAGCTAGACCCAAGAGGATAACAGTTGATTTGCAGGAAGTAGAATTCAGATATGAAGAAGGATCGGGTTTGGTCACCATTTCTTTGAGAGTTCCAGAGCAAGAGTTGTACCTCTGGAACATATCCATTGAGCTATAAATTGAAATTTATGTACTGCAGTATTAGGGGTATTTAAGTTTTGTCCTTAAGAGTCCATTCACCATTTGAGGGACTCACTAGGTCTTTAGGAGAACATGGTGGTATCTTGTGGTTGTAGATTTACCTTGTATAACATATTGTTCAAAATAAATGATAAATCTTGTACCAAAGACAAGCATGTTATTCACTTCTCCTGTTGCAAAAGAATGATAGGAGTCCAACTCTCAAATTTTGAGAAGGTTTATAGGACTAGGTGGTTATGTCTAGCAGCACAATTTGTACCTCTAACCATGCTATTCTAATAATCTTACTAGCCTTGTTTTGTCAATTTTTTTGGACAAGTCATAATCCATGGGGTTGATATTACAAATTATACCACACAAGCAAAAAAACTTCAAAGTATTAGAATTTAAATTTAATAATACCAAATAAAATCATTCCAGTATTAGAATTTGAAATAGACAATACCAAATAAAATCGTGCCATAGATACTACAAATTCAATTAAAAAAATGCGATAAATAAGCTGCTTGTAAAATGTACTAATCTTATACCATCTTAGTCCTTGAAGCATCATTTGGGGGGTGGATAAGGGATGTTGCGGGAGTCATAATAATGTGGATAGTGAAGAACTTGGGCAGGACCTGGTTGACCAGGTTGGGGACCTGGTTGACCGGGCTAGTCTCTTGGCATCATTAAATTAGGGCCAAATTGTGCCTGAAAAATAAAAATGATCACATATAAGTTCAAATGATCTTTTTCTACATTATATTAGCATCTTAAACAGTAGATCCAATAATTACAATGAATTTATTCTAATTAAATTAAATAGAATAACAAATTAGATATTAATAACCGAACAAATAGCATAAATAAATAGATAATTAAGTGTGTGGAAGGATAGTTGGTACGTACTGGGCTGGTAGTATACAAGGAACCATCAAATAAGCAATCTGGGAGTGGCTCCAACTGATTTGTTAGGAGTCTTCCTGTATTTGGAGGTGGCAACATTGCATAGTCCTCCCTGCAGATGCATAAGTTTTTGCCTGAAAATGAACACCGTATTTTCAGTCTTAAACAAATATCATAAATGAATAGATGATAAGTTGAAAGCATCAAATGAGTAATGTGGGGTGGCTCTAACTGATTTGCTAGGAGTGTTCCTGTTCTTGGTGGTGGCAACATTGCCATAGTACTCGTAGATGCATCAGTTTCTGACTATAAAAAAAAACACGTATTTTCAATTTTAAACAAACATCATAAATAAATAGATAATAAGTGTGTAGGGGATAGTTGATGAATTCATTGTTACGTACTGAGAGCAAGACCACAAGAACCAACAATTAGATTCTAGATGAATACCCTTAAAACTGTTTTCTATGATATATTATTACCTTAATCAGTAGTACTAATACTCATAAAGAATTTATTTATTGAGCAACCCAGACTATTACACAACAGGTTGTAACATCAAAGACATCAAAAAAAACAAATAATCGGTTGGGAATAGAACATTTGAGCTATACATATTGCTATTGATGCATCTTCCTCTCCTCCATAGCAAACAAATTCTTAAATCAATAACCAAATGAAACTAAAATAATTAAAGAAGCATCTATCTGATCTAAAAACCTAAGCTATTTAACACAAATATCTCATAATAATCAGCCATTGTTGGGTAATTCAGTGAGATTACTAACAATGCTACTTATTAGCTTAACTGTTATAGATAGCTTGTATTATCATGACAGTCATGCCCAAATCGAAAAAGCTAGAGCCTCTAGGAAGAGGCAAAATTTTAAGATTACTAATTTAGTTCAGGGCCAACTAAATGTTTTGCAATGCATGATAATTGATCCGTGACAAGTTAGCATCAATGGATTACCGTCTTATTTATAAAAAGTAGAATCACTATTGCTTATTCATTCGGTGTCGTTTCAAACTATATATAGGTACGTGTCACAGCCTACATTAACACTAATCAGAAACTGCCACATAAGATTCAACCTTGACACCTATTAAACACGTACTCAAGCTCCGCCACCATGTTCATATAT
Source organism: Castanea sativa (assembly GCF_040712315.1). Lineage (NCBI taxonomy): Eukaryota > Viridiplantae > Streptophyta > Magnoliopsida > Fagales > Fagaceae > Castanea > Castanea sativa. Next base: position 1,225,809 of record NC_134018.1, on the reverse strand, counting down.
AACACCAACACAATTACACAATCAAAACAAAACACATCACACCATAGAAGGAGCTCTAGAACCATTAAAATGGCTGAGAATCGAGAGATCTTTATTAGTGGACATGAACACCAACGACATGTACATGGGAGTCAAGCCATAGGAGGACCACTTTTGAGCACGATGGGGTTGAGTTTCATAGCATCAATGGCAATCTTACTTGTTAGCACACCTCTGTTGCTGCTCTTCAGTCCTATAATCTTCTTTGCTGGCCTTGTGCTTGCGGGAGCTGTGGCTGGGTTCTCTGTGGCTGCACTCATGGCAATGAGTGGTTTATCCATACTTGAATGGGTTTTTCACCAAGTTAAGGGCAGAAGAGACGTGGGAGTTGGAGAAGGAAGTACTGTTAGGGAGAGAGGGAAGGATTGGACTGGTTATTTGCATGAAAATTATCCATATAATGATAGGAATCAATATAATATATATCTTTGCCTATTAATGCTAGCTTGTTGTGTGTTCTATGCTTGTATGTGCTTGCTTTTATGTAGGTGTATGAAGGAATGTTGATGCTTTCTTAATTATAGTAGATATGATAATGAAAATAAAATGTGTTGTGCTGCAAAGGGTTCTACATGTATTTGAAGTTTGATGAATTTTGTTTACTAGGAGCCTGCTTCGATGTATTCTATTTGTGGTTTAATGCAATATCTGTCTGTGCATCTATCTTTATTCATGTTAAGCTTTAGTTTGATATAGCTTATTTTCTGTGACTTAGTTGGCTTAAGTAACCCACTAGAGTATCTCTAATATTTATTGTAAAAAACCGACTGGACAAATTATATTACTTCGCAAAGTGATCATTTTAAGTTACTTATTTATTTTAGTTTTTAGTGATTAAAAGTAAATATTTTCAATTTTTTTTAGGGATTAAAACTGCTTATTGTTAAGGTTTAGAGGTCATGGCTTTTGGCTTTTTTTTTTTTCTTATACAAGGGAACATAAGATACAGCTTAAGTACTCTATCAAAGGAATAGAACTTGAGTACTCTGGCTGCATTTAGATAGCTTATTTTGGGCAATTTCTTTTACTATTTAGCTTATTTTTGCTATTATTTATAAGTCTTGTTTTACTTTTTAGTACTATTTATGAGTTATACTGTACTATTTCAACTGATTTTTAGCTTAATTTATCGTACTTTTAGCAAAAACTTTTTAGTCTCAGCTAAATAAGCTATTTCAACAAAAAAATTTCAGTTTTTGCCAAATAAATTGTTCTCAAACGGATATGTTTTGCCCTTGATTTAATCCTTCAACGAACAAGGTAATTGAAAAATTGTCTTTTTGAAGAAGAGCAAGACTTAGGTTACCTAAGTTTTGTCCTTTGGAGAATTCAAAAACATTGTAAAAGTTACAATCAACGCAATTGAAAAGTCGTCTTTGGAGAATCTAAAGGCATTGTAAAAGTAAACTTAGAAATTAAGTTACTATGGTTGAATTAATTAAAGAATTGAAATTAAAATACCTAATAAGCTGTATTTAAATTCGGTCAAATCTATGGGTTCTAGTTAGCTCAACTGGTAAAGTATCTTATGGTTGTATAAGAGATACCATAGGTTGAAACTCTCTCAAAAAAAAAAAAAAAATTCGGTCATATCTTATATAATCAATATAATAAAGTTCAGGAGCAGGTTTGAGTTTTTTCAAAACAATAAATTCCTTCGGAAAAAGGAGGATTAGGAAAGTCTTTATTGACTCTGTTTTCTAAATAGAAAATTCATATTGATTGCAGTTTTTTCTGGCAATCAAGGGTAGGGGTGGCAAAATTTGACACGACCCGCGAATCCGACACGACACGACACGAAATTAGCAGGTTATGGGTTGAGGCTTAACGGGTTCGTGTCATATTCGGGTTGACACGACTAACCCGTTTAATAAATGGGTTGGGTTAGTGTTGAACACATAGAACCTGTTTGACCCGTCTGACCCGTTTAATTAAATGATATTTTACCAATATACCCTTCAAACTCTAGGTATATAAACTTATTAGTTGTTGTGATTTATTTTCTTTGACATATTGTGATTAATTATTTGTGATATTGGGATATGTTTTAATTTTGAATGATTATTTGTGATGCAGTTACTCGTTAGTTCTGAATTTTATATTAAAAATATTTATTTGTTTGTTTTTTCATTAATTTTTATTTTTCATTTTGATAAAATCTGATAAACAGGTCGACACGACTGACCCGTTTAATAAATGGGTCGTGTTAGGGTTGAAAAATCTTGACCCGTTTAATAAACAGGTCGGGTTAGTGTTGACCTATGTAGTCGAATACTCATGACTTGACACAACACGAACCCGACATGCGAACACGAATTGCCACCCCTAATCAAGGGCATGCGTTGCAATATGGGGTAAAAAGAAAATTGAGGCCGAGCGGTAAATTATTAGGTAATTTTAAAGAAGTATTATAAATGTGTATTTTTTATTTTCACATAATTATAGGTTTTATTAATTAAATTTATAGTGAGACTCATAATTTATACGAAAGAGAAAAGTACGCATTTATAACATTCATGAAGTATTTAATAATTTTTTGAATCCATTTTAAATTAACACTGAAGCTCAAACTCATACGGCAATAAGCTCAAACTCATGCGGCAATAAAAGTGGCGTCGTCACCAATGGACCCAAGTGACATTTACCCATTCACTCACAACAACAGGCCCAAGTGATATTGATGTTTCTCCAAACCGATGGACCCAAGTGACATTTACCCATTCACTCACAACAACAGGCCCAAGTGATATTGATGTTTCTCCAAACCGGTTTTTTGTATTTTCAATTTTGTTATTATAAGTACACATTGAATTTTAAGGTGTACACACAAAAAATCACATCATTATTCACATATAGATCTCTCCAATTTAAAGGTTTTTGTAATTTGTAATTTATATTTTATTTTTATTCTTTTGTAGATGTAAAAAATAGAGTCATTTGGGAAAAAAAGTGCACTTCAATAAACAAATATTAAAATGCTGTGTATATGAAACTGGTCAAAAATTAGAAACTAACATGTGCGTGCAAAGGGGAAGTTTTATAGAAAACTATTTTTAAATGATATTTGATTATATATATACACACACACACAAATAATTAGAATTTTAAGGTATAACCAATAAAAATATTCATCTTAACTATGTAACCCAAAAACAAAAATTGTATACATATACACACTAATATTATATTCATGTGATGCATGGATTAAGTAAAAATTATATGTAAATTAAGAAAATATTTTAATAATATAATTCAGCTTGAATAATGAGTAATGAATCCTTTTTTAAAATTTCTTCAAATTACATAGCCAAAAAAAAAACCTAAAATATAATAAATATGAACCCTTATAACAGGGTTTCAATTAAATAAACTATGATAATATTTAATAAGTTTAATGTCTCCCACGATAAAAATAAAATTACCACCGCGCATCCTTGGTGTGGTGGTCACTCCACCAGTATAAATGCTTGTGGAGTGTGGAAGACAAGGGCCGAAGTTTAAGTCTTTAGAAGGAAGTTTCACACACATATATATTTAAATTGGGCTAGGGTAGAAATTTTATATTGTATCAAACAAAAATTACGTTATACAATTTTTAATATTTTTATAGTGCACTTCATGACATTAAAAAATAATTAAATAAGATGAGAGGCCACGGCAAGTATAACACAACTTTTACCTAATATTTTACTTTAAATCCTATGGTGTAAGGGTTCAAAAAAATCAAACCCTCTAGTTTTAGAGGCAACAAATTAAACCTTATGATTTTAAAAAGTAATGGATTAAATTCCATAGTATCAAAAGCAACATATTAGACCTTGATGTTTTAAAAAGTTATAAATTAAAACCTATAAATTCAAAAGTAAAATATTAAACCATGAGATTGAAAAATGTAAAAAAATAACTCATGAAATTATGTTAAACTTCAAACACAATATAGTTTTACTTAAATGAATCGAGGTTTAATTTGCAAATTTCATAAGATTTAGGATTTAATTTGTTATTTTCTAAACTACATGATTTAATTTGTTACAACCCTTCAAATATGAGATTTAAAATATAATTTTCCAAATTTATAATATATTGTATGATTTGGACAAGCAAAGTAATATATTATATGGTATCTGCTCCTGATAATATTTTTTTATCATCAGGCCAATCTTTGTAATACATAGCATACTAGTTGCTAATCCATGCGATGCACGGAAAAAGGTATTAAGTATGATATATAATTTAATCTTTTTATGAACATATATGATTTAATCTTGATTTATTTGACTAAAATCACATAAATTGAATTTATAAATAACACTATATAGCTAAAATATATATTAACAGTAATATGTTATAGAACTATAAATAAATAAATAAATAAAAAAAAGTAGCATGAAATAGATAATTTCATCCATTGCCACGCCCTTATTTCAAACTAGCATTGATAAGCTTCATAGTAGTTAGTATTGTATGATACTAGATACATATCATACGATATGTATCGTATCGTGTGTAAAAAGTTTCGTATTATATCGACGTATCATAAGTATTTATGAATTGTACGATACAGTGTGCGTATTGTATGAATCGTACGATACAGTGTGCGTGTTGTATGAATCGTATCGTAAAATCATACGATAACAAATACTTTAAAATGAGATTTTTTGTTAAAATTTGTACTTTTATTTAAATCTAACAAGTTGTTAGACTTGTTTTTAACATAAAATTATTAGTTTAATTAATTTAGCCTACTAAAATAACATATTTATAAGTTTTTTTTCCTCTCTCTCCTACAATTGGACTACACGGTACACACTTACTCTTCACTTTAATATTTACAAATTTATTTTATATACTATGAATAAAATATTAATTGACAATAGAAATCTTTTATTTTTATCATTATTGTTATAAATTCAAGAAACTAGAATGCCAGAAAAATTTTATAAAAAAATTATTAAAATAAAAAGAACAAGAAAAGATAGTAAATGTTGATGACGAATGATGATGAAGAAAATTTTAATGAAGAAATAAGTTTGCAAAATTATAAACATGATGATAAAATTGACTTAGATGAGGTTGATTAGGCAATATGAGGAAAATAAATTATTATTTTTGGGTCATTTGTAATATATTATCACTTTTGAATTTAAGTAATTTGAATGTGTATGTTATAAACACATGCTAGTTTGATTTATTTAGTTAGATTATTAAATATTATTATATAAGTGATAAATAAATTAGTCATTAGTTGAATATATTCAAAATTTATAATGAATATACCTTTTATATATGTATATTTATAATTTTTTTATAAATTTTATTAAGTATTTGTGTATATTACGAGCAGTAAATTAAAATATCATTTTTATTGGTCTTAAGACAATTATTCTAGCGCACAAGTATACTAGAACAACAACTACAAAATTACAACTTAAATTTAAACGAACAATGAATTTTACAACAGAAGAATACTTCGTCTTGATTAGAATTCCCATTTAACCATACAAACTTCTTAGAACTAAAGACTTTTGGGTGAAGTTACTAGAGCCCTGCTCCTACAATGGTTTTATTATTCTTATCTATCCAAATGATTCACATTGCTAATGGAGTATCAAAAACAGTAATCTAATTCAATCACTTCAATGAGACTCATAATCTGATTGTTTTATTAAAAAGAAAAGGTTATAGATCTATGTAGAGAGGGGTTATAAATGCAAATTAAAACCAACCCTTTACCCACACACACACACACACACACACACAAAAAACATTTTTCCTGAATGTATGTGAAAAATACAAGGTGAGAGCAGAGGAGAGTCATCTGCCTAAAATAAACACATGGAAAAATGAAACGAACAGGAAGCATGAAGTGCCTCCACTATGACTCATCCATGCGATCGTTACGATTACAAGATTGAGATCTTAAATCCTAGGAATCTAGGGGCTGTTTGGTATGACATTATAAGCAGCATTTTTCAGTTTTTAAACAATATTACACATGTTTCTACACACTTTTTTATCCACACGTATTTCCAAAAAATACAAACAATATTACTAGAATAAGGTTACCAAACGGCATCCTAATGTTCCGGAAACTGAATCCTCATGTGCCTTAGGAAAGGACAAAACTGTGAAGTTGTCTGCAAGAAAAGATGAGAAGAAAATGGTTACATAACAACCCCCTCTTAATTAAATAAGGCACTGAAACCCCTTTTTCTTCTCTATTTCCTTTTCTAAAAATGAATTGTGAAGACTGAAAAAGGATAAGTGGCTTATAACCCAAGCAAGCCTCTCAATCCAAACAAGTGCTGAACAATTATTCTGGTGGTGGCATATATGCATCAGTCCATAACTTTGGATCTAACTCAACTATTCTATTCCCCTTCTGACTTGAACTCACGAACACATCAAATAGATTTTTCTTCTTTTTAGTTATTTCAATTTCCCCTTTTTAAAATTAAATATTAGATTTTTCTGACTTGAATTAACGAACACATCAAAAAAGGATGATCCTAAAGTTTAGGATGTCTCTGGAACGACATATTACAGGATTTACAAATGAAAAAGAAACAAAATTGTTTGCGTATGGAAAAAAAATTGCTGTTTTTTGGTGAATATAGTGCGCAATTGCCTAGAAATTATTAGGTGTTTTGCATTTTTTGGTTGGGTCCACAGCACTGTTCACAACCCAGCCAAACTTCAAAAAACGCGCATAAGCAAGTCAGTCGTGGATCCCACAGCACCATTCATAGTATAAAAATTATTTTGCTACAGTGTTTTTAGCAATAAGTTTTTAATTTTTAACAAAATAAGCAGTATATAAACAGACCCAATCTCAATTAACTTTGGTCCTTTTAGTTTGATGGCGAATTGTTTGTAATTGTAGGGGTCAAGTTTTGGTACTAAATTTTCTGCGCAGGGACAGTTAATAATAACTATTATATATTGGATAGACAATTGTATTATTCTCAACCTCTGTTCCTTTTGTTTTCCGGGTGCCTTGTTTGTAGTACAAAATTGTTTGCGAAGGAATACTAGTCAGTATTGTTTGGCGAATAACAACATTAATTCTCAACCTTGGTCCTATCCTTTTCATGATAAGGAATCAAGGATGCGTACTCAATTATGCGTAGCTTCTTGTGGAAAATGTTTGGTTGATTGATGAGGAATTTGGCTGTCATTGGCATTGGATTTGATGGTATTAAAATGCCTGGTTTGTAAAACCACTATAATATCTCTAATATTTATTGTAAAAAAGCGACTGGACAGATTTTATTACTTCACAAAGTGATCATTTTAAATTTTTTTTAAAGCTTTTAGTGATTTTTAGTTTTTTTAGGGATTAAACTACTTATGGATTAAGACAAGGTTTAGAGTTCATGACTTTTTTCTCCTAGGATGAAAGTGAAAGTTTAGTTAAATATAACCACTTGGCTAAATCTTAAAAGAAGAACCTAAAAAGTAACATCTAATTTCTGTATCTAAATTTTGACTTTGATCTAATTGGTCAATGAATTAATTGAAAAGTTGTCTCTAAAAAGAAAGAAAAACATTGTATAAGTCAGCTTAGAAATTAGTTATTATGGTTTGGTTTAAGTTTGGTAATATCTTTCTTTTTTTTCTTTTTTTTTGAAAAACACGCACACATAGAGAAAGGATGAGATAAGGTAATAATTTGGTAATATCTTATGTAATCAATATAATAAAGTTGAGGAACCTGTTTCAGTTTTTTCAAAACAATAAAATTCCTTTGGAAAAAGGAGGATTAGGAAAGTCTTTATTGACTCTGTTTTCTGAATAGAAAATTCAATATTGATTGCAGTTTTCTCTAGCAATCAATTGCGTGCAATTTACTGGGGTGGAAAATAAAATTGAGGCCGAGCCCAACTTTTTTGGAGCATTAACTAACATTGAAGCTCAAACTCATTTGCAAGAATTCAACCTAACAATTAATTTTAGATTCGGCTAAAAATTATTGAACTGAAATGGAGGGACCTATCAACAGTTGACATGAAAATTGAGCTATAATTATAGACTTGAAATGGGAGGTCATTATCATTAATTTGACAAGGCAAGTCATACCCACTTATTACAATTCCCTTTTAAAGGGCTAGAAATCCACTTAATAGCAATTCACACCATATATTTTATGAACTTAATAAATAAATAATTAAGGACCCACTAATTGTGACCCCTACTTTTTTTTTCCTTTTTTTTTATGAAAGTGACCCCCTACTTAACGAATTGGAATCCTTCAAAAAAAAGGAAACAATTATCATTTGGATGTCAAAAAAAAAAAGAAAAAAGGAAGGAAACAATTATTTAAGCTGTATAATATATATTGTATTATCCTTGTCTCGAGTCCACAAGCCAATGTCGATGCTCGAGCTTTTAGCTCGGTTCCCTTAGCCAACCCAAGTTGAGACTTTGACCGAATTTTGACCGCACGAGAGTGATTGTGCAAAACATTGGCGATTACTTATTAGGACACCACTTAAATTTTGCATCACTTATTTATTTTATTTTATTGATATGATACGATAAATTTAACTATGCTCGCTTAAAAAAAACTCTCTAAAGAAAATAAAACTATGCTTGCTTAATGATTATTGTTCTTTATTATTAAAGTTCAAAATACTAATTGCCTCAATTCGAATCTATTCTATGACAAAAGTTTTTATATAATCAAACTAATTGGAATCTATTTTCACTTTTTTTTAAGAGAGTTTCAACATATGGCGTCCGCTCTTAATGATAGTTCTTTATCATCAGACCAAGACACCAATCAGTTTTTGGTATAGGCGGGGATTGAACCCCAGATCTCTTAGACAACCATCAGAGATTTTACCAATTGAGCTAATTGGAACCCACTATTTTTACAACTTTTTTTTTTTTTGAGATGTGTGGGCTACCCATCCATTGTGGGTGGGGGTGCCCCTTAACCCAAGGGCAAGGGGCATGTTGAATATTAGACTCCATATTGGACAAATCAACATATAAACCACATCCCATCTAGGCAATCTCGGCATACATCTAACCATTTTAATGCCCCAACTTGGTTACAAGCTTACGTTACTAAGCTTGGCTTTTCACAACTTATTTTAAATGTGTTGAACAATGAAGATATATGAGTGTTACATTATTATTATTATAAGTCTGAATTTGATAAGGATGGGGTGTAAAACATGAGTTTTACATCATCTAATAAAAAATTGTCATATCAATTTTTTACGTAAAACTTAATATATCATATCACACATAATAATATTTCAATAAATTCATAGTTAAGTTAGATTTTCAAATGAGTATTAGAATTGATTGAGTATGATTGTGCCTATCATTTAATATGTAATATGATGATATGACATGTTGGGATTGGAAGGGTAAAACTTGGATTTTACACCACATCTTTATTGAATTTAATCTCTATTATTATTTTGATTTTTGGGTTAACTAAATTTATTGTAATTTTTATTGACATCATGTTTCTGAAATTTTACCGTTGCAAGAGTTTAAAACATTGTTTATGTTTTTAGTTTAGAAAGCAACTTATTAAGGTATAACTAAATTTTATAATGAAAACTAAAATAGTGTTAAAGTGTTGTAATGTTTGAGATAGTGTCCAAAATGTTTGGCAAGCAGACTTAAAAGAATTCTTTCTTGTATTATCTCAGACAACCAAAATAAGCGCAAAAAATTGGCAGTAGTCATTGCATTACATTGAAAATAAGCGCTAAGGAAAAATACATCAAAATTGGCAGTAGTCAAGCTCATGCTCAAGGCTATGAGTGGTGGAATGGTCTTATTTGAAGCTTGTAATGCTAAAAAATGAGGTTTGAGCAAAAGTGGATGGATATTGTCATGACATGCTTTGCTTCTTCAATGGCTCTCAAACAAGATTGATCCAATCATAAAGAGGATTTTGGTAAGGAGATCTTTTGCCTCCTTACCTTTTTTGCTTATGTGTGCTAAAGGTCTCTTTGCATAGCTACCTTAGAGGAGGTTTATGTTCTCACTTCTCACAAACACTCTCACTACATATGAAAAAAGCGTTGGGGGCAAAAACCAAATTGTGAAGAGACCATCATGTTTTTTTAGCATGAATGCCTCTTGATATACAGAGAGACATAAGGCGTGTTATGGGAGCATTAGACTTAAGATAGTTAGACCCTTCAGAGAAAATATTTCAGGTTGCCTTGCCTCCAATGATTGGGAGGAGCAAAAATAAAGCTTTTGATGAAATTAAGTTTAGGATTTTGGAAAAATGATAAATGGTTGGAAGGAGAGATTACTATCTCAAGCGGGATGAGAAATTTTTATAAAAGTTGTGGCACAAGCTATACCAACATGTGTATTGAGCTATTTTCGTTTTCCAAATGGGTTATGTTCAGAGTTTAATGGCATAACGGATAAATTTTTGTGGAAGCAAAGGAAATAAGAACAGAATTCAATAAATGAGCTGGAATTTTCTAATAGAATTATTCTAGAACCATAATCTATTTCATACACATTTTCACAATTATTTGTTAGTTTTGCATGAACCCACATCTTTTTCTCAACTACTTATAATCAGATACATCAAATAATTGTGAAAATGAGCGTGATATAAGTTTTAATCCTATAATTTTTCTGAAATAATATGTGTTTAACCAGATGTGAGGGTAGCCAAGCAAGGGTAAAGACTTATGAAAAACCCAAACTCCATTTTTTTGTGTTTTTAAATCCAAATATTTTTCAAATTGGTCAGTCTTGGAGGCTAGGGTCCTACCATACTCCTCATATGCCCCTAGCATAGCATTGCCCAAAGCTAGGGACATTATTAGGAATGGGTCACGACTCACTCAAGATGGCGAATTGGTAAAGGGGATAAGGTGTGGATTTGTCAAGACATGGACCATCTCCAGCAACATACAGACAGGCTTTATAAATGTCCCCACCTCAGTTTCTCTATGAAGATTACTTGTGTAAGTGATAGAGCTTATAGACCAATGAAACCAAGTTTGCAATTTTGATATTGTAAGCGAGACCAGGTCTTCCCACCATTTGAAACCATGACCTGAAGATAGTTTAGTGTGGACTGGCTCGACTAATGGTGCTTTTGGCTTTGATCTCTTTTAGCGTTACAAATAAAGATCAAAATCTTCACATTGGAGGCTTGTCAAGTTATTCTATTCTACCCACTAGTTTTTTTGTTGGAATGCTCAAGTGCTATATGTTCATATATATCTCTTTGTTGATTTGATTTGAGATATATCTCAAATCAAATCAACAAAGAGATATTGCACTGAGGTTGGCTTCATTGCGGATGACATAAATGACAGTTGCTCAGATTATTACATAGATTCTATTTTCAATTACTACTAAGAGTTGTTATTTTTTTTTAATTAATTAATTAATCAAAAAACTAATCTATCGTTTTCCATTAAAACTAAAGTTTAACAAACCTGATTTTTTTAGATGAGATTAACTCATTTAAACATACTTTTACATTGTTTGAATATTGAATAGATTAACAAATTAAAAGTATTTTTTGTTTCCTTTATTTTTATTATTTTGGGTAAAATAAATTTTTTGTTTTTGAAATTTAATCCATTTTGGTTTCGCCTTTTTAAGAAGTGACAAACAATTTGGGTATGTTTGGTATGCTGTAATAGTTCCTGTAATGGAATAGTTATTTATGTGCAATAGCAATTCGGTCATTTGGTTGCATCTTTATCACATGGATAGTTATTACATAGGAATAATTATTCTTTAAATTGAAAAATAGTTATTCCTTTTTAAAATTAATGTAATAGTTATTCCTTAGTGCATATAATAAGTTTTAAAATTAATATATTTCAAAAATATAAATTTTCCTTATACTTCATCTTTTATTAGTTTTCCATATGTAACAACCAAATTTATAGATAGTAATAGTTATTTCATTACAATGTCTTCTATTTTTAGTAATAAAAATTACTATTCCTGATATAATCTACAATCAGTATACCAAACATGCCCTTATAGTCTCTGAAAATTTAAAATTCCTACCAACCAAGTACTACCATCTGTTAAATAACTTTCTTAAAGTTAAAAGGTGATTTAACATAAAATTAAATGAAAAATAGTGAAAGTGATTTTTTTTAATATTAAAAAAAAAAACCAAATTGTACCTTCTAAAATTTTGGAGCAACAATTGACCTTAAATCAAATTCTAGAAGCCAAAAATATATTTGGACATTTAATTCTTTCTATACAAAGGCTAATGAAGGCTTAGAAAGTTTTTTTTTTTTCAATTTATTTATTTTGGCTATATGTAATTATGTATCTTAACTTATCCATAATTGATAATAAAGCAGAATGGAAAGGTCCATCATAGCCTTCATATTGACCAAAATTTCTGATACGTCATAAACAAAAATTTGAATTGAATTGGAGTGGGGTTCAAAAAGTTAAATAAAAACTTTGACTAGAAGTTACGCCATGCATGAATCTCGGCAAGGGAAGTTTCCATCTTGGTCCGGACCAAAGAAAGAAACCCCTAATTTCCAATTTGTAACTATTAACGTGACCATTAATTCAGTGTGGATTCAAGATTGCCGAAATGTCTTCAATCAAAAAAGAAAAAAGATTGCCATCATGTCTTCTTCCCATTGTAAAAGAAATTATAATAATAGTTTGAATAAAAATTCTACCACTTTCAACTTAAAAAATTTAAAGTAGTATGAACCTTTCGAAAAGGCGACTTCTAAAGGTTCATTCTAAAAATATGTTTTTTCTTTTCTTAACATGTTTTGAAAATATGTTTTTCTCTTCGCAATTTCGTTATATATGATATTTTGTTTGATAGAAAATGATATGCAAATGTTGGAACTAGTGCAAACTGGACCTGTTAGGATGTGGATAAGTGATTAAATTATAACACGTGTTGTTATTTTAATGAGTATAGCGAACATGAGTATTAGACCCAAGCTGATTCTTGTAAAATAATATTAATTGGTTATTAAGATTTGAATGAACTTCCATTTTTAGTTTTTGGAATTTTAATAGTTGATTTGTTTTTAGTCTTCCTTAAAAAAAAAGTTATGAATTTAATAAGTTAGTCCTTCCGTAATCTCACCGCGGTATTATTTGGCCAAAATGAATCGTGATTGTCAAAGTTGAAGATTTTAAAAGGCCTTTTAGGTAGTTTACATTACAAAGTTAGGCTTTATATATGGACTTCAAACCTCTATGATAGATTGTTAGGTGGAGGTAGGGTGTCGGCGTGAGAGAAGCAACAAGTGTTAAAGTTTGAATTTTTATCTTATATGAATTTTAATAATAATTCATTAAATTTTATCACAAAATTCAGTTAATTTTCTTCGCATTTCTACTCTACTTTTATAAAAATGTAAAAACACACACAACGAATTTATGATATCAATTAAATAATCTAATATATTGGGAATATATTTTTCCAATTTTTTGTTTATACTTTTAACTTTTAAGCAAAGAAATACAGCAACAGTAGATATAATTTATTTTCTATTCCTATTATAATTTATATAGCATTGATCAAGGGTTATCGTTAATTAAAAAAAATTAAAATTTAATCAATTTACAATATATTTATTTATTAAAGAATTTAATAGTCTATGATAATTTTATTTCGAAAAAAAAAAAAGAACAATTGAGTTTAGTATAATAAACACAAATGTTTAAGAAACAATAATAAATATTTTACATAATACAAACCACGTATTTAGTTGTATAATAATATAACGAAAATTTTCGACATTTTTTTTTAATGATTTTCTCTTGTCTTTCTATATTAGCTTTTGAAAAGTTCTAATTTTTCTACGTCAACATTTTAATTTTCAGAATTATATACAAATTATTTCATTTGATTTTTGATATATTAATTAAATAATAGTATATGAATATTTTTCACCAAACATTTTCATGCAAAATAATTTACTATGATTTTTATGTAGATATTAATTATATAAACTTTATAAAATTTAATCTCCATTGTAAAAAAAAAAAACATTTCTTGAGAGAAATATCTTTTTTGAGAAACAAACCAAATCACTCATAAAACTAATTCGATAAAAGAGAACACAATTAAATTACATAATATTTTTTATATAAGAATCTATAATCTTATTCTTGTCATAATGGGATTTACCACAAAGGGTTGTGTGAACAGAGTGCACGTTAACAACAACTTTTTTATAGGTTTTTGTCTACATTTTGTAGTTTTTTGTCATTTTAAACAATTTCTTAGCAGTTTTCTTTTTATCTTTTTTGATAACCCTTTTAATAATTTTTTGTCATTTTTATTAAGTGAAACCCATATAGAAAAATCTTAACATGTACTACATGATACTTGTTAACATTTCTCTACCATAAAAAAAATATATATATATATATATATCCGTCGTTATATTTCGGAATCACCTAGTAATTTTCGGAAATATCAACTAAGGACTATTTTTATCTCTTTTTTGTATCTTTGATTGAATGACTAGTTTTATTTGTTTGACCACTTTCATGTAACACAAAACACAGTAAAAACGAGTCCATAGAACCTTAAATTTGGCCCGTGGTTTGTGGCAAAGATCTATGAGTGTTTGACCTGCACTATCAATGGTACAGATCATTTGGGTCTTATAAATATAAATCCCTCAAACCGTACTTTCTACTTATACCACAAATACAAAGACCAAAACCTGTCACCGTACTGCACAAAAACTCATTACTTATTTTGGAAAGTACATCTATTTTCATGTAACAGTTAACACACTTGTGTTTTTTTGGGGTAACTATTACTATTCATTCACACAAAGACTTTAATACGACCACCTTATCTTATCACATGTAAAACACATACACACACTGACACTTCAAACGCACTTCTTTCATTTTAATATATTAAAAAAAAAATTTTGAAAAAGAAAAATAGAGGCTAGGAAGTTTCTTGGAAAGTGCAGTGTGACAAGAGACGGCAAACACACAGTGGTCTTTAAACGGCAAAAACGGTGTACTTTCAGTTCGTGCATTCACGATGTAAAAGTACACCGTTTTTGAAAACTTATGCACAAATAGACAAAGAGAGAAAGAGAGAGGAGACAGAGAGAACAAGTTCTGGATCAAGGTGCTTGCTAGAGCCTAAAGATTTGCTTTTGATTATTCTGGCTCTTATAAATTGGAAATTAGGCTAATAGAAGTGGTAAAAGACTTCTATTTGTTGTAAAAACTCTTCTTTGTGTATGTGTTCAGTTCAGCCTGTTGTTTTTCTCATCCTATTTTGTTTTTTTTTTCTCTGTCTTTGTATAATTTTATCTGGGGTTTAATTTTATCTGGGGTGTGGAAAAAGATTAAATTTTTGAAATTTGTTGTTGATTTCTTGATCTGCAGGTGATTCGGAATTTCAGATCAGAGGACCCTAATTGGCAAGGTTCTTTTTTTTTTTTTTTACATTTATTTTTAAATTAAATTTAGATGCAAGAGATTATGGGGTTAGTTTCTAGTTGGGTTTGTTGGTGTGTTTTAGTTTGAACGTGATTTTAAAGATTTTGGTTATTAGGGATTTCTGTGTTGACATGAAGGATTGTGGAAGTTATGGTTTCTTATTATTTTAAAATATATACATATATGTTGTATGATTTTGGAAATGGTACGTAGACCCCACTTGCCAAAAAAAAAAAAAAACAATTTCAGGAGCGAAATGTTAGAACTTAGATACCTAAGCAAGTTTAGTTTGGTGCAGATAGATGTAATTCATAGAAAATGATTCTATAGATTAAGAGATATAGGATACATCTCAATATAAAGGTTTTTTTTTTCCCTTTCTTGATAAATAACTTGCTAATGTAATGGATTCTCAAAAAAAAAAAAAAAAAAAAAACTTGCTAATGTAATGGTTGTTTTTATGGTATCAGCTGCACCAAAGATTCTAGGACCTTGTTGCCTTGATGTTGAGGAAACTACATCTAGGCGATGCTTTCCCATGAATGTGGAAGAATTGTTGTGTTTTTAGTAGGAACAGATGGATTATAAGTCACAACCTGTCAGCGGCCAATCTCAGCTTGAAGTAAGTTTCAAACTTTGTTTCCATTTCTCTTTTTTGAGTGGTTCTTGATTCTCCCACTGTCCTTAATGCTATAACAACATTCTCAATTGACATTGCATGCATTCAGCTATGGTCATAGAAAAATTAAAGCATTAGTTTCTGGGCCAATTTGTGTATGGTAAGAAAATAATTTCATTTCGGGCATACAAAGCAACTTCTTGTACTGAGGTTTATGAATAAGGGATTTTTTTTTTTAATAAATTTTGTAATATATGTTTTTGGGATTAACAGATGGGGGCACTAAATGGAGAATCAGTGCATGAATCAGATGATCAGAGTCTTTGTAGCCCGGAAAAAGAAACTAACAAGCGTTCTATTCCCAAAATTGAAAGAGGATCAAGTTCTGGAAATTCACAAGCTAGCATTAATGTAATGTTGAGGAATGTGTATAAGAGCATAAAGATTGTAGTTTTCTCAAATAAACTCAACTTGCTGATCCCTTTTGGGCCAATAGCAATTCTTGTTAAGAAACTAAATGGTGGTCATGTGAGTTGTCCCTGCCTTGAATTGTTTGTATCATTTTTTAAATTTGTTTTTGTTCATTTTGTTGAGGTGGATTGCAGGCTTGGGTCTTCTTTCTAAGCTTATTGGGTATAACACCTCTGGCTGAGCGTTTAGGTTATGCTACAGAGTAAGGCTTTCAGTCTCTCTCCCTTTCTCTCCAAAGAATAAGAATTATTAAGTAGCTAATGTGTTGATTTTCACTCTGATTTAGGCAGCTGGCTTTTTTCACCGGACCTACAGGTAAAGTTTTTGTTGTATGTCAATTTAGTAGCTTTCTTAGTTATTCTTTTTCTTCAGTCCTGTTTTAGTATATAAGCTCAGAAATTCCAAAATTTCTTTTTTTATTTTATTTTTTTTTATTGGATGTTGGTATGCTTTTATAGTCTTTCTTGCAAGTACCATATATTTGTTTGTTCATTTATTTTCCCTCTGCCTTCCTGCTGATCTCATTGAGGTAATTAGACTTACAAAAAAAAAATCTTCTTGGCTAGTATGAGTATTAGTTTGATTCAAAATGCATTCTTGATCAGGAGAAGAACTTGATTTCTTCTTTGTCACCAACAATCTTGTTAAAATGCTATTGGGAACATATCTGTGAAGGGAACCTTTCTCTTTTGGGTTGTCTTTTTACATTTTTAGTTGCCCTTTTAATAAGCATATTCATGGTCATGTGAACGATTGAAGGGGGTAGAAATTGTATTAGGCAAGGTTCACCAGTCATACTTCATTGTCATATATTTTGTTGCTGCCTTATAAACTACATTGGTGTAATACTCCCACATTGTTGTCCATGCATGTTCCTAAAACATTTGGATTTAGTATTATTAGAGATTCTATGGTCCAAGAGGCTCAAACTCATAGTAGGCCCAATTACCCACGTACTTGTAGAGCAAGCTAAATAACCCTAGAGTTGGCTACTAGATAAACCCTATATTGGGTTCATGTATATTTCAATATAGAGAAGATGTAGCCGCCAATGGCTTTCCGCCACGGAAATAGGTTGTCAAGTTGAACCACGGTAATTCTTGCATCGTGGGCATCACCATCTACCTTTGCCATGCCATGAACCCAAAGTTTGAAGCTCCTCCATTGCTTGGTCGGCCTCCTGGATCTGGTCTTCTGTGTGAACTTCAGTTCACTATTGAAACTTGTACCAGCCAGCTTGTGCCATTGTCCTTTGGACCAAGTAAGCCTCATCATCACTAGAACTCCACTGAAATCACCCATAGCCGCCGTTAACCAATGAGTAAAACAGATCTCCTCACCCATCACATCCTTGTTTGTCACCTTTTGTGCTGTGCAGTGCCCTTGAGTCACATGGCGATACTAGGCTTACTCTACCACCATTTTTAATGGCTCGAGGGAAGCGCTAGCTGTATCTGTGCTTGCACCGCAAAAGGACTAGTCAAAGTTATAATTGGAACTCCTTACAATCACTTATAAACCCAAGATCTATCTAGCACACGCCAAATGTGGGACTCAACACAAGCTTGCACAACATACTCAAATAATATCCAATCAATCTAGGGCATCACACATACCATGATGGACCTAGACTCGCAACGTCCAACTTCATAAGTGGGCTTTTGAGCTTGTAAGCTCAGTCAACAACCATTCCAAAGTATGTGAGCCAAATAACCTAGTCCGAAGCTCAAATATTGCTAGTTATTAACACATACACACCACATGCCCTGACATCATTGAAGCCCAAATATTGCCAGTTATTAAAACAAACACGCCACATACCCTGACATCATTTAGGCCCATTCACCACTTATCATCAGGATAGGAGACCACATGTGCTTTCACATGCTGACAACTCCTTGAATTGCGCCATGTATGTTGGATACACAAACTTGTGTATGACAACTACATCAACACAAGCAGTGACATACTCCCATGCAATCTTGCCACATCATCTTGTCTCATGCAAGCATAACACGCTTGCATGTACATCACACATCACATGTGCCAAAATTTCAGATCATCCTGTGACTATGATCACTATTGAGCCTCTTAAGGGCACATATCGAACAACCGCTGGTGATGTGGTCCATGCTCCACAACTAAAGTCATTCTAGCTGTTGATATGCCAACGCTGTTTTCAGCCACTAGTCATGCTTCCATCAGTCGTCGCATTTTCTGGCAATTTGTGTTAGCCATGATCACTGACTGTTGTAGTCTACTGCCTTTGATATTTGTCTGGTGCATTCTAACATCGTCGCATTTTATATTCAAGATGTTACATTCCAAATTCAAACTTCCTCTTTGAGTTTTAAGGGTAGTGTTAGAGAGATACAAACCCTACATTGGGTCCCCATTGTAACATGTACTCAATATAGAAAAGATGTAGTTGCCATGTGCTGTCCAATGTAGACAGTCTGTTAGACCTAACCACATTAATTCTTGCTTTTGCCCTTTATTTTTTCTCCTCTTTTTGTCACTCAATTTCCTACAACAATTCTAACAAGTGTCATGTGCAATGTCTATTTTCATCTTTAGGTTAGTAATTAGTATTCTAGCTGCATTTTTTTTTAATGTAGTGAAATTGAACCTGCAGTTGGAGGCCTTTTGAATGCTACTTTTGGTAATGCAACGGAACTTATTATATCAATCTATGCACTGAAAAGCGGAATGGTGCGTGTTGTTCAATTGTCATTATTGGGCTCAATTCTATCAAACATGTTGCTGGTGCTTGGATGTGCATTCTTTTGTGGTGGGCTTGTTTGCCATAAGGAACAGCGGTTTACGAAGGTGGGTATTAGGAGCTTTTCTGGGGGGATTTATTTATTTATTTCTTATTTGTCTTGTATCTTTCATGCTAAAGCATAAGTGGTATGCAGGAAACTGCTGTTGTGAACTCTGGATTGCTGTTGATGGCAGTCATGGGCCTACTTTTTCCAGCTGTTCTTCATTATACACACACTGAAGTTCATTCTGGGCAGTCAGAGTTGGCTCTTTCAAGATTTAGCAGTTGCGTCATGCTTGTTGCATATGCTGCATACCTCTTTTTCCAGCTAAAGTCTCATAGGAATCTCTATGAAGCTCTTAATGAGGTTGGTTATGACTTTTTAAACATCCCCCCTCCCTCCAAAAAATCCAGATAAAATGTGTGTAAAATTTAGTACCATGTGTTCTTTATTGTATTTAAAAAAAAAAATTATTATATTTTTGGTAGAATTTATTGTTTTCTTACTACCAAACCAAATACACCAAACCAAGGGTGGAGCCAAAAAAGGGTTATTACCCTCTGAACTTCTTAACTAGTTTGATCCCCCCTGACCTAGCCAAAAAAAGTAAAAGCACACTCACCTTATAGAAACAGACCCTGACTGGAAGAAAAGAGGGAAAAAAATATCCATGCACCAAACCGTATCACTCTTTTACCCATTTCACTATTCCTAAGTAGCTCTTGTACTGGAAGAAGATCCATGTTGTGTTGTAACTTAAACAGTGAATGCTAGAAGATAAGTGCAGGCCTAGTACTGTGTAACTGTTATATTTCAGTTGAAATGAAATTCACGAGTTTCCTATAAATAAAAAAAATACAAAAAAGTAGCTCTTGTCCCACGTTTTGACCCACTTCACCATTCACAGCATTTTTCTGGTTTATGATTATCTTCTTCTTTTTTCTTTTTTTTCTTTTTTCAGGGTAATTCAATTAGTGGGTTCCATATTTAACACAATAATAAACCCTAGACTTTAGTTGTTAGAAGAATTGAGAAAGAAATGTTGAATATGGAACCCATTAAAGTAGGGTGCGGGTGCGGGTGCGGCAATTAAAAAATTATTAAAAATATTTTTATTTATATTTTTAATATATTGCTAAATATACTTTTTCACATTATATAAACATATATCAAATTTAAGAGCAATATCAAATAATAACTAGAATACAGAGAATGGGAGAGAGCCTAGCTGAAGAGTGAAGGCAGAGAGTGGGAGAGAGGCGCAAGAAAAATGAAGAGGGAGAGGGTTGGGTCTTGGTTTTTTTCCAAACGGTGCATTTGCACCTTTTTTTTTTTTTTTTTTTCTTCGGCCAAGTTAAACAGTGCGTTACGCACCTATTGTTGTTGTTGTTTTTTTTTGAATTTTGGCTGTATCGGCCGATTTCGCCGGTATCGGTGTTGCGCCTGATACGGACCGATTCGGGCCGAATCGGCCCGATTTCGCATGTGTCCCGATTTCGCATGCGTTGGCTTGAATCAACGCGTATCGCGCTGAAAAAAAATATTTTTTTTAATGTCTGACGCGGCACGGACGCACAGCCAGCGGCATCCCCTGCGCTTCCCCGTGTCGCGCCACGTCAGACGCGGGTGCGGCGGCCCAAACGCCGCACCCATGCTTCCCAGCATGTATACTACACTTTTTTTTTTTGAATAATTTGGTAATCGGGCGGGGGGGGGGAGGGACCTTAATCTAATGGACTAAGTAACTTGTTACCTTCTATATAGCTCAGATCACTTTTCAATGCTACATATATTTAACTTAGTGACCTATTGAGTCTTTACAAGGCACCTTCTTTGTATGGTGTATACTATATTTTCATTGTCATGTGGGAGCACTTCTTTTAGCTTGGATTGTTCAATTATTTAATTTATGGTGTGATATGTGGTATGAACATAGGATGGGAGTTCGATTGAAGAGGGCTCGAATGACGATGAAAGTGCTGAGATCTCAAAATGGGAATCAATAATTTGGCTTTTCATTATGACTACATGGATCTCAATCCTATCTGAATATTTAGTTCATGCAATAGAGGTAATACTTTCTTGTTAGTGTTCCTTTCTCCTTGAAAAATTATTATTTTAGTTCTTTGAAGGATAAATCTTGTTTTTTTTTTTTGGCTTAAATTTCTTTGAAGAATGTTACTAAAGGATATATATATAGTTTCCATTTACCCATTTTATTTTACATATATTAGCTGTTGCAATTCAATACTCTAAAGTCTAATAACATGATACTTTCTTTGGTCATGGTTATATGTTCATATCAAATGTTGTTTTGGTATATGGTCACTTTTCTATCATGTTTTTGGGCATTCACTGATCATAAGTGACATGGGGCAGATTTTCCAAATCTCTCTGTGCTTAGGGTGCGAAAGTTGGGGTTTTAGAAATATGGAATATTGCTTAGGCTTGTAATTTGTTTGTGAATGGGAAAAAGGATAGGATTGAATGGAATAGAAGGCTGCAATAGAGAACAAGCAGGTTGCAAGATTTCTTGGGCAGCAACAAATAATTGAACTTAAAAGACTTGTTTGATAGGTTACATTGTGAGTATTTGGTAGAGAAAGTATGTGGGTTTTACTATTTTAGGATTTTGACGTGTAAGTGGAATGTATCCATTTGGGTTGTGAAAAATGAAAAGCAAGAAGTTTATTGCTCTTCATGGGCTGTGTGAACAGCGACTTGAACAGTAATATCAGAGTGAGAATATTTTAGGTACACATCTTCAATAATGCATATCAGTCAGTTCCATTGATTGAGTTTGAATTGTTGAAATACAATGAAGCATTTTATATGGACTGATCAAGTTTGACTGTGACTCCTAGGAGATATGCAATCTAAAGGCTAAGAAAACCCAATAAAACTCTCATATTACTACCACAAACTCTTGAATAATCTTGACTGAATATGATTAAGAAAATAACTCCAGAAATAAAATTATGTGCAGCAATCATGTGAAATTCAGGATCTTTTTTGTGCATAAAAATGCCCATAATTCATAAACTAAAGAATATATCAAACACTGTTTAACCCAAATCAGTTGTAGAGTATACTGCCTGTATACTTGGTCCTCGTTTTTTCTCATTAATAAATTTTTTTTTACCTCTTTACTGATTAAAAAAAAAAAACCAAATTAGTCGTAATTGCAGACTAAAAAGGAAGGAGAGAGAGATCATTGTAGGCTCACATTTTTTCAACATTGCAAGTTAGTTGTAATTCCATTGATCATGTTTAAATTGTCTAAACACAATGAAGCATTTTTCTTAAACTGATCGACTCTTATTCAACCTAGTAGGACTGTGTCTTCTAGGATTGATTTGTAAGCTAATGGCTAAGAAAACCCAATAGAACAATCCTAATACTATTACGAACTCCAGAAGAATCTAGATCAAATGCAATTAAGAAAATAACCCTAAAAGTAAAACTATATGCAGGAATCTTGTGAAATTCCAGATATTTTTGTGTAAAAAATTGCCTTTAATTCATAAACTAATGAATATATTCACTTCAAAGAAAGCAACTTGACTCATATCCAATGACTGGCAATAAGTCTGGCAAAGGAGCAGGTGTGCATTAGTTTGAAAACTCATTTAAACCTTGGTGATTTGGGCAAAACCCTCACAAGTGTTTCACCAATCCCAGTACCATTTTTCTATCCTCCCCTCCCCCCTCCCCCCCTCTCCCTTTCCGTGCTTTTCATTTACTCTGCTGCCTCTTCTCTTTGATATTGGTGATTTTACTCACTTGACATGGTTGTTCAGATTACAATGTGTTGGGATTTCCCTAGTTTCTATGAGAAAGATTACCATTTTGCTATTGTAATTGAATGATTTATGAACATTCTGATTGGTTTGATCGTTTTGCAGGGAACATCTATTGCATGGAATTTGCCACTTACATTTATTAGTGTTATTTTGCTCCCTATTGTGGGGAATGCCGCAGAGCATGCAAGTGCTATTATGTTTGCCATGAAAGACAAGCTCGTAAGCTTTTGGACATTCATTTCTAACATTTTTATTTTTTTTAATTTTTTAGAATATAGTTTTAATAATCGAGTTTCTTCACAGGACATTTCATTAGGAGTGGCAATAGGATCATCAACGCAGATATCTATGTTTGGGGTAAGCATTAACCAGATGGGTTCCTTCTGAAACTATTTTATATTTGTACTTCCAAAATATAAGAGTTTGTTGACTTGAATGATATTTCATATTTTTACTTTTGAATCTGAATTGCATTTAAACCAATATTTTAAGCACTGAAACAGAAAATTGTTTCAATCTTCAATATATCCTCTAACCTTTACGTTCTTCATGAGTCACTAGATGTATTCTTTTTAAGGGATTGAGTAACTGACAAGTTCATAGGAACAAGAAAATGATAATTCTTGTTCTTCAGTTGCTTTGAAGTTCTGCTAAAATATCTCTTTCATCGCTAAAAGTATATTAGTAAATGGTGCACGATCTTCCCCTCCCTGGTCCTCTTTCCTCCAAGACAAAAGTGAATATAACAGAGGTCTCAATCTCTATCAAAACCAGCCATCTTCTAGAATTTGGGAATTTAGGCTTATTCAGCCTTTAGTTTTTCACCTCATTGGCTGTCCCAGCTAATGGATAAACTATTTAATTGGAAAAGAGAGCTGGTGATTATTATAATTACTATCATGAGTAATTTCTTCTATCTGAGCAGCTTTTGTTGCCACCTTTATTGGCTTGAAACTTGTACACTTTGGATGATATGCTCCTATTCAGACCTATTTACATGAATTTGATTTGTGTGATCTTTGTTGCCTGTGATGTGATGTGATGTTTATTGTGGCTCAAACAAGAAAGCCTTCAGACAAATTAAACAATATAAAATAAAATAAAATAAAATAAAAGAGATTAATTTAGAGAAAATAAGGAAAAGAACATCTTGTATGATTCATTTTGTCTTTGGAAGGGTCATTCATACAAGGTTGTTCTTTTTGTACTGATGATTATTCTGTTTAGTATAAATTTATTGAAGGTTTTCTTTTTTGGTGTCAATATCTGTTAAAATCATTATTCTATTGCTGCAGATTCCTTTTTCTGTGGTTGTCGGTTGGATGATGGGGCAACGTATGGACTTAGACTTTCAGCTTTTCGAGACAGCAACGCTTTTCATAACAGTCTTAGTCGTAGCCTTCATGCTGCAGGTTTGTAATTTGGTGACTAAGAAAAAAAAAACCTATAGTTTGGTCAAATGATTTTAAGAGAAGGAAGCGTTATAAATAATATTTGCCATGGTATGCTCTTGTATAAGCTGAATATCTTTATTATTAAAGAGAATACGACTCTTTGGTGTCCAATTTTCAAATGGTCGAAAATACCCTCCATTAATCACTCACAGTAAATTAAAAATACTTTGAATAATAGGGTCAATTAAGGAAAATAACATATGTCAAACACCTAATTTTTTAGGCCACATTTAAAATTTAGAACACAATACAAACTAAATGATAACTAGAAGTAGTAACCATAGTAACTTCCCACACTCCACTTTTTGCACTAACTACCATTTATAATTATCTATGCTTTTCTGATAAAAAATAAATGCACGTGCTTATAAGCTATAATGACTTTGTACTTTTGTGTTAAAGAAAAAAAAGCATTTGAACACAGGAAAGACTCCTGTGAAGAGGCTAGTAAGCATTTTAAATAAGTTCCAAATGCTTTCTGAGTTTTCTTTTTTGCTCAATTGTTTTTTAAATAAGTTTTGTGCCAATAATTTGTCTCTTAATCATTGTGGATTCCATTTTCATGATTGTTATTAATCTTTTTGTAATTTAGTACACAAATTCTTATGTGTTCCAAATGTTTTGTTTGCAGGAAGGAACTTCTAATTATTTTAAAGGTCTTATGCTCATTCTTTGCTATCTGATAGTTGCCGCAAGTTTTTTTGTACATGAAGATCCTTCTCAAGGAGGTCAGTTCTACATTAAAGCTTTAAGCTTTTCATGCTTAATTTTCATCATTTTATGAATACCTATATTAGAAACTATAACTGATGTATATGTTTCTGCAGATGACAACCAACCAAAAACATAGTCAAAGGAGCTATTGATTCAAGAGATCGATCACCAAAAGCTTTGGTTCATTCTAATGTATATATTTCAAATTTTCAACCGTTATATTTTTCCAACCTCCTGCTTGTGCTTGTCAGTGAATGACTTGACCGGTATCTTCATGTGCTCTCTTCCTCAGCTACTTCTTAAATGTCAAATGTTCATTTGGATCTGCAAGAGAGAAGTGTATTATAGAGAATTGAGATATTTTTTTGTTCTTTTAAAATAACTTGTACCTTTCCATTTTGACATTAAGGAGCATGCATCCAACAAAATTGATTGGTCATATTGTACACCTCATTTGAAGGTATAAAGTCATCATCATATGGATTTTGGAACATAAGGAAACCATCAGGACTGGTGCTAGATTTTTCGTTTTAGGTTATTATAAAATATTACCTTTAAAAAAAAATCATTGTAATGTTAGGGTCTTATTTATTTATTCATTTATTTTAATAAATCTTATCCAATCATGTCTGGCATATGTTGTAATGGCCCCACTTAAGATGCTTTTGTGTAGTAAGTTTTTACATGAATTACATTTGCAGCGTGGTAGCTGTTTGTAGCTAGGTGGATTAGTATGTGAATTGGATTCCTCTTGTATCTTTATTTTTGAGATGCTTGATGACAAAGAAGAAGAAGATATGTTGTACTTTTCTGATAAAAATATTAGGTTTTATTGAATTCAAAGTTGTATTACATCTAGCAGTCTGTTATCATATTTGGGGAGGAGATTAATGCTCACTCTCCACACGAAGCTCTTAAACCTCACGCAATATTTAGAAAGTACCCCGTACGAATCCAATAAAAAATAATATTTTTTAGCATGTTTGGGGTGAACAATTATTAATACTAGTATTGAGTATTCAATTGTTACTTTTTTTTAATGAATAATCCATTGAAAGTGCTTTCAGTCTTCATAGTTTGATAATTCATAGGTTTCATGAAGGATACATGGTATACAATTATATAATTATATTTTCAAATAATAGACAAAGGAGAAGTGCCGCTTTTGGAAAAGCTTCAACTGGATCAATTCCACAACTAAAAGAGTTGGTCCCTAGCATTAACAACATGATGAAAAGTCTTTTGAACTGCAAAACATTATGAATTTATGAGGAATGGTTCGTTGTCCATACTCTTAATTTAGAGATAATCTATTTTGTTTATGAAGTTTGAGTGTTGTTTCTGTGTTTAGTGATTATTCTTGGATAATAGTTTATCAAGACGATATCATTCCAATGGCTGTTAATATACAGTCCATAACTTGTGATGTATTAATAATCTTAAACTAATTGTCACAAATCCATGTATAGATTAGATTCCTTTAGGAAATGAAGGATTTGACATTAAACAAATTATTTGAACCTATCTTTATTTTGTACTTTTAAAAAATACTATTCTTTATCAATATGCATACTTTGATGGAGTAATGGGAAAAGCAATGGAGAAAGAGAGAAAATGAAGAACCTTTGTCGATACTCGGGAAGTTTTTGCACAAAGTTGCATCACCTTGATAGGTTGCATGCACAAACAAACAAAAAAAACAATAAATAAAAGACAGGGCACTGACCCAATTGATTTAATTGGATCCCATCTTGGTCTATTTTTAATGTTTGAAGTACTCAAATTATTATAAATTTTTTAATTTGTAAATTGCAGAAAATGAGAAGTAGATTTATTTTTATTGTTGTACTATCTTTTTCGTTTTTCTTATTTTGCTTTCATCGTGGTCTGAGTGAAAGGTACATATATGCCTCGAACTTTTTGACTAATTGAACAAGATAATGATTGCCCAACAAACTCAAAGACTTTTGAGTTTTGCGAATTAAAATTAACCTTAGAGCATCTCGAATAGTGTATGTAAAGGAAAATATTACCTATAATAGAGAATGAAACCATAAAACTAGCCTCCAACTGCTTCTCTATACTTGAATTTTTTTTTTGGCTCATGAACAGTAGCTCATCAAATTTGATGGGCTACTATTCATTCTTCAAAATTTTTTTTTTCTATTATAATAATCAGATATTGAATAAAAAAAAATGTTGGAAGATGTGTAGTTGTTAAAAAAAGGATAAAGAATAAATGAAGAAATAATATTTAAATGAGATAGAGAATGTGATAGATAATCTGTTCGAAAATGTATTTGAAAAAGTGGGTAAGTAATAGCTAAATGTCACTGTTCATTCTCCAAACAGTACAAAAATTTAGAGAATCTGCTAGAGATGCTCTGTGTTTTGAGATTTAAAAGCTCATTCCGTCCAATATATATATATATATATATATATATATATATATATATATATATCAAAGAAAATCTAAGATGACTAATTTACTCAACTAACTAAGTAAAACTATCTTATTATCACCATTAATAAATGTTTTCATGCATAAGCACAACTTACAAGCTAGTGCATTATAAATTTTGAGCTCTGTATCATCATGCCGTCCAATGCAATAAATTTGTTTTACGATTTGAGGGTGGAATTGACAAACTCAGCCCATTAATCAATTTATGATAATTCACCTTTTGAGCCTTAGAAAAGTTCAATCCGGCCTTGTTTTTGTAATTCCAATGAGTATTTGCCTATGATAACATAAAACTTGTGTCCCCTTTTTCTTTGCAACATTTAAATGTAAGATCCAGGTAAAGTCTACAAGATATCCTATTATTATGACTATTATAATATAATTTTAGCATACAAGCAATGATATTATCAGTTTATCACCTTAAAAACTTTAGCTCCGTTTGGTATAGTAGTTTAATAATGTGTTTTCAGTTTTTAAACAACATTACATGTATTTTTACACATTTTTTCACTCACACGTACTTTTTTATTTAAAAAAACAACATTACTAAAATAACTTTATCAAATAGCCCTGTGTTGCTGAACAATCACTACCATAATACTAGAGACTTAAGTCACTATGGGACATATTCAGTTTCAAAGATTGTTGAATTTTAATACAAGTAATAAATAGGTGTTGGCCAATCAAGTCACCATGTGTAGAGACTTAAGTCAGTGGGACATATTCTGTTTCAAAGATTGTTGAATTTTGATACAAGTAATAAATGGGTATTGACCGATCAAGTCACCATGCGTTGCATTAGATGGATGGATGGGTCCGCTTTTTAATGTGTGGTTGAAATTGAAAGTATCAAAACAAACTCCTCAAGCACGATACAATAAGCGTGAGTTTGGATTGGGCGTTTTGAGCAATCTCATGTCAACGTTTTGTCTGCGGATTCTATAGGTACTGTTCACAGACCTTCATCTAAACACAAATTTTAATATAAATTTAGTACCTACAGCATTATTCACATATTTAAAAATTATTTTACTACAATATTTTCAGTAATAAATTTTCAATTTTTAACAAATAAGTCGTGTTCAAATGACCCATTTGCAACAATCACTACCATAATACCAGAGACTTAAGTCATTGTGGGGACTATGCTATTTTAAAGATGGTTGAATTTTGATACAAATAATGAATGGGTATTGACTAAATTAAGTTAGAAAATTGATATGTATCCAAATAGAGGGTCCCATCTACAAGACTTAGTCAGTCAATCCCTATGTGTGGTTGAAATTCAAAGCATCAAAAAACCGACTAAAAGCTCAAACAAACTCCACTCCTCGAGCACAATACAAAAAGATGGATGGGTCCGCTTCCTATAAATAAGTCCTATGCCATTGGTACCGAACGTAACAAAATCATAAACCAGTTTTATTTTTATAAAAGCATGATGATGATGATGAAGAAGAAGAAGGAGGGTTCGTTGTTGAGAACAGTAATAGCTGTTACTTTAACCCTTCTCCTTTGTTTCCTCACTACCGACTCTGAGATTCGTTGCATTGAAAGCGAGAGACGCGCGCTTCTAAACTTCAAGCAAGACCTTGATGTTCCTTCAGACTGGCTTGCCTCTTGGACTGCATCTGACGTGGATTGTTGTGACTGGGTCGGTGTTGTCTGCCACAACCACACCGGTCATGTCCTCCAACTCCATCTCGCATCCTTTATGTTCGGAGGTGAGATAAATCCTTCTCTGCTTGATTTGAAGCATTTGATTTACTTGGACCTCAGTGGCAATTATTTCATTCATACTCCAATTCCCAAATTCCTCGGTTCAATGGGGAGCTTAAGATATCTTAATCTCTCCAATGCGGGATTTGTGGGATTGATTCCTCATCAACTTGGGAATCTCTCTAATTTGCAATATCTCGATCTTGAATGTGATTATTATGATTTACATGTGAAGAACCTTCAATGGCTCTCTGGTCTTCCTTTACTACAACACCTTGATTTGAGTTCTGCAAACCTGAGCCAAGCCTCTGATTGGCTACAGGAGATAAACAAACTCCCTTCCTTGTCAAAGTTGCGATTGTCAGGTTGTGCCCTTTCTGGTTTCATCCCACCACCAATACCCAGTAGTATTAACTTCTCATCTCTCACCACCCTTGATCTTTCATCCAACAGTCTTGACTTCAATTCGATTCTGTTTTGGGTCTTTGGCCTTCATAATCTGATTTCTCTTGATCTATCTGAAAATTTGTTTCCAGCTCCAATCCCTGTTCATCTCCAGAACTTGACTTCACTTAGGCACCTCGATCTATCTTTAACCTTTTTCGACTCTTCAATCCCCAATTGGCTGTACAGTTTTAGTCATCTTGAGTTCCTCAACCTCGGGTACAATAATTTGCAGGGTAGAATCTCTAGTGCCATTGGAAACCTAACATCTGCCATTAGCATAGACTTGTCATACAATAAACTTGAAGGAAATGTGCCAAGATCTATAGGAAATCTTTCCTCTTTGAGATCCTTGGACCTTGGGCATAATCAAATTAACGGAACTCTCCCTCAAAGCTTTGGACAGCTCTCCAAATTAGAGTCTCTGAATATTGGTTTCAATATGTTGGAGGGTGTGGTGTCAGAAGTTCATTTTGCCAAATTAATGAGATTAAAAAAACTTTTTGCATCTCATAACCAACTAACTTTAAAAGTAAGTGACAATTGGACCCCTCCTTTTAAACTCAACACCTTAGTTTTGCGATCATGGAATTTAGGGTCAAAATTTCCTTCGTGGCTCTATTCACAAAAGCAACTTCTGAGCTTGGACATATCCAACACAGGGATTATAGATGCAGTTCCTCCTTGGTTTTGGAACTTGTCTTCTCAGTTTGATTTTCTAAATATCTCTCACAATCAAATCTATGGAGAGTTTCCACATATCCCTTTGATGTTGTCCTATCTTTCAACAATTGATTTGAGTTCAAATAACTTCACAGGTCCATTACCTTGTATATCCTCAAATGTGACCTTTCTTGATCTTTCTAACAATTTATTGTCTGGATCTATCTCTCACTTTTTGTGTTACAAGATAAATGATTCCCAAAGTATGGAATTTCTCAATCTTGGAAACAATCTTTTATCAGGGAAAATAAGTAATTGTTGGATGAAGTGGCAAAGCTTGATTCTCTTAAATTTGGAGAACAACAATTTCACTGGTAAAATTCCAGCATCCATTGGATCTTTAGTTAATCTTCAGTCTTTGCATATGTTCAACAACAAATTATCTGGAAAACTTCTATCCTTGTTGAAAAATTGTATAGACTTGGTTACTATTGATATTGGCAAAAATGAATTTGATGGGAGCATACCTAAGTGGATTGGACATAGACTTTCAAGCTTGAAGATTCTCAGCCTTCGCTCCAATAATTTCTGTGGTCAAATACCGGATGAACTTTGTGCTCTAGCTTCACTCCAAATCCTTGACCTTTCACATAATAAGCTGTTTGGAAGCATACCTAAATGTGTTAACAATTTCATTACGATGGCCAGAAATAACAATTCAATTTCTCCCTTTTATTTTTTTTATGTTGTGTCACCAGATTATAGTGATGGGCCTTTTGAAAGTGAATTGCTTGTGATTAAGGGAAATTCTCTTGAATATTCCACCACACTTGGACTGGTAAATATTATAGATCTTTCCAACAACAATTTGTCAGGAGAGATTCCTAAAGAAGTGGCTAGTCTTCAAGGACTACAATCATTGAATTTGTCATTTAATATCCTAACTGGAAGGATCCCGGAGAATATAGGTGATATGAGATCAATAGAATCTATTGATTTCTCTATAAACCAACTTTCAGGTCAAATTCCTCAAAGTATGTCAAGTTTGACATTTTTGAGCCACTTGAACTTGTCAAACAACAATTTGATTGGGAGAATCCCTTCAAGCACTCAGCTACAGAGCCTCAGCCCATCCAGTTTTTTTGGAAACAAGCTTTGTGGGCCTCCACTTATTGATAATTGTACTATAAATTATGTAAAACCAAACATTGAAAACAAAAGGAGCAAGGGTTTTGGTGGGCATATGGTGGATTGGTTTTTTGTAAGTATGGCACTTGGATTTGTGGTTGGGTTTTGGGTTGTATTGGGTCCTTTACTATGGAACAAGCAATGGAGAATTTTGTATTTTCAATTCCTAGATCACCTAGGGTACAAGCGTACTGGTGTAGTGGCACAAATCTGGTATAGCATTGTAAGTAAATGTTGTAAGATTCTTAATATTTAGTCCAAGTATCATGTAATCATATTAATCAATATTTTGATGATTTCTATATGATCTTCGACTTGGTTAATATTTATGATCATCTATATTTACTCTATTAACATGTATGATAGGATATTTGTTATGAATGTACACAGCAGTCCAATTTTAGTTTGATTATTCCTATACATTAGTGGTGTAAAATCACATTTCAGTTCATACAAGCAATTAATTTGTTAGAAGTAATATCCAATACCTTGTAATGATGCCCACTTTCTCTGTAGAATATCTTAGTGATCACTTTGTAAAGTCTCAATGAAAGACAACAAGTTTGTGCTTATTCAGGCAAAATAAGCAGGCTCTTTGTATCAAATTCGAAGGCTATTTTGGTAGATTCCTTGCAACCAAGTTTGTGCTTATTCGGGCAAAGTAATGAAGTTTCAGCAGTTAAGCTATAAAGGAGCTAGTCTGCCAAGTCTACTTTGTCCCGTGGAAGAATTGAAGGGGCTATGAGTCAGGCTCCATGCCACGGCTCTCATGTCCTGCCAGCCCAATCAGGTACAACAACCCATAATCTATCTCAATTCTAAATTCTAAAAATTGACTTGAGAAAAAGAACATGTTATTGGTTGTTAATTTTGAATTTTGTGTCTCTACGTAAGTGGGTAGATACAGATACATGGCTTATATGTGATTTTTGAAATGAAATTTTGCTAAATTGGTGATTTACCCAATTGGGGTACGTTGAAGTTGTGGGGCAAATTTAATTCTCTGTGGTGTTTTGTTGGGAATCTAACGTTGTTTGCAATGATTTAACAACGATTTTGTTTCAAATCTATTTGGTATGTTAGAAGATAGTCAACTAACAAAAAAAAAAATTGCAATTAAAGATAGCACCCTCTCTCTCTCTCTATCAACATTAGGGTCAATAACATGTGTACTTTGATTAGCACCCTAGAAGTGTTTTTATTTTTTATTTATTTGCTAGGTAAGTAGCGGGAAGAGGACTAGTGGGATTCAAACCCTAGTGTCAAGCACAACAAGAGGCGTTTTTGTTGTCTGAGATTTTCTTTAAATTAATTTGCATGTGTCTCATCATTTAAGCTATAGTTTTGTTTGGGTTGCTCTTGATACTTTTAGGTGTGATTTTATCATTTACTGAAGATATGTGTATGATGCTGAGACACAAACAGTGAAAACAATGTAGAGATTGCATTTGAATTTGGTTGAGTGATTTTGGAAAGTCTTTTCTTAAAACTTTTCTTGCATATAAATTTTAGACCCCTTTTGTAGAAATTTTAGGAAGTCTTGTTTTTGTGACATACTGTGTATCCCAAAAGCTAAAGCAAATGGGTTTTGAAAATTGAGCCCAATAATGTTATATTAATTTTTTCTTCGTTTCTTGTCATATGGAATTTCCACTCACGTGTGTATGTGCAACAATTTTTTTGCTTCTTAATATTTTGATTAGTCTTCTTTCTTCTTCTTTTTGGTAAGAGGTTTCTCTAAACATGTAGGATCTGGTTGGACAGCTATCATTTGACCCTCCTTTTTGTTCTAATACTTGTGCAGCATGATCAATTCTTCACTCAACACAATTTGAGTATGAGAAGCTTTGTATTTTCTGTATCTACAAGTGTAATTGTTAATTATATTTCACCACCAGAGGTTGCTTTCCTAAGAAGAATTACAGCTCTATTTAATCCAAAAATGACAAAACTGGTCTTTTGGTTTCTAGGACAAGATGAGATTGAGCCTTCAACCAACTAGACTTATGGTCCCTCTTAAAGAATCTTACATTTGTCAAGACATTTGCCTGTAGTGAAACTGATTATTTACAAGCTCATGAAGAAGAGCTAGAAGTTTTTGCATTAATTTGCGAATGGTGTTCCACTGAGCTTCAGTTACAGTTATGATCCAGTAACTCCATTCTTGAATTACATTGACAATGGCAACTTCTCTGTTAATGATGTGCTGGCTGATGTCCCACTTATACTCCATCAAAGGCTATAGGTTAATTTTTGTCTTTTTCACCCTTGTTAAGAAAGGTGTTCACCTGAAATCATCCATACCTAAAAACTTTATTGTATTGGTTCATTTTAAATTTCAAGCTGTTTTGATTGCTGTACATTCTCTTAAAAAATTAAATTGCTCTGCCTACCTGAATCCTCTAACAGATGTATTGGATTTCTAACAATCAAATCCATAAAGCTTCTAATTGCGATTTCCTTGGATTTGGCTACCAGGACTTGTTGCTAAATTTCTCCTTTGCCCATTTCTTGACCTTGTAGCACATTCAATGTGAACTGTTTTACTATTTGTCAGTGGATTCATGTGGATATCAGATTGCATTTCTAGATAATCTTAAAAACTTTCCTGCATTTTCTTAACTGGTGCTATTTCTAAATTTGAATAGTCATGTTCATGATTCATCCTACCCTTCATATGAAGTTAATTGTTTAATAAATTTAAACAGAAAAAATTACTAAGACTCGAACTCATTGTTTTTTGGAGACTTTTCAATTTCATTCTCAGTCCTGGGACTATCTTTAATGCAGAGCTCCTTGATCTGGTTACTATAGAAATGAAAATGGATTTTGTTCTATTATTAGTGCTTGCATATGATTTTTGTATATCACATTATCTCATGCCACAATTGCATTTTAGGAATTGAAGGATTAAAATATCATTTCTTATAGTTGCATTTCATTTAACAGTAATAACTTGATAATTCTGACATAATTAGTTAGTTTTCTCTATGATAGATTATTGCCTGTTCATTTCAATAATATTTTCTTCAAGATGCTGATCGCTCCTCACATTGCAGATTGCTTTGCTCATCCAGGCCAAAATGCTTCAGCAGAAGGTATATCACTATTGCATTTTGCTTCTAATCAAAGCTGATTCTTTTCTCCTCATAACTGATCGATAAGGTTGTCTAACTGTATGTTTTCATGAAAATACTTTTTTTTAGAATATTATTGTTGACCTTTTTCCTTCACCTCCCTCACTCCACAGCGAATCCTTTGGTTATCTCTAAATATGGAGCAAGCAAAGATTACCCGGTTGTATGGATTTAGCATATAGGAAAGCTATTGATGATCGTGTAGATACACTTGACTGTCTTGTTCGATTGGCAAAGTATGGGACTCCGTTTTGCTTTACTATTATTTTTTTCTAAGCATACCTGTGCTAATAGAATTTGGTTGAATGATAATTATATTGGTCAAATTTGGTCTAGGGGGCTCTAATGTGCACAACCATCTTCAGCTCTTTGCACAGGACATTGCAGAGGTCTAGGAATTCTTGAAGCAGAAAGGAGGTGACATTGGCTGTTAAGACTTTTTCTATGATGTTTTTAAAGAGCAAGATTAATCTTAATACTGGTTCAATATATATTACACTTGAGGTACAAATTGTGGATTTGAGGAGATAAGATTTGCTCGCTATCTAAAATTTTGATTGTTGTTTGAAACTAAGGATGAAAGATTTATTTGATGAGCATGTGTAGAAAGGAACATAACTTGGGTATGCTGTTCTTAATTAAAGATAACCTTATGAGTTATGACTGATTTAATTGACTTGACTTATTTGGTAGATTAAAATGATGAACATATGTAATTGGTATTAGTTGCCTCTGTTCACTAGCAGTCAACAGTAAAAAAAAATGACAGAATCAAATTAGGTGACATCAGTGGTTTCATCTTGTGTGTCATATTCAATTACCTGCGGTTGTTGTGCTGATTCTACAAGACACTAACTAAAAATCTTGAGCTTGGAAATTGTTTTTGCTTTGGGTTCAAGAATAGGGTACATCTTATCCTGATGCCTTGCTATCCAAACCTGAAAAACCACAAACTATCCATAAAAACCAACACAAAGTAAGTTGTAAAAGAAAATAATGATAAAAGTGACTCCTTGTCAAGAATAACCTAATAATTATTTTATGCTTTTTTTTTTCCAATTAGATGGGACTTGCTAATTTCATCTTTTCCAATTCTTATAATCATGCTAGCATAGTGTTCTTACCGTACCAACACAGAAGCAAGTCTCTATAATCCATCTTTCTTTTGAAAGTATGGTAAAGTTTCACTATCACAAAAGTTCATGAATTTTGACACTTAATACAATTTGTTCCATTTTTAGTCAAAGTTTGCCAACAAAAGAAGAAGATCAGTGAAAAGCAAGTTACTAATATATATGGGCAAATTACAACTTATTTATCTTTGGTTTGGCCAAAATTTAAGTCGTCTATTTATAGTTTGAAATTTGACATTTTACTTACTTGAGGTTAGCTCAGTTAGATTTTTGTAACTCACTTCTGTTAAAAACAAGACTAAATATGTAATTTTGCCCCACTTTAATATCTCCTTTCTCCAAAAAACATAAAAATACAAGATCAAAAAGAATCTAGTGGAACACTTGTATCATGAGATTTTAAATCACAGACAACTTAAATTTTGGTCAAACCTTAAGTGGGTAAAGTGTCAAATTTTAAACTACATGTAAGAAATTTAAATTTTAGATAAACCACAAGTGACTAAGTTGTAATTTGCCCAATATATATTGGCATGGATCTCAGGATGAACAAATTTAGTAACAAAAAGCTGGTGAATCTCCCAAGATAAACCTGCTTGTTAAATTTTTGACTTGACAACAGAAATTTATTTTGTTTGCAAACGAGCTAGTTGTGTATAAAGATCTGGAGTCTAAATTTGTTTATAATAATGATCAACTCATTGACATATTTTGATCAAGTCCTCTCTTTTCAAATTTTCATTGATCTCAACCACAAAGACACAAACTCATGCTCACCACTGTGCCCATTCATGTGTCAAGACAGTTGTCGAGTTAATTACCAATTTGTTGTAGCCCTTTGCTTTGAATCAGTTATCAATATGCTGTGATGTTTAATTGAGCGGTAACAATAGTTGTTAATGTATTTCCACACAACTTAGCTGTTAAGAAGAGGAAGAAGAAGAAACCTCATAGAACTCCATTTTGTTTTTGATTTATTTATAAGTTTTATAATGTTTTTAGTATAATTTTGCATTTTTGCATTGTCTTCATCACAGGTCAATAATCTTTAATTAATAACAAACAGCTAGTGAGAGAAGACCTGCTTGTTAAGTGTTGACCAAAATCTATTTTGTTCTACACATTGTTAATTTGTTATCACAATATCAGTCAATCATTTTTTGAATGAATGTTTTCCAGTAGGATATGTTGATTGTATTAGGGAAGGCAGTGTACAACTAGTCCTAAGTTTCTCTAAGTAAAAAATACATGCAATTGGATCATATTTCTATATAAACCACCATTAGTTTCTTGTTTGATATTTTCTTCCTAATTGACCTATTGAATTTAGTTAAGTACGCTATTGATATATCCAATTGGAACTTTAAAATGAGTGGCATTGGAAGTTTCATCAATACCACATATTGGTGGGATGAATGTTACCAAAAATAAAATTAGCATAAACTGATTTTATGCATATTTTTGAATAACCTCACTAAAATTACTAACAAGCACAACAACTTGGACGCTCCTTCATTTGACATTACATGAAATTCTGCTTCGTATTTGTAAGGCATTTTTTAGAAATTGTAGGCTTTGATTGAAATGCTCGGGTTGTGTGCATGGTTTGTGTTTAATTGTAGGTATATGGGCTTGGTAGTTTCTGTTCAAAAGACGCATTTTAATTTTTCTTCAGAAATTATCTAAAGAAAATATTATGCACGCACAAGAATTGAAAGGTTTTTAGCTTTTCTTGAATTCAAAAATGTTATTTGGAATTCGAATAAATTTTTTCAGATTTTTAATTTGTGTACGCTTTGTTGTGGATCAAATTTTAAGTCTATATGTACTGGTGATAATCAATGACAATGATTTTTAGATTTATTGGTATATTAATTTATTTTTCTTTTCCAATCTTTTCTACAACTTATAATGAAGATTTTAAATTCAAGATATCAATCTCTTTTACTTTTCTTTATTCCCCTGTGCTTCTTGTCTAATCTAAATCGTTTTCATACAAATTGTTTTTGCTATAGGAAAATTACCAGCAAGTCAATAGTACAAATTGTTGGCTTGAGTTTACTGAAATAATTGTTTGCTTGAAAAAGTACCAAAAAAAAATTTGTCAAATGTTTTAACCATGTCTAATGTGAATAAACTATGACAAGATGCAAAAGACCCTCCAACTTAGGGCCACTTTCACACATACTTCGGTTGTTTTAATTTAATTTTTCAACCCATAGGATAAGTGAAATTATCATATTGATTATTTTGTCCGCTCAATGACTGGAAAAAATGTATATACAATAACTCGACCATGGTTTTTGAGTAGAGTTGGAGTGTACCTTTGTGATAAAACTATTTTTCTAATAAAAAAAAAAAAAGTACAATGACTCGTAAAAAAAAAAGTAAAATATAATATAGATTTTTTTTTTCATCTTCTTCCTTTCTCTATCTTAATTCCTTCTTCCCTCTCATGAAACACACAAAAAACTCTCATCTGCCAAGAACCCCCATTAGCTTTAATCCATTCAAGAAACTGAGACACCAGTTGCCTATATATGCACCAAAACTTTGTTAAGAAATTAACATCATCTTCAACAGCCCGAGCTTCTTCTTGTTCACACATGAAGTCTTCTTAAACAAGAAATAAGTCATATGATAAGAGTAAAAATGATATATCTTAAAAAAGTGATGGAAAAAATGGAATTTGATCCTAAGTCTCTAATTAAAACTTTTATGCACAAGGGCTTTTTTGTTTTTTATAATTCAATCGTTACAACATGGGGAGGGTGACCTCATTCCTAATAATTCATAAAGAAGAGCCAACAATGTCATTAAAGTAAAAGACTCTTGATCATATACCTATACATGCCACCATTGGTATTTTATTTTTAGTAGTTTTTCCTAATCGACAAATTCAACCCAGTTAATTAAGCTATTAATATATGCAATAGGAACTTTAAAATAAGTGGAACTAGTGGTGTGTTTGAATGGCATGGTTTGGGTATTTGGAAGAGGCTTGAATTAATGGTGAGTTGGATTTAATAAGTTAAAGAATGTGTAAAATTGCAATATTTTTTTATATTAATATTGTTTAAAAAATGAAAAAAAAAAAAAAGATGGCATAGCTACTGGCGTAGCTCAACTGGAGCGTAGCAACAATAAATGCTACAGTTTAGCTTTTAAATATATACATACATACATATATATATATATATATATATATATATATATATATATATATATATATATATATATATATATATTGTTTTTGTTCTTCAGAGTGGTTTAAATGTATTCAAGGTCATACGTCTAGCTCACATGAATACATTTGATTGGAATAACATTGACAATGAGCAATGTTTATATATTAAAATCAGATAGTACAATGAGTTGTGAGGATTTGAATAGTAATTCTCCTAAGAAAGGAGAACATATATGCCATCGAGCTATAGGACTTTTAGTAATGATCAAATTATTTGAAACTATTTTTATTTCGTAATTTTTTATTATTATTATAAATACAATAGTTACAATTGGAGATAAGTGATTTGAATCATGAAAATTTCTATTGAAAATACCAAAAATTGAGTTACAAAATTTTTAGCGTACTTTTTAAAATACAATTCTTTGTAGCATACTTTGATGGAGTTATGGAAAAACAAGGGAGAAGAATAGAAAATAAATAAAACGTTTGTCAATGCCAGGAAGTTTTGCAAATAGTTGCAATACTTTGATAGTTTGCATAAACAAACTATAAATAAATAGTAAAAGATAGGGAACCAAAATAAATAGAAAAGAAGCACAATGGAACATATTGTTTGGCTAGGTTATTGCAAGAATGTGTGTTTTCAATGAAATGTGTTGCGAAAACATTAGTTGCGTATAA
Source organism: Castanea sativa (assembly GCF_040712315.1). Classification (NCBI taxonomy): domain Eukaryota; kingdom Viridiplantae; phylum Streptophyta; class Magnoliopsida; order Fagales; family Fagaceae; genus Castanea; species Castanea sativa. The sequence goes on along the minus strand of NC_134018.1, from coordinate 1,185,893 downwards.
AATTAACATTTCAAGAAAAGCAACTTCTTCCTTCAGTTTTAAAACCCAAGTTTTGAGCATTTTTAAAAACACAATTTCTTAACAAAATCCTAGTTAGACACATGTTTTTTGCCTTGCTCAAATGCCCAATCAAACATGCTATTCAATATCATGTTAGTATATATGTTTGTCAGCTTAGTCCAGTGGGCTTGGCCTAGTATACTGTACTTATAGTACACTTACGTTACTTGAATTTCACACATAATATACTTATATAAGGCCATTTATTGTACAGTGTTACATATACAGAATATATATCAATATACAAATTATTTGGTTTCTTTCTTTTACTTTGCATTCTTAACGATCATTAGTTGGAAAAGGAATTTGATAAGATTCACATTAACTATCGCCATTTGATTTAAAAATTTTTTTTTTATAGGAAAAAAGTGATTTGTAGATCGTTGATGAAATATGATCCAATCATGTTAAATTTTTAATGATTAAATTACTCCAATCATGATAAAATTATAAAATTAAAAATTAAAAACCTTTGTCAATACTCAAAAACTTTGAAAATTTTCATTAGAATTCTCTCTTTTAGTATTCGTTTGGGACAAGTTGAAAATTTCAGTTTATTTGCAATTCAGTTTATTTTTGCCACTATTCATAGGTTCCACTGCACTTTTTGATATTATTCATAGGTCTTACTGTACTATTCAATTAATTTTGGATTCTACTGTATTTTCAGTAAAAAAATTTCAGTTTCAACTAAATAAGCTGTTTCTAAACAAACATTTCATGCTTTGTTTCATGCTTTGTTTAGCGGATCAAGATCATGACCTGACTGCTTACCTAAATGACTAAATCCTAGTATCCCTCATCCAATGGGAAAGATCTGACTTTTCTCTTCCTTCATCCAAAAGCTCTACCGGCAGTGATGGTTGTTCACGTTGAAAGATTCAACAAAATAATTAAGATACCTTAATCAAGATGTCTTGTCCCCATCGGGCTAACAAGACACCGAATAAAAGAACTTTTAAATATGGGCCAGCCCAGCCCAATATCCCATCCATTATCCTCCTTTTTAACCCAGTCAAATAACCCATAACATCAAATTCACCCCCCTCTCTCTCTCTCTGTGAAATTTGGAAAAAAAAAAAAAAAAACATGGCTATATCGTAGTTTCGAACTCCGTGACGCTCACTTCGATTCAGCCTCTCTTTTCCGACAATCCTCAGGTAAATTTTACCTGCCATTAGAAACGACGTCGTTAAGGTCGGTTTGAGCCGAATACGTCATAGAAAGTCAGTAATTTTCATAATTTTCCCGAGAAAACGTAAGAGAAAGATAATTAATTTAACTCTGGAAGAAATTTTGGAAATATATGAACAAAATTGTTAATTTCTGAATTAGTCTCTTAAGGATTAGCTACTATATAAACCAAGCGCCAACATGTACATTTCAATATATTAAATATGTAGCCACCAAGCGCTTTTCGCTATAGATGTGGTATGCAGGAAACTTTCAGTGTGTAAACATTTTAGTACCATGTGTTCTTTATCTTAAAAATTTCATTCTTATACATGGATTTCTCTACAGTTTATTTGCAATATGACAGCTACCCAAGTGCATATTAAAAAAAAAAAAAAATGATGGCTAGCAAGTTCGAATTATTAGTTTTATGATGAAAAACATGAATGATTCAGACTTTTTGACAGCTTTCTTGATGTTGTTGATATTCTGGGTTCCTCTGCTTAATCTAATAGACTATTTAACTTGATAACTTTTTTTTTATAGCTTAGTACACTTTCAAATGCTACTTATGCTTGGCTTAATTACTTACTGAGTCTTTAAAACATGGCCTTGCTTTATATGGTGTATATCCAATATTTTCATTCTCATAATTTGTGGGAGAACTCTTTTAGCTTGGATTTTTCAATTAATTAATTTATAGTGTGATATATGGTATGAACATAGGAATGGAGTTAGACTGAAGAGAGCTCAGATGACGATGAAGGTCCTGAGATCTTGAAATGGGAATCAATAATTTGGCTTTTGATTATGACAGCTTGGATCTCAATCCTATCCGAATATTTAGTTCATGCAATAGAGGTAATATTTTCTTGTTAGTGTTTCTTTCTCCTAGAAAATTTATGATTATATACTTTTGTAGGATAAATCAATTTTTTAAGGATATATATAATTTCCTTTTTCCCTCTTTACATGTAGGACCCATTGCAATTGGAAACTCTAATGACATAATACTTTGTTTTGCCATATTTTGATGTTTGTATCAAATGCTGGTTTGGTATATGGTTACTTTTCTATCACGTTTTGGGGCATTGACTGATATAAGTGACATAGGGCTGATATTCCAAATCTCTCTGCTTGTGCTTATGATGAGCTAAAGGGTTTGGATGTTGGGGATTTGGAGCTATGGATTATTGCTAAGACTTGTAGTTTGTTTCTGTCCTGAATAGATAGGATTGAATGGCAAAAGTGGGCTGAAATAAAGAACAAGCAGGTTGCAAGATTTCTTGGGCAGCAGAAAATATATAATTTAAGAGGCATGTTTTGATTGATTGTATGGTGGTTATTTGGTAGAGCAAAAATTGGCAAGGAACTTTTTCCCCCCCAAAAAAGGGCAGCTGCTGTCAAACTTAGGAAGCATAGGCATAGGTACAGGTACTAGTACGACACAAGCAATTTCTGAAAAGTTATAAAATAACATGGTGAGTGCAAAACTGGTATGACATAGTTATGTAACCTTTAAATGAAGTGTTAGTGCTTCCTAGGTTCAAACTCTAATTCTGGAAATAAGTCGGTGCCCTTTTACCTACCAGATAGAAGATGATTGAGGGCCAACTATTGTTGCGTTATGAAAGTATGTGGGGTTTTAGGATTTTGATGTATAAGTAGAACGGGATTCATTTGGGGTTGTAAAGAAGGAAAAGTGAGAAGTTTGTTGCTGTTTTGGGGCTGTGTGAAGAGTACTTGAACAGTAATGCAGGCCAAAGAAGAGAAGAGAGAGAAGAACATTCTAGGAACACATCTTCAATAATGCAAATCACCGATAATTCTGTTGATTAAGTTTGAGTTCTGTAAATACAATGAAGCATATATATATATATATATATATATATATATATATATATATATATATATTTGATAAGTAAATTGAATTTTTTATTTTTATTTTTTATATATATAAACTGATTGAATCTTATTTAACCTAGTTGGACCTGACTCCTAATATTGATTTCTAAAGTAAACCCTAAGAAATTCCACTAAAACAGTCCTAATAATATTACAAACTCTAGAATAATCTAGACCAAATATGATTAAGAAAATAACCCTAAAGTAAAATTATGTGCAGGAATCTTTGAAATTCCATAGTTTCTATTTGAAATGTTACCTTTTTACTATCACAATAGATGAAAGTTCTAATGGCAATCTTCTAGTAATTTTATATTTTTTTTCTCTACTGTTCTTTGACTCACGAAATCTTTGATTGGTTGATTGTTTTGCAAGGAGCATCTATTGCATGGAATGTGCCACTTGAATTTGTTAGTGTTGTTTTGCTCCCAATTGTGGGGAATGCCACAGAGCATGGAAGTGCTATTATGTTTGCCGTGAAAGACAAGCTTGTAAGCTTTCTAACATTCTCTTCTAACATTTTCTTTTTAGAATGAGTTTTAAGAATTGAGTTTCGTCACAGGACATTTCATTAGGAGTGGCAATACGATCATCAACTCAGATATCTATTTGATGTTTTTACTTTTAAAAAATAAGAGTTTGTTTGACCTTAGATTAATTTCTTGTTTATACTGTTTAATTTGAGTTGCATTTGAACCTATATTTGAATCACAGAAATGGATTGAACCATTTCAATCTTCAAAACTATCCTCTAACTTCTAAGTTATTGACAAGTCATTAAGTGTTTTGTGCATCCTCATGTTAAATAAATTTTTTCTTTTTTAGTAAATGAATAACTGAAAATTTTCGAGGAACAAAAAAGTGATGTGTTTCTTCAGCTGCTTTGAAATTCTGTTAAAATATTAAATATCTCTTTCATCGTTAAAACTATATTAGTAAATGGAGTTTGATCATCCCTTCCCCTGTCATGTTTCCTCCAAGACAAAGGCGTATACAACAGAAGTCCCAATCTCAATCAAGGCTTGTCATCTTCAAGAATACAGGAATAGTCCTTTTGTAGCCTTAGTTTTACCCCCCCATTGGCTGTCTCAACATATGGAATTATGGATAAAATTCTTAGCCGGAAAAGAGAGCTGTTGAGAATCACACTTACTGTCATGAGTAATTTCTTCTTTTGGAGCAGCTCCACCTTTTTATGGCAGGAATGTTGTACACTTTGAAATATATGCTTCTATTAAGACCTATTTACATGAATTTGTTTCGTGTGATATTTGTTACCTGTGATGTGATGTTTATTACAGCTTGAACAAGAAACCCTTGAGACAAATCCACTGTTTCAAAAAAACAAAAAAATGAGAGACGTTATTATTCTCTGTTTGTTTAGCTTCAGAAAAGTCTGTTACTTTATATATAATTATACATGTTTTATCATGCTGGGAGCAGGATTAGGTTCTCATCTGCATTGTTTTTCATGTTTGGATATTGTCATTAAAATGGCATCCCTGTACAAACCATTTTGTGCTTGGAGGCCTATTCATATATGAGATACTGTGCTTTGATGATTGTTCTATTGAGTATTACTGTATTGATGATTTTCATTTTGGCATCAATATCCGCTAAAATCATCTTTATATTGCTGCAGCTTCCCATTTCTGTACTTGTTGGTTGGATTCTGGGGCAACCTATGGACTTAAACTTTCAGCTTTTCGAGACAGCAATGCTTTTTTATGACTGTGTTAGTAGTAGCCTTCATGCTGCAGTTATGTATTTCGGTGACAAAGAATTAAAAATCTCTGTAGTTTGGTCAGATGTTTATAAGAGAAGGAAGCATTTTAAATAATATTTGCGATGGTAGGCTCTGATATAAGCTGGATGGTTATATATGCATTTTTAAAATAAGTCCACCTGCATTCTGAGTTCTCTTGTTTGCTCAATTCTGTTTTGAAATAAGTTTGTGATAATAATTACTCTCTTAATTGTTGTGGATTCCATTTTTGCGATATTTTTATCTTTTGGTAATTTTATGTACATAATTACATATTCTTATGTGTCGCAAATTTTTTGTTTGCAGGAATGAACTTCTAATTATTTTAAAGGTCTTATGCTTATTCTTTGCTATCTGATAGTCGCTGCAAGTTTTTTTGTTCAAGTAATCATTCTCAAGCAGGTCAGTTTAAAGTTTCTGCTGTTCATGCTTCAATTTCTTCATTGGATGAATACCTATATTAAAACATTCCTGATTTTATATTTCTGCAGGTGATATGTAATAAAAAAAAAATCAAAGAAGCTATTGATTCATGAGGTAGATCACCAAAAGCTTTGGTTCATTCACTAATATATCCCAATTTTCAACCATTACATTGTTCCAACCTCCCCTGCTTGTGCTTGTCAGTGAATTGACTTGACCGGTATCTTGCATATTGTATTCTCTCTTCTTCAGCTACTGTTTTGATTCAAAAGCTCACTTGGATCTGCAAGAGAGGTAATTTTTTTTTCCTTTCTTTTCAAATAACATGTACTGTTCCATTTTTGTTATTAAGGGGCATGCATCCAATAAAATTGATTGATTATGTTGTACACCTATTTTGAAGGTATAAATTCATCATAATGAATGGGATTTTTAGAACATAAGAAAACCAGCAGGACTGGTGGTAGATTATTGGTTTTGGGATATTATAAATTAAAAAAAAAAAATTATTGTAAAGTTAATTTTTATAATCTTATCCAATCATGTTGACCATATCTTGTAATGGCACCAATTAAGATGCTTGTTATGTGTAGAAAGTTTGGCAGCTTAGTAGCCGTTTGTTGCAAGGTGGAAGGATTAGTATGCGACTTGAGTTCCTGTTTCTTTATATTTCAGATGCTTAATGACATTGTTGATATGATGTACTTTTTCTTAAAAATGTTAGCTTTTATTGAATTCAAAGTTGCATCACATCTAGCTTAATAGTCTGTTATGGAGAAATTGTATTATACTTCCAGATTTTAATAACACCTCTCCCTTTTCGATAAGTAATAAGTAAAAAAAGCTAGTTGTAAACCCGGTAAAATATATAGTTAAGTAGTGCAGGTATTATTTAAAAGTATTTTTTATTTTTATAAGTTTTATGTAATATGAAATATTTAAATTGTATAATTATAATATTGTTTTATATAAATGGAAAAAATGTTTTAAAATGAGTTTTTTGAAAAAAATACCAGAAGTGGTTGACTAACTTGAACACATCCAAGAAATATTTAAAAAAAAAATAAAATGAACACCCCATTCCATGGACACATGTAACATGTTACACTAAGTTTAAATTATTACATATGTTTTAAATTTTAGCTCCCCCCCCCCCCCCCCACAATAATATATATATATATATATATATATATATATATATATATATATATATATAATGCCTATATTATTATTAAAACTTGAATTTTAAGGTCATCTTTTGAATATTATCTTCTTCTTCTTCTTCTTCTTCTTTTTTTGCCTTTTTAGGGCCTATATTTCTTATTTCTAATACCTATTTTGTTTGTATTTTTAGCCCAAAATTAAAGACTATGGCTCAAATAGAATAAAATTTCATAAATTTTAACCCAAAAATTAAGAAAAAATAAAAATTTGAGGTAACTTACAAAAATAATCAATTTAAAGGCATAATTAGTCCAAAATGGACTGAAGTAGACTGATAGGACCAAAGTGGACTGAAGTGTACCAAATGGACAAAAGTGGACTGAATGGACCAGAATTTATTGAATGGACCAAATGGGAGCGAAGTGGACCGGATTGGACGCAATAGGCCAAACGTACTTGTTGGACCAAAGTGATCTGAAGTAGTCCAAATTGGATCATATGGACTGAAATAAACTGAAGTGATCAAAGTGAACTAAATGGACGGAAGTGAATTGAAATGATATTGCTCAAAAAAAGCATAATAACGATAAATGCTATATTTCAGTTTTTAAATATTATATAGATTTGAAAGACATGTAGTAAAATTTTGCACTAACTACAGTATCACTAAAAAATAATTAAGAATTTATTTATTATGTTGTTGATGTGAAACTAATCAATCATGCCACTTTGTAAGTTGGTTAGTTAGTAAATGATATCCTTTAAAGTTTTAATTTTTACTATTAAAAATTTAAATGAAAACATTTATAAGATCCATTGCTTAAAAGATTTTACTGTTTGTAAGTGGGCATTGATTTCGTAATATATAGGCTACCTTGTGGTGGACTGGAGTGTCACTGCTTCACTGGCCACTCCTTTAGGTTGTTCCTGTGTGGGTCTCTTTTCTGTTGTCTTTTATTTGATCAGACATAATGGGATTCATTAATCACGGTGCACTATGCTAGAATTTTAGTGCTACGTGGGATGAGATCCTGAAGCCCTTAGGAAAAAAACGTCATTAACGCTTTGTTTATTGACTTGTCAAACATGTATTCATCCATATGTGCACACTAGCCTATTCTTAATAAATCAAGACTTAGGTGTGTTTGTCTGTTTCATGGGAGATGAAATAAGGCGGATGAAAAATTTTAGAGAAAAAATAGAATTTTTTTTTTAGTGTGTTTAGTTAGGTGGGAAGGAAGGAAAATAAATTGTAGAGCCTAGGTGTTTTGTTTCCAAGCTCACCAAAAAGTTCTCTCTCCAAGATTAAGAGAAAACTGCGAAATTATGCATCATTTTTGGACGAAAATGCCCATGTTTAATGAATTCATCCACATTACTTTTCTTCATACCTTTTTTTCCTTTTTTTTTTTCCCTTTGATTTACTGAGCAGGCGTTGCCTGCCTCTTCTTTTTCATTTTTTTTTTTTTTTTTAATTTACTGTCAGGCTTGTCCAGTTTTTTTTTTTTTTTAATAAGTTTAGGTGATCGATTTTTTTTTTGATTGTTTATCACTTTTTTGGTTTTAATTGGACATCATTTTTTAATATTATTGAGTATTGAACACTTGCCTCACAATTTGTATTGCCCTCGAATCCAAACAACACCTTTTACTCGTGGACTTTGCCAAATTACATTTAACTCGAACACCCCAGACGGTTGATCTCAAGTCCCTTTGTTTCATCACTTTTGAAAATTTTCCTTTGCTAGTGCCTCAGACACTGAAGTAATGAATTCATGCAAATACTTTTTTTGGCCTAATGTTAGTTAAATTTTCCTTAGCTAATGCCTCAGAAATTAAGTTGTGAATTGATCACAATGTTTGAATTTTGGTTATTATAAGTTGGGAACTATTTGCAAAATAATGGCAATAGCAATTAATTTGAGAGAAATTTCCTTGAAAAAATCTTTTAAATATGTGAAAAATTTGTCATGATAAGGCAGAGCTATCAAATGGTTGAGAAAGAATTACAAATGTGAAACCAAAGAAAATATGATTTCCTAAAATATCTATCTATAAAAGTAACTTAGAAGTCGCATACTATTCACAAACCTTACATTGGATAGTGTTTTGGAGTTTCTTTTGCTAGTTGTAATGCAAAGGTAAGGAATTTGTGTAAGAGCATAAAGACTGTAGTGTTTTATCAAATAAACTCAATTTGCTTATATCCCTTTTGGGGCCCCAAGCAATTCTTGTTAAGAAACAGACTGGTCATCATGTGAGTTAACTCTCCATTGGTTCGTTAAGTCCGACTTAATACTGTTTATTCTATTATTCTGGTCCCAAACACACAAATCCAAGCCTAGACATAAACCCACATTCATATAGAAAGGCCTAGACACAAAAATTCAGCGAGCCCAAAAATTAAAGTCCACTAGCCAACACTCATTCAATTGCAAATTGACCTCAAACTTTCAAAAAATTCCAATTTATCTACAAACCATCCCAAAATTACAACTTAACCCCAAACCTTTCTAAAATTATATTTTCCAACCCTTAAACCTTCAAAATTGCACAAAAGCCTCGAAGATCATGAAAATCATCACTTGGATCTTAAATTTCATCAAAATAATTGGAGTATTTCCAAGATTAATAAAATTATCAAATGTCATTCCAGTTGTCCAAAATATAGACCATTGCTTTCCCTTTGTCTTCTTTTTGCATGAGAAATTGCCTTGGAAAACAAATTGCCCAATTGAGCTATTTGAGCTAGGCTAAGGAGTGAGATAACTTTTCTTTGCTTTGAGTCACTTTGAATGGCTTCGTTCCATGGTGAAGAGAGAGGATTGTTCCTATGTTCTAAGTCTAGCTACTACGAGAGAGTCAAACAACAAATAAAAAATAATATTTTTTTAGCATGTTTGAGGTGAACAATTATTAATACTAGTATTGAGCAGGGGCGGTGGCACTTGAAGGCCAGGGTGGTCACATGACCATGCTGACTTGAAATTTATATATAATAATAATAATAATAATAATAATAATAATTTAAAATGTTATATTTGTCTACCATTCAAAAAAATTTTGGGAGCATCCTCAGTTTTTTTATGTCAATAAAAGTAAACTTTGCTTCATAATTTGTTCTACTTAACAATATACTGGGGCTTTCAAGCAAAAGGAAGCCCTAAAAAAAAATTTTGAACTAAAATCTAAAAAAGAAAAAAAATTATAATATAGCTAGCCTAAATGCCCAATAGACCCCAGGAAAAAAGCTCAAGATCTATCCCTTTTATTAGATTGTGTAATTTATGCTTCTTAAGGAACATTTTGAGAAAAATTCCTAGAGCTACCACTGGTATTGAGTATTCAATTGTTAATTTTTTTTTAATGAATAATCAATGAAAAGTGCTTTAAGTGTTCATAGTTTGATAATTCTTAGGCTTCATGAAGGATATGTGGGCATACAATTATATTTTCAAATAATAAACAAAGGAGAATGGCCTCTTTTGGAAAAGCTTCAATTGGATCTATTCCGCAACTAAAAGAGTTGGTCCCTAGCATTAACGACATGATGAAAAGTCTCTTGAACTGCAAAACATTATGAATTTATGAGGAATGGTCCGTTGTCCATACTTTTTAGAAATAATCTATTTTGTTAATAAAGTTTGAGTTTGTCTTTGTGTTTAGTGATTACTCTTGGATAATAGTTTATCAAGAAGATATCATACCATTTACCAATGACTATTAATATATAGTCCATAACTTGTAATGTATTAATAATCTTAAACTGATTGTCACAAATCCATGTATAGATTAGAATCCTCTAAGAAATGAAGGATTTCACATTAAACAAATTATTTGAACTTATCTTTATTTTGTACTTCCTAAAATACTATTCTTCATCAATATGCATACTTTGATGGAGTAATGGGAAAAGCAATGGAGAAAGAGAGAAAATGAAGAACCTTTGTCAATACTCGGGAAGTTTTTGCACAAAGTTTCATCACTTTGATAGCTTGCACGCACAAACAACCAAACAAAACAATAAATAAAAGACAGGGCACTGACCTAATTGATTTAATTGGATCCCATCGTGGTCTATTTTTAGTGTTTGAAGTACTATAATCATTATAAATTTTTTGATCTGTAAATTGCAAAAACTGAGAAGTAGATTTGTTTTTATTGTTGTACTATCTTTTTCGTTTTTCTTATTTTGCTTTCATCGTGGTCTGAGTGAAAGGTACACATATGCCTCAAATTTTTTGACTAATTGAACAAGATAATGACTGCCCAACAAACTCAAAAGACTTTTCGAGTTTTGCAATTTAAAATTAACCTTATGTTTTGCGGTTTAAAAGCTCATGCCGTCCAATAAATACATATATATATACGTATACATATACATATATATGTATGTATATATATATCAAAGAAAATCTAAGATGACTAAGGGGCTGTTTGGGTTTTTTATTTATTATTATTTTTTTTTTATCACTTATCACTTCTCACCCAATTTTCGTAACTCATTACCCATCACTTAAAATACCCCAATTTTCTAAAGCCCACATGTTTGGCACCTTAACTCAGTTTTGTTTTTCAACTTAAAAAACAGTCCCATTTTTAAAACTTAAGTCAAATAATGCGGCTGGTTTCACCCAAAAAAAAAATAAAAAAATCAATCGGTTTGTCAAACATTGTAGCTAGGTTTGTCAAACATTGCATCTAGGTATGTGTGTTTAATTACGAAAATGTTATCATAACTCTGTTTCTATAACTTGAAAACATTTAAAATATGTTTTCAGTTTTTATAACTCATCACTAAAAAATCAGAGAATTGAGTGATGGAGACAAAACTTGAAAACAAATCTAAATAGAGTTTTTTTTGTGGGACCCAAATTTTTGAGTTATGGGTGATGGAAACAGAGTTATGAGTTATGGAATCAGGAGATTGTTTTAGGTAATGTAGTTTTCAATGGGTCCTAAGTCTTTCTAACTAAAAGATTCAAGTAGAAGGGTTATTTTTATTTTTTTTTTTGATAATTCAATCATGACAACATGGGAAGTTTGTCCTCAATCCTCATAATTTATAACATCAAAAAATTATGCAATTCTTGCCAAAAAAAAAAAATTATTGAGATAAGTAAACTTCATTTTCAAGGGAATGTCGAAATTAGGTTAAACCACATATAGTGCTTTAAATGAATTTAGGACAGAAGGCCATTACTATCTAACATTTAAAAAAAAAGAAAAAGGCTTTTATCTATGAAATCAACTTAAAAATGTGTGGCAGTTTAATGTATGGCACCTTGAGATCCATTCCCCGCGTACAAAGTTTCTCATGATATCAACTTAAAAATGAATATTGGCTTGATTGTTTTTTTCAACCCTTGTTTGAAATATCAGAGGTAGTAATGAAGGGATTCACCTATGATTTTTGCATTTTTAGAGAAAACAATAAAAATAAAAGAAAAAAAAGTTTTAAAATGGAAATAGCTATCACAAATTATGTAAACAAGTAAAAATAGTGGGATTTATAAAAAAAATAACAAATCAAAATCATGTTTAAACAAGTAAACATAGTGGGATTTATTACAAATGACAAATCAAAATCCTGTTTAAGAAATGGTCATTTGGAGACATGTCATGGTGGGAACTTTCTTCTCTACTCCCACTTATTAGGAAATTTTTGTTGTTGGAAGCATTTGAAATTAAAAACAAATGTGGATCAGGCTGGCCTGCTTTTCTTTGTCTTTGTTTATTTATTTCTTTATAGGATTTGCAAGGAATTTTCCTGTTTTCACTTTTCCCAAGCTTTGGTTGACTGCACTGAAGGGAGAAGGAAATTGTAGTGAAGTTTCTTGGAAGTGACCTTAAAGTGTCTGTGGGCGGCCTATTGTCTTTGTTTTCCATGCAGTGGTTTTTATTTTAATGACATACATTTTCCACGAAATAGTTGACCGGTTTCTCTAAAATAGATGATGCCTTTCGTTGACAAGGCTTGAGAATGTATCTCATTCACTCGTATCGTACGCATTATCTCTCTTATAGTGTATGTATTCCACCCTAAGGTCATAATAGACCTATGGAGAGTGACTTGATTGTATGACATTGTCACAGTAATTTCCTCAGTGAATGCTTGGAAAAGTAGTAATGGTACGTATAGCCTGGAATTTGGAATTACTAGAACAATTTCCTTTTTCGTTCCATGCACGTCACGTGTGAGAAGGGAAAAGGGAAATTCAGACTTCATAGACTCATAGTCATGCCCACGTGATAAGCATTTGTGATTTATTTGGAATTACTGGAACAATTTCTTTTTCGTTCCATGCATGTCACGAGTGAGAAGGAAAATAAGGGAAATTCGGACTTCATAGACTCATAGTCATGCCCACAAGAGAGAGAGAGTCAGGTGTCAAACATTTTTGGGTTTAGAGATAGATCTAGAATGTAATAAAGAGGGTAATTAATGAGATTTTAATAAAAATATTTGTAATAATAAGAGTCTTCTTTTAACTGTTGGATTTACTTAAATCCAACGGTTTAAAAAATTAAAAAAAATATTTTGATAATATAATTAAATTTAATAACAAATAAAATGAAAAAAGAATTAATTCAAAATTTAAGATTAAAAAATAAATTGTACTTGTACACTTAAAAAAAATTTAATTTTTATTTCTTATTTTGATATTTAAATAATTTGTTTTAGTGTTGATTTCATTCAAATGGTTATAAATTATATCAACCCTAAACCAGCATATGTATCCATATGTAACATTCTAAATTAATAATAAATAAAAATATAATACTTTAACTTAATGTAACATTCTAACTTACTAATAAATAAATATAACAACCTAACTTAATGTAACGTTTGTAATTGTATTGTGTTTTATCCTTTAAGAACACACGCACGCACACACACATACACACATATTTTTATTATCATAAAATAACACAAATGTTAATATTACACATGAAAAAATAATGAATTCAATAATTGAAACGGTTGAAAACAAAATTAAGCCAAAACCTCAATTCATTAATGAAAAAATATCCAAAATTTTGAACTAATAAAAAAACGGAGTCAAGTAATGATAGACTTACATAGAAATTTGGACGGATGAATTTTCTCGTATCCAATTTCATGTTGACATTAAATTTTACTTTTAATTAAAGAATATAGATTAGAAGGAACAAAGCACCATACAAAAGCCATAACAAATTAAATCCATTATAAAATATTGATGTCAACAACAAATAACCATGTAATAAAAAATAAAAAAATACAAATATATTGCTTGTTATATTGACTTCTAAAAAAAACACTAAAATGTGTGATCAAATATAGAATCTCAGCCTATGTATAAAACTTGTTGATAAAAATCATATTATATATAATAAAAAGGCAATAAATGCACAAAATCTATTCAATTTGATGAAAAAAAAAATACTTGTAAGGTTGTAGCTAGGGTAGAGAGGAGAAAGGAAGAATATAACAAATAATTGTAAAATACATAATATAAATAATGAAACACCAAAAAGCTATGTGTATATATAGGACTGGTTTGGATAGCGTCTGCGTTTCCCACGACTAACTTTTGGCCTTTTTGTGTGGGTCTCGTGCACTGCTCACAAGACCCACAAGTACTTCATTCAGTAACTTTTGCTTTAAAACTGGGTCCCACGACAGTATGCACACATTTAAAATTTATTTTACTACAGTGTTTTCAGCTTTTAGTTTTCAGCAATAAGAAATATCCAAACACACCTATAGTGGGAATTTTAGATTGTGAAGAAGATGATATGAACAAAAAGAAGTTCTTTAGGTGAAACTCAAATACATTTTTTTTTTTTTAAACTTTATTATTGGGAAAAAGATGACATAAGATGCAAATTTATCCATTAAAAAAAAAAAACTTAGGAAAAAAAAATACAAGTTCTTATCTTTTTTTTCCTACGAAGGAAAAAAAATGTGAATTTGATCTTTTTTTTTTCTTTTACATTTTTTTTATCTCTCTTTTTTATTTAAATTCTATCCTTAAGTAATTCTATTCTATTGATTTTAAGTTTTGTTGATAATATTTTAGATAGACACAGCTGTTATAGTTGTAAATCAATTACTATTTTCTTTCGTTACTTGATTTGTCATATTTATCCAAAAAATATGTAAATATCTATTCTTAAAATCTAAAAATTTATTAAAATTTTTGCAATTTGGTGAAGCTACTTGGTGCAACCACGACGTCTAAGCTCAACTTTTATTATATAGAATATGATATATATATATATATATATATATATATGTATATAGTAATGAATGATGATGACCATTCAAAACTCCGTGTAAAAGATGTTGTACTGCAGTTTTCTCACGTTAGAAAATTGATATATGTTTCCAAAAATGAACCTATTATAATGTCCTACAAAATGACCACATTTACAAGACTTACAGAGTCAATACGTGGTGCCAAATCCTTAATGTGTGGTAGAAATTAAAGGGTCATATTCCATTTTAATGATCCTTGATTTTTTTTGATAAAGTAATGAATGATGATGACCATTCAAAACTCTGTATAAAAGAAGTTTTACTGCACTTTTCTCAAGTTAGAAAATTGATATATGTATCCAAAAATGAGCCTATTATAATGTCTCACAAAATGACCACATTTACAAGACTTACAGAGTTAATGCGTGGCGCCAAATCCTTAATGTGTGGTAGAAATTAAAAGCATAAGAAAACCGATTAAGCTCAAACAAACTCTTCCCTCCTCAGCAGTACAATACAATAAGACTTTCCGTTTCCTATATTATTATTACTATTATTATATAATTTTAGCATACAAGTAGCGGTATTATTATCACCTTAAAATTTTTTTTTTTATATGAGAGATTATCCCCTTAAACTTTGTTTTTATTAAAGATTGTTGAATTTTGATACAAATAATGAATGAGTAGTGTTAACCAAAAAAAGAAAAAAAAAAAGAAAAAAATATAATAAATGTTTTTGGGTTTAGACTTTAGAGATAGGTCTAAAATATAATAAATGAAGGTAATTAATGAGGTCCTAATAAGAATATTTGTAATAATGTAGGGTTTTTTTTTTTAACCATTGGATTTACTTAAATCTATCGGTTTAAGAGTTACACTAGGTGTAACTTGAATTCATGCCCGTGCGATGCACGGCTTAATAAAAAATATTTTGATAATATAATTAAATTTAATAACAAATAAAGTGAAAAAAGAATTAATTCATAATTTAAGATTAAAAATAAATTGTACTTGTACACATAAAAGAAATTTAATTTTTATTTAATTTTTTTTTTTGATAGGAAACTTAAAAACTTTATTAAAAAAAAATCAAGAAAGAACATAATGTGAAAGAGCTTGCTCAATAAAGTAAGGATTCTCTTCCATCCATACAAGAAAATCATCCATGCCTACGGCATATTTTACTAATAAATGAGCTAGTCTATTGCCATTTTTCTTAACATGAGAAAATTCAATCTTCCTAAACTCCTTGCACAAATCTAGCATCTCCATCACAACTGAAGCTACCGATGAAGGTGGTAATGAAGCTTCACAAAGAGCGTTATAAATAATCAACGAGTCACCCTCTAAAATAACATCTTGAATACCAATGTCTCTTGCAAGGAGCAGACCAGCTTCAAATGCTTTGCCTCAACCTCCAACGCACCCAAAGGGACCAACACCTTCTTGCTCATCGCTGCCTCCACTCTACCTTTATCATCCCTTATTATAACACTCAAACCTGCTGCCTTCCGAGATGCAAACACAGCCCCATCAACATTGATCTTAAATTATTTGTTTTAGTGTTGATTTCATTCAAATGGTTATAAATTATATCAACCCTAAACCAGCATATGTATCTATATGTAACATTCTAAATTAATAATAAATAAAAATATAACACTCTAACTTAAAGTGATGTTTGTAATTGTATTGTGTTTTAACCTTTAAGAACACACACACACACACACACAAATATATATATATATATATTTATTTATTTATTATCACAAAAAAAAACACAAATATTAATATTACACATGAAAAAATAATGAATTCAATAATTGAAACGGTTGAAAACAAAATTAAGCCAAAACCTCAATTCATTAATGAAAAAATATCCAAATTTTTTAACTTGAAAAAAAAAACGGTGTTAAGTAATGATAGTCTACAAAATATCTTATTATTATGACTATTATTATATAATTTTAGCATACAAGCAGTGATATTATCAATTTATCAACTTAAAAACTTTAGCCTTGTTTGGTATAGTAGTTTAATAACATATTTTCAATTTTTAAACAATATTACACATATTTTCATATACGTTTTTATTTACACATTTTTTTTTATTTTAAAAAAAACCTCTTAGAACTACTTTATCAAATGATCCTTTGTTGCTGAACAATCACTGCCATAACACCGGAGACTTAAGTCATGGTCGGACATATTCTCTCTTAAAGATTGTTGAATTTCGATACAAGTAATGAATAGGTATTGACTTAAGTTACCATGCGTTGCACACTTGCACTTTTCATAAGTTAGAAAATTGATATGTATCCAAACAGAGGGTCCCACCTACAAGGCTTGGATGGATGGGTCCGCTCAATTTCAAGTTATAATACATTTCAAGTTATTCTTAATAATCTCAATTTTGGTTTTATAATTATATAGTCACTTCACATTTTCATACGTAAAGCATATGACTTTCTAGTAGGGTGGTCGATACCATACCGGTACCGATTGTACTGGCTAATACATACTGTACCAGCCAGTGCACGGGTACCGGTACACTTCTATTTTGTACTGAAAAAAAAACCGGCCATATCGGCTAATTTCGGACAATACTGGCTGATACTGGACGTACTAGCAAGTACAGAATTTTTTTTTTTTTTTTTTAGTTTTCTAATTTTTGAATTTTTGTAAGGGCATAATGGTAACTTATTTATATTAACTTATTAGTATTATTTGTTTTCTTAGTATGCAATGAACAACTAAGCTTTCTATTTTTTATATTGTGTTTTTTTTTCTTTTAATTGATACTAAAGTCTAAAACTATGAATAATTTGTTCTGAATTGAGGTAATATTTTATAATAAACTTTTATATTTAGTATAATATAAGTGAAATATTATATGCTTATAAACATGGTTCTAGAGATTTTGGTGTGTGTGTGTGTATATATATAAAATAGCGGTAAACCCGAAACGGTACACCGGTATTGACTGGTATCCGAAATATATCGTACCGGTGGCCAAACCGGTACAGCCTCCAATACGGTATTGACTTCCTTACTTTCTAGTAATTAACCAACTAAAGCTATATCACAACATCAAGAAACAAACCCAATGTAATCGGTAAGAAATTCCTGTGTCTCCTATTTAATCAAATGAACATTGAATTGAATCACACAAATTTTGATTAGTAAAGATGCTCGCCAAGGTCTAACACGTTTTGACTTGACATGGATCATGGACGGCACGATCCACAACATATTATTATTTATGAAGAAAATAAAAGCTCTTGAGTGATTTAACGTTAGTGTGCAGGGGAAGAAATTTCGTTCAGGTAAGAAAATATATTTTCGAAGAAAGTTGTGCTGAGGACAAGAATGCAAACACTGAGAAGAAAAGCAATGTCCCCACTTTTTTCTTTTACTAAGATTTTGTTACTCACACATTCATAAACTTTTGATTTTACTCAGATGATGCTTGTTTGGTTTCAAAAAAGTGGTGTATCTACTTTTCATTTTCTTTATTTTATATTCAAATTTTTAAAAAAAATCCTGAATTTGAATATAGAAAAAAGTTTCACTGAATCAACTTTTTTTCACTTGTTTTTTAGATCAATCTTCTTATTTTTAATGATACTATTTCTTATATTTGAGCAACACACTTCTTAATACATTAAACCCAACTTAAATCTACCTTATTATAAGTAAAGCGCATTTTGTCAAAAGAAAAGGACCCAAAATATGCAAGGTCCACATTTACAAGACTTACCGTCAATGCTTGTCGCCAAATGTGTGGTAACATCAACAAACAAACCCACATTGTCTATATGAGTAGAAAAATCAAGGTGTTTTTTTTTTTTTTCCCCTTTTGTTTTTGAAACTGCTCCTGCATTTCAAGAGTTCATATTAGTAAAGGCAGTTTTTCTTTTCTTTTAATGCTTTTTGCTTTTTTGTTTCAATTTTTTTCCAAATAATCTAACTTTTTTTCTTCAAATAAACTAGTTTTTAATTTTTTAAACATATTTAACATAAAAATTACTAAAATTATATATATTTTTTTGATAAACACTGTAAAAATAAGCAACCAAAGCTCAACACAATATGCATGACTCATGTACAGTAAATATTGACACCTTTCCAAAGACACCAATATTTAAGATAGAATCCATCCAATGTAAGTATGTAACTAATTTGTTTTGCAACTCCACCAATAATAAATAAATAAATTTTTCTTTGATCGAGAGCTCCATAATTATTTCAATCCCGAACATTTTTTTAGAAATTAGAAAAAATTAGAAAAGAAAAAAAACAACTGAAACTTTTTATATTTTTTCATAAAAGTAGTATCAAAACTTTTTTAAGATGATCTATTAATAAATGACCTAAAAGCACCCGTTAACTAAACCTTTTTGTAATTCTAATAAGCAATATTTACCTAATGATCTCATTAATAATGCTTTTGTCATTTTTCCCCCACAATATTTCAAAGTAAATCCAGCTAAACCTCACTTTATAATAATAATAATAATCTATCCATCAAAATAGTACCACCTTAAAAAAAATCACTAGAATAAATACCAGCTAATTAAAAGTTAAAAGTTTTTTTTTTTTAATACAAGATAGAATTTCTATTTAGTCTAATCTAAGTGTATATGTGTGTGAAACTCGCTCTTGAAGACTTGAACCCCAGCCCTTTCCCCCACACTCCCACACCCCGGCCTTTGCCCCCACACCTCACAAGCACTTATACTTGTGGAGTGACCACCGCATTAAGGGTGCGCGGTGGTAAAGTTAAAAGTTAAAATTAAAGGGTCATATTCCATTTTAATGATCCTTGATTTTTTTAAAATTTTTTTTGATAAAGTAATGAATGATGATGACCATTCAAAACTCCGTGTAGAAGAAGTTATATTGCACTTTTCTCAAGTTAGAAAATTGATATATGTTTCCAAAAATGAACCTATTATAATGTCCTACAAAATGACTACATCTACAAGACTTACAGAGTCAATGTGTGGCGCCAAATCCTTAATGTGTGGTAGAAATTAAAGGGTCATATTCCATTTTAATGATCCTTGATTTTTTTTTAAATTTTTTGATAAAGTAATGAATGATGATGACCATTCAAAACTCCGTGGAAAAGAAGTTGTACTACACTTTTCTCAAGTTAGAAAATTGATATATGTTTCCAAAAATGAACCTATTATAATGTCCATAATATGACCACATCTACAAGACTTACAGAGTCAATGCGTGACGCCAAATCCTTAATGTGTGGTAGAAATTAAAGGGTCATATTCCATTTTAATGATCCTTGATTTAAAAAAAAAAAATTTTTTGATAAAGTAATGAATGATGATGACCATTCAACACTCCATGTAAAAGAAGTTGTATTGCACTTTTCTCAAGTTAGAAAATTGATATATGTATTAAAAAATGAATTTATTATAATGTCCCACAAAATGACCACATCTACAAGACTTACAGAGTCAATGCGTGGTGCCAAATCCCTAATGTGTGGTATTTACAAAGAAGGCATTCTCAATAATCACAATTTCGGTTAATAATTATTTCACCTCTTTATGTTAGGGAAATAAATACCTTAGGAAGCTTCCTTGAATAATTAATATAATTTATAAAAACACATTTTAACTTAAAAGGCCTAAGCTCAATGGGTATGTATTCAATTATGTTATATTAACCACTCATTCTTCTCATCACTATTCAATATGGGACTTTACTCACATGCGTAACCCAATGCTTCACACATAAAGCACATGACTTTCTATTAATCCAGTGTATACACGCTGTAAAAAATTACGATGTCTCCTATTTTGTCAAATGATTAGCAAATCATGGGCCAGGGCCTCACTCTTTTTGACTTGACGTGGATGGTATTTTCCACAACATGTTATCATATAAAGAAAAAAAAATCTATTGAGTGAATTTAACGTTAGGTTGAATGGAAAGAAATTAATTTTTATTAACCCAATGTATACGCACCAAGGAAGTCAATACCGTACCGGAGGCTGTATCGGTTTGGCCAGCGGTACGATATATTTCGGATACCGGTCAATACCGGTGTACCGTTTCGGATTTATCGCTATTTTTTTTACTATTTTATATGATATACAAAGTTATATTTCTAATAACTCAATATATCATTTTGGCAACTTTTTATATTTTTTTATGGAATTATCAAGATATAAATATATAATAATGAGAAGACACTTACCTCAAATAAAATAAAATATTTAAATCATCTAATAATTTAAAAATTAAAATAATTATTTAATAATTTATAATTATAAGTATAAGTATATCTATTTCAAAAAAAATAAAAAACTTTAAATATCATAGAAACATTAGTATTATAATATTTTACACAATTTTTATCACAACTCGTTATATGATAAGTTGTGAGAGGTGAAAAAATTTGTGGGTGTATGTGGGTTCACATTTTCATCACTTACAACTTTTTACACAACAAATTATGACAAAAATTGTTTAAAATGTTGTAATATTAACATTCTTTCAAATATAAATTTGTTGCAATGCAATGACAATTTGGCAATACGTGTATGTTATGTCACATCACATTGGGTCAAAAACCAAAGCTGAAAAGAACAACTGAATTCAGCTCATCCACACATTTTTTTTTTTCTTTTTTCTTTCCTCTTTTTTTCTCCACCACACCTTTCCATTAGCTGTATCTCCACTTTTCTTTTTTCTTTTGTTCTCTAGTACTCTCTGGACTTCACTTTCCTTTTCTTTTCTTTTTTTTCTTTTTTCCTTCTCTTCTCTTCTCTTCTCTTCGTCTACTCCACCGGAGCTCTCCACATTTCTTTTTTCTTTTCTTCTCTTCGTCTACTCCACCGGAGCTCTCTTCACTTTTCTTTTTTCTTTTCTTCTCTTCCACTTCATCTCCAGCTCTTTTCGTCTACACCACCGCAGGTCCTCCTCCCCACCGAGGCTCAGATGGGTCAGTTTTGTTCTTTCTTTTCTTTTTTTTTGTTCTAATTTGATTAGTTTTAAAATTGTGATTGGAGTTTATATTTTGATTGAGAGCTTCGTCAATTTTGTGCTTCACCGTTATTTTCTGATGAGAAGCAAATAGTGAGTTTTGTTCTTCATTTTCTCCTTCTCCTCTGTTTTCTATCCTTGCAAATGAGAATTTTTGTGTTTCGGTCCGGTATCCATTTACCGGCCGAAACAGCCGAATTTCGCCGGTACAGCCGGTATGCGGCCGGTACGGCCGGTATTTTCTCCGGTACGAAACAGGGGTGTACTTGTACCGGTTCATTGGCCGGCACGGTATATACCGGCCGTACCGGCCGGTACGGTACGGTATCACCCACACTGATATGCACAGTAGGAAATTACAATGTCTCCTATTTTGTCAAATAATTAGCAATTCTTGGGCCAAGGCATTGCTCTTTTTGACTTGACGTGGATGGTATTTTCCACATGTTATCATTTAAAGAAAAAAAATCTATTGAGTGAATTTTATGTTAGGTTGAATGGAAAGAAATTTCTTTCTATTAACCTAGTGTACACGTGTGGTAAGAAATTACAATGTCTCCTATTATGTCAAATGATTAGCAAATAATGGTCTAGGGCCTCGCTCTTTTTGACTTGATGTGGATGGTATTTTCCATAACATGTTATCCTATAAAGAAAAAAAAATATTAAGTGAATTTAACATTACGTTGAATGGAAAGGAATTATGTTGAATGGAAAAGAATTATGTTATATTAACCACTCATTCTTCTCATCACTATTCAATGTGGGACTTTACTTACATGCGTAACCCAATGCTTCACACATAAAGCACATGACTTTCTATTAATCCAGTGTATACACGCTGTAAGAAATTACGATGTCTCCTATTTTGTCAAATAATTAGTAAATCATGGGCCAGGGCCTCACTCTTTTTGACTTGACGTGGATGGTATTTTCCACAACATGTTATCATATAAAGAAAAAAAATCTATTGAGTGAATTTAACGTTAGGTTGAATGGAAAGAAATTAATTTTTATTAACCCAGTGTATACGCATAGTAGGAAATTACAATGTCTCCTATTTTGTCAAATAATTAGCAATTCTTGAGCCAGGGCATTGCTCTTTTTGACTTGACGTGGATGGTATTTTCCACATGTTATCATTTAAAGAAAAAAAATCTATTAAGTGAATTTTATGTTAGGTTGAATGGAAAGAAATTTCTTTCTATTAACCCAGTGTACACGTGTAGTAAGAAATTACAATGTCTCCTATTATACCAAATGATTAGCAAATCATGGGCCAGGGCCTCGCTCTTTTTGACTTGATGTGGATGGTATTTTCCATAACATGTTATCCTATATAAAAAAAAAATATTAAGTGAATTTAACATTACGTTGAATGGAAAGGAATTATGTTGAATGGAAAGGAATTATGTTATATTAACCACTCATTCTTCTCATCACTATTCAATGTGGGACTTTACTCATATGCGTAACCCAATGCTTCACACATAAAGCACATGACTTTCTATTAATCCAGTGTATACACGCTATAAGAAATTACGATGTCTCCTATTTTGTCAAATGATTAGCAAATCATGGGCCAGGGCCTCACTCTTTTTGACTTGACGTGGATGGTATTTTCCACATGTTATCATATAAAGAAAAAAAAATCTATTGAGTGAATTTAACGTTAGGTTGAATGGAAAGAAATTAATTTTTATTAACCAAGTGTATACGCACAGTAGGAAATTACAATGTCTCCTATTTTGTCAAATAATTAGCAATTCTTGGGCCAGGGCATTGCTCTTTTTGACTTGACGTGGATGGTATTTTCCACATGTTATCATTTAAAGAAAAAAAATCTATTGAGTGAATTTTATGTTAGGTTGAATGGAAAGAAATTTCTTTCCATTAACCCAGTGTACACGTGCAGTAAGAAATTACAATGTCTCCTAATATGTCAAATGATTAGCAAATCATGGGCCAGGGCCTCGCTCTTTTTGACTTGATGTGGATGGTATTTTTCATAACATGTTATCCTATATAAAAAAAAAATATTAAGTGAATTTAACATTACGTTGAATGGAAAGGAATTATGTTGAATGGAAAGGAATTATGTTATATTAACCACTCATTCTTCTCATCACTATTCAATGTGGGACTTTACTCACATGCGTAACCCAATGCTTTACACATAAAGCGGATGACTTTCTATTAATCCAGTGTATACACGCTGTAAGAAATTACGATGTCTCCTATTTTGTTAAATGATTAGCAAATCATGGGTCAGCGCCTCACTCTTTTTGACTTGACGTGGATGGTATTTTCCCCAACATGTTATCATATAAAGAAAAAAAAAAAAAAACTATTAAGGGTTTGTTTGGAATCCGCCTATTTTGCTAAAACTGAAAACTTTTTGCTGAAAGTAATGTAGATAAAGGTAAAAGTTAGCTAAAATAGTATAGTAGGATCTATGAATAATACCAAAAAATGCATTAGGGCCCATAAATAATAGGAAAAATAAAATAAATAGTAAAATAAGCTGGACAAAATAATTCTTTCCAAACGCATACTAAAGTTGTATTTAACATTAGTTTGAATGGGAAGAGATTTAGTTCTTGGAAGAAACAACTTTTTGAAGAAAGTTGTGCCCAGCACGAGAAACAATTCCAAGATACAAGCACTGATTGACAAGAAAATCAATGTCTCCATTTCTTTTTTGACACACTTAAAAGTTATGACATTCATAAATTTTTGTTTTACTTGTAGTTTTAGATGATAAAATTCATAATATTGTGCCTCTCATTCCATGAGTTCAGTTCATTGAGCTTCCCATGCGCACTAAAATTTTGACACCATGTAGAAATACACCAGTTTCATAGGGGTGGGACATCTTTCAGTCCACCAATCAGAAGTGAGACAAAAGGATGATTTAGATTTAGTGATTTACCCTAATTTGAAGGGTTCTTTTTGCATTTTGTCAAAGAATTAATAAGCATAACAATTTTCATAAAATGAGGCAGAGATCAAATGTAAAAATTAGGATAAACCACCACTAGTTACGTATTTTGCAATGGATTCTAGAAAACATTGTGTTTGATGTCAAAATTTTGGTTCACATTCATGACACTTACGTAAAAGTTATTCTTAATAATCTCAATTTTGGTTTATAATTATATAGTCACTTCACATTTTCATACGTAAAGCACATGACTTTCTAGTAATTAACCAACTAAAGCTATATCACAACATCAAGAAACAAACCCAACGTAATCGGTAAGAAATTCCTGTGTCTCCTATTTAATCAAATGAACGTTGAATTGAATCACACAAATTTTGATTAGTAAAGATGCTCGGCAAGGTCTAACACGTTTTGACTTGACATAGATCATGGACGGCACTTTCCACAACATATTATTATTTATGGAGAAAATAAAAGCTCTTGAATGATTTAAAGTTAGTGTGCAGGGGAAGAAATTTCGTTCAGGTAAGAAAATATATTTTCAAAGAAAGTTGTGCTGAGGACAAGAATGCAAAGTGCAAACACTGAGAAGAAAAGCAATGTCCCCACCTTTTTCTTTTACTAAGATTTTGTTACTCACACATTCATAAACTTTTGACTTTACCCAGATAATGCTTGTTTGGTTTCAAAAAAGTGGTGTATCTACTTTTCATTTTCTTTATTTTATATTCAAATTTTAAAAAAAAAATCCTGAATTTGAATATAGAAAAAAGTTTCACTGAATCAACTTTTCTTCACTTATTTTTTAGATCAATCTTCTTATTTTTAATGATACTACTTGTTATGTTTGAGCAACACACTTCTTGATACATTAAACTAAACTTAAATCTACCTTATTATAAGTAAAGTGCATTTTGTCAAAAGAAAAGGACCCAAAATATGCAAATATGCAAGGTCCACATCTACAAGACTTACAGTCAATGCTTCTCGCCAAATGTGTGGTAACATCAACAAACCCACATTGTCTATATGAGTAGAAAAATCAAGGTGTTTTTTTTTTTTTTTTCCCCTTTTGTTTTTGAAACTGCTCCTGCATTTCAAGAGTTCGTATTAGTAAAGGCAGTTTTTCTTTTCTTTTAATGCTTTTTGCTTTTTTGTTTCAATTTTTTTTTCCAAATAATCTAACTTTTTTTTTCTTCAAATAAACTAGTTTTTAATTTTTTATACATATTTAACATAAAAATTACTGAAATTATATTTTTTTTTTGATAAACACTGTAAAATTAAGCAACCGAAGCTCAACACAATATGCATGACTCATGTACAGTAAATATTGACACCTTTCCAAAGACACCAATATTTAAGATAGAATCCATCCAATGTAAGCATGTAACTAATTTGTTTTGCAACTCCACCAATAATAAATAAATAAATTTGTCTTTGATCGAGAGCTCTAGAATTATTTCAATCCCAAACATTTTTTTAGAAATTAAAAAAAATTAGAAAAGAAAAAAAAAACAACTGAAACTTTTTATATTTTTTCATAAAAGTAGTATCAAAACTTTTTTGAGATCTATTAATAAATGACCTAAGAGCACCCGTTAACTAAACCTTTTTGTAATTCTAATAAGCAATATTTACCTAATGATCTCATTAATAATGCTTTTGTCATTTTTCCCCCACAATATTTCAAAGTAAATCCAGCTAAACCTCACTTTATAATAATAATAATAATAATAATAATAATAATAATCTATCCATCAAAATAGTACCACCTTAAAAAAAAAATCACTAGAATAAATACCAGCTAATTAAAAGTTAAAAGTTTTTTTTTTTAATACAAGATAGAATTTCTATTTTAGTCTAATCTAAGTGTGTATATGTGTGAAACTTGCTCTTGAAGACTTGAACCTCAGCCCTTGCCCCCACACCCCACAAGTACTTATACTTGTGGAGTGACCACAGCATTAAGGGTGCGTGGTGGTAAAGTTAATAGTTAAAATCAAAGGGTCATATTCCATTTTAATGATCCTTGATTTTTTTTAAAATTTTTTTGATAAAGTAATGAATGATGATGACCATTCAAAACTCCGTGTAGAAGAAGTTATACTGCACTTTTCTCAAGTTAGAAAATTGATATATGTTTCCAAAAATGAACCTATTATAATGTCCTACAAAATGACCACATCTACAAGACTTATAGAGTCAATGCGTGGCGCCAAATCCTTAATGTGTGGTGGAAATTAAAGGGTCATATTCCATTTTAATGATCCTTGATTTTTTTTAAAATTTTTTGATAAAGTAATGAATGATGATGACCATTCAAAACTCCGTGTAGAAAAAGTTGTAATGCACTTTTCTCAAGTTAGAAAATTAATATATGTTTCCAAAAATGAACCTATTATAATGTCCTACAAAATGACCACATCTACAAGACTTATAGAGTCAATGCGTGGCGCCAAATCCTTAATGTGTGGTAGAAATTAAAGGGTCATATTCCATTTTAATGATCCTTGATTTTTTTTAAAATTTTTTAATAAAGTAATGAATGATGATGACCATTCAAAACTCCGTGTAAAAGAAGTTGTACTGCACTTTTCTCAAGTTAGAAAATTGATATATGTTTCCAAAAATGAACCTATTATAATGTCCTACAAAATGACCACATCTACAAGACTTACAAAGTCAATGCGTGGCGCCAAATCCTTAATGTGTGGTAGAAATTAAAGGGTCATATTCCATTTTAATGATCCTTGATTTTTTTAAAATTGTTTTTGATAAAGTAATGAATGATGATGACCATTCAAAACTCTGTGTAAAAGAAGTTGTATTGCACTTTTCTCAAGTTAAAAAATTGAGATATGTATCCAAAAATGAACCTATTATAATGTCCCACAAAATGACCACATCTACAAGACTTATAGAGTCAATGCGTGGCGCCAAATTCTTAATGTGTGGTAGAAATTAAAAGCATAAGAAAACCGATTAAGCTTAACAAACTCTTCCCTCCTCAGCAGTACAATACAAGAAGACATTTTGTTTCCTATATTATTATTACTATTATTATATAATTTTAGCATACAAGTAGTGGTATTATTATCACCTTAAACATTTTTTTTTTTTTATATATGAGAGATTATCACCTTAAACTTTGTTTTTATTCAAGATGGTTGAATTTTGATACAAATAATGAATGAGTAGTGTTAACCAAAAAAAAAGAAAAAAAAGAATGAGTATTCACCCAGCAAATTACCGTCTAAAATACTTAGAAAAAAAAAATATTTACTGTCCAAAATGCGTAGCACTTTTCGTAAGGATAGAAATTTGATACGATGTTTCTCAAAAAAGAATAAAAAGAAAAAGATAAAATTGATATGTATCCAAATAGAGGGTCCCATCTACAAGTCAGTCAATCCCTAATATGTGGTTGAAATTGAAAGCATTAAACAGACTCCTCCAGCACAATACAACAAGATGGATGGGTCCGCTTCCTATAAATAAGTCCTATGCCATTTGGTTCCAAACATAACAAAATCATATATCAGTTTTATTATTATTATTATTTTCATAAAAGCATGATGATGATGAAGAAGAAGGAGGGTTCCTTGTTAAGAATAATAATAGCTGTTACTTTAACCCTTCTCTTTTGTTTCCTCACTGCCGACTCTGAGGTTCGTTGCATTGAAAGCGAGCGACCCGCCCTTCTCAACTTCAAGCAAGATCTTGAAGATCCTTCAAACCGGCTTGCCTCTTGGACTGCTGCTGCTGCATCTGACGTGGATTGTTGTGATTGGATCGGTGTTGTCTGCGACAACCGCACTGGTCATGTCCTCCAACTCCATCTCACAACCTTTTATCCTCTGTATGACGAGCTTACTGATGATGTCCAATGGGATGCTCAATATGAAGCTTATGAGAGGTCAAGGTTCGGAGGTAAGATAAATCATTCTCTGCTTGATTTGAAGCATTTGATTTACTTGGACCTCAGTGGCAATGATTTCAATCATACTCCAATTCCCAAATTCCTTGGTTCAATGGGGAGCTTAAGATATCTTAATCTCTCCGATGCGGGATTTGGGGGATTGAATCCTCATCAACTTGGGAATCTCTCTAATTTGCAATATCTCGATCTTAGACTTAATTATTATGATTTACATGCGAAGAACCTTCAATGGCTCTCCGGTCTTCCTTTACTACAACACCTTGATTTGAGTTCTGCAAACCTTAGCCAAGCCTCTGATTGGCTACAGGAGATAAACAAACTCCCTTCCTTGTCAGAGTTGCGATTGTCATATTGTAAACTTTCTGGTTTCATCCCACCGCCGATACCCAGTAGTATTAACTTTTCATCTCTCACCACCCTTCATCTGTCAAACAACTATTTTGAAAACACTTCCATTCTGTTTTGGTTCTTTGGTCTTCATAATCTGGTTTCTCTTGATCTATCTTACAATAAGTTTCAAGGTCCACTCCCTGTTCATCTCCAGAACTTGACTTCACTTAGGCACCTCGATCTATCTGTCAACGTTTTCAACTCTTCAATCCCCAATTGGCTGTACTGTTTTAGTCATCTTGAGTTCCTCAACCTCGGGGGAAATATTTTGCAGGGTAGAATCTCTAGTGCCATTGGAAACCTAACATCTGCCATTAGCATAGACTTGTCATCCAATGAACTTGAAGGAAAGGTACCAAGATCTTTAGGTAGTCTCTGCAAATTAAGGGAAATTAGATTGTCATACTTCAATTGGGGTCAAGAGAAATCTGAAATCTTTGAAAGTCTATCAGGATGTGTTTCAAATGGACTAGAGATCTTAGACTTGTTTGGTGCTCAACTGTCTGGGCATTTGACTGATGAACTTGGGAAATTTAAAAATCTGGTCATCCTTTCTTTGGGGTATACTTCAATTTCAGGTCCAATTCCATTGTCTATAGGAAATCTTTCCTCTTTGAGATCCTTGGACCTTCAAAGTAATCAAATTAATGGTACTCTTCCTCAAAGTTTTGGACAGCTCTCCAAATTAGAGTCTCTGAATATTGGTTTCAATATGTTGGAGGGTGTGGTGTCAGAAGTTCATTTTGCCAAATTAATGAGATTAAAAAAACTTTTTGCATCTCATAACCGACTAACTTTAAAAGTAAGTGACAATTGGACCCCTCCTTTTCAACTCAACACCTTAGTTTTGCGATCATGGAATTTAGGGTCAAAATTTCCTTCGTGGCTCTATTCACAAAAGCAACTTCTGAGCTTGGACATATCCAACACAGGGATTATAGATGCAGTTCCTCCTTGGTTTTGGAACTTGTCTTCTCAGTTTGATTATCTAAATATCTCTCACAATCAAATCTATGGAGAGATTCCACATATCCCTTTGATTTTGTCCTATATGTCAGCAATTGATGTGAGTTCAAATAACTTCACTGGTCCATTACCTTGTATATCCTCGAATGTGACCTTTCTTGATCTTTCTAACAATTCACTATTTGGATCTATTTCTCACTTTTTGTGTTACAAGATGAATGAGACCAAATTTATGGAATTTCTCAATCTTGGAAAAAATCTTTTATCAGGGAAAATAAGTAATTGTTGGATGAAGTGGCAAAGCTTGATTGTCTTAAATTTGGAGAACAACAATTTTACTGGTAAAATTCCAGCATCCATTGGATCTTTAATTAATCTTCAGTTTTTGCATCTATACAAGAACAAATTCTCCGGAAAACTTCTATCCTTGTTGAAAAATTGTACAGACTTGTTTACTATTTATGTTGGCAAAAATGAATTTGATGGGAGCATACCTAAGTGGATTGGACATAGACTTTCAAGCTTGAAGATTCTCAGCCTTCACTCCAATAATTTCTATGGTCAAATACCGGATGAACTTTGTGCTCTATCTTCACTCCAAATCCTTGACCTTTCACATAATAAGCTGTCTGGAAGCATACCTAAATGTGTTAACAATTTCATTACGATGGCCAAAAATAACAATTCAAATTTTGAGGCTCTGTTTCTACGTGGTAATTCTTATTTTGAAAGTGAAGTGCTTGTTATTAAGGGAAATTCTCTTGAATATTCCACCACACTTGGACTGGTAAATATTATAGATCTTTCCAATAACAATTTGTCAGGAGAGATTCCTAAAGAAGTGGCTAGTCTCCAAGGACTACAATCATTGAATTTGTCATTTAATATCTTGACTGGAAGGATCCCGGAGAATATAGGTGATATGAGATCAATAGAATCTATTGATTTCTCTATAAACCAACTTTCAGGTCAAATTCCTCAAAGTATGTCAAGTTTGACGTTTTTGAGCCACTTGAACTTGTCGAACAACAATTTGATTGGGAGAATCCCTTCAAGCACTCAGCTACAGAGCCTCAGCGCATCCAGTTTTTTTGGAAACAAGCTTTGTGGACCTCCACTTACTGATAATTGTACTATAAATTATGTAAAACCAAACATTGAAAACAAAAGGAGCAAGGGTTTGGGTGGGCATATGGTGGATTGGTTTTTTGTAAGTATGGCATTTGGATTTGTGGTTGGGTTTTGGGTTGTATTGGGTCCTTTACTATTGAACAAGCAATGGAGAATTTTGTATTTTCAATTCCTAGATCACCTTGGGTACAAGCTTAGTGGTGTAGTGGCACAAACCTGGTATAGCATTGTAAGTAAATGTTGTAAGATTCTTAATATTTAGTCCAAGTGTCATGTAATCATATTAATCAATATTTTGATGATTTCTATATGATCTTCGACCTGGTTAATATTTATGATCATCTATATTTACTCTATTAACATGTATGAATAGGATATTTGTTATGAATGTACACATCAGTCCAATTTTAGTTTTATTATTCCTATAGATTAGTGGTTTAAAATCACATTTCAGTTCATACAAGCAATTCATTCGATAGAAGTAAAATCCAATACCTTCTAATGATGTCCACTTTCTCTGTAGAATATCTTAGTGATCACTTTGTAAAGTCTCAATGAAAGACAACAAGTTTGTGCTTATTCGGGCAAAATAAGCAGGCTCTTTGTATCAAATTCGAAGGCTATTTTGGTAGATTCCTTGCAACCACTATAATGAAGCTTAAGCAGTTAAGCTTTAAAAGAGCCAGTGTGCCAAGTCTACTTTGTCCTGTGGAAGAATTGAAAAGGCTGTGAGTCAGGCTCCATGGCACGGCTCTCATGTCTTGCCAGCCCAATCAGGTGCAACAACCCATAATCTATCTCAAATTTTGTTTTATATCACACTTTTAAATGCTACATATGGAGAATTCTTTTAGCTTGGATTTTTCAATTAGTTAATTTATAGTGTGATATATGGTATGAACATAGGAATGGAGTCAGACTGAAGAGAGCTCAGATGAAAATGAATGTCCTGAGATCTTGAAATGGGAATCAATAATTTGGCTTTTGATTATGAAAACTTAGATCTCAATCCTATCTGAATATTTAGTTCATGCAATAGAGGTAATATTTTCTTGTTAGTGTTTCTTTCTTCTAGAAAATTTGTGATTATACACTTTTGAAGGATATATCAATTCTTAAGGGATATGTATAATTTCCTTTTTCCCTCTTTACATGTAGGAGCCATTGCAATTGGAAATAATGACATAATACTTTGTTTGGCCATATTTTGATGTTTGTATCAAATGCTGGTTTGGTATATGGTTACTTTTCTATCATGTTTGGGGGCATTGACTGATATAAGTGACATAGGGCTGATATTCCAAATCTCTCTGCTTGTGCTTATTATGAGCTAAAGGGTTTGGAAGTTGGGGTTTTAGAGCTATGGATTATTGCTAAGGCTTGTAGTTTGTTTCTGTCCTGAATAGATAGGATTGAATGGCAAAAGTGGGCTGAAATAAAGAACAAGCAGATTGCAAGATTTCTTGGGCAGCAGAAAATATATAATTTAAGAGGCTTGTTTTGATTGATTGTATGATGGTTATTTGGTAGACCAAAAATTGGCAAGGAACTTTTTCCCCCCAAAAAATGGGCAGCTGCTGTCGAACCTAGGAAGCATAGGCATAGGTACGGGTACTTGTACGACACAAGCAATTTTTGAAAAGTTATAAAATAACATGGTGAGTGCAAAACTGATATGACACAGTTATGGCACCCTAAATGAAGTGTCAGTACTTCTTAGGATAAACTCTAATTCTGGAAATAAGTTGGTGCCCTTTTACCTACCAGATAGAAGATGGTTGAGGGCCAACTATTGTTGTGTTGTGAAAGTGTGTAAAGAGTACTTAAACAGTAATGCAGGCCAAAGAAGAGAAGAGAGAGAAGAACATTCTAGGAACACATCTTCAATAATGCAAATCACCGATAATTTCGTTGATTAAGTTTGAGTTCTGTAAATACAATGAAGCATATATATATATATATATATATATATATATATATATATATATATATATCAGATAAGTAAATAGAATTTTTTTTTTTATGTAGACTGATTGAATCTTATTTAACCTAGTTGGACCTGACTCCTAATATTGATTTCTAAACTAAACCCTAAGAAATTCCACTAAAATAGTCCTAATACTATTACAAACTTTAGAATTATCTAGACCAAATATGATTAAGAAAATAACCCTAGAGTAAAAATTATGTGCAGGAATCATTGAAATTCCAGAGTTTCTATTAGAAACGTTACCTTTTTACTATCACAATAGATGAAAGTTCTAATGGCAATCTTCTAGTAATTTTATATTTTTTCTCTACTGTTCTTTGACTCACTAAATCTTTGATTGGTTGATTGTTTTGCAAGGAGCATCTATTGCATGGAATGTGCCACTTAAATTTGTTAGTGTTGTTTTGCTCCCAATTGTGGGGAATGCCACAATGCATGCAAGTGCTATTATGTATGCCGTGAAAGACAAGCTTGTAAGCTTTCTAACATTCTCTTCTAACAATTTCTTATTAGAATGAGTTTTTAGAATTGAGTTTCTTCACAGGACATTTCATTAGGAGTGGCAATAGGATCATTAACTCATATATCTATTTTATGTTTTTACTTTAAAAAAATAAGAGTTTGTTTGACCTTAGTTTAATTTCCTGTTTATACTGTTTAATCTGAGTTGCATTTGAACCTATATTTGAATCACAGAAATGGATAGAACCATTTCAATCTTCAAAAATATCCTCTAACTTCTATGTTACTGTTGGTCATTAAGTGTTTTGTGCATCCTCATGTTAAATGAATGTATTCTTTTTTAGTAACTGAATAACTGAAAATTTTCAAGGAACAAAAAAGTGATTTGTTTCTTCAGGTGCTTTGAAATTCTGTTAAAATATTAAATATCTCTTTCATCGTTAAAACTATATTAGTAAATGGAGTTTGATCATCCCCTCCCCTGTCATGTTTCCTCCAAGACAAAGGCATATACAACAGAAGTCCCAATCTCAGTCAAGGCTTGTCATCTTCAAGAATACAGGAATAGTCCTTCTGTAGCCTTAGTTTTACACCCCATTGGCTGTCTCAACATATGGAATTATGGATAAAATTCTTAGCTGGAAAAGAGAGCTGTTGAGAATCACACTTACTTTCATGAGTAATTTCTTCTTTTGGAGCAGCTCCACCTTTTTATGGCAGAAATCTTGTACACTTTGAAATATATGCTTCTATTAAGACCTATTTACATGAATTTGTTTTGTGTGATATTTGTTACCTGTGATGTGATGTTTATTGCAGCTTGAACAAGAAACCCTTGAGACAAATCCACACTGGTTCAAAACAAAAAAAATGAGAGACATTATTATTCTCTGTTTGTTTAGCTTCAGCAAA
The DNA here is from genome assembly GCF_040712315.1 of Castanea sativa. Lineage (NCBI taxonomy): Eukaryota > Viridiplantae > Streptophyta > Magnoliopsida > Fagales > Fagaceae > Castanea > Castanea sativa. The sequence goes on along the minus strand of NC_134018.1, from coordinate 1,151,404 downwards.
GTCCGTTACTTTATATATAATTTTACATGTTTTATCATGCCGGGAGCAGGATTAGGTTCTCATCTGCATTGTTTTTCATGTTTGGATATTGTCATTAAAATGGCATCCCTGTACAATCCATTTTGTGCTTGGAGGCCTATTCATATATGAGATACTGTGCTTTGATGATTGTTCTGTTTAGTATCACTGTATTGATGATTTTCATATTGGCATCAATATCCGCTAAAATCATTTTTATATTGCTGCAGCTTCCCATTTCTGTACTTGTTGGTTGGATTCTGGGGCAACCTATGGACTTAAACTTTCAGCTTTTCGAGACAGCAATGCTTTTTATGACTGTATTAGTAGTAGCCTTCATGCTGCAGGTATGTATTTCAGTGACAAAGAATTAAAAATCTCTATAGTTTCATCAGATGTTTATAAGAGAAGGAAGCATTTTAAATAATATTTGCGATGGTAGGCTCTGATATAAGCTGGATGGTTACATATGCATTTTTAATATAAGTCCAACTGCATTCTGAGTTCTCTTGTTTGCTCAATTCTGTTTTGAAATAAGTTTGTGATAATAATTACTCTCTTAATTGTTGTGGATTCCATTTTTGCGATATTTTTATCTTTTCGTAATTTTATGTACATAATTACATATTCTTACGTGTCACAAATTTTTTGTTTGCAGAAATGAACTTCTAATTATTTTAAAGGTCTTATGCTTATTCTTTGCTATCTGATAGTCGCTGCAAGTTTTTTTGTACAAGTAGATCATTCTCAAGCAGGTCAGTTTAAAGTTTCTACTTTTCGTGCTTAAATTCTTCATTGTATGAATACCTATATTAAAACATTCCTGATTTTATATTTCGGCAGGTGATATGTAATAAAAAACATGATCAATGAAGCTATTGATTCATGAGGTAGATCACCAAAAGCTTTGGTTCATTCAAATAATATATCCCAATTTTCAACCATTACATTGTTCCAACCTCCCCTGCTTGTGCTTGTCAGTGAATTGACTTGACCGGTATCTTGCATAATGTATTCTCTCTTCTTCAGCTACTGTTTTGATTCAAAAGTTCACTTGGATCTGCAAGAGAGGTGTAATTTTTTTTCCTTTCTTTTCAAATAACATGCACTGTTCCATTTTTGTTATTAAGGGGCATTCATCCAATAAAATTGATTGATTATGTTGTACACCTATTTTGAAGGTATAATTCATCATAATGAATGGGATTTTTAGAACATAAGAAAACCAGCAGGACTGGTGGTAGATTATTGGTTTTGGGATATTATGAATTTAAAATATATATATATATATATATATATATATATATATATATATATATATATTGTAAAGTTAATTTTTATAATCTTATCCAATCATGTTGACCATATCTTGTAATGGCACCAATTAAGATGCTTGTTATGTGTAGAAAGTTTTACTTGAAATACATTGGCAGCTTAGTAGCTGTTTGTTGCGAGGTGGAAGGATTAGTATGCGACTTGAGTTCCTGGTTCTTTATATTTCAGATGCTTAATGACATTGTTGATATGATATACTTTTTCTTAAAAATGTTAGCTTTTATTGAAGTCAAGGTTGCACCACATCTAGCTTAATAGTCTGTTATGGAAAAATTGTATTATACTTCTAGATTTTAATAACACCTCTCCCTTAGTAAGTAAAAAAAGCTAGTTGTAAACCCGGTAAAATTTATAGTTTAAATAGTGCAGATATTATTTAAAAGTATTTTCTATTTTATAAGTTTTATGTAATATGATATATTTCAATTATATAATTGTAATATTGTTTTATATAAATGGAAAAAATGTTTTAGAAGGATTTAAAAAAAAAAAAAAAACCATAATTGGTTGGCGAACTTGAACACATCCAAGAAGCATTAAAAAAAGAAATTGTACACCCCATTCCATGGACACATGTAACATGTTACACTAAGTTTAAATTATTATATATGCTTTAAATTGTAACTCAACCCCCCCCCCCCCTACCCAACAATATATATATATATATAAATAATGCCTATATTATTATTAAAACTTGAATTTTAAGGTCATCTTTTAAATATTATCTTCTTCTTTTTTTTGCCTTTTTAGGGCCCATATTTTTAATTTCTAATACATATTTTGTTTGTATTTTTAGCCCAAAATTAAAGACTATGGCTCAAATAGAATAAAATTTCATAAATTATAACCCAAAAATTAAGAAAAAATAAAAATTTGAGGTAACTTACAAAAGTAATCAATTTAAAGGCATAATTAGTCCAAAATGGAATGAAGTAGACTAATAGGACCAAAATAGACCGAAGTGTACCAAATGGACGAAAGTGCACTGAATAGACTAAAATTTACTGAATGGACCAAATTGGACCAAATGGGAGTGAAGTGGACCGAATTGGACGCAATAGGCCAAACGTACCTGTTGGACCAAAGTGAACTAAAGTAGTCCGAATTGGATCATATGGACCAAAATAAACTAAATTAACCAAAGTGGACTAAATGGATGGAAGTGAATCGAAATGATATTGCTCAAAAGGAGTCTAATAACGATAAATGTTATATTTCAGTTTTTAGATATTATATAGATTTGTAAGACTTATATGTAGTAAAATTTTGCGCTCGCTACAATATCACTAAAAAATAATTAAAAATTTATTTATTATGTTGTTGGTGTGAAACTAATCAATCATGTCACTTTGTAAGTTGGTTAGTTAGTAAATGATATCATTTAAAATTTTAATTTTTACTATTAAAAATTTAAATGAAAACATTTATAAGATCCATTGCTTAAAAGATTTTACTATTTGTATGTGGGCATGGATTTCGTAATATATAGGCTACCTTGTGGTGGATTGGAGTGTCACTGCCTCACCAGCCACTCCTTTAGGTTGCTCCTGTTGTAGGTCTCTTTTCTTTTGTCATTTATTTGATCAGCCATAATCGGATTCATTAATATATCACGGTGCAATTTGTAACTGTTAAGCCTTGACTTTGCTAGTTCACAATTTTAATGCTACGTGGGATGAGGTCCTGAAGCCCTCAGAAAAAAAAAAATGTCATTAATGAATCAAGACTTGGTCACGATTTTGACGCTGTAAGTTATGTTACTTTTATTTATTTATTATAAAATGGTTTCAGAGTTTCAACCTATGTTGTCTGTTCTTGATATATAATAGTATTTTATTATTAAATCAAGACACTAATTAGTTTTTGATGTAGATAAAGATTGATAACTAGATCTCTTATTTAATCATAAATTTTTTTACCAGTTTAGTTAATTGAAACTAACAATTTACGTTACTTGTTATATAAGGAGTTTAGCTTTGTTGAACTCCTCTATGCTCTTTCTTATTTGCAAATAGCTTGTCAGATACATAATGGCCTCTCCCAACCACTCAATGCTCTTTCTTTGCTTTAGTTTTCTTCCCTTCCTTTTCTTTCACTCTTGTTCTGCTTTGCCCTTCAATCCACATGATGCCTTCTCGCTTGTCGACCAAATTTGTGGACAAACCAAAGACGTTAAGTTCTGCCGGAGTACATTCAACTCGAACCCTCGCGCTGCAACAGCTAATCTCAAGACCCTTTGTTTCATCATTTTGAAAATTTCCTATGCTAATGTCACGGACAATGAAGCTTATATTGCTGAGTTGCTTAACAATGCTAAAGACCGTGCAGTGAAGGAAGGTCTTCACCATTGCACCATCAACTATCTTGGATCAGTTATTGCTCTAGAGGAATCCTTTTATGACTTTAAAGATAGTTACTATAAAGGGGTACAAAAAAAGTCTAGGATTGCCTATCAAAATTCGAGAGATTGTGAGCATGCATTCATCAAAGGACCAGCCCATCAGTCACCCTTAACGAGTAGGAACAATGAACTAATACAGTTAACTGAAATCATCAATATTATCATTGTTATGCTTCTCAAATCAATGTGATTACATGCTTTGGTTATGTTTGAATGATCAAATTGTTCTCATTATCATTTCTATAGAGAATGAAAGACCATAATTATAGTTCAATTAGCTTATGTCAAGAAAACCTTGAAATGAGGGACTACATAAATACTAAATGTTAGTGGGTTTATTGTTTTATATGGAACCATCTTGTTAATTGTTAATGCTTGTGCCTTGTTGTAGCTTTCTATGCATGTGGTAGTTTCTCATATATTTTAAAGTTAACTCCTTTTTGGTCATTTACTTGCATGTAATTTAGTTGAGTGCATGATAGACAAGTGGAAGATTGTCATTAATGTTTGAAAATATATTCATATATTTTGAAAAGTCTAGAATCAATTCAATGAAGAAGAAGAAAAATAAATAAATTATAAACTCTCTCTCTCTCTCTCTCTTGTTTTGGAAAATATTTGTTATCCCATTAGAAAAATTGTTATTTGGTGGCAAAATCTTAGAAAATGTCATCAAAATCAATGTGCTCCTTTATTCTAAGCTAATACATTTTAAGAAAAACAAGTCTTTTTATCCTTTTTAATCTATCCATCAGCTCTTAAAATTGCATGAAGGCTCAATTTTCAACACAACTTTAAAATTTGGCCTTATGTTTTTCTTTGGGTTTATTGTTTTAAGGGTTATGTTTAGATTAAACTTGTTATAACTCTTTGTTATATTACACCACTATACAATTGTTTTTATTGAACAAGTATTTTGACGATCAATCATTGGATTACATTGCCCTATTATATTCTTCATGTTTCTAAAATAGCAAGGATATTAGAGTTCAATAATTGTCTCATCATAAAATATTGGGTAAATTATGTATTTAGTCTTTTGCTTTTACGTTGTGTGTCAATTTGATCACTAGCTTTTTAAATGTGTTAATTTAATCCATAACCATTTGATCTTGTGTCAAAATGGTCCCTATCGATTATCGTTAAGTGATGGATGAAAAATACTCATATGGCTTTTTATGTTACGTAAATTGCCACCTCGACTGCCTTGTCAACATAACATTAAAAAAAAAAAAAAAAACGCCTTGTCCCCTCAAATTATTCTTCAATTTGAATTCTTATTGCAATCAAATATCAAGAAGTTTGATCTACACTAAGAATCAATCATCCCACACCTTATACACATTGGCATTAATCTAAGGAAATACTTAAAAAGACCCTAGATGTCACTTTGTGAAACAAGACACTTAAAAATGCCACTTTTATTAACTTAGGAATCGGAGAATCCCTCATCGTTACAACCCAACAAACTTAAGGTTTTGTTTTCTCAATATTTGCAGGCATTTGAAATTGCCTAGCAATAACCACCAAACTCAATGGCTTAGTAGACTCAACAGACTTAAGCTTAGAGTACACATGACAATGTAGGTCTATAGTGTGCCATTCGAAACTCTACAACCCTAACATTATGGTGGATCTATATGTGTTCACATCTCAACCATTTACAACTCGCTATGTGATAGTTGTTGCAACAATCGTGTAAATTGTTGTAGTTCGAGCATTTTTCTCAATTGAGAGATTTTTCTTTAGGATCAAGGATTTCTCTCTTTGTAGTAGCAAAGATATGTGGTTTGAATCAAAGAGGGAGAATGTTTGATTTGTTGTAGGCTTGTAGCAAAGAGAGTTGGAAGGTTACCTACAGAAGGTGAATTTTAATTTTTTTTATTATATATATAAGTAGTGTGTTAACAAGAACCAACTTTTTGAGTTTCATTTATTTATTACTTTAGCGGTATTTTCAGCCACTTTCATTAATTCATGCTAATTTTTTTATTCTTTTTAATTAATTGGATCCTATAATAATTCATTCTTAAAGAATGCTTCTCGGTGCTTGTTAGCATTTCTCACACATAGATGCATATATATTGCAGGATGTTCTTTTACCCCATGTATTGTCAACGTCACCAACTAAAGACTTATGTTGTTGCTTTCACCACAAGTAATCCATAATTGATTTTCCATCAAGCCTCAATAAATTGGCTTCTTTGATTGCTTTCACCTCAATAATTGCATACTATCATATCTCAATAATGGACCGGCAAACTACAACTATTCTCAATAATAGCCTATACACTTGTATTCATACTTCCTATAGGCCGTTACTATTCTCTTCTGACTCAAGTTTCAGAAAAAAAGTTTAGGCAATTTGAACACCGAGCTAAAACTCAGGCAATTTGTTTTCGTAAACAATATTCATTAAGCATAATTTGTCTCTAATATTAGAAATGTAAAACAGAAGAGAGAGAGAGATAGAGAGAGAGTGTGTGTGTGTTAAAAGATTTCGGAAAGTGGAGGGAAGCTTCAACGCTGTTTAGATGTTGATATCGGATGGGACTCTTTTTCTTAAGTACCATTCGAGTTACTTTACAGCTGTGGCGTAATTAAGAGTTAAAACATAATTGATGTAGTAGTAGACTCAATGTATGTGGCTCAATAGCAAGAAAGTATAATGAAAGTAGGTGGAAGCTTATCTTTTTGAGAAAACCCAAAAACGTAAGCGAGTGTGGAAGCTTGATCATAGAGAAGAACCAAATTCAGATGAAATGATGTCAGTTTCCTTGGAGTAAAAAATACACGATATGGCACAGGATGCAGTGTCCTCTCTTATTGACAAGCTGCTTCCTTTGCTGACCAAAGAAGCAAAACTGTTACGAGGCATCCATGGAGAAGTTGCCGACATCAAAGGTGAGCTTGATAGCATTCAGTCCTTCCTTAAGGATGCAGACATAAGGGCAGCAGCTGAAGAAGACATGAGTGAGGGTGTCAAAACATGGGTAAAACAAGTAAGAGAAGTTGCTTTTCGTATAGATGTTGCGACCGACCAATACTTGGTTCAGGTGGCACTACATGATCCTCATTGGCGTGGCTTCGGTGGTTTACTACAGAAAACCACTCACTTGCTCAAAACATTAAAACCACGCCATGAGATAGCCGCTGAGATTCAAAAGATCAAAGCATCAATTCAGAAAATCAAGGAAAGAAGTGAAAGATATGGTTTCCAATCCACAGATCAAGGATCAAGTAGTGGTTCTCAGAGTGTTATGTGGGTTGACCCTCGAAAGGATTCCTTTTATCTTGATGATACTGACGTTGTAGGAATTGAAACTCATAGAGATAAATTGATCGGCTGGCTGGTAAAAGGACGTTCTCACCGTACTGTGCTTTCGGTGGTGGGAATGGGGGGATTGGGCAAGACCACTCTTGTTAAGAAAGTCTATGATCACAGGAGGGTACAAGGACACTTTGATTGCCATGCTTGGATTCCAGTGTCTCAATCGTACAACGTGGAAGGTTTACTAAGAAGCATGATAAGACAATTTCGCAATGCTAGAATGGAGTCTCTCGTGGCAAGAATAGATGCAATGGATGAGGAGTCGTTGATTCATGAATTGAGAAATTACTTACAAAAAAAGAGGTACGTGGTCGTACTTGATGATGTATGGAAAATAGACTTTTGGGAGGATATAAAACATGCTTTAATTGATAATAACAAGGGTAGTAGAATTATGATCACAACACGAAACACAGAGGTTGTTGATTTTTGTAAAAAATCTTCACCCGTTCATGTTTACGAGTTGCAACTACTACCTCCTGTTGAGGCTTGGAAGCTATTTTGCAAAAGGGCCTTCAAATTTGATTTTGAAGGACATTGCCCCCCAGAGTTGAGGGAATTGTCTTATGACATTATTGAGAAATGCAAAGGATTACCACTTGCTATTGTTGCTATTGGTAGCCTTTTGTCAACCAAAGATAAAACTATCTTTGAATGGAAAAGCTTGCATGATAGCCTTGAATTTGAGCTAGGAAGAAGTCCACATTTTTCAGGTGTCAACAAAATTTTATCTTTGAGTTTTGAAGATTTGCCTTACAACCTCAAGTCTTCCTTATTATACCTTGGTATGTACCCGGAGGACTATTCAATTAATTGCGTAAGATTGATCAGACAATGGATAGCTGAAGGCTTTGTGAAGGAAACTGAGGGTAAAACATTTGAGGAGGTTGCACGAGAATACTTGACAGAATTAATCCACAGAAGCTTGGTTCAAGTATCAGAGTTTGATTTTGATGGAAAAGCTAGACGATGTCGACTCCATCATCTTCTTCGTGAGATTATCCTCCAAAAGATGAAGGATTTTAGTTTTTGTCATGTTTTGTCACAAAAGGCGTCCAACTTTGAAGGACTGACTCGACGTATGTCAGTTGATAGAGTTTCATATGATGTACTAAAGGGATTTGAGGACTCTCACATTCATTCTCTTTTATTGTTCAATCTAGATGAGTTGCCAAAGTCCTTTATGCGTACTTTTTTTGCTAATTTCAAGCTTTTGAAAGTAATGGATTTTGAAGATGCTTTACTGGATTTCATTCCTGAAGATGTGGGAAGTTTATTTCACTTAAGGTATTTAAGTTTGAGAAATACAAAGGTAAGAATGCTTCCAAAATCCATAGGAAAGTTGCAAAATCTAGAAACTTTAGATCTAAAGCAATCTCTAGTGTTTGATATACCAATAGAGATTAACAAGCTCCGTAAGTTGAGACATCTTATAGCCTACCATCGCGACCTCCAAATTGATTTCAGTTTGACTCATGAAAAAGGGATAAAGATACAAAAGGGGGTTGGTTGTTTGAAGAACTTGCAAAAGCTGTATCATGTGGAGTTGAATCATGGAGGAGTTCATCTAATTAATGAGTTGGGAAGGTTAAGACAATTGAGGAAGCTAGGAATAAAAAACTTGTCAAAGGAAACCGCGAGGGCTTTGTGTGAGTCTATTGAAAAGATGAACTACCTTGAATCTCTAGATATATCCTCAACAAGTGAAGATGAGAAAATTGATTTGCAATCCATTTCACCTCCACCTCAGTTTCTTCAGCGCCTTCACATAAAGGGGTATTTAGAAAAGTTGCCGGACTGGATTTCAAAACTTCAACATCTAGTCAGATTAAAGATTTTTTGGTCAAGGTTGAATGATGACCCTTTGAAAGCCCTTCAAAATCTACCTAACTTATGTGACCTAGACATCTCATCCCAAGCATACAATGGAGAGCAATTACATTTTAAGAGAGGAGGGTTTTCAAAACTCCGTTTTCTATGTCTTAGGGAATTGGATGGATTGAACTTGTTGATTATAGATAAAGGAGCAATGGTCCTTCTTGACACACTTTTGATTGGGCCTAGTCCACAGTTAAAGAAGGTGCCCTCTGGAATCCGTTATTTGAAAAACCTCAAAGTATTGGGATTTTGTGATATGCCAAAAGAATTCGAAGAAAGTTTGAATCCTAAGAAAGGTCTATGTTACTCTATCGTTGAGCATGTAGCGCTTGTTTACCTTCGTCACAAGGTTGGCAAAGGATATTATGACTATACCAACTGCATTATCCGTTCCAAGAATTTGACTTTGGCAAGTTGAAGAGGGCAAACAATCGGACAAAATGATGATTACAAAGATTGCAACAACATCAAGGAAAATTATTAGGCACTCCCATATTGCGGTCACAACGTTTTTACTGAGAAAGGTTAGTGCAATTTGGTTTTAGAGTTGGTAGTTTTTGTTTTTGTTTTTCTTTGCTGGTGAATAAGGCCATGGAGTTGTGATGATGAGTAGTATTATAAATGCAATGGTTGTCCCTTCTTTGATTCACAACCTACAGTTTCTATACTCTTGTGGCATTTGGAATTCACTTGTTTTCATATTATGCTTGTATTGCTGACATTAGGAGCGTCTTGGAAATAATACTATACAATACTAATTGTTTTGAAGACCACCAAAACATTGTGGAAGTAATTAATTTGAGATTGATACTTATATTTTTCTGTTAGTGTAATTCTATTACCTATCAAAGTTTGTCCATTTGTGGTAGGTAAACAATCAAGTTCCACTCAGTGATGCTAATCCAAATCTATAAGCACGTTTTCTCCATAATTCGACGCTTTAATACTTTGAATCTATTCTCATTAGAACATTTTTATTCGCATCTTAATTAGTTCTGGAATTGTTGTGCTTTGTCTATAGACTTGCATGGAGAGTGATAATTAATGTTACTGTTGCTGCTGGGAGCCTGGGATACGTTGGTTTTATTTTCTCAAGACAATCAACCTGGAAAATCAGAAGGTTTTCATTTTAAATTTTTACAGTTGAATCCTGTACTAATCCGCTCATTTTTAATTTTACTTCAAATTAGTGGTTGTTTATTATGTGAAAGGATATGAACCATTTTCAATTATGCTCTTTTTTTGGTTTTGATATGTGTCTTTTGTTTCTCAAAAAAAAAAAAAAAAGATGTGTCTTTTGTACATTACTAGTTTTGAGGCATGTGCAAATCATGTGTAAAATTTAGAGAGTATTAATAACAGACAACATTATGATTCTATCACATGTAATATATATAGTCGAGATCAAGTTACATATGATATAATTTTAAGCAACATTAGATGAAAAAAACGATCTATAAAATAATTGATATAGTCCAAATGGATCTATGCAAGTGCTTTTCAGAGCTATAGTGGCGTTTTTGAAGCGCTAGGGTAGACATTTTTGTGTGTGGTGTTAGTAGTATCTCTAGAGTCCACTTCTATCCCATATAAGAGTGAAAGAGAAAATATAAAGACTACCATTGAAGTAGACTATCCATATAAATTATATATCTATTATCTATGCGAATACGAAGGAATTATTCCATTATCATTTCTATCCAATACTTTTTGTTGAATTAATATTTTGAAAATTTTACAATTAGATTATATGCTTTCTATGTTTTTAACAAGTATGTCCAATTTTATGTTAATCAAATGTTATTTATTATTCAATTCATAAACGTATTTATGCATAGTTTTAAAATATATAAACTTACAATTTAAATATTTTATAGATGAGATAATTTATTGCTCTTAGATTATTGTGAAATTTTACAAACTTAGAGGGTATAAAAAGAATATATATTCCAATTGTGGATTTGTCTAATATATGCATGAAATTAAGAAAAAAGAAGTTAACCATGATTCACTTGAACCCACTCATAACAACATAACTTTGTTATCACAAATAAGAAATAGTTTTTTTTTTTTTTTGAAATATAAGAAATGGTTAATCAAAATAAGAGAATGCAAGGAAGTGGATCATATCCACTATAATATTTTAATGGGTAAAACTTAAGTATAATTTTTCTTAGGAAATTCCCCGATTAAACTTAGGTACATCAGGTCTATTAATGACAACTTTTATTATACACCCATAAGAATAAGTCACACCAATGGTCCTAAAAAATTGTGAACATTTTTATGCCTTTAGATATGTTGACCTTGGGGAGGTTAATTAGTGCAATTGGGATGACGATTTTGCCATGCCTGCAGAGGTGATTGGGCAAGGATGGGGTGAGTAGCGATGATGGGTTTAGTCTTTTTAGTCCTACCCCGCCTTGATTTGCACTAATGATTATTTTGTTATGTATTAGGAGTTTGGATTATGTTGTTATGTAAAAGGCTATTAATGTTAAAGACATGGTTTGTATTACTAAGTATTTTTTGTATTATTAAATATTTAAATTCATGGACATTAAGACTTTTTATTTTTATTTTTTCTTATTAAATACCTTGGACAATATTATTAGCTATTGCTAAAATTAGTTTCAATTGAGGTGATATAATAAGACAAATTTTATATAAAAAAATATTGTAACAAGTGTGGGGCAAGGTGGATTAACACAAAGTAGAGTTTTGTGCTGGGAGGGCAAGGGACCGGGATGGGGCAAGGCAATTTGCTTTGTCATACAGGGCAGTGCAGGAATGAGACAAAACAAAACCATGCAAGGTGGGGTGAAAGACTTATCCTTCAGTCTTGCCCCACCCCACTGGCATCGCTAAGTGTAATGTTAGAGTCCAATTGTAACTTTACCATATCAACTAAAATATTCCATTCAGTTAAATCTAAACACAATTATTGATAGATTGCAGATTTTTTATTTTTTTAAGTCCACTGTTATAATGGGAGTAGAGGAGATTTAAACTTGGACTTCAGTTAGAAACATTAGGTGAATGTTTGGATAGAGCTAGAAAGTGTTTTCAGCTGCATTGTGCGTTTCTAGTGAGTCCCATATACTATTCACAAGACCTGCAAGTACTTTATTCAGCAAAAAAAACTTTAAAACTAGGTCCCAAAGTACTATTCACACATTTAAAAATTATTTTACTACAGTATTTTCAGTTTTCAGTAATAAGCTGTATCCAAATAGACAAGTATCAGTTAAGCCACATATTACTTAACAGGACTCTCAAGCGTCCAAGAAGTGGTGGATGGCTTGAGGCTTACTCAACTGCTGAAGCTCAAGGCAATTTTTGTGTTACCTCAATCTGGCTTCAGTTCTCACTCAAATTTAGAATAGTTCTTTTATATCTTCAATGGAATGGAATTTCAGGTTGGTCGGTGATAGGCTGAAAGCTAGCTTGGTTATCTGTGTTCTCTATCTCTTTATGTTTTCAGTGTAATAGCATTTTGTGTTCGTGCTAGTTTGGCTGTGGCATTGTTGGTGCATTTGTTATGTTTGACAAATTTGCTCAATGAACTGAATGTTCAAAAAGTGTTCTTGAATATGATTATATGTAGTAAAACATTTAAAATATATGTTTTGTTTGACATTTTCCTTTAAAAAAGGGTTCTAGAATATGATTATACTTTTTTTTGATAGGTAATCAGAAAGCTTTTATAAATGATAGAAAAAAGAGACATACAGGCATGTTTAGGAATGTGATCATTAAATCAGATTCTCTTGCACCAATTGATAATGCTATGTTTCGTTTTAATGGCTTCTCGTGTATCTGCACAGCTGCTTTCAATGCACTACAAAAAGTTGGATGGTTTTACTTTTAGTCTGTGGTTTTGTTTAGATAGGTAAGATTGATCGTTAATGGTTGATATTTGCAAGAGAGATTACAAACACCAAAAATGGTCCCAAATCCGTTTCAGGAGCAAAAACCCCTCACTTAATTTTGTGACAACAATATTCTATAACTGTAACACAAGCCACACCCCATTTCTCTTCACAATTCTGTTTCGTACAATTATTTATAAAAATCATGCTATTAAAATTAGAAACTTATATTGAATTAGACTAAGCATGAACAAATTTCTTGGACTTCTAATTTTCATCTATATTTTAAAATGTAGGATTTAACTTTTACTTTCATAACATAGCCTCATTCTACCTACTAATCCTCCCGCTTGATGAGATACTTATAAAATTATTATTTGAGACATTATGAAGTGTACATAAAATAAACTTTAAGCTTAGATGTGATTTCTATCTCAGAGAAAGATGCTAAAATTTTCTGCATCTTATTCATTCAGATGAAAGTAGATCATTGTCTGGAGGTTTACGAGGGAGTAGTATTCTGACGTTTATCTGCGTTGTGTATATGAGCATAAAGACTGTAGTTTTCTCAAACAAACTCAACTTGCTGATTGTTTTTGGGCCAACAGCAATTCTTGTTCAGAAATTGACTGACAAATCTGTGAGTTGCATTTCTCTCTGCCTTGATTCATTTGTTTCATTCTTTGAATAGGTTTTTGTTTATTTTGTTGAGGTGGATTACAGGCTTGGGTCTTCTTTCTAAGCTTAGTGGGCATAACACCTTTGGCTGAGCGTTTAGGTTATGCTACAGAGTAAGGATTTCTGTTTCTCTATTTTCTTTTCTTTTATTCTTTCAAAGAATTTGAATTATTAAGTAGCTAATGTGTTGATTTTCACTTTGATTTAGGCAGCTTGCTTTTTACACTGGACCTACAGGTAAAGTTTTTGTTGTTTCTCAATATTAACTAGAAATTTTATGCTTTTCCCCTCTTGAGTCCTTTTCAGTTTATAGCCTCAAATTTTAAAAAAATTCCTTCTAGTTTTTGTTGGATGTCATATAATTTCTCAAGCGCCATAGATATTGTTCATTTGACTTCCTCTCCCTTTGTATTGATCTCATTGAGGAAAATAGACTGGAAAATCTTATTGGGATTTTTCTTTTTTTCAAAATGCATTCCTGATCAGGAGATCAGGGGAGGAACTCAGTTTCTTCTTTGTTAGCCACAATCTTTTTAAAATATGTAATGAACATTGTGACACCCTGAATTGAGCGGATTTGGATTGTCAAGATGTTGTGTAGGCATTTGCTCAGTCCCACATCAGGTGTGAACTAGATCATTTTGAGCTTTCTAAGTGATTGTGGGGAGCTTTGATTGTGACTAGTCTTTTTAAAATATAGTGCAAATGTAGCTACCACTTTTCACAGGTAGTGGCAAATATTATCATACGCAACTTGATGTTACCATGCACATTGTTTATGTTCACCTTTAGGTTGGTAATTAGTTTTATTATCTGGATTTGTTTTTAATAGTGAATTTGAAACTGCAGTCGGTGGCCTTGTGAATGCTACTTTGGGAATGCAACAGAATTAATAATTTCAATCCTTGCACTAAAAAGTGGAATGATACGTGTTGTTCAGCTGTCATTATTGGGTTCAATTCTGTCAAACTTGTTGCTGGTACTTGGATGTGCGTTCTTTTGTGGTGGGTTTGTTCTTCATAAGGAACAACTGTTCAATAAGGTGGATGTATTAGTAACTATTCTAATTTTTTTCTTTTCTTTTAATTGTCCTGTATCTTCATGCTAAAGCTGATATATATGATATGCAGACAACTGCTGTTGTAAACTCCGGATTGCTGTTTATGGCAGTCATGGGCCTGCTTTTTCCAGCTGTTCTTCATTATACACACACTGAGCTTTATTTTGGGAAGTCAGAGTTGGCTCTTTCAAGATTTAGCAGCTGCATTATGCTTGTGACATATGCTGCATACCTTTTTTTTCCAACTAAAGAGTCAAAGAAATTTCAATGTTCCTCTTAATGAGGTTGGTTATGCATTTTGTCATACTCTCCACATACTCCCCCTTCCCACCAATTATTTACAAAATGTCAGTGTGTAAATTTTTAAGCACCATGCATTTTCCTATTTATTTATTTTATAACATTCTTATGCATGGATATATTAGGTTTTATTGTTTCCTTACTGTCAAGTGCTTCAAAGTTCAAATCACTAATTATTGTCAATCTGGAAAATTACTTATATTCTTAAATTTTCCAAGTTAGACACTTTTCATCTGACCGATATTGTTTAAACTAATCCTGTTTTATGCTGTCTCTTCTACATCTTTCTACGAATAGATTAAACAATTAAACTTCTTCTACATTTGACTGATTTTTCTAATGGCCTATGGAGTCATTTAGGATATTTATATTATGACCTCAAAACTGGTTGCTGCAGCACATTCAACAATTATCAATCAATTGTAGTTGTCCAAAAGAAAAGAAAAGATATAGGCTACACTACCCTTTTAGTTGTTAACCAGTGACTACACAAGCACTGGTTATATGTTTTAAAATTATCATATCATTATATAGTCAATAATCTACTATCCTTAGACAAGCACTACACAAGCAGTCAACATATAACCAACAAATTTTAAAGTTGTAATTAACCTCTTTAATTATTTACCTAAAAAAAATCTTTTTAATTTCTTAAAAGACACAAAATAACAAAAACACTACCAAATAAAACTACAAATCTACACTAAAATGCACAGAAATGTCAGAACATCTCATGGACATTATGTTTTTTTACGTAGTTCACGGGCATTGTGTTATTTTAAGTAGTTCACAGTTGTTAGTCACTAGACTAAAGACAAAACACCACCTGACCACCATTTATTAAAAAAAAAAAAAAAAACTTTGGTCTTACTAAAGATTGAAAGAGAAAGATCAAAGGTGGAGTGCCTTCCTTTCAATTTTCTTCACAACACTGTCAACACATATGATTAAATCTAAGTTAATCAACCAACTAAACAAGCATTAGAGATTCAATCACCAGACCTCTGGCACTAGTGGCTCTAGTGGCTAAGCCACCAATTTTAGTAATTTCTTTAAAAAAATTTACTTTTCATACCAAATTCTCGAAAATTTTTTACATATATCTTTTACCCATAAAATATTTTACGTTTAAAAAATGTAAAATACTTTACTTCAAAACAGAGTGAGCGTTAAAGACCTCGTGCATGCACCGTGATATTAGGACAGTACTAAAAATGCAGTAAAAGCGTCAAAACTTTCAAAGAAGAATATGGAAGGGGGGGGGGGGTGGGGGGAAGAAGATCTGCAATCACCCTTACAAAGAAGCTTTTCTTCACCTAGTGGTCAGAAGGAGCCCCTTGAAAGAACGGGTAATTAAATTCAGAAACCCATCTCTCTTAACAAAACAGAGTTTTTAAAGCTTTATTCAATCAAAACAGAGTCTTAACAAACAAGAAGCATTTGCTACAAACTTCAGCCTAACAATCACGACCATGACTACTCTACTCAACTTTCAATGACAGACTAAGGCAGGCCCCAAGATACAACATATATAATACTTTGTTTTGGTTTTTGTTTTTTGAATTTTTTCTCCATACTCTTCCATTGTGAATCCTTTTCATTCCTAAACCTACATCTATATGATAGATGCTCAAGCCATTTTGCATATTGAGTGTTTCACACTTCTTCCCTTAAACTTGGTTTTGCCCAATTCATCTCATCAATAGCCGTCTAGATTAAAGTAATACATCTACTTTGGACTATCTTTCTTAAGCTGAGAGGAATATCATCTAACCAAAAGCTCTACTCACTCACATTTAATGATGATTTAGCCAACTAAAACTCCATTCTGTTTCTTTGGCCTTGAAACATAGCATAATTCTACCTTCTAAATGAACCAATAAGCAATTACAAGTCCTCCACTAGCATGCCTTTCACGTATATCATTATAACTTTTGCCCTCCCCCCTCAACTTAAATCCTGGCTCCGCCACTGCTTGTGAGCAGCCTGTCTTTTGATAGCCAGCCAAGTCAGAAAGCATGTTTAGAAATCTGATCAGAAAATTAGATGCTCTTGCTATATATTTCTTTCTAATGGCTACCTAAGTGTCTGCACAGCTTCTTTCAATCAATTACACAAATTTAGATCGTTTTGCTTTTATTAGTATGCGATGATGTGAAAATCATTGTAATCTTCCCGAGACCGTCCTTTCTTGTGCTGAACCTTGGACTTGATCTTGTACTTGATTTTTAATGCTTGCAACTCAAAACAAGATACATTGTCATGGATTTGCCAACACCATACCTAAGATATTGAATTTGGAAATTTATATCGAATGACACCATGCAGGAATTTCTTGGATTTCTAATATTCCATCAACAATTAGGCTTTAACTTTTACTTTCATACCATAGCCTTATTCTACTCACTAATCCTCTCACTTGGTGAGCTTTTTACACCATTGTTAATTGAGCCATTATGATGTATACATATACTTAAAATAAATAATAAGCTTTGAGGTAATTCCTAGCTTGGAAAAGCATGCTAAAAAATTGCATCCTATTTGTACAGCTGAAAGTGGATCGCCTTCTGGAGGTTCACGGGTTAGTGGCATCAAGACATTGATCTATGTTGTGTATAAGAGCATAAGGACTGTTGTTTTCTCCAATAAACTCAACTTGCTGCTCCCTTTTGGGCCAGCAGCAATTCTTGTTCAGGAACTGACTGATCAATCTGTGAGTTGCAGTTCTCATTGACTTGAATCATTTAAATCATTGGTCGAAGATTTTTTTTTGTTTATTTGTTTTGAGGTGGATTACAGGCTTGGGTCTTCTTTCTAAGCTTAGTGGGTATAGCACCTTCGGCTGAGCGTTTAGGTTATGCTACAGAGTAAGGATTTCTGTCTCTCTCTCTCTCTAAAGAATATGATTTTTTTTTGAAAGGGAACATGAATTATTAAGTTGCTAATGTGTTGGTTTTCACTCTAATTTAGGCAGCTAGCCTTTTACACTGGACCAACAGGTAAAGTTTTTGCTGTATCTCAATTTTAAAAGTCCTACATTGCTATCCTCAGTATATGCCCAATTCACTTGGTTTTAGTATCAGGCACATGTATACATTACTCATTTTCATCGTTAGGTTGCGAATCAGTATTCTATCTGAATTTTTTTTTTTAATGTAGTGTCAAAAATTGAGAGAACGATAAATAAACTTCCTGGTATTATTGATTGTGAGTTATTTTCATCATTAGCTTCCCTTATATGTACAAGAGGAGGTACCACTAAGGCCAACCAAACAAGATTAACCAATTAGTTAACAAATAACTAATTCTATCTAATTACAAAAGATAAATGTGGAAAATATTGAAATTATGTAAAATTTCTGATATGTAGTGAATTTGAAATTTGCAGTTGGAGGTCTATTGAATGCTACTTTTGGGAATGCAACAGAACTTATTATATCAATCTTTGCTTTGAAAAGTGGATTGATACGTATTGTTCAGCTGTCGTTATTGGGTTCAATTCTGTCAAACTTGTTGCTGGTGCTTGGATGTGCATTCTTTTGTGGTGGGCTTGTTCTTCAAAAGGAGCAGTTGTTTAATAAGGTGGATCTATTAGCAGATTTTTTGAGTTTTTTTATTTTAATTGTCCTGTTATATTTCATGCTAAAGCTGATATATGTGGTATGCAGGTAACTGCTGTGGTAAACTCCGGATTGCTGTTGATGGCAATCATGGGCCTACTTTTTCCAACTGTTCTTCATTATACACACACTGAGGTTTATTTTGGGAAGTCAGAGTTGGATCTTTCAAGATTTAGCAGTTGCATCATGCTTGTCACATATGCTGCATACCTTTTTTTCCAGCTCAAGAGTCAAAGTAATCTATATGTTTCTCTTAATGAGGTTGGTTATGAATATTGTTATAAACTTTTTAGTAGCATATTTTTTTGGTATTTTTCTAACGTTATTATACATGGAATGATTATTTTTAACCTGGAAAGATACTTATATTATTTAATAATTTAAGTTGATGAGTCAAAGTCTTTTCATCTAACAGATAATGTTTAGACTTCTACAATTTTAAGCTGTCTCTTCTATATCTTTGGCACTAATACAATTAAAAGATTGAACATCTTCTACATTTGGCTGGTTTTTCTAATGGTCTATAAAAGTAGCTGCTGCAGCATATTCAAAGTGCACGAATCAATAGTATTTTCCAAATATATATAGTTTGCTAAAAAGAATATATGTGGCTTGCCCTAGTTATTCTGTTGAGATCCAAAGCTAGCTGACTCCAAAATTTTGGGACTTTGGCTTGGTTATTATTGCTACTGTTGTAGTTTTATAGTTTGCTCTAGAAGTGACTGTTTTGAAATTTTTTGTTGTACCTTATAGGGGACAATGACTAAGTAGAGATTCTAGTGTTACAGATACATTTGTACTGGGTTTACGTGTTTTATTATGAGTAAAGGCTCAACAGGCCCAATTATGCTGTAAAGCCTATATGGGACTAACACAACTCCTATAGTCCCTATATATACCCTACTAGGGTTCATTGTAATTTATAGTTGAGAATACAGTAAAGATGTAGCGACCAATGCCATAAATACAAGTCATCATATCTTTTTCTTTGGTTTAGGTTGGGGAGAAATGCAACATATTTCTAATGCCAATAAGGGATAAAATGCACATTTTAACTCCATCGAGACCACCTCAGCCGACCACACAATAATTTTAATACAACATTCTTATATTGAGAATTTTATTGGCTTAGTGACTTACTGAGTCTTTACAACTTACAAGGAGGCATTGCTATATATGTAGTATACTATATTTTCATTGTCATATTTTATAGGAACATTTCTTTAAGCATAGATTATTCAATTTATTAATTTATGACTCAACTAGTTGGCATCTTATGGTGTTTTTCATAGAAATTTCGGGGTTCAAATTTCCCCCTCTTATTGTAACTATCAAATTATAAAATAAAAAATATATTTATTTATGATGTTATATATGGCATGAACATAGGAAGGGATGCAGATTGAAGAGGGCGTAGATGATGACGAAGCTCCCCAGATCTCAAAATGGGAGTCAGTAATCTGGCTTTTGGTTATAACTACTTGCGTCTCAATCCTATCTGAATATTTAGTTGATACAATAGAGGTAATATTTTCTTGTTAATGTTTCTTTCTCCGTGGAATTTGTTATTATAGATTTTTAGATATACAAGTCTGGCTCCGCTTTTAATTTTTACATCTTGGAGCCATTGCAATTGGACACTCTAATTACCCACGAAATACATTATTTTGCTTTCTTTATATCAAATGCTGGCTTGGTATATGGTTACTTTTCTAGGCGTGCTTATGATGGACTTAGGGTTTTAAAGTTGAGGTTTGGAGCTATGCATTATAGTTTAGGCTTGTACTTTTTAAATTATTTGAAGACGAAGAATTAAATGGCAAAGAAGGGAAATAGAAAACAAGCAGGTTGCAATATTTCTTAGGCAACAAGCAAATAATAGAACCTAAAAAAGCTCGTTTGATGGGTTATTTGGTAGACAAAGTATATGAGGTTTTAATTCGGGCTTTGATATGTAAGTAGAAGGATTTGGTTTGGGGTTGTATAGAAGGAAAAGAGAGAATTTTTTTTAGGGGTTGTGTGAACTACGGACTTGAATAGTAATATCAGCCCAAAGAAGAAGAAGACCAAGAAGAGAGAGATGAGAAAGAACATTCTAGGCACACAGTTCTTCAATAATGCAAATCACTCATAATTCCATTGTTCAAGGTTAAATTCTTTAAATAAAATGAAGTATATTTTTAAAGACTCTTTGACTCTTTTTTGTTGATAATTCGATAGTTAGAAACATAAGAAGGTGTGAATCAGTTGAGTTAACCTAATAAGGCTTCCAACTCCTAATTTGATTGATAAATTATAGTCCAAGAAATCCCATTAAAAAATTCATGATTCTATTACAAACTCTAGAATAATTTAGACCTGATATAAATAACAAAATAATCCTAAAAATAAGGGAGGAGATTCTCGAACGAGGAAAAGGATCCAACAAAGTCAAAAGAATTGAACGAGGAGCGGTATGAGTTGCAGTAAGGGTGACTTTTCTGTCAACTTTTCCGCTATCACCCCCCAAAAAAACCAAAAGCTATTTAAATGCTAAGACTTATGAATTACTATAATATAAGCATCAAAAGCAGATAGGTCTTGCTTCTATCTGACATCTTATAATGGCCTCATGTATGTAAAACCCATAATTCATAGTTCTGCACAAAAGTACTTTTTTTTTTTTTTTATAGATACCAAACACCTACAAATCATCAGTATAGAAGTATAATTGGTGTAAAGCAAGGTGAAAATTGGGAGGATGGACAATGGAACCATTCAAGGGTCCATATGGGGTTGATTTGTGAAAAAGTATAAGCAGGGGATGTGAGTCCTCCAAATTTTTTACATTTTGAGGTATGAGATGGTTCAGAGTGAGATTTTGGTCAAGCATTTGGTGTGGTGACAATGCTCTCAAGGAATTCCCAGACCCTTACACCTTGGTGGTGAACAAGGAGGCATTGGTAGCACCATATCTAGCCAACCCAGATGAGGGAGAGATCTGACATTGGAGTCCTCTTTATTCAGGCTTCTCTGGATTGGGAGCTGGAATCAGTTGCTTCTTTTTTTGAGTTACTCTATGATAATTTACCTTCTGTGTGAGGTAATGATTGTGCCTTGCAGACGTCATTGAAAAAAAAATGGATGTTTGAGGTTAATTTGTTCTATAATGCCATTATGGGATTCCGCAGTTTCTTTCTTCCCGTGGAAGAGCACCTAGATCGCTAAGGCTCCTCGAAAGGTGGCATACTTTGTATGGACTGCAAACTCTTGCAAAAATCTTGGCATTCAATAATCTTTGTAGGAGGCTTTTGATGATGGTTGGTATTGTATGTGTTAGAGCAGCGTGGAATCTATTGATCACTTGCTTCTTCAATGTCCTGTCACAACAAATATTTGGTTCTTTGTTTTCACTTTTCAAATAGTTTGGGTTAGTGTTGTTGATGCCCAATCTGTGCATGAGCTATTAGGATGTTGGCACAGACGTTTTTATTGCCATAGAGCAGCCAAGGTGTGTGAGCCGTGCCTCTATGTGTCATGAAGAATCTGTAATACGAAAAAAATAAGTGGATATTCCCTACTTTTATAATCAAAGAACATAATTTGCAGTCTTTATGTGATTGGATGCATGTGCTAGGCAGCAACCCTTCGATGTCTTTTATTGATTTTTTTACTCTCTTTCCCTATGATTTATATTCTTTGAAAGGGATCACACATCCTTATATGCGTCCCCTCTTATCCTTTTCTAATGAAATTATTTACTTATAAAAAGAAATTGTTTATCAACTTTCTGATTGGTTGATTGTTTTGCAGGGTACAGCTATTGCATTGAATATTCCACTTTCATTTATTAGTGTTATTTTGCTCCCACTTGTAGGGAATGCTGTAGATCATGCAAGTGCTATCACGTTTGCCATGAAAGATAAGCTTGTAAGCTTTCTAACATTCACTTTTAACAATTTTTTTTTCTTAATTTTTATTATTATTTTAGAATGAGTTTTACAATTTGAGCTTCTCCACATGCAGGACATAACATTAGGAGTCTCAATAGGGTCAACAACGCAGATAGCTTTGTTCGTGGTAGGTATTAACAATATGAGTTCCTTTTAATTTCTAGTTTACATTTTTTTTACTTCCAAAAAATAAGAGTTATTTATAGTTAGTATTTGTACAGTTTAATCTAAATTACCTTGGAATCAAAATTTGAAGGAAGTAAATGCTTGGAGCCTGTTTCAATTGTCAATATATCACTGTGTTATTGATGAGTCACTTTGTGTTATTGCTTCCTCAAGATAGTAAATTCATTCTTTTTTTTGGTTGGTTGAAGTTTAGCTAAAATGTCTTTTGTAGTTAAAAATATGTTAGTAATTGGTGCATATAACAGACATCTCAATCCATATCAAGGCCAGTCATCTGCCAGAGTTTGGGAATTAAAGCTCTTTGAAAGTTTTTTGTTTTGCGTCACATTGGCTGTCTCAGCAAATGGATAAAGTTTTTAACTGGAAAAGAGAGCTGGTGATGTTCATATTGATCATAAGTAGTTTCTACTTTCTGCACTGCTATTGTTGCATCATCTGTCTGAAACTTATGTCATACACCTTCAATGATATGCTCCTGTTAATACCTATTAACATGAATTTGGTTTGGGTGATCTTTGCTGCTTGTGATGTTCATTGCAGCTTGAGCAAGAAACCTTTGAGACATTAATTTAGAGAAATGAAAGAATAGAAATGTACAAGTAGGGAGACATATTGAAGATGTTGGCGAGATAGTAATTTTAAGTCTATTATTATCTGTTTGTTTAGCACCAAAAACTGGCATTTCTTTGAGATACATTTGTATTGATGATTGTAGTGTTTAGTATTACTTCATTGAAGATTTTTATTTTATATTATTTTATCAACATCTGCTAAAACCATTATTATATTGCTGCAGATTCCTTTTTCTGTAGTCCTTGGTTGGATTATGGGGCAAGCTATGGACTTAAACTTTCAGCTTTTTGAGACAACTACACTTGTTATATCCATCTTAGTAGTAGCCTTAATGCTGCAGGTTTGTATTTCAGTGATAGAAAAGCAAATCTCCATGATCTGGTCAAATTTTTATAAGAGAAGGAAGCATTTTAAGTAATATATGCCATGATGGGTTCTAATTTAAGCTGGATGATGGGAAATTCCGAAATTGTATATTTCAACATCTTTTTGAGTTGTCTTATTCACTTGTGTTTTAAACAAGTTTGTGCTAATAGTTTTCCTTTAATTGTTATGGATTCCATTTTCTTTCGTAATTATTATTATTAACTTTTGTTAATTTTATATACACATTCTTATATGCTGCAAATGCTTTTTTGCAGGAAGGAACTTCCCACTATTTTAAAGGACTAATACTTCTTCTTTGCTATCTGATAGTTGCTGCAAGTTTTTTTGTACATGATTCATCTGCAGGAGGTCAGTTCTGACTTGAAGTGTCCATTTTTCAAGCTTAACTTGCATCTAGTCTACTTCCCATTGAGAATTTATAATTATATGAATACACTATATAAAGTTTGTCTTGAAGTGGAGGGTGACTGTATCAGTAATCAATAGTGTCTGCAGATGATAGGCAATACAAAATGTAGTTAGTGAAGCAATGGATTCATGAGGTCTATTTCCAAAAGCTTTGGTCTGTGTTTTTAGCCTTCTGCTTGTTCTTGTCAGTAAATTCAATTGACTGGTATCTTGCCTATTATGTTCTCTCTTCTTCAGCTAGTGCTTGGAGGTCAAATGTTCACTTATATTTACAAGGCAGAAGTGCCTTGTAAAAAATTGAGATACTTTTTCTTGTTAAATAATTTGTACCTTTTCATTTAGTTATGAAGGGGAAACACCCAATGAAATACTGGTTATACGGTCTGTGTCATTTGAAGAATTAAATGCATAATCGTGGAAGGGATTTTCAGATTACACATTTGCATCTCGCGTATTATATAAAATCGAGATTTTTTTGGTTATATGACATGTACCTTTCCATATTACAGAACATGCTTCCAATGTTGTATGCCTCATTTGAAAGTATGAATTTCTCATCATAAGTGGGATTTTTGGAACTTACGGAAGCCATTGGGACTGGTAGTAGAGAATTTTTTTAGGAATTATAAAATGTTCATTATTATTATTGAAAATTTTTATTATTTTTATTAAATCTTATCTAATGGTGTTTGTGATATTTTGTAATGGCCTGACTCAAGAAGATTGTCATGTGTAGAAAGTTTACAAAAAATACATTGGTAGGTTAGTAGCTGTATATTTGTGGTTTTGTGTCAGGTGCTTAATGGCATTGTTGGACTGGTAAGTGGTATTTGAGAAATGTACTTTGAATTTGATGGTTCAAATTGAAGACCCTTTTGAGTTTTGAGTATAATAATACAATGGGTAAACACCAACAGTTTTAGGAATTGGATATAATCTAGATTAGGACCACAGTGGGCCGGATAGGACCAATGTCGACTGTATAGGACTGAAGTAGATAGAATGGACTGAACAAGACGAATGTGGACTGAATAGAACTAAATTAGGTAAAATGGACTGAATGACCCGAATAGGACTAAAGTGGACATAATGGACCAAATAGGACCAATGTGGACCGAATAAAAATGAAGTGTATAGAATAGGACCAATGTGGACCAAATAAGACCAAGTGGACCGAATAGAACTTTTGAATATTTATCATTTTTATTGCATTTTTAGTGCTCATATTTCTAATTTCTAATGTCTATTTTTTTTTTAACTCAAAACTAAAAAGTTTAGCCCAAATATAAAATTTCATACTTTTTAACCCAAAAATTATGAAGAATAAAAAAATTGAACTAAACTTGAAAAGGCTACCTACAAAAAATAAAAAAATAAATAAAAATTAAAGGTCCAATTAGTCCAAAGGGGACTGAAATTGACCGAGTGGACCAAATTGGACTAAAGCAGACCTAAGTAGACCAAATAGAAATTGTTTAATTTTTAGGGAGAACAAATTATCTTCAACAAATTTTACAGAACAAATTATACGTTATATTACATTTACAAAATAATTATTTATTCTCACGCATCACGTGAACCTGCGACTAGTATACATAATAGCCTTTCCCAGCCACTCAATGCTATTTTTTGCTTGAATTTCCTTCCCAATCTTTTCTTTCACTCTTCTGTTGCAAACTGAAATCATTGATATTATCACTGGTATGCTCTTTTTTGCTTGAATTTCCTTCCCAGCCTTTTCTTTCACTCATGTGTTGCAAACTAAAATCACTAATATTATCACTGGTATGCTTTTCAAATCAATGCAACTACATGCATTGGTCATGTTTTTATGATCAAATTGTCGTCATCATCAATTCCATGGAGAATGAAGAACTGTAGTCATCTATAAACTTGGAGTTGGTAAATCTTGACAAATGGAAGTGATTTTACTCAATTTTTCTTTGTTTGATTAAGTTTTATTTTTTATTTTTTTTATGTTGGTACTTACAAATAATTTCATTTAATTGAGTTATTGAAATAGGTATTTGAGATTGGGTTTCAATATTTGATTGTGAGAATGAAATGGTTAAGAAAGTGTTTGGGAGGTTGCTAGTTTATCCTAATTTTAGGATATGAAAGTATTTTACGTTTTAAATTATTATTTATAGATTTCAAAATTGTTTAATCAGTTTAAAAAGTAAAGTCTACTTTTTATATTAATTATAATAATATGTTATAGTCTCTTATAAATATTGAAAAACTAGGCATTTCCATATTCTGAAAAATCTAGATTAGTAAAGCAATTCCACTTAATATTGGGAAACCAATTTTAGGAAAAAAAAATTTATAAAATATGAATTAAGAAGATCGAGTTTCAAAGCGTTTAGCAATATTTTGAGAAAACAAAAGTATTATACAAC
The DNA here is from genome assembly GCF_040712315.1 of Castanea sativa. Taxonomy (NCBI): domain Eukaryota; kingdom Viridiplantae; phylum Streptophyta; class Magnoliopsida; order Fagales; family Fagaceae; genus Castanea; species Castanea sativa. The sequence goes on along the minus strand of NC_134018.1, from coordinate 1,125,023 downwards.
AAAATGAATATTATATATAAGTCTTAAAAAACATAAAAATTATTTTCAACATTTTGCTTGGGACTTGATGAAACTGGGTACTTAGAGAGAATGCCTTGTGACTTTTCCTTTTGTATGTATAGTTCTTATGAGTAAATAAAATTTCCCCTTCAGACCAAAAAATTTTTAAAAAAAATCCTATACATTTTAATTAGGCCCTTTTCTCTAAAATAAGAAAACATGTTAAAATACATACATTTTTTTTAAACATTTTCAATGATTATAGGTGTCATGCTTCAAACTCAAAAAGGTCCAAAGCATGAGAAAAACATCTCAAAGATTCCTGTAGATTTTTCCTTTTTAACAATTCGATCTAAATAAATCATATCAAGTACAACATCAAGAATTATCATAATAATTCCATTAAAGATATTCCCAAAGTAAATCAGAGCTCTATGCAATAATTACAATGACCATTGGCCACAAAAGAAAGGAGTTTGAATAAATAATTACACATTATTTACTTGTCCCATTAGTGGAAATGAAGTCATAACCACTATCATATACAAAAGAATGAATCTTGTCTACTCTATGATATACATCATTTAAATATCTTCATCACAAAAGTCTAGCTTCCATCAGTAGTTAGTCTAACTACTGCTAGCCACAAAAACTTATCTCAAAATGATCATTGCCTACTCTGAGAAACTTTATAAAAGAATGGGATGAGACAGAACCCAATAAGTAGCATCATTAATGGGAGTGGGAGAAATGCAAGTTTCATGATGATGAACAATTTACAAAGCATGTTTTAGTTTGGGAAATTTCTAATTGAATACTACAAGATCATTTTCAATAATAATATGACAATAATGATCAAATAATGCCACCTAAGACTTCTAAAAAAATGATCACCATGAAACTATATATATATATATATATATATATATATATATATATATATATATATATTTTTTTTTTTTGTGAGCATAACAACCTTTTTCTAAAAGATTGAAAAGCCAACCCAAGTCACAAGACAAGCCACCACAAAGATGGAAATGTCACAGACATTATACCACCATAGAGACAAGTCAAAACCCACAAACCACTAGCATGATATGTATCTCTTTTGGCATATAGTATATTGGCCTTGCCTAGCCTCACTCACTCCCTCAAGGATTTACCTATACCCCCATGAGCAGTAGGGGATAACGCATCGTGTAGTACCTCTTTTGTATGCAATCTCTTGGCTTTGCCTAGCCTCACCCACACACTTAAAAATTTACCTCTTTCCCTCATGGATAGCAAGGAATGACGGGTCACACAGTACCCTTTTTGCATGTGATCTTTTGGCCCTAAGGGCAATAGCTTCATCCACACACTAAAGGATTTACGTGCGTCATGCAAAGTGAAAGGCTTTAACTTGACTTGTCATCACAAAGACGGAGTAATTACAAGTCACAAAGATGTTGTCACAAAGATAGGGTAATCACCAACATCATAGCACAAGGGCAAACCCACATCAAAAACTCACAAGTTAAATGTATTCAAATACATAGTTTACTTCCAAGCAGTTTCATAAGATATTTCAATAACCAAATATTCACAACATTCTCAAAGTCCTCAAAACTATTTCTACTCAAAATATTTCTACTCAAAATATTTTGTATCAATTTCCCAATTAACAAGACAAGACAAGTATCTTTAAATTTCCTATTTTACCATAAAATCCATGAATTCATTATTAAAGGATTAAATCAAAGATGCTCATATTTCCTATGTCAACAATTCATGTATTTCCCCATATGCAATATTAAATATGATGTGCTTTTTTATATATAATAATATATAATAGTGTTACAATACAACACTTTTTAAGAAAACATAATCTCATAAATAATTTTCCAAAATGTGTTAACCCAAAAACAACGTTTATGCAACATAGTTATTTTCCAAAAAATCGCCATTAAAAAGTTACTTACCTTGAAACTCACAAAAAACCTAATTCTCCAAGTTCCAAAGGAGATTAGCTAGAACTTAAACAATACCAAGAAAACCTATCACGATAAGCATAAAGCTTGACATTGTGTCTAGTTATGAATTAGAGATTGCTAACTAAGCAATTAATTAGACAAGTCTAAGTATTTAACCTCATAAATAATGTATCCCACTTCCAAAGCTACCCAACAATTTAATTCACAAGACATAAGCTCCATTTGGTTTGCATTTGTGGACTGTGCGTTTGCGTTTTCAGCTTTTTTTAAAAAAAAAAAATTTAAGTCTAGCGTCTGTTGCACTATTCAAGGGACATGAACAGTGCAATCAGGCCAATAAACAGTAAATTCATTAATTAACAATAACCAAATTTTTTTTTTTTATTGTTTTCAGTTTTCAGCAAAATAAGCAGTATCCAAACGCACACTAAACTTCAATTTATAAAATTAAATCATCTCCCTAATACTTAAATCTTAACAATTTATAAGTAGCTCCCACAAAATTTACGCAACATCATCAAGAGACCTATGACACCAAAATAATAATATTCTCCAAGACAAACAATTTGAATCTTTAACTAGCTCAAATTAATCAATAAAAATTATATTTACCATCTACTTCACATTAAAAAGCCAAAACCCTTAAATCTTCACTACTTAGATAATCACCATTGTAAAAACTATAAACTCACTCATTAAATAAATCCACTAAGACAAAACCTATACACATAAATACATGAATATGACTTCTAAAACTCATAATCACATGGGTATTATTATTAAAGCTTAGATAAAGAAAGTCTTTATCAAAAGCATATAAACTCACCAAAAAGATTAGAAATTTTTATTTCAAATAAAATGAATAAAGATGTTTAGAGGTTTTGATTTTTTCGGTGACGATGGAGATGGTGTTAGGAAGTGAGGTACCGGTGGGAAAGTGTGAGGGACTGAGAGAGAGTTTTAGTGTGTTTGTGAGAAAATGAGAAATAAAAGTAGAGAGGACCACTAAGTTCACCGGCCAAGAGAAAATTAAAGACATATGTGAGATTTGAGTGGCTGAAGGGAGTGGGGTAACTGGAGTCAGACGTGTGTCTCTCCAAAAAAAATCTAATCTCTTTTTTTTTTTTTGGCATCGGGCTGGGGCGTTACAGTAGGCCATTTCCACTAAAAACAGAAAACAAGTTGTGAAAAAAATTTAAAAATCCGCATATTTTATTAAACATTGATGATGATTTCGAAGAGAGCCTTTTTAAAAAGGTGTTAAAAAGAAACATTTCAAAATTTAAGGTCTGTTTGGATAGAATTTATTGCTATAAATTAAAAATTGAAAACTGAAAACACTGTAATAAAATAATTTTTAAATGTGTGAATAGTATTGTGAGACTCATTTTTGATAAAAAAAATGGCTGAAAATGAAATTTGTGGATCCGTAAATAGTGTACCAATGAATGGTTCATGGAAAAAAATGGCTGAAAAGTTAGAAATATACGATTACTGTTCATGAACAGTAGCGGTTTGTCCCCTTAAAGGCGTACTGCAGCAAAAAAAAAAAAAAAAAAAAAAGGTGAAACGCAGGAAAGTCAACAAGTGCGGCTGGAAAAAAAAAATTGCAAAACGCACTTAGGCTAAACGCAACGCCAAAACGCTCTATCTAAACACATTCTTATATTGATCACATGCGAGATTATTTGGCATTTATAATATTCCCAATTTCATGATTTATATTGAGAATATTTTGCATTCAATGACTCAATATTTCCAACAGTACGTGTCACACTTTAACTACAATCCAAACTGTGGTAGCTAAGCTTTCACTAAACTTCCACCAAAATTTCAAAACTAAATGCGTACAAGCAAAGAATAAGACTTTCATTTCTGTCTTTTTTTTTTTTTTTTTTAAGATAATTATAACAGCATAAATTTTTGTTCCCTTCAACCCTGAAGTACTTTGTACATAAAAAGATATTAACTTAAAAAGATATTAATTCAACCAGAAGGCCCGTACTTTGTATATAAAAAGATATTAATTCAACTAGAAGACCCTCGGTCAATCCGTTGTTTCTTTAGTCGCTAGAGAAGGTAGCAATTGAAAAACTTGCCAAAGTTAAAGGAGTATTTTCTTGGTCAATCAAGAAGAAGAGGAATAAGGCCAAGACATGTTACTCTCAATCCTTTCTAGGATTTGATGCATATATTGTTTTTTAAGTAATGATATGACTTTAAAGCTATAGCACCAAGTGTCCTCACGTTTTTTCTTTACATCTGTTAAGAGCTCTTGACAGGTCTATTCCTTTGTGATATTAGAAAAGTATAACACAATAGAACTTGATAATTTTCAAGGGAGAGACATGGGTGGTGAGGAAGAAGATCAGGAATCACCTTTACTAGGAAGCTTTGCTCAACCTGATGAACCTGAGGAGCCTCTCAAAAGAACAGGTAATTAAACTTGAAATTCAGTTTTGCAGTTATTGCACATATAGTAGTCTTTTCTTCTTATTTCATTTCCTTTTTATGTCTCCTTTCTCCTTTTTCTCTTTTGGTATATAATTTATTGAGTAGCTAAGTCTAATATGGGTAAGGATGAAAATTGAAAATTTGAAACAATATCTGTATCTCTACAGAATGGGTAGAGCCTAATAGTGACTTTGGTGAAAACAGAATGGGTGACTGCAGTAATGCCATATGACCAAATCTTCTGCCTTTTGGGAACAGAGAACCATTTTCCAATAGAGAAATTATCTCATGCATTCATTGGATGCATATAATCTCTCATAGTAAGTAGTGACTTTCACATAATTTGGCCATATCTTGCACGCAACTGCTGTATATTTCTATCTTCAGTTGTCAGCGAAAATAACAATTCAAGTGGGTGCTAGATATTTTCCTCTTAGATTGCATATGGGAAGTGCAAAAAAAGTCAGTTTTTGGGTTTTTTGAGCTTATTTTGGCAGACCCATACAAAAAACTTTTCTCTATTATTTTCTACAATACTTTCAGTAAACAAACAATCAGCAAGCGGACACTTGGGACTGTTAACCCTATTGCATATTACTGTGCTCTAAAATGTGATTCAGCAATACGCACTGCACAAAGTCGGATATTTTCACTTTTAGTATGTGGTGGTATTTTGGTAGGAAGGAATATTGGAGGTTGCAATCAGGAGAGCACAAACACCAAAGATGGTCCCAACTCTAATTAAAATACCTTCCACTCTTGACAACTCCCTTTCAATACAATACAATACAATTATTTATACAAAGCATTATCGAAATTGGAATCTTATATATAATTGAACCAAGCATGATTATCTTGGCCTTCTAATATCCATTTTAATTTTCAAAATTTAAGTTTCATCCTTCACCCTCATACCACAGCCTTATTCTATGCACCAAGCGTGCGTTTGGATTGGGCATTTTGCCCAATCCGTGCATCTACTTTTTTTAGTGGGTTCGTGAACAATACCCATGGGTACTATTTATGGACCCACAAAAGTTAGCAAAACACAGATTTCTAGGTAAATTTGGGTCTTACAGTACTATTCACACTTTTAAAAATTATTTTGTTACCGTGTTTTCAACAATAAGTTTTCAGTTTTTAGAAAATAAGCGGTATTCAAACACACCCTAATTCTCCCCACTAGTTGAGCTTTTTATTTTTTATTTTTCTGAATGAATAAACTTTAATTAAGTCATCATGTAGCTAAGAGTCTTATATATCAACTCGCATCTGGTGTTTTTCACAAAGATCTTTAGGCTTCAAATTACCCTTTCCCCAACTATCAAATTATCAACCAAAAAAAATTTCATATGTTACGACTTTTTGGGCTAATATTTGTCTTTATTTTTGTGAAGGGACCATATGGACTTCAATAGCATATATAATAACAGGAGTGATTGGGGCAGGAGTTTTGTCTCTTGCATGGACTGTGGCTCAACTAGGGTGGATTGCAGGTCCATTACTCATGATAGTCTTTGCAGGCATCACCATTATTTCTACAAACCTTCTATGTGATTGCTATAGACACCCAGATCCTGAATGTGGCCCTGCTAGAATTCGGTCCTATATGGAAGCTGTCAAGGTGTATTTAGGTGAGAGATTTAATCCCAATTTTCTTATCTTTCTCAACCATCAATCAACGATGTATTGTCTTAGCTAAGTGATATTTGTCTTGCAAGTTGAAGTTTCTAAAATGTGGACCCATTTGGCAGAAAAGAAATCAAGAAGTGTGTGTGTGTTACGCTCCATTTATATTAATCTATAAGTTTTAGTGTGTGCTTAAGCTAGCTAATAGTAGGTTTGGGTTTTGATTAGTAAAAATAATAAACAAATAAATTCTAAATCCCTTTTAGCTTTGTTTTTAAGTTAATCAGTAATTCATGACAAAAAACAAAAGTTCATAAACTGTTCATTAGGATGAAATTCATGTTAACATTTTTTAATGTTGATCCTTGTTAAAAGATTGGAATTATAAGAATCGCATTCTAATAATCATCTTAAGGAAAAAATTTCGTTCAATCCAGTTGCAATTGAATAACTATCTATGTTATTTTTAATCACAAGACCGATTTAATAGTAATGTAAAGTGACCAAAGCTTTGAGAAGTCTTTATTGTTGTCTACTAAAAAGAAAGAACTAAGTAGTCCACCAGACCTGCAGATGTTTCACTAGTCTGCACTAGTGAAAACCCTTTTTATTGGGGGTGCCAATACATCTAATAATAAACATTGACCTTATAATGTACATGGAAATGCAGGAGAGAAGAGCCAGAAGGTGAGTGGAGTGATTGTGCTGGAGGGCTTATGGGGGGGTGCAGCTGCCTATGTCATTACGGCTGCTACCAGCATGAGGTATTCCTCATCTTTATTAAAATGTCAGTTTTTTTTTTTTTTGGTCACATGCTAGCTAAATCACTAACATTCTTAAATATTAATAGTCCTTTATATTAACTCCTCTGCCTACATCTCTTCAAAGAAAATCTTTTATTTTATTGTATTGACATGAAGATATATGTGTTAGTCTACACTTCAGACTACCATCCTACTAATGAGAAACCATCTCCTTTGTCAGCTTCATGGAGTGGGTGTCAAACAAGCCTCTAGGCAGGAGTCACAGACTTTTAAGAGGTCACTCCATAGATGGGGGTACAAGATAATTAGTATAACAAGACACGATAGCTCCAGGGACTTGGGCCATGGAAACTGGAAACTTTTGTTTCTAGTCTAAATGGGCTTTGCAGTGCCAGCCTCCAGCTGGCTCTGTTCCAATCAAATGCCAAGCCTGGCTAGCCACAAAATTTGACCTTCAAATGAAAAGGAAAAAACTAAGGCTTTGTTTGGTTGGAGGAGTGAAAAAGTGGGGGAGGATGGAAAATTAGTGGGAAGATAGAAAAGTTTTGGTTTTCCCTCATGTGTGTTTGGTTGGAGGGGTGGAAAAATGGGAGGGTAGAAAACTCTTTTGTTTAGTTGGAGAGAAAAGTGAGAGGATGGAAAATGTAGTTTATATGAATTGACTATTATGTGAAGAGATGGGAAAGTGAAGGGTAGGTGAGTGTAATAAAAGTGAAGATATTTGTATAATTTATTATCCAAATCATTTTTTCTCCTTAGTTTTCCTTCCAAATTGGTAGGACAAAATTATGTGGGCCTAGAGGGATTATTTTTCACACCATTTTCTTTCTCTCTTGTTTTCTCTCTTAAACCAAACAAAAGAAAATTTCATTTTTCACCTTAATTTTCTCTCTTTCTTTTCCATCCTCTCTGTTTTCACCCAACCAAACGAGGCCTAAGGAATAAGGTTAACAATAGGGAAAAGGAAAAATTTTCTCTTAAACCCGTTCACCTTCACTATTTTATGGCAATATATATTTGGTAATATTGTGCAAAGGGTGATAGGACTAAATAAACAGTGCAGCCAGATGACACATGGTTATGGGTCCACTCCATGTCCTTTACTAGTTAGATTTTGAGATTCTTGAAATCAAGTCTAAAGTTTCTCAAGCTGAAGATGATGTGAAAGGTCACGTTAGGTGTATTGAGGAAACAAACACAGCAACAAGAGTAAAAAAACAGGATGAAACATCCCTTTAGAAATGGTATCATGTTGGAATCGGAATCAGCTAAAGAGGCTGTGTTTCAAACTGCCTTTTTTTCTCCTTCATAGTTTAGGTTCTAAATGAGACTGTATATCTTCATGATGCTGAGAAACTATCCATGCAAAAGCCTTGTAAGTTTTAAGTCTAACCTTGCAGAATCTCACTGATCATGGCTTCGAAAACGCTTGAATGGCTTTAGGTCCTACTGCAGCCTTCAAATGATTGTCAAATTGGGGAGTAATCACCATGGTGTCAAGTACATGATACGTTTCTCCTTTAGTAGCCCATCAAGTAGCTGGCAACTCTTGTGTTGTCTTTTACAACTTACTAGAATTATTGGAACACTACAAAAATGACGAAGCTTATACAGCCACGTTCAAAATTTAATGTAATTTTAATCACTTGATCAATGATACATAAATGTGCACACATGCATGCACTCACTTAGGACCAATTTAAGGCTTTGTAGAACTGATGGAACATTCTGCCACAGCAAGCTAGTTAGTTTAGATGGAGATAAAAAGAAACATAAAATGTTAGCTGTCACAAGCATGGTATATTTATTTACATTTATGTATGTGTGACATAGTGTTTTGTTGCGCTGTTTCCAGATCATATTCGGACTGAGTCTGATTGCTTACGTAATTACTATAGCAACCAGTAGAAATAGAGTATAATAAAAATTTGTGAATTGCGAAATTGTCTTTGCACATCTCTCTCTTTTTATCTTCTTCATGTTCTCCTCTTTAACCCTTTGAACGTTCATTCTAGTATGAGTGTCATCTTCATCAGCTATGTTTATGATCCACTCTTTTTCTTTTCTTTCGCCCTTTCTGATTGAGTTCAAGTTGGCTAAGTTTAATCTTCCTAATGTTATACTTTTCCTTTCTTTGATATGTTCATAATTCACATATTTTCCTTTCTTTGTTATATTCATGCAGGGCAATTCAGAAATCAAACTGCTATCACAAAGAAGGGCACCAAGCTCCATGTGCATATGGTGATACTTTTTATATGCTTCTCTTTGGACTTGTTCAGATTGTTATGTCACAGATTCCGGATTTCCATAAAATGGAATGGCTTTCGGTTGTTGCTGCAATGATGTCCTTTACCTACTCTTCTATTGGAATAGCACTTGGCTTTGCAAAAGTAATAGGTATGGAAGTGTTTGCCTTCTTTTTGTCAATCACAGGCCTCCAATTTTACAACAAAAACACACCCTGTGATCACATAAAGATGTATACAGTAGTATGAAAAGTTGTTTCACTCTCTAAAATGTTGTAGTAATTCTTCAGGTTGCTGAGATAACCTATGAAAAGAATTAATTTTAGAACTTTGAGTTTTATATTTTCTTATCACTCCAAACTTGCAAAAGCAAGAGCTTTCACTCAAATGAGGCTAAAGCATATATATGATAAAGCAACAATCTGGTATCATCAAGAAAAAATTTTCAGAATGCGGCAGCTAAATGGAGGGTACTAGAAATGTTTGGTTCACCTAATAGGAAAGTTGGCTGCTTTGCCATTCATATATCAACATCCATGAGTTGTATTTGCAGAAAATGGGAAGATTATGGGAAGCATTACAGGAGTCCCGGCTTCTACTCTTGCCAATAAACTTTGGTTAGTCTTCGAAGCATTTGGGGACATTGCTTTTGCCTATCCGTACTCAATTATTGTTCTTGAGATCCAGGTATGGAGTACTATCTCATAATAAACCAGATTATAAACAAAAGCATATGAACTTTTAAGTTTGAACTTAACATTATAAATTTAGTAATAAATAAATAACTGCTCATATAAGTTCAGTATGTAAAATGTTTGGTGAAATTTGTTAAATGAAGGATACTTTGAAGTCCCCTCCCCCAGAAAACCAGACCATGAAGAGGGCCTCAATGGTTGCCATTTTTGTCACAACCTGTTTCTACCTCTGCTGTGGATGCTTTGGATATGCAGCCTTTGGAAATGATACACCCGGAAACATATTGACAGGATTTGGTTTCTATGAACCTTATTGGCTCATTGATTTTGCTAATGCCTGCGTTGTTCTTCATTTGGTAGGAGGATATCAGGTACTAACAATCAATATACAATTTGAAAATAATAAAGCCATAACTCACTTTTTGTTGACCTTTTCAAAATTTTGTTTACGCCCAAATGTTCGTGGCACATTCACTGGCAAAAAGTCTTGTGGCTTATGCAAGAAGCATTGCTTAAAAAGAAAAGTTTGTTGAACAGGAGTCAAATCCTTTGTAACATTTTTCTGTCATGCATAAGTAACCCAACTTTTCAAAATTATATGGCAAAATATATCAAGATATGCTTTGATTTTCAAACATATTTTTTTTCTTTTCCGTATTTCCTAGTCAAATCCTTTTTTGTAGTACTAGTGATTACTCATTGTCTTTGATTCCATACTGTAGGCGCTAGGCAGTGCCGAATGTTAATTACTTCTCTGCATCCTTGGCTTGCTTGTAGTTACATTCTTTCACATATTTTCTCTCTCAGATTTATAGTCAGCCAGTATTTGCATTTTGTGAAAGATGGTTTACCAAGAAATTCCCAAACAGTGGCTTTGTAAATAACTTCTATACCGTCAAACTCCCATTGTTGCCGGGTTTTCAATGGAATCTTCTCAGGCTATGTTTCCGAACTGCATACGTTGTATCAACCACTGGAATTGCAATGCTCTTCCCTTACTTCAATTCATTCTTGGGACTGTTGGGGGCCTTGAACTTTTGGCCTCTGACTATATATTTCCCTGTGGAGATGTACTTTGTACAAAAGAAAATAGGAGCTTGGACAAAAAAATGGATTGTACTCAGGACATTTAGCTTTGTCTGCTTTCTTGTGACAGTTGTCGGTTTTATTGGATCACTTGAAGCTATTATAAGCGCCAAACTCAGCTGAGTAATTACTGTAATTCTATAACGAATGGGGAAAATAAACAATATCTTATTCTTTTCATGATCTTAAATATAATCCAAGCTTTCAGGATGCTATGATTACAGATAAAAACTGCAATTTGTCAGTTTCTTCCCTGAGCAATCCACAACCACAATACTACTTTGGAAGTGGGCTTTTAACCACAAATCAATTGTGATTACATTGAGTTGCATTAAGATTTCTAGTATATTTTGACATTTAACTCTTTGTTAGTTCAGAATTTCCAAAATGTTTTCAAAATTAAAAGACCATTTTGTTTTCCACAAAGTTCACAAAATCAAAACCATTAACATCATCCCTCGTGCATCAGCCTTGATAAATGCAAATAGATTTACAAATTCACATTGAATTATGCCCTTGAGCATCACACTTGGACTCTCACAAACCCTCCATCGGACAAGAAACTCATTGGTTGCAAATGGGTTAACAAAGTCAAGTACAACCCTGATGGTTTCGTGGAGCGATACAAAGCATGATTGGTGTCCAAAGGTTATTGTGAGATAATGCTACTAACACCTAGCAAATATTTAGATCCCAATAGTATATATTACAGCTTAATCACAATAAATCCACTGACAATTGAAGCCCAATATACATAAGTAACCGATTTCACAGTCCATGTTTTGCAATGAACAAAATATTAAGCTTTTACTGGGCTCAAGTACACTAACTAAACAACATGTAATCCCATAGAAAATACATCAAAATATTAAGAATCATATGCAAATTTGGCATGGAATAAAGGCAACACAAATACATGGAAATATACAACTTAACAATTACAATTAGGGTGAAGGGAATACAGTTTGGTAACGTATCCTAGTCTTGTGCATGCGTTTGGAATTCATGTTGACCCCAAGAGTCTAGGACATGAATGTTGGGTACATGACAGAGTGATTTTGGAGGGGTTGAGCGTAGCTTTGAGTTTATCATAATTCATGAGTGATTTGAAGACACTCAATCTAATGTGATCAGATAGGTGTAAGGAAAACCAACTCGTTTTTTTAGGGTTCAACTAGCCACACAGTCAGGCTATTGTGTCCTAGAGGGACAAGTCAACTAGAAATTTTGCTGAATTGATTTGTGGAATTGCCAACTGCAGAGAGTTTGAATTTCCTTGAAGAAAGTGAGATTTTCATACTTCAATCTAACTAGTTTAATTCGTTCTAATTTTTTTCCCTACCTATAATTTATTTCATTACGATTTATTCTAATTTTAATTATCTTTTTAATTTTTATTATATTTTAGTGTATTATCACGAACACATTTGATTAAACATTGACAATGATTTATAAGCCCTTTTCACTAAAAAAGAAAACAGATTGTAAAAAAAAAAAAAAAAACATTTGATTAGAAATTGACGATAATTTGGAAGAAAGTCATTTAAAAAGGTGTTAGAAAAGAACCATTTAAAAATTGATATCAATCAATTCTCAAAAAAAAAAAAAATGTTGATATCAATCCCATGTGATGAAGTCCAACCTTTGCCGATCAATATTCCCAATAGTACCACTGTACACTTTTGGTGCAATGGTCATTCCATAAGTATAAGTGTTTGTAGAGTGTGGGGGGCAAGAGCCGGGGTTCAAGTTTTCAGGAGAGAGCTTTACACACATATACACTTAGATTAGACTAGTGTAAAATTCTATCTTGTAAAAAAAAAAAAAAAATTCCCAATAGTACAATGTGCGCACGTAGCTTTCATTTAATTTCCACCAAACTTTCAAAACTAAATGCGTATAAGCAAAGCATATAAGACTTTCATGTCTTTGTTTCTTTAATCAGTATAGAGGGTGGTGATATAAGACTTTCTACAGTTAGGAGTGGTAGATCCAAGAAATATGTGCTTGATGAATCAAAAGAAGTGAAGCTGTCCAATGGGGCCAAGACGTGTTACATTCAATCCTTTCTGGGATTTGATGGATCCTGTTGTTTTTCAACTAATTGTATGAAAGCTCTTGCACTAAATGACCCCACCACTGGTCTGTGCCTGGTGATATTGGAAAAGTACAAGACAAATAGAACTTGATAAATTTTCAAGGGAGAGATATGGGTGGTGAGGAAGAAGATCAGCAATCACCTTTACTTACAAGCTCTTCTCAACCTGATGAAACTGAGGAGCCTTTCAAAAGAACAGGTAATTGGTTGCAAATTGCATATACTATGGTTTCATTTCTTCTTATCTTTTTGGTAGAGTTCTACAAGATAAGGTATATAGTCTTTACTTTCCACACATTTGGTTTTGGCTTTATGTTTCCTTGATCATATCTATCCTAAGAGCTTTCATTTTCTTTGGATGTCTTCTCTCCTTTTTCTCTTTTGGTATATGATTATGGTGTAGTTAAGTCTAATATGGGCAATGATGGAAGTTGAAATCTTGAAATCATATCTTTTAGTGCAGTGCCATATTACCAAATCTTCTGCTATTAGTAGCAGAGGACCATTTTCCAACTGAGAAGCTATCTTCATTATGGAGGAGAAATAGTTGTGCATGTCTCATAGTAAGTGGTGACTTGCACATAAATAGACCATGTCCTGCATGTAATGGATGCACAAGATATGCATTCCATCTCCAAAAGTTGAAGGCAAATCTCTATCTTCAATTGCTGGAGAAAATATGAAATATCAATTCAAGTGGATTCTGGATATTTTTTTCTCTAAGATTACTTATGGGGAAGTGCCAAAAAAAGTTAGTTTTTGGGCTTTCTAAATTTTTTTTTGGTAGACCCGTGTATATATATATATATATAATTCTTCATTTGTTTGGGATTCGCTTATTTTGTTAAAAGTACTGTAGATAAAAGTAAAAGTTAGCTGAAATAGTACAGTGAGATATATGAATAATATCAAAAATTGCAGTAAAACCTATGAATAATAGCAAAAATAAACTGAATAGTAAAATAAGTTGGCTTTTTAATTTGGAGCCAAACACACACTTTGTTTGTAAATCCTATTGCCTATTATCATTCTCCAAACTGTGATTCAGCAATATACACTGTACAATAGTTTGGTAGGTAGGAATATCGGAGGTCAATATTTGTAAAGAGGTACTTAAAACACCAAAAATGGTCCCAACTTTAATTTAGATACCTACCATTCTTGAGTCTTGACTCTTGGCAGCTCCTTTTCTATATAGTTCAATTATTATTTATACAAAGCATGTTATTGAAATTGGAATCTTATATTGAATTTATCCAAGCATGAATTTCATGCCTCATCCTCCCTCTTAGAATATACTTTTTTTTTTTTTTTTTTTTAATTTAGTTTTGAGAATCAATTAGAATATACTTTAATTAAGCTTTCATGTAACAACTTTCTGGGCTAATATTAATATTTATTCTTGTGAAGGGACCTTGTGGACTTCAATAGCATATATAATAACAGGAGTTATTGGGGCAGGAGTTTTGTCTCTTGCATGGAGTGTCGCTCAGCTTGGGTGGATTGCAGGTCCATTGCTCATGATAGCCTTTGCAGGCATCACCATTGTTTCCACAAACCTTCTATGTGATTGCTATAGATACCCAGATCCTGAATGTGGCCCAGCTAGAAATAGGTCCTATATGAAAGCTGTCAAGTTTTTTTTAGGTGAGAGATTTCAATCCAACTCTTCTAACCTATATCTATGTCACGTGATTTACATCTCAACAGTCAATCAATAATGCATGGTCTTAGACTCTTAGCTAGTGATATTTGTCTTACAAGTTGAAATTTCTAAACTGTGGACCACCACGTAGCCAAAAAAAATAATCAAGAATTGTGGTTTGTTACGCTACTTATATTGCATTTATTAATCTATAATTTCCAGTGTGTGATTGAGTTAGGTGAGAACAGGTTAAGGCTCTGATTAGCAAAATATTATATAGATCTCTTTCATTTCTGTTTTCTCTTTGATCTGTCTCATCTGTCAGTTTTGTTTTAAGGTGAATAAACATTCAAGACAGAAATAAATATACAGTACATTTGAATGAATTTCACCTTAACATTTTCTAACGTTGATCGGTGTCAAAAGATGGGAATTACTAGCATCACACTATCACAATCATCACGTGGACAAAACAAGTTATTATAATTTTTTTAATGAATAGACCCTAGTAATTAACTAAGCATTCCAATTTTACACAATAAGACCAAAACAAGCAATATTAAAGTGGCAAAACTCTGACCAGAGCCCTAAATTGTGGTTCGCTAAAAAAGAAAGAGTAACTTTCTTACTGCACCAAACCTACATATATAGACTCCACTAGTCAGCACATTGACTCTATAATGTATAATTATAGGAGAGAAGAGCCATAAGGTGTGTGGAGTGATTGTGCAGGAGAGCTTATGTGGGACCGCAATTGCCTATGTCATCACCTCTGCTAGCAGCATAAAGTATTCTTCATGAACCACTTTCTCTTTCTATTCTGCATTGAAATATAGGTTTTTTTTTCTTCCTCAATTATTTATTTATTTTTTTTGCTTGTTTTTTTTGTCATATACTTTATTACCAATTAATCTGTTGAATATCCGTAGTCGACGTCAAAATTTTGAGATTAAGCTTTGTTGTTAGTTGTTGTCATTGTCCTTTGAGAATGAGAATTTTCTAAGCTTAGAGTTTGACAATGATTATACTTACAGAGGATTATATAGAGACTGTAGTGTTCTCACGTTAACTTTACTATAGAGTTTTTAAAACTTTGGCTATTTATGGGTGATTTAAATTTTATCATGCCATTGATATTAAATTTTTTTTTTATTCCTATTTTAATATCTATTTATGTTATTGATGATGTAGTAAACCTGTAAAACACTCAAACTAAATGATATATGTAAAACACTGGGGACTTGGGCTATGGAAACTCTTGTTTCTAGTCCCACACTGTAATTTATGGGGCCTTTCCAGTGTCAGTTTCCTGCTGGATTTGGCCTAATCAAATGCCAAGCCACAAAATTGGACCTTTCAAATGAAAAAGACAAAACATAAAGGATGAGGTTAGTATTCCCAAAGCAAAATAAATAATGTAGGGTCAATTAAGAATTTACATTTGGATGGAATCTTGGGCATGGGACCTTGGAATTTTTGTCAACATACTTGCTTTCATCTCCCTTGGTATGTGTGAGAAGGCAGCAGAGCAATAATGTCAAAGAAAAGTAGAAGGTCGAGTAGCAAATGAAAATTGAAAATTTTAACTAGGCATATACATTTTTATTTTTTATGGAAGCATTATATTTAAGGCTATATCCTGTTATATACAACTTATTTCAGTTAAAATTGTGAAATGATCAAAAATTTTACTCAAATCATATTTTCAAAAAACGATTTCAGCTGACATGCTATTGTGTGTCTCGTACACACGGTGTGTAACTATCACCACTCTATATTTAGATCGGTACCAACTTCTAAACCAACGCTTAAAGTAAGAAATGCTTTCTTAATGAAAGAGGGAATTGCTTTTTGAAAAAGATTATGATATGGTTGCAATAAAGAGACACTAGCAACATAACCTTTTTCACAATTCACTCGTGTCAAATTTTGATATAATCTTACCAATGACAACACTTTTATTGTGTATCAATTGCTGCAAGTTTATGTGTAATAATAGGAAACTTGGAATCAGTATTGCAGTGGAGATGCTATTACCGTTGGAAGTAAAAATGGTATGGCCTCCAAAGTTAGATGCTTTTGTTGTCAATAAATATGATAATAAGAGGCACTTGTGGTGTATATGTAAACAAGCAGATACCTGTTCCATGTCTGCAAGTACAAGGGGGTGTCATATTGCTTGAACTTACTAGTTTCAGTAATTTCGCAACTTGCAGTTTCCTTGTAGCTCAGTAAAACCAGAAGATGCAAAGGATGCACGGTTCTTGTTGTATTAGGACACTGGACAGCCAGTTCATTCTGGGTAATTGAAGTGAAAAAGCTGACTCGTGTTAATGTTTTCAGCACAGAAGCATTACCCTTTGGTAATATTGTGCAAAGGATGATAGGACTATATAAAGGCTGCAGCTGACACATGACTGTGGGTCTCCCCTGTTCCTTTCACCTTTTTCTAGTAAGATTTTGAGATTCTTGAAAGCAAGTCCAAAGTTTCTCAACTTGCAAATGATGTGAAAGGTTATGTTAGGTGTATTGAGAAAACAAACACAGCAACAAGAGTCAAAAAACAGGATGAAATGTCCTTTGAGAAATGGTCCTATGTTTGAATCGGTATTAGTTAAAGAGGCTGCGTATCAAACTTTCTTTAAGAAAAGGGATACTACCTTTTTTTTCTGGAAATTAGCAATTGGAGTATTGTCCATTGCAAAGGAAAAAAATTATGCTTGATTTCAAACTTTTACTTTGTTAGATAAGAAGACTATCCATTCACCCACTCATTGCTATTATTTGATTCTAAATAAAGTAGGGAGAAAGTAATAAAGAGGGAAGGTGAAAATTCCATGATGAACATGACAGCCAATTTCTCCAATATTGTTTAAGTTCTAAATGAGACAATATATCTTCTTGATGCTGAGAAATATCCTTGCAAAAGCCTTGTAACTAGTAAGCTGTAAACCTTGTAAGTTGTAACCTTGCATACTGTTTAGGCTTTTGTAAGTTGTGAGTCTAACCTTGCAGAATCTCACTGATGATGGCTTCAAAAACGCATGAATGGCTTTAGGTCCTATTGCTGACTTCAAACGATTGCCAAATTGGGAAGTAAATAAGTTTCTCCTTTTAGTAATCCATCTAGTAGGTACTAACCAAAAAAAAAATCCATCAAGTAGCTTACTAGAATTATAGTAACACTAAATAAATGATGAAGATTCGCATGTAATTTTAATCACCTGATCAATGATATTAATACATACACGCAAACGCATGCATTCGCTCACTTAGGACCTATTTAAAGCTTCTGTAAGAGTAAGAAGTGATGGTCATAGCTTCATAGAACTGATGGAACATTCTTATGTTATAGAAGCCTTCATTAAGAGTCACTCATAGTCATTATATTTGACCATCACATAATGGAGGCCACAGCTAGCTAGTTATTTTAGAGGGAGAATAATTAGCTACATAAAATTTTAGCTGTCACAAGCATGGTATTTGATTATGCATTGATGTATGTGTGACATAGTGTTTTGTGTCCGGAGACTTTTATATTGGTCTGTGACATAGTGTTCTGTGTGTTAGCCTCCTAGGCCTTTATATTGGGTATACAGGTATCAAACTTCTTGGCCTTCTTTTGAGTTGAATAAACATGGCTGTCCAACACTCTTTTGAAGTAGCTAATGGTTCCTATGATGACGATGGACATCCGAGAAGAACCGGTAAAGATTTCTTTCTAGGACCATTCACTAGTTTCTTTAAATTTACTTTCAATTCAGTCTTGAATTCAGTCCCTTTTGTGGGCAACTCAATCAGGAACCTTGTGGAGTTGCGTAGCTCATATCATTACTGCTGTTATTGGCTCTGGAGTTTTGTCTCTGGCATGGAGTACTTCACAGTTAGGATGGATAGCAGGGCCAGTTACCTTGCTTTGTTTTGCAATCATCACCTATGTTTCTGTATACCTCATTTCCGATTGTTACAGGTGTCCTGACTCCATAACTGGGACACGAAACCACTGTTACATGGATGCTGTTAGAGTGAATCTTGGTAGTAAAAGCACCGACTTCTTTTTCCTTCTTTTTCATTAAAAGGTTCTATATAATCTTTGACTTAGGACATGATTTGCAAAGATTGTAATCTTTTATATGCACCCTGACTTGATTTAGTGGAAGTTCAGGAAGAAAACACACGTGGTTTTGTGGTTTGCTTCAATATTTGAGCTTGTATGGGACCTGTATTGCTTATGTATTTACTACCGCTTCCAGTATGAGGTACTTTCACTGTGAATAGTGAATAATATAATTTTTAGAATTAGGAAATTGTCTCTGCACATCTCTCTATAGTTATCTCTTTCTTCTTATGATTTTTATTTTATTTTTTATAATAAATTTCAAATAATGTTCCTTTGAATGTTCATTTTATAATGGTTGTCTTCTTCCTAATCTATGTATATAATCCACTCTTTTTACTCTCTCCCATTTCTACTTTAGTTCAAGTTGGCTAAATATTTTGTTCCTATTTCTTATAATTTTCTTTTTTTTGATATATTAATTCAGGGCAATTCAAAGATCAAACTGTTATCACAAAGAAGGTCACCAAGCTACATGTGATTATGGGGATACTTTTTATATGCTGCTCTTTGGACTCGTTCAGATCGTTGTGTCACAGATTCCAGATTTCCATAACATGGAATGGCTTTCAGTTGTTGCTGCACTGATGTCCTTTACCTACTCTTTTATAGGATTCTCACTTGGCGTTGCAAAAGTCATAGGTATGGATGTGTATTTGCCTTCTTTTTGCCAATTACAGGCCTCCAATTTTACAACAAAAACAAAAACTCTTTGATCAATTAAAAGCTATTGACAGCAGAAAGAAAAGTTATTTCATTCACTAAAATTCTGTAGTACTCCATCATCATCAGGTTGCTAAGATAACCTATGAAAAGGATAAAAATCAGAACTTTGAATTTTATATTTTCTTGTCACTCCAAACTTTGCCAAAACAATAACTTCTACCCAAATGAGCTTAATGCAACTATCTGGTTTCATCAGAGAAAAAATTTCAGAATGTAGCATGTAAAGGGAGGGTAAAAGAAATGTTTGGTTTATCTAGTACAAAAGCTGGCTGCTTTGACATTTATATATTAACATTCATGTCTTTTTAATTGTAGAAAATGGGAAGATTATGGGGAGCATTACAGGAGTACCAGCTTCTAGTCTTGCTAATAAATTATGGTTAGTCTTCCAGGCACTTGGGGACATTGCTTTTGCCTATCCATACTCAATTATTGTTCTTGAGATCCAGGTATGGATTACCGTCTCTTAATAAACCAAATAATAAGCAAAAGCATAAGAAAATTTAAGTTTAAAGTAAACATTATATATTTAGTAATTACTCAAATAATATTAGTATCTTAAATGAATTCCGAAATTTGTTAAATGCAGGACACTTTGAAGTCTCCTCCTCCAGAAAACAAGACCATGAAGAGGGCCTCAATGGTTGCCATCTTTGTCACAACGTTTTTCTACCTCTGCTGTGGATGCTTTGGATATGCAGCCTTTGGAAATGATACACCAGGAAATCTATTGACAGGATTTGGTTTCTATGAACCTTATTGGCTCATTGATTTTGCCAATGCTTGCATTGTTCTTCATTTGGTAGGAGGATATCAGGTACTACCAATTAATATAGAATTTAAAAATAGCAAAGCTGTAACTTACTTTCTCATTGACCTTCTAAAAATAGCAACAAGCATTTTCCTGGACTGGTAAAAGGTATCATGGCTTATGCAACAAAGTTTTTTTTTTTTTTTTTAACTATTTTTTTAAAAAAGAGGTTTCTTGAACAAGACTTAAATCCTATGTGACATTTTCCTTAATGCATCCCAACTTTTCAAAATTATTCAGGAAAATATATTAGCACATGCTTCTTTGTTAAAACAAATGTTTTCCTTTATCTTCTATCATAGTCAAATCCCACTTTCTAAAGAAATAAATACCATTGATAACCCATTGATTTTAGCCACCAGAAAAAAAAGAAAAAGAAAAAAAGATAACCCCTTGTCTCTGATTCCATATTGTAGGCAGTACTGAATTTAGTTAATTCTTTGCACCCTTGGCTTGTTTGTAGTTACATTCTTTTTCCCATATTTTATCTCTCAGATTTTTAGTCAGCCAATCTTTGCATTTGCTGAAGGATGGTTTGCCAAGAAATTCCCAAACAGTGGCTTTGTAAATAATTTCTACACCTTCAAACTCCCACTGTTGCCTGGTTTTCAGCTGAATCTTCTCAGGCTATGTTTCCGAACTGCATACGTTATATTGACCACAGGAATTGCAATGCTCTTCCCGTACTTCAATTCAGTATTGGGACTGTTAGGGGCCTTGAATTTTTGGCCTTTGACTATATACTTCCCTGTGGAAATGTACTTTGTACAAAAGAAAATAGGGGCTTGGACTAGAAAGTGGATTGTACTTAGGACATTCAGCTTTGTTTGCTTTCTTGTGACAGTTGTGGGTTTTATTGGGTCACTTGAAGGACTTATAAGTGCCAAACTGAGCTGATGCATTACTGTAATTCTAAATGAATGGGGAAAAGAAATAATGTCCTCAACTTTTCATGACCATAAATATAATCCAAGGTTTCAGGGTGCTATGATTTCACTTTAAGCAGTAATGCTTTCAGACTACATTTCTCAGCTTGTTCCCCTGAGCAATTCACAACCACAATAGTACTTTGGAAGTTGGCATGCCTAAACACCTAGTTTTTGTGGATTTTAACCACAAATCTATGTACAAATTTATAACATCTTCATAATTGCTTCACATATAAACGGTGCTGAATTCCAAAAGAGCATGAAAATTGAAAACTCATATTTCTACAAAGAAATGAGGAAAAAACTCCTCTTGGAGTGAGGTAAGACTGACATTACGATCTCCCTTACATCTAATGAAGCATCCAATATCAATGTAGAACAGCTTCACATATTTTAATATGATCTGCACAAAGAAAGGCGCCGCTAGTCCTTTCTCAACTCTAGCTCTGGATCCGCAATTAATGTTCTCTGATTGCAATCTACAAAGTCTTCACATAATGTAACATTAAGACACGATGTGAGCAAGTGCGTATGCATGTGTCTTACAGATGATTTAAAACCGTAATAGTATATGACATTACATTGAATACCAAAAATTCTCTCTACTTATATACATAAAAAAAAAAAAAATTATCCAACCAAATTACCTAAACCTAAATCATATTTAAGCCCCTAATTTAAAAATAAAAAATAAAAATAAAATTACTTGTAGGGGTTTCAACAACTTAATGGTGGTGGGAGGCCGATATGATGGAGGTGGCGGCCCCTTAAATTCATCTTTCTCTCTCTTACAAATGCTTTGTCAATCTCAAGTTTTTTATTTTGGTAATAGTGAAACAGTTGCATTTTATTTAACAATTAACAACATTTTTGTCTCTCTATTGCTCCCCAAGACCTTATTTAGTTATTTATTAGTTATTACTATTAGTCCTTTTTAAAAAAAAAAAAAAAAAACTAAAACGATGGGTATGCTAAAAGATAGGAAAAAGAGATAAATGTGTGGTGTAAGCTCAGACAATTAATGAGAGATTAATGATATAATCGTAAAAATAAAGTAATGTGAACTTTTGGGTAGAAATAAAAAATGCTAAATGCAAAATTAGAGTGCCACATAGCAGGACCGCATGCACTTCCACATGAGGTTTTTGCAAGGTAAGATTATTATTTTTTTTTAAGGGTGTGTTTATTTGGAGGTGAAATAGGGCAAATGGAAAACTTTGGGAAGAAAATGGGAAGAAAAGCTTTTTGGAGTGTGTTTGGTTGGGTAAGGAGGAAGGAAAATAAATGGTGGAGCTCAAGTTTTTTCTCTCCAGGCCCACCAAAAATTTTTCTTCCCAAATTGGAGAGAAAAGTGAAAAGAAAAAAAATGAGGCTACTTAATGGACAAATTAAGATTCCCATGTGCACTTACACATGGGCAATTCGTCCAATTCCTTTTTTTCTTTTCTTTTTTGTGTAGTCTTGGGGATGTTGCCTCCCCCTTTTTTTTTTTTTTTGCCTTTTCCTTACCTAGGCTGGACGTTGCCTTCTTTTTCTTCTTTTGTTTTTGTTTTTTTTTTTTTTCCTATTTCTTTGTTTAACTAGACATGATTTTTTTTTTATAATAAATTGGGTGATTGTTTTTTTTTTTTGACACTTTTTTGTTTTACTTGGCCATCATTTTTTAATAAGGGTGTATGAGTAAATTTATATAAACTCATTTTTTCTATCCCTTCACTTTTCACTCCGAACCAAACAAAAATGAGAGAAGTTAAAATCTTTTTTTTTTTTTTTCCCACTTTTCCATCTTTTTACCATTCTCTTTCCTCCTACTTTTCTACACCTCCAACCAAATGAATCCTAAGTCATGAAACCAAAAATAAATACAAAAGAGTAATAAGAACATGAAAATCAATTGATTTGTGTTGTGTTCTTAGATTGCATACCATGAAATGAAGTATGCTCAACTTTCTCACTATCTTGTACTCATTGATAGTGGGACATTAAGACATAGTGTAGGCAAGTGTGTATTCATGTGTCTAATAAATAATTTAAAAACCATGATAAAATATGACTTTACATTCTGAACCAAATATTCTCTCTACTTATATGCCTAAAACAAAATCTATCTAACCAAATTACCCAAACATAAATAATATTTAAGCCCCTAATTTAAAAAGAAAAAAAATAATTACTCGTATGGGTTTTGGGGGTTTAATGATAGTGGGAGGCCAATATGATGGAGGTAACGGCTCCTTAGATTCCTCTTTCTCTCTTACAAATGCTTTTTCAATCTCAGGTCTTTTATTTTGATAATAGTGAAACAATGCATTTCATTTAGTAATCTACAACAGTTTTATGTCTCTCTATCTCTTCCTAGAGGCTTATTTGATTAGTTATTACTATTAGTACTTTTTTTTGTTTTTTTTTTAATATTAAAATAGTGGGTATGCTAAAAGACATGAAGAAGAGAGAAAGATGTGATATAAGCTCAGGTAATTAATGATAAATTAATGAGATAATAGTAAAAATAAGTTAACATGAACTTTTGGGTAATAGAAAAAATTTTTTTTAATGAAAAGAGGTAAAAAAAATGCTAAAAGTTAAGACATAAAATTTAATGTTGTCATGCTCTTGTTGAGCCACCTTAACAGTTACATCATACTCTTTTTTTTTTATTCATTTAATTGTTTATGATATCTGATTTTTCTATTTTTTATATAAAAGAATTAAATATAATTCATGGGCAAACCTATTGATGCACTACCTTGCTATTCAATTGTCTTAAATGCAAATTTTTTTGTTCCAAATTACAAATGTTACTATTTGTTGGATACAAGTACATGACTATCTAGCTACCCAAATTGATTTCAACTTTTTGTTTTATTCTTTCTAATTTTAAGTAATTGTTAAAACTGAATAATTCATTATCTTTTTAGTGGATACAATTAAAATTTCAAGTATCCAAACCGAACTTTAGCACCCAAATCTCCAGCTTAGAGTTGCATTCAGTGTCTTTTTGTTTATTTACCGTTATATTGTTTTCTCTTCTAAAATTTCAGTTTTTCACAACCTCATCACTCTCTCAGTCACACATTGATTATTTATTTAAGTTTTGCAATGTTATATATACCAATGCACATTCTAGATATGATCACCCCATCATCTACAACAAAAATTTTAGTGCAATAATAATTGTTCTCCATATTTTTCAATCAAGCTTTAATTTTCACCATTTTGAGAAGACATCGATTGTTTTTGTTAGAAATTTTCAAAGTTAAGGCAACAATAGGAAGACTATTGAGGTGAACAAAATGCACAATCAAAAGTGATCTTTTTTAAAAAATTTCTTTTTAGCATTCTTACATTTTGTGATGTGATTTTGTTGTTTTCCTTGCCAAAATTTTCAATGATATTGGCTTTTGTTATTGTTAATTGACTTAGAATTTTCAATGCAATTTTATTTGGTCTATTGAAACACATTGATTATGAACATTTTTTTTGTCTTTATTTGTAGAGTATCAAAAAAGTAAAAAAGTATTCAATATAGTAATTTTGTTATTGTTCCATCCCATTTTTTTGGTAAAATTTCTTTTAAATATCTTATGTGTTTTTCTCAAATCCGTTTGTTATTTTTATTTTGGTCATTCTATTACAAATAATCGGCATTTCCAACACCAAATTTTTTGCTAATCTGAGCTTTCTTGGAAAAATTTTACTTTGCTTAGTTGATCATCTTTAACGAAAGGGCCAAAAAGAGAATAAGACAAAATATAATTTATTCTAGAGTAGCATTATGCTATTATTATTATTATTATTATTATTTTTATGTATAAATACTTAAGGAACTTGATTAT
Source organism: Castanea sativa (assembly GCF_040712315.1). NCBI lineage: Eukaryota > Viridiplantae > Streptophyta > Magnoliopsida > Fagales > Fagaceae > Castanea > Castanea sativa. The sequence goes on along the minus strand of NC_134018.1, from coordinate 1,100,011 downwards.
TTCTGTGGGGGGAGTTAGGCCCAAGTGACCCATTTTTACCCATTGGATCAAAACCCAACATAAAACCTAAGGCCCAACAGACGAATTAAGCTTGGTACACAGGGAGAGAGATAACCCTGGGCCCTATCACAATGGGCCCAACCCTGAGGTCGGGATTGTGACCAAGGAGACGACTACTTGAGGGATTCTTAAGTGGCCGGCTAAAGGCTGACCAATAATGAAAGAAGTCAGGGTGAAACATGAACCTAGTGAGATTGGTAGTCGAGGACTGATAGTGCCATTGGGGAACCACCACCGAACACTATCTGGTGTCTGGAACAAGTTTCAAGAGAATCCTCTAAAGTCATAAGGATCCCTTGGGATTCTGATGAAAATAGGAATATGTGTGAAGGGGGAAGGTAATGATGATCAGCCCACTAACAAGAGATTATAAGAAGGGGAAGAAGGTGGATGTTGAGGGGTTGGAAAATCTGGGGAGTGAGAGAGCGAGAGAGAGGAGAAACACAGGGAAACATAGGGGAATTGAGAGGAACCAAGTAAAGTTTGGGGCCTAATCCGTAGGATTGAGACTTAACTCACCCATAATAAATTATGACCTAAATACTTTCGTCAAAGCAGTCTTGGGTGGCCACAATTTCTTTGTTGGAATTCCTAATATCCTTATGTCTAGCCTTTTAGATTAATTTTTAGGGGTTCAAGTGATAGCTTAGCAACGATCTTTATGGTGTCCCATGTTTGTGGTTCAAACCCCACCATCCCCCCTCCACCACCATCTCTCTCTCTCTCTCTCTCTCTCTCTCTCTCTCTCTCTTTATATATATATATATGTGTGTGTGTGTGTGTGTGTGTGTGTGTGTGTGTGTGTATAATCGTCTGTTCAAATTAAGAATTCTCCATCATATGTTACTCTTTAAAGATCTTATTAGATGTATAGATGGTACTTTTGGTTTATGATACAAAATCAACAAAACGTGATTTTTATATAATTATTTTATCTAGACTACACTACAATGTCATGATGGATGGGTTGTTCTAATTTATTATAAAATCTAAGTTATCATGTAATTTAAGAATTAAAAAAAAAATCCTTTTGCCTTTTGCATTTATTTTATTTTATATTTCCACTTTATAATATATTATTTATTGATTATGATCTGTTGCATATTTATTTTTATTTACTTTTTCACTTAGTTTCAACCGCGAGGAAGATAGAGACATGGATCTATGTTTTGGAGAAAAATATACCTATAAAAATATATTATTCCATTGTGTTTTCATATGTATCTCACTATATATAATACCTAACTACAAAATATTTTTTGTTACACTACAAAAAACTTCTAATTTAAAACATAATTTCAAATAACACATATTGACTTTTTAAAAATATACAATCTAATATATTAATTCAATAATTACCAATAAAAAATAATTATATCAAATCTTTTCGTGCAATGCACGGGTTTGCCACTAGTATTCGATAATATGGTTAGTCATTTCAATGATATTGGCTTTTCTTATTGTTAATTAACTTAGAATTGTCAATGCAATTTTATTTGCCCTATTGAAACATATTGATTATGAATGTCTTTATTTGTAGAGTATCAAAAACGTAAAAAAATATTCAGTGTTGTAATTTTTGTTATTGTTGCATCTCATTTGTTTGGTAAATTTTCTTTTAGAAATCTTATGTGTTTTTCTCAAATCCGTTTGTTATTTTTATTTTGGTCATTCTATTACAAATAATTGGGCTACCATCAAATTTTTTACTGATCTGAGCTTTCTTGGTAAACTTTTATTTTGCTTAGTTGATCATCTTTAAGGAAATGGCCAAAAAGAGAATAAGACAAAATATAATTTATTCTAGAGCAGCAGTATCCTTTTTTTTTTTTTTTAATTATTTTTATTTTTTATGTATAGATACTCAAGGAACTTGATTATTTCTTTGTTGGAATTCCCGATGTCCTCACATCTAGCCCCTTAGATTAAATTTTGGGGGTTCAAGTGATAGTCTAGCGACATTCTTTATGGTGTCCCATGTTTGTGGTTCAAACCCCATTATCCCCCCTCCACCACCATCTACATCTCTCTCACTCTCTCTCTCTCTCTCTCTCTCTCTTTATATATATATATATATATATATATATATATATATATATATATATATATATTATAATCGTTTGCTCAAATTAAGAATTCTCCATCATATAATACTCTTTAAAGATCTTATTACATATATAGATGATATTTTTGGATTATGAGACAAAATCAACAAAACGTGATTTTGATATAATTATTATATCTAGACTAAATTGCAATGTCATGATGGATGGGTTGGTTTAATTTATTATAAAATCTAAGTTATTATGTGGTTTAAGAATTTGAAGAGATATATATTGCTAGATTTTTTTCATATGTTCATATGATGAAAAAAAATTGCTTTTTGCATTTTATTTTATTTAATATTTCTGCTTTATGATATATTATTTATTGATTATGATCTATTGCATATTTATCTTTATTTACTTTTTCACTTAGTTTCAACTGTGAGGAAGATAGAGATATGGATCTATGTTTTGGAGAAAAATATACCTATAAAAATATATTATTGTATTGTGTTTTCATACATATCTCACCATATATAATACCTAACTACAAAATATATTTTGTTACACTACAAAAAACTTCTAATTTAAAACATAATTTCAAATAACACATATTGACTTTTTAAAAGTATATATACAATCTAATATATTAACTCAATAATTACCAATAAAAAATAATTATATCAAATTTTTCCGCGCATTGGTTGGTTTTGCGACTAGTATTTGATAATATGGTCAGTCCTTTCACATATTTAGGTGGGAATTAGGATTACAATTTCATGGAAAATTAGACTAATATTGGTGGGAAAGAGGGCTGGTATAGTAGAGAATTTCGTAACAAAATGCTCTACCATGCTGAAGGTATGAGCATGGGGCAAGCTGCGTATGAACTCACTGGTCAACAGCTTTTCAAACTTGATCTTCGTACAATCTTTTGCCTTTTACCAATGCAGTTTGTAGGTACGACAAACACTTCAGTGCACTTCCTCTTTTGCACTTGGACCACTCCAAACCTCAAGCCCAGTACATGTAATATTTACATAGAAACAAAGAAATATTGAAACGCAAATACAATGAATGAAATTTGTCATGGTATTAGCCAACACTACAAGACTTAACAATTCTTTTCCATCCTTCTATCCTATCCAAAACCATTCTCTCATACCTTTTTAGCTCAATATGATATGCTATTTTTTATTACTTATACTAAAGTTATTTTAGTTCGTTCTATTTAATTCAATCCACTTGAATAATGCTTTGCGAACAAAGGTTTGTATAGAAAGAAAAGTTGTTTCGTTGACAAATATGTCAAATTCTTATCATAATGTTGGTAGTTTCTTAATAAAATTACACTTTTCTTACGATATTAAAATCTTGTATTTATTTTTTCTAACATGGAACAAATTGGCTGTTATCAAAATACAGGAACCAAAATATTCGTGACCTCAAAATATAGAGACCAAAATGGTATTTTCGTCTTCAAAAAAGGAAGTACACTATCAACAGCTGTCCTTAAGGAATTTATTAATTAATCATTTTAGGAATGTTGTAATATAATTTTTTTTAAAGAAATATATAAAAAAATCAATTAAATAATTTTTTGTCCTTTTCTCATCAAAGAAAATTTAAAATACATCTTAACTATAATAACTTTTCGACGCACGTGCCCATTTTATATTGTTGCATTGACATGAAGATGAAGATAGCTGTAGGGACTTGGGCTGTGGAAACTGGAAACTCTTGTTTGTAGTCCCACACTCTAACTTATTGGGCCTTTGCAGTGTCAGTTTCCAGCTGGATTCGGCCTAATCAAATGCCAAGCCTGGCCGCCAGCCACAAAATAGGATCTTTGAAATGAAAAAAAGACAAAACATAAAGGATAAGTAAGAGATTAGTATTGCCAAAGAAAATAAATAATTTACAAGCGTCAACTAAGAATTTTCATTTGGAATTGGATGGAATCTTGTGCATGGGCCCTTACTTTTTGTCAACATGCTCCCAAACCTACCGATCGACCGATTTCCTTGGTGTGAGTGAGCGGCGGCAGCAGAGAGTGTGAGTGTGACATTGTGGAAACTAGAAACAAAAAGAATAGTACAAAGGTCGAATAGCAAATGAAAATTAAAAATTTTAACTAGGTGTGTTATGGAGATTGGTGTACAAATAAAATACATTTAAAAAAAAAAAATTATAATGGAAGTGATATATTTATATCAGCACTAGCTTTTGGACCGATGTTTAAAGTAAGAAATGCCTTCTTAACCAAATAATCAATTGTTTTTTGCAAAAGATTAGATATGGTTACATTAAAAAGTTTTTTCACAACTTGCTTACGTGTCAAGTTTTGAGCGAAATAATATCACTTTTATATGATAACATTAATGAAGCATTTTTATTGTGTACTAATTACTACCTATAGTCTTAAGAGTATTGAAAATTTTTAGGCAATAATCCAAAACTAACTTTCTAACTTTCAATCTTTTTCATTTTTGTCTTATAACTTTCATTTTTGTCATTTTAGTTCTCCAACTTTCAATTTTTGTCAGTGTAATATTTCGTTAGAGCTCAGTTAGGTGTTACCGTTAAGGGTGCTGAAACGACGTTGTTTTGGCTTTTTTTTTTTTTTTTTTTTTTTTTTAATTTTGGAATTAAAAGGAAATAAGAAAAATCTGTAAAAAAAAAAAAAAAAAAAACATTTAAGGGGAATGCCCTTCCCCTAAAATCAAAACAAAGAACACGATGGTATGACACCGAAATCCCTAACTTGGAATCTGGAGCTGCTTGTACCTATAACTTATTTCATTACGATTTTATTCTAAATTTAATTATCTTTTTAGTGTATTACCACGAACACATTTGATTAAACATTTACAATGATTTATAAGCCCTTTTCACTAAAAAAGAAAACAGACTGTAAAAAAAAAAAAAAAAAAAAAAAATTTGATTAGAAATTGACAATAATTTGGAGGAAAGTCATTTAAAAAGGTGTTATAAAAGAACTATTTCAAAATTGATATCAATCGATTCTCAAAAAAAAAAAAAAAAAAAAAAATTGATATCAATCCCATGTGATGAAGTCCAACCTTTGGTATTCAATATTCCCAATAGTGCGATGTGCGCACGTAGCTTTCATTTAATTTCCACCAAACTTTCAAAGCTAAATGCGTATAAGCAAAGCATAGCATATAAGACGTTCATGTCTTTGTTTCCTTAATCAGTATAGAAGGTGGTGATATAAAGACTTTCTATAGTTAGGAGTTGCAGATCCAAGAAATATGTGCTTGATGAATCAAAAGAAGTGAGGCTATCCAATGGGGCCAAGACGTGTTACATTCAATCATTTCTAGGATTTTATTGCAGATCGTTTAAGGGAGAAGAAAATATTTTAATATTTTATGTCGTTTTATCATTCCTAGTGGAATTAGGATTTATTTGCTTTTATAAGTTCAAATAAAATTATTTTTCTAGTTGAATTAGGATTTTAATTGTTTTTCTTTTCTTAATTAAATTGTTTTTCTTTTCTCAAGTAGAAGTAAGTTTATTATTTCTTTTCCTAAGTAGGAGAAATTCTATTTCTATAAATACTCTTTATAGAGAGGTTGATTATTGTTATGAGTTGATTAATAAAAGCTTGTTAGATAGGTTTTCTCTATTATTTTGCTTACTAGTCTAGTATTCTTGTAGAACTTAAGTTTCATAGAAGAGTTATAATTGTGTGTCACAGATTCTGCTTCTACACGCCTACGCTGCATTAGATTTGATGGATGCTGTTGTTTTTCAACTAATTGTATGAAAGCTCTTGCACTAAATGACCCCACCACTGGTCTATGCCTTGTGATATTGGAAAAGTATAAGACAAATAGAACTTGATAAATTTTCAAGGGAGAGATATGGGTGGTGAGGAAGAAGATCAGCAATCACCTTTACTAACAAGATCAGTAATTTCGCAACTTGCACTTTACTTGTAGCTTAGTAAAACCAGAAGATGCAAAGGATGCAGGGTTCTTGTTGTGTTAGGACACTGGACAACCAGTTCATTCTGGGTAATTGAAGTGAAAAAGCCGACTCATGTTAATGTTTTCAGCTCAGAATCATTACCCTTCGGTAATATAGTGCAAAGGATGATAGGACTATATAAAGGCTGCAGATGACACATGCATGACTGTGAGTCTCCCCTGTTCCTTTCACCTTTTTCTAGTAAGATTTTGAGATTCTTGAAAGCAAGTCCAAAGTTTCTCAACTTGCAAATGATGTGAAAGGTCATGTTAGGTTTATTGAGAAAACAAACACAGCAACAAGAGTCAAAAAACAGTATGAAACATCCTTTGAGAAATGGTCCCATGTTTGAATCAGTATCAGTTAAAGGGGCTGTGTATCAAACTTTCTATGAGAAAAGGGATACTACCTTTTTTATTCTAGACATTAGCTATTGGAGTATTGTCCGTTGCAAAGGAAAAAAATTATGCTTGATTTCAATCTTTTACTTTGTTAGATAAGAAGACTATCCATTCACCCACTCATTGCTGTTATTTGATTCTAAATAAAGTGGGGAGAAAGTAATAACGAGGGAAGGTGAAAATTCCGTGATGAACATGACAGTCAATTTCTCCAATATTGTTTAGGTTCTAAATGAGACAATATATCTTCATGATGCTGAGAAATATCCTTGCAAAAGCCTTGTAAGTTGTAAGCTGTAAGCTGTAAGCCTTGTAAGTTCTAACCTTACATATTGTTTAGGCTTTTGTAAGTTGTAAGTCTAACCTTGCAGAATCTCACTGATAATGGCTTCAAAAACGCTTGAATGGCTTTAGGTCCTATTGCTGACTTCAAACGATTGTCAAATTGGGAAGCAATCAAAATAGTGTCAAGTAAATAAGTTTCTCCTTTTACTAATCCATCTGGTAGGTACTAACCAAAAAAAAAAAAAATCCATCAAGTAGCTTACTAGAATTATTGTAACACTAGATAAATAATGAAGATTCGCATGTAATTTTAATCACCTGATCAATGATATTGATACATACACACAAACACATGCATTCGCTCACTTAGGACCTATTTAAAGCTTCCATAAGAGTGAAGAAGTGATGGTCATAGCTTCATAGAACTGATGGAACATTCTTATGTTAAGAGTCACTCATGGTCATTATATTTGTCCATCACATAATGGAGGCCACAGCTAGCTAGTTATTTTAGAGGGAAATTAATTAGCAACTTAAAATTTTAGCTGAAACAAGCATGGTATTTGTTTATGCATTGAAGTGTGTGTGACATAGTGTTTTGTGTCCGGAGACTTTATATTGGTCTGTGGCGTTGTGTTCAGTGTCTTAGCCTCCTAGGCCCTTTATATTGGGTATACAGGTATCAAACTTCTTGGCCTTCTTTTGAGTTAAATAAACATGGCTGTCCAACACTCTTTTGAAGTAGCTAATTGTTCCTATGATGACGATGGACATCCAAGAAGAACCGGTAAAGATTTCTTTCTAGGACCATTCACTAGTTTCTTTAAATTTACTTTCAATTCAGTCTTGAATTCAGTCCCTTTTGTGGGCAACTCAATCAGGAACCTTGTGGAGTTGCGTAGCTCATATCATTACTGCTGTTATTGGCTCTGGAGTTTTGTCTCTGGCATGGAGTACTTCACAGTTAGGATGGATAGCAGGGCCAGTTACCTTGCTTTGTTTTGCAATCGTCACCTATGTTTCTGTATACCTCATTTCCGATTGTTACAGGTGTCCTGACTCCATAACCGGGACACGAAACTACTGTTACATGGATGCTGTTAGAGTGAATCTTGGTAGTACAAGCACCAACTTCTTTTTCCTTCTTCTTCCTTTAAAGGACATGCTTTGCAAAGATAGTTATCTTTTATATGCACCCTGACTTGATTTAGTGGAAGTTCAGGAAGAAAACACACGTGGTTTTGTGGTTTGCTTCAATATTTGAGCTTGTATGGGACCTGTATTGCTTATGTATTTACTACCGCTTCCAGTATGAGGTACTTCAACTGTGAATAGTAATAATATATTTTTTTGAATTAGGAAATTGTCTCCGCACATCTCTCTCTAGTTATCTTTTTCTTCTTCTGGTTTTTTTAATTTTTTTTTTTTTTATAATAAATGTCAAATAATGCCCCTTTGAATGTTTATTTTATAATGATTGTCTTCTTCCTAATCTATGTATATAATCCACTCTTTTTATTCTCTCTCCCATTCTACTTTAGTTCAAGTTTGCTAAATATTTTGTTCCTAATTCTTATAATTTTCTTTTTTTGATATATTAATGCAGGGCAATTCAAAGATCAAACTGTTATCACAAAGAAGGTCACCAAGCTGCATGTGAATATGGGGATACTTTTTATATGCTGCTCTTTGGACTCGTTCAGATCGTTGTGTCACAGATTCCAGATTTCCATAACATGGAATGGCTTTCAGTTGTTGCTGCACTGATGTCCTTTACCTACTCTATTATAGGATTCTCACTTGGCTTTGCAAAAGTCGTAGGTATGGATGTGTATTTGCCTTCTTTTTGTCAATTACGGGCCTCCAATTTTACAAAAAAAAATACGAACGTTTTGATCAGTTAAAAGCTATGTACAGCAGAAAGAAAAGTTATTTCATTCACTAAAATTCTGTAGTACTCCATCACCATCAGGTTGCTGAGATAACCTATGAAAAGGATCAAAATCAGAACTTTGAATTTTATATTTTGTTGTCACTCCAAACTTGCCAAAACAATGACTTCTACTCAAATGAGCTTAATACAACTATCTGGTTTCATCAGAGAAAAATTTTCAGTATGTAGCATGTAAAGGGAGGGTAATAGAAATGTTTGCTTATCTAGTACAAAAGCTGGCTGCTTTGACATTTATATATTAACATTCATGTCTTTTTAATTGTAGAAAATGGGAAGATTATGGGGAGCATTACAGGAGTACCAGCTTCTAGTCTTGCTAATAAATTATGGTTAGTCTTCCAAGCACTTGGGGACATTGCTTTTGCCTATCCATACTCAATTATTGTTCTTGAGATCCAGGTATGGATTACTGTCTCTTAATAAACCAAATAATAAGCAAAAGCATAAGAAAATTTAAGTTTAAAGTAAACAATATATATTTAGTAATTACTCAAATAATATTAGTATCTGAAATGAATTCCGAAATTTGTTAAATGCAGGACACTTTGAAGTCTCCTCCTCCAGAAAACAAGACCATGAAGAGGGCCTCAATGGTTGCCATCTTTGTCACAACCTTTTTCTACCTCTGCTGTGGATGCTTTGGATATGCAGCCTTTGGAAATGATACACCAGGAAATCTATTGACAGGATTTGGTTTCTATGAACCTTATTGGCTCATTGATTTTGCCAATGCTTGCATTGTTCTTCATTTGGTAGGAGGATATCAGGTACTACCAATTAATATAGAATTTAAAAATACTAAAGCCATAACTTTCTCTCTCATTGACCTTGTAAATATTTTGTTTATGCCCAAATGATCTAGACACTTTTACTGGCAAAAGGTAATATTGGTTTATGCAACAAATATTTTTTTTTAGAAGAAAGCTTTTTAAGCAACAAGCATTTTCCTGGACTGGCAAAGGTATCATGGCTTATGCAACAATTTTTTTTTTTTAATCTAAAATATATATTTATTAAGAGAGGTTTCTTGAACAAGACTGAAATCCTATCCTATGTGACATTTTCCTTGACATGCATAAGTAATGTATTCCAACTTTTCAAAATTATTCATGAAAATATATCAGGATATGCTTCTATGTTAAAACAAATGTTTTCCTCTACGTTCCATCCTAGTCAAATCACACTTTTTAAAGAAATAAATACCATTGATAACCCATTCGTTTTAGCCACCAATATATATATATATATATATATATATATATATATATATATATGAAAATCCATTTTCTTTGATTCCATATCGTAGGCAGTACTGAATTTTAGTTACTGCTTTGAACCCTTGGCTTGTTTGTAGTTACATTCTTTTTCCCATATTTTATCTCTCAGATTTTTAGTCAGCCAATCTTTGCATTTGCTGAAGGATGGTTTGCCAAGAAATTCCCAAACAGTGGCTTTGTAAATAATTTCTACACCTTCAAACTCCCACTGTTGCCGGGTTGTCAGTTGAATCTTCTCAGGCTATGTTTCCGAACTGCATACGTTATATCGACCACAGGAATTGCAATGCTCTTCCCTTATTTCAATTCAGTCTTGGGACTGTTAGGGGCCTTGAATTTTTGGCCTTTGACTATATACTTCCCTGTGGAAATGTACTTTGTACAAAAGAAAATAGGGGCTTGGACTAGAAAATGGATTGTACTTAGGACATTCAGCTTTGTTTGCTTTCTTGTGACAGTTGTAGGTTTTATTGGGTCAGTTGAAGGACTTATAAGTGCCAAACTGAGCTGATGCATTACAGTAATTCTAAATGAATGGGGAAAAGAAATAATGTCCTCTACGTTTCATTACCATAAATATAATCCAAGGTTTCAGGGTGCTATGATTTCACTTTAAGTAGTAATGCTTTCAGACTGCATTTCTATTGTGGTTGTGGATTGTTTCCTGAGCAATCCACAACCACAATAGTACTTTGGAACTTGGCATGCCTAAACCCCTAGTTGTTGTGGATTTTAACCACAAATCTATGTACAAATATATAACATCTTCGTAATTGCTTCACACATAAACGGTTCTAAATTCCAAAAGAGCATGAAGAAAAGTGAAAACTCACATTTCTACAAAGAAATGAGGAAAAAACTCCTCTAGGAGTGAGGCAAGACTGACATTACGATCTCCCATGCATCTAATAAAGCATCCAATATCAATGCAGAACAGCTTCACATATTTTAATGTGAACTGCATAAAGAAAGCCACCGCTAGTCCTTTCTTAACTCTAGCTCTGGATTCTCTATTAATGTCCACTGATTGCAATCTCCAAGTCTTCACATCCATATCTGCCGTTTATCTTTGAAAAAAGTCTTCACATTTATATCTATATATATATCTAAAAACTGAGATGTAATATTTAATGTTGCTATATTCTTGTTAAGGCCTAAGGCGAAAATTTTAAACGGGCCTTTTATATCTAAATATCACTTAAATAATATTTAGTTTATTTTTTAATATATTTTTTGTTTCAAATTTAATACTAATTCATACTTATTAATATGAATAATTCACCCAAAGTGAGCTAATGATACTTACTATATACGTTTTACAAATTAGCATATCACCAATTAAAAAAAAAAAAAAGTTATTCAAACATTCATTTATATATAGTTTAAGTGACACTAATCACATTACTGTTACATCAGTTTGCAAGATTTTTGTCGTAAAATTTGTATTAGCTTTAGTATTTTTCATATACTTAATGGAGATCAAGTTTCATTTCTATCATTTTTTTTTTTTTTTTGTGGAGAAAATACTAAACTTACTATAAATTTTATTACAAAAAGCTTACAAACTGATGTGACAATGAGGTGACACTTCAATAAAAAAATAAATGATAATTGAATTATTTCAAGTGATTGGTGACATGTCAATTTATAGAAGTTATATAATAAAACTTATAATATACTAGCATAACTCGAATATTATGACTTTGGGAAAAAATGTACACTTAACTCGCATTTTTCTTTAATTAAAAAAAAAAAAAACCTTACTGCCCCCATATTTGGGGGCCTTTCCATGTTAGGGGAGCCTTAGGCCATGGTCTAAATGGCCTAGGCTTAGGACTTGCCCTGAATGTAGGGCCAAAATGATATTTTTGCCTTCTAAAAAAAGAAGAGCTTTATTAACGGCTATCCTTAAAAAATTTGTTAATAAATCATTTTAGAAAAGTTGTAATATCATTTTTATAAGAAATACATAAACAAAAAATGTTAAAAAAAAAAATTGCATATATTTTTTTTCTTTCTCATCAAAAAATATTTTAAAATACTTATCAGTTAACCAATGCTTATCAGTTAACTTTTTTTTTTTTTGGCCAAGAAAGAATAAGAGGAGAAAAACCATAACTATAAACTTTTCTACGCACGTGCCCATTTGTGGAAACTGGAAACTCAAGTTTCTAGTCCCACACTGTAACTTATTGGGCCTTTGCACTGTCAGTTTCCAGCTGGATTCGGCCTAATCAAATGCCAAGCCTGGCCGCCAGCCACAAAAATGGATCTTTGAAATGAAAAAAAGACAAAACATATAGGATGAGAATGAGATTAGTATTGCCGAAGAAAATAAATAATGTCCAAGGGTCAATTATGAATTTTCATTTGGATGGAATCTTGTGCTTGGGCCCTTACCTTTTGTCAACATGCTCCCAAACTTACCGATTGACCAATTTTCCTTGTTGTGAGTGAGAAGGCAGCAGAGAGTGTGAGTGTGGCATAGTATAAACTAGAAACAAAGAAGAGTACAAATGTCGAGTAGCAAATGAAAAATAAAAATTTTAACTAGGTGTGTCATGGAGATTGCTGTACAAATAATATACTTTATTTACTTATTTATTAGAATGAAAATGCTAAATTTATATTAGTACTAGCTTCTGGACTAATGTTTAAAGTAAGAAATGCCTTCTTAATTTAAGAATTAATTACTTAAATAAGTGTCAAGTTTTGAGTGGACATCACTTTTATATGATATCATTAAAAGTGATATCATGACAGCATTTTTATTGTGTACCAATGACTACCTATAGTCTTAAGAGTAGTCAAAATTTGTGTGCCGCCAGAGAAGATGCTGGTGACATGTTTATGTAACAATAAGACACTTGGAATCAGTATTAAATAAGAGGATAAGAATTACTTGTGGGGTATATGTAAGCCATGTCGGCAAGTATATATACGGGGGTGTCATATTGCTAGAACTAGTTTCATTAATTTCCCAATTCCTGTACTTTCCTAGTATCTTACTAAGATGCAAAGGCTGCATAGTTTCTTGTTAAATTAGGACACCCAGTTCATCCTGGGAAGTAAAAAACCTGACCCATATCAGTGTTTTCAGCTCAGGATCGGAAGCATAAGTAACTCTGTGATAATATTGTGCAAAGGAAGGATAGGACTAAATATTGTGAAGATGCAAAGGTGTGGGTCTCCTTCATGTCCTTTTACCTTTTTCTAGTTAGATTTTGAGATTCTTGAAAGCAAGTCCAAAGTTTCTCAACTTGCAAATGATATGAAAGGTCATGTTAGGTGCATTGAGGAAACAAACACAGCAACAAGAGTCAAAAAAAGGATGAAACATCCCTTTAGAAACGGTGTCACGTTTGAATCAGTATCAATTAAAGAGGTTGTGTCAAACTTTCTATGAGAAAAGGGGTACTGCCTTTTTTTCTGGACACTAGCTATTGGAGTATTCTCCATTGCAAGGGACAAAATTTATGCTTGATTTCAATCATTTACTTTGTTAGAAAAGAAGACTATCACTCACCCACTCATAGCTACTAAAGTCATAAAGAGGGAAGGTGAAAATTCCATAATGAACATGACAGTCAATTTCTCTATTATTGTTTAGGTTCAAAATGAGATTATATATCTTCATGATGATGAGATACTATGTTTTGCAACAGCCTTGTAAGTTGTGAGTCTAACCTTGCAGAATCTCACTGATCATGGCTTCAAAAAAGCTGGGATGGCTTTAGTTCCTATTGCAGCCTTCAAACGATTGTCAATTAGGGGTGCATCAAGTACAAGAGTGGCAAGTACTTGATCGGTTTCTCCTTTTACTAGTCCATCAAGTAGGTACTTACCAAACAAAAAGTTCCATCAAGTAGCTGGCAACTCTTTTATTGTCTTTTACAGCTTACTAGAATCATTGGAACACTTCAAAACTGATGAAGCTTATGTGGCCATGATCGAATTCTCATGTAATTTTAATCACCTGATCAATGATGTTGATACATACACGCGAACACTCACTTAGGACATATTTAAAGCTTCTGTAAGAGTGAAGAAGTGATGATTATTGCTACATAGAACTAATGGAACATTGTTATGTTATAGAAGCCTTCATTTAGATCACTCATGGTCGCTAACTATATTTTTGTCCATCACATAATAGCACCACAAAATTTTAGCTGTCCCAAGCATGGTATTTTTTTTATGCATTGATGTATGTATGACATAGTGTTTTGTGTCCGGAGAATTTTATATTGGTCTGTGGCATAGTGTTCTGTGTCTTCGCCTCTTAGGCCTTTTATATTGGGTATACAGGTATCAAACTCCGTGGCCATCTTTTGAGTTGAATAAACATGGCTGTTCGACACTCTTTTGAAGTAGCTAATGGTTCCTGTGATGACGATGGGCATCCGAGAAGAACTGGTAAAGATTTTTTTCTAGGACCATCCACTAGTTGTTTTAAATTTACTTCCAATTGAGTGCTGAATTCAGTGCCTTTGTGGGTAACACAATCAGGAACCTTGTGGAGTTGTGTAGCGCATATCATTACTGCTGTTATTGGCGCTGGAGTTTTGTCTCTGGCATGGAGTACTTCACAGTTAGGATGGATAGCAGGGCCAGTTACCTTGCTTTGTTTTGCAATTGTCACCTATGTTTCTGCATTCCTCCTTTCCGATTGTTACAGGTGTCCTGACTCCATAACAGGAACACGAAACTACTCTTACATGGATGCTGTTAGAGTGAATCTTGGTAGTATAGGCACCAACTTCTTTCCCTTCTTCTTTTAAAGTTTCTATATAATCTTTGACTTAGGATATGCTTTACAAATTTATATGCACCCTGACTTGGTTTAGTGGAAGTTCAGGAAGAAAACACACGTGGTTTTGTGGTTTGCTTCAATATTTGAGCATGTATGGGACTGGTATTGCTTATGTAATTACTACAGCTACCTGTATGAGGTACTTCCACTGAGAATATAGCATAACAGAAATTTCTGAATTAGGAAATTGTCTCTGCACATCTCTCTTTATTTATCTTTTCCTTCTGTTTATTTATTTATTTATTATTATTTATTTTTTAATTTCAAATAATTCCCCTTTGAATGTTCATTTTATAATGATTGTCTTCTTCCTCAGCTATGTTTGTAATCCACTTTTTTTCTTTTCTTCCTCAGCTATTGTCTTCTTCCTAATTCTTATATTTTTCCTTTCTTTGATATATATGCAGGGCAATCCAGAGATCAAACTGTTATCATAAAGAAGGGCACCAAGCTCCATGTGCATATGGGGTTACCTTTTATATGCTGCTCTTTGGACTTATTCAGATCGTTATGTCACAGATTCCAGATTTCCATAACATGGAATGGCTTTCTGTGGTTGCTGCAATTATGTCTTTTACCTACTCTTTTATCGGATTCTCACTTGGCTTTGCAAAAGTAATAGGTATGTCTGTGGTTTTGCCATCTTTTTATCAATTACTACAAAACCACAATCCCTTTGATCACTTATAGCTATATACAGTAGAAGGAAAAGATGTTTCATTCACTAAGATGCTGTAGTACTCCATTAGGCTGCTGAGATAACCTACAAAAATGATATAAAATCAGAGCTTTGAATTTTATATTTTCACGTCACTTCAAATTTGTAAAAAAAAAAACATATTCAGCAAAACATAAAAAGCTTCCATATGAGCAAGCCTAATGCAACTATTTAGTTTCATCAAGAAAAAATTGTCAGAATGTAGCAGGCAGATGGAGGGTAATAGAAATGTATGTAATTGCAGAAAATGGGAAGATTATGGGGAGCATTACAGGAGTCCCAGCTTCCAGTCTTGCTAATAAAATATGGTTAGTCTTCCAAGCACTTGGGGACATTGCTTTTGCCTATCCATACTCAATTATTGTTATTGAGATCCAGGTAAGGATAACTATCTCTTAATAATTTATTTTATAAGCAAAAAAAAAAAAAAAAAAAAGTTTAAAGTAAACATTATATATTTATTGATAAATAAATAATTGCTCATATAATTTAGTACCTAAATGAATTGTGAAAATTTTTAAATGAAGGACACTTTGAAGTCTCCTCCTCCAGAAAACAAGACCATGAAGAGGGCCTCAATGGTTGCCACCTTTGTCACAACCTTTTTCTACCTTTGCTGTGGATGCTTTGGATATGCAGCCTTTGGAAATGATACACCAGGAAACCTATTGACAGGATTTGGTTTCTATGAACCTTATTGGCTCATTGATTTTGCTAATGCTTGCATTGTTCTTCATTTGGTAGGAGGATATCAGGTACTACCCATTAATATAGAATTTCAAAATAGTAAACCATAACTTACTTTCTCATTAACCTTGTAAAGATTTTGTTTATTTTCATATGTTCTTGACACTTTAATTGGCAAAAGGTAATATGGCTTATGCAACAAGGTTTTCTAAAAGGAAAAGTTTCTTGAATCCTATCTAACATTTAGAGAGGTTTCTTGAACAAGATTGAATTCCAATGTAACATTTTCCCTGGCATGCATAAGTATTGACTGTATTGTATCCTGACTTTTCAAAATTATTCAAAAAAATATATCTGGTTTTCCATTGTAAAACAAATGTTTTCCTTTTCTTTACTAGTCAAATCCCTCCTTAAAAAAAAAAAAAAAAAAAAAAAAAAAAAAAAAAAAAAAAAAATGATTACCCATTGTCTTTGATTCCATAATGTAGGCAGTGCTGAATTTTCGTTACTTCTATGCATCCTTGGCTTGCTTGTACTTACATTCATTTTCCCATATTTTATCTGTCAGATTTATAGTCAGCCAGTCTTTGCATTTGTTGAAGGATGGTTTGCCAAGAAATTCCCAAACAGTGGCTTTGTACATAATTTCTACAACTTCAAACTCCCACTGTTGCCAGGCTTTCAGTTAAATCTTCTCAGGCTATGTTTCCGAACTGCATATGTTGTATCAACCACAGGAATTGCGATGCTCTTCCCGTACTTCAATTCAGTCTTGGGACTGTTAGGGGCCGTGACCTTTTGGCCTTTGGCTATATTTTTCCCTGTGGAAATGTACTTTGTACAAAAGAAAGTAGGGGCTTGGACAAAAAAATGGATTGTACTTAGGACATTTAGCTTTGTTTGCTTTCTTGTGACAGTTGTCGGTTGTATTGGGTCACTTGAAGGACTTACAAGTGCCAAACTGAGCTGAGGCATTACTGTAATTCTAAATGAATGGGAAAAAGACAATGTCTTATACTTTCAATGACCATAATTATAATCCAAGCTTTCAGGGTGCTATGATTTCACTTTAAGCAGTAATGCTTTCAGATTGCAATTCTCAGCTTCTTCCCTGAGCAATCCACAAGTACAATACTAATTTGGAAGTGGGCATGGCTAAACTCCCAATTGTAGTGGCTTTTAACCACAAATCAATGTACAAAATTATAAAATCTCCACGAGTGCTTCACGTATAAAGTAGCCAAAATTTACAATTAGATATTAAGTAGATTGTAAGATTTTAATTTTGTTCTGCCATTCCAATAGAGCATGAAAACCCACAAATTCTACAAAAAAAAGGAGGAAAGAACTCCTCTTGGAGTGAGGCAAGACTGACTTTGTGATATCCCTGACATCTAATAAAGCATTCAAGATCAATGTAGAACGGCTTCACATATTTTAATTTGATATGTACAAAGAAAGCCATTGAACTAAGCTTATATACTAATGAAACATAGATGCACCTCCATGCAAAATGCTGCAATATATCCTAAAAGCAACAATAACCAATCTTTAGTCCCAAATTTTGGAGTCAGTTATGAATCCTTAATAGACTAAGTTAGCCATATGCATTCTTACCCGTCCTTCTATCCTATCCAAAATCATTCTCTCATACTTCTGTAATTCAAATTGACATGTCCTATTTTATTACTTCAGGATGAAAACACACGTGGTTTTGTGGTTTGCTTCAATATTTGAGCTTGTATTGGACCTGTATTGATTATGTATTTACTACCGCTTCCAGTATGAGGCAATTCCACTATGAATAGTGAAAAATATAATTTTTTGAATTAGGAAATTCTCTGCACATCTCTCTATAATTATCTTTTTCTTCTTCTGGTTTTTATTTTATTTTATTTTTTATAATAAATTTCAAATAATGCCCCTTTGAATGTTCATTTTATAATGGTTGTCTTCCTAATTCTTATAATTTTCTTTTTATTTTGATATATTAATTTAGGGCAAAGCTCAAAGATGAAAATAATGGTTGTCTTCCTAATTCTTATAATGGTTGTCTTCCTAATATTGTGGGGAGTAAAAAGACCTTGATGGGAATATGGGCCGTTGGGTCTTGCTAAGTAGAGCCGACCTGCTCTTGGGTTTAGGGTTTGTTGGTACTACGGGTCGGCCCATACGCCGAGGATCCGAAGATCCAGCCGAGGATGTTTTTCCCCTCAGACTGACGTCGGAGAACCCGAGACTTCATGGTAAAGGTTAGGGAATGACACGGTCAAGACCAATGGTTAGAGGGAGTGAACCTTTGAATGTCCTAGAAGCACCGATGTTGGAAAAATGTCAAAGATAAAGGCTGCTACCTCCACATTAAAGACCCTGCACCTACCACCCTGGCCGCATTAATGGGGAAGTGACACTTGAACAATGGAAGGGAAACTTCTGATTACTGTTCAAAGGCACTAAGAAAAGAAATATCTAGGCTAAGGGAGGAGTTGGGGCAACACGTGTACAAAGTATTAAAAAGAGGAGTATTTAAGGAGGAACCTGGAACCGAAACAAGGACAGACTTTTTGTAACCTAAAAAGAAAAAAGACAAAGAGAAAGATATAATATAAGAACAGCTCTCGGCTTACATCCGAGGAGGCCGATTTACAATATTCCTTGTTGTTTCCAAGTACTTGCAATCTTTAGTTTGTCATTTAATCCCCACACACTTCTAACCTGAGTTTCAAGCCCACACTCTACAAATTCATATTGTTTAAGGCTCATTGGGCCTGGGCCCATAACTGTTCTTGGGGCCAGGTGCACTTGTGCACTTACAATTGGCACCGTCTGTGGAAATCTAGTCTAGAAGAGGTAGGGGTATTATGGCAGGCTTAGGCTCTCACCATGCAGAGTCACAAGGATCACAGCCGGAAGATCATTTCGAACGTCTTGAACATCGTAGGGATCGTGAGGGAAGCGTCCATACAGAATACCCAGGGGCTAGCCATACTCATGGAGGGGGTAGCACTACCCATGATGAGGGTTCTAAATCCATGCAGAAGGAAATCAATCGTTTGAAGAGGAAGTTACGCCGTGCTAAACGTAAGGTTTCCCCGTCCTCGTCTAGTTCTTCCTCAGAGAAGGATAGGGGAGTTGGCTACAGTTCAAGGTCATGTTCCCCCACCAGCACAACATCCTCCGGTGAGGAGGACGACCAGCCAACTCGTAGACGTAAGAAGCTACGTTCTAGGGGCTTAGGCAACGATACCATGAGTAGGGCATTGCACCAACTCTCTAAATCTCCGTTTTCGCGGAGGATTGAGAGGGGGAGGCTTCCCAGGAGGTTCACCCAGCCCACCTTTACCATCTATAATGGTCGGACTGATCCGGTGGAGCATGTGAGTCACTTCAACCAGAGGATGGCAGTGCACTCTCACAACGAGACTCTGATGTGTAAAGTCTTCCCCTCCAGCTTGGGACCTGTGGCTATGAGATGGTTTAATGGTCTCAAATCGGGGTCTGTAGGCTCATTTGGGGAGCTAACTAGGGCATTTGCTTCGCGGTTCATTACGTGTAGCAGAGTCCCTCGGCCATTGGACTCGTTGCTATCCATGGCCATGAAGGAAGGGGAGACACTGAAAGCATACTCCAACCGATACTGGGAGATGTTTAATGAAATAAATGATGACTTTGATGAGGTGGCGCTTAATACCTTTAAGGTGGGTCTCCCTACTGATCACGACCTAAGAAAGTCTTTGACGAAAAAGCCCGTCCGCAGCGTACGCCGTCTTATGGATCGTATTGATGAGTACAAAAGGGTAGAGGAAGACCAGCAGCAGGGGAAAGGAAAGGAGAAGGTTATCCCGCAGGAGAGAAGGGATTTCAGGTCGGACAGATATCACAACAACAAGCCGAGGAGGGATTACTTCGGACAATCCGGCTCGACAGCACCTCAGGCTGTAAGTACTGTGTTCCGAGAACCAGTGCATCAGTTATTAGAAAAAATTCATAAAGAGCCCTTCTTCAGATGGCCCGGAAAGATGGCAGGGGACCCTGCGAGAAGAAATCAAAACCTCTTTTGTCAGTACCATCAGGATGTGGGCCACACTACCGAGAACTGTCGGACCCTGTGGAACCATCTAGAGCAGCTCGTCGGTGAGGGAAAGTTAAAGCAGCACTTGTGTCAGCACACTAGGCAGGTTAGTCAAGTTGGTTCAAACAACCAGAGGAACAATTCATCCTGGCCAGCATTGGGAACAATTAATGTTATCTTCGCTGCACCTGGTAGGACCGGCTCAGGTCCCACTAGGGTGATGGCGGTTTCCCATACTCAGGCCGAGGATGTGGGTAGCAGGCTGAAGAGATTAAAGGGCACTTTACCCGTCTTGGGTTTCTCCGAGGAGGATAAAGTAGGGACTATCCAGCCCCATGATGATGCTCTTGTGGTTACCCTCAGAATAGGGAATTATGATGTGAGAAGGGTGATGATAGATCAGGGCAGCGGTGCAAATATCATGTACCCTGATCTATTTAAAGGGCTAAGGTTGGAGTTGGAAGATCTAACTCCTTACGACTCCCCACTTATAAGCTTTGAAGGGAGAGCCGTTGTGCCGAAGGGACAGATCCGTTTACCCGTTCAATCCGGCACCGAAACGGTTGAGGTGGATTTCATTGTGGTTGACGCGTACTCTCCATATACAGCCATCCTCGCTAGGCCATGGCTGCAAGCTCTGGGAGCCGTCTCCTCTACCTTACATGTTAAGGTGAAATTCCCCTCGGGGGAGCATGTTGAGGAAATCCTCGGCAGCAAGGTGGTGGCTAGGCAATGCATATCGGCTGCGGTGCTTCGTCAGTCAGAAATTGAGTCATCAACTTTGCCCATCCAGGAGTCATAGCAATTAACAGCTCCGGAGGCACCTGGAGCGATGACAGGAGATGAGGCTGTTTGTGAGGAGTTAGAGAAGTTTGTAATAACAGATGATCCAGAGAGGTTCTTCCAAGTTGGCATACGTTTGCCACACCAAGAGAAGATGGAGTTGTTGAAATTTCTGAAGGATAATTTAGATGTCTTTGCGTGGGACCCCTATGAGGCTCTAGGTGTAGATCCGAACTTCATTTGTCATCGTTTAAACGTCAATCCTGCCATTGTTCCGAGGAGGCAGCCACCTCGGCGATCTTCCCGAGAACATTCTGAGGCTGTGAAGGAAGAGGTTCTTAAACTCAAAAGGGTGGGGGCTATCAAAGAAGTTTTCTACCCTGAATGGTTGGCTCATACTGTTGTTGTTAAAAAGAAGAACGGCAAGTGGAGAGTATGTGTGGACTTTACTGATCTGAACAAGGCCTGTCCTAAAGATTCGTTCCCAATGCCACGGATTGATCAACTGGTAGATGCTACTGTCGGACATCCTCGGATGAGTTTCTTGGACGCCTTCCAGGGTTACCACCAAATTCCCTTGGCGTTAGAGGATCAGGAGAAGACTGCTTTCATTACTCCAACCGGGAACTATCATTATAAGGTCATGCCATTTGGGTTAAAAAATGCTGGGGCTACTTACCAAAGAATGATGACCCGAATGTTTGAACAGCAACTGGGAAAAACCATAGAAGTATACGTGGATGATATGGTGGTGAAGAGTAAGACAGTACCTTCGCACATGACAGATTTGGCCGACACCTTCCAGATGCTAAGGAAGTATAAGTTGCGCCTTAACGCCTCCAAGTGTTCTTTTGGCGTGGGATCTGAAAAATTCTTGGGATATATGATTACTCATAGGGGCATAGAGGTAAACCCAATGCAAGTTAAGGCTATTCAGAATTTGCAGCCGCCTAGGAACCCAAAAGAAATTCAGAAATTGACTGGAATGATTGCTGCGTTGAATAGATTTATTTCTCGGTCAGCTGACCGGTGCCGTCCTTTCTTTCAATTGTTGAACAAGTGGAAAGGGTTTCAATGGACCGAGGACTGCGAGTTAGCTTTCCAACAGCTTAAGCAATATCTTTCTCGGCCACCCATTTTATCTCGCCCTGAGGTGGACGAGGTTTTATTCGCTTATCTGGCCGTGGCTATTCACGCGGTGAGCTTAGTCCTTATAAGGAATGAAAGCGGAGTGCAGAGATCGATCTACTACGTTAGTAAGTCCTTGAATGAGGCCGAGGTGCGCTATCTGCCCTTGGAAAAAGCGGTTCTGGCTGTAGTCCACGCCACGCGCAAACTTCTTCATTATTTCCAATCTCATACTGTGGTTGTTTTGACCCAGTTGCCTCTCAAGGCTGTGTTGCATAGTGCTGATTATTCTGGCAGGGTGGCAAAATGGGGAACCATTTTGGGAGCCTTTGATGTTAAGTACAAGCCTCGCACTTCGGTAAAGGGACAGGTCCTCGCTGATTTGGTGGCAGAGTTTGCTGAACCATTGTTAGAAGAAACTTCAAAAGAAGTACACATGGGTGAAAAATCAGTTGGTGTGATCACAGCCGTATCGCCCTCAGCTTGGAGAGTTTATGTGGATGGGGCTGCGAATCAAAAAGGGTCTGGTGTTGGACTTGTTTTAATGTCCCTTGAAGGAATTGTTTTCGAAAAATCTTTGAGATTGGCCTTCTCGGCTACTAACAATGAGGCCGAGTATGAAGCAGTCTTAGTAGGCATGCAGATGGTACATAAGATAGGTGGCAAGGAAATCCATGTGTTCTCAGACTCTCAGTTAGTGGTCGGCCAGGTCATGGGGACCATGGAGGCTAGAGACCCCAGAATGCAGGAATATTTGGCCCAGGTCAAACGCCAGCAGGCTGAATTCGACTTCTTTGCCCTAACTCATGTTTCTAGGAGTGGAAACACTCATGCAGATTCCTTGGCTACGTTGGCAACATCCTCGGCTCAAGGTTTACCAAGGGTTATCCTCGTTCAGGATTTGGTAGAACCTTCTCTTGTAACTGCTAACGCGCCTCGCATCCATCTAATAAGGCCTGGTCCTAGCTGGATGGATTCGATCATATCTTTTCGTAAAAATGACATTCTTCCCTAAGACAGGGCTGAAGCAGAAAAGGTACGTCGAAAGGCGCCGCGTTTCTGGTTGTCCGAGGACCAGAAGCTATACAAACGATCCTTTTCAGGACCGTATTTGTTGTGTGTGCACCCTGAATCAACAGAAATATTATTGGAGGAACTGCATGAGGGAATTTGTGGGAGCCATACTGGGGGAAGATCCTTAGCCCATAGAGCCCTGACTCAGGGTTATTGGTGGCCTAATATGCAGAGGGAGGCTCAGGATTATGCCAGAAAATGTGATCAATGCCAGAGGTTCGCCCCTAATATCCACCAACCTGGAGGGGTTCTTAACCCTCTCTCCAGCCCTTGGCCTTTCGCACAATGGGGCTTGGACATTGTAGGGCCATTTCCGAGAGCCGCTGGCAACAAAAGATGGTTGCTCGTGGGAACAGACTACTTCACTAAATGGGTTGAGGCTGAGCCCTTAGCCAATATCCGAGATGTTGATTCCAAGAAATTTATATGGAAAAATATTGTTACTAGATTTGGTATACCGCATACACTTATCTCAGACAATGGCGTTCAATTTGACAGCAACGCCTTTAGGCAATATTGTGGTGACATGGGTATCACAAATAGATATTCTACCCCAGCTTATCCTCGAGGAAATGGGCAAGCCGAGGCCGTTAACAAGGTCATAGTCAACGGGCTGAAGAAGAGGTTGGATGATGCGAAAGAAAAATGGGTAGAAGAGCTCCCTCATGTCCTATGGACGTATCGGACCACTCCGCGCAGGTCCACTGGAGAAACGCCATTCTCTATAACTTATGGAGCCGAGGCGGTGATACCACTGGAATCTGGTTTTCCTACTCTAAAGACAAGTTCTTTTAGTCCAGAGAATAACAAGGGACTTCTAGAGAAAGATCTTGATTTACTTGAGGAACGGCGTGAGGCAGCTATGGTCCAAATGGCTTATTATCAACAGAAGCTAAAATGAGGATATGACGCCCACGTGAAGCTAAGCCCACTTGCGCTTGGTGATCTTGTATTAAGGAAAGTTGTAGGCACATCTAAGAACCCAGCTTGGGGTAAGCTGGGACCTAACTGGGAAGGCCCCTATCGCATTGTTTCAATAGCAGGCATAGGGTCGTATAGGCTAGCTGACCTAGACGAACGAATTGTACCACGTCCATGGAATGTAAATAATCTTAGAAGGTATTATTATTAATGAAATGAGCTTTTGTCAATTAATATTTCAAAGTTATGGGTAGCTCTGATGCTCGCAGTTATTATTTTTAAAGAATCAAACAGAAACTTGGTTAAGTGCAGTCCTCGGACCATAAACCTTGTGGAAATTGATGTCTTGTCACTTGTTAAACAGAACCTTAGTTATGCCGGGTCTTCGGACCTCCTACTTTGGGAAAATTAACATTTGAAGTTACAATTTTTAAGAATCAAACAGAAACTTGGTTAAGTGTCGTCCTCGGACCATAAACCTTGTGGAAATTGATGTCTTGTCACTTGTTAAACAGAACCTTAGTTATGCTGGGTCTTCGGACCTCTTACTTTGGGAAAATTAACATTTGAAGTTACTGTTCTAAAGAATCAAACAGAAACTTGGTTAAGTGCAGTCCTCAGACCACAAACCTTGTGGAAATTGATGTCTTGTCACTTGTTAAACAGAACCTTAGTTATGCCGGGTCTTTGGACCTCCTACTTTGGGGAAATTAACATTTGAAGTTACAATTTTTAAGAATTAAACGAAAGATTGGTTAAGACTTATCTTCGGACCACGACTTTGATTAAAGTTAACTTCTGATTATGCCTGGGTGTTAATGCGTTGCTGTTTATTAACTTGGATCTTAAGTCTTATATCCTTAAATGTCAAGCAAATTTGTGTAAGGAATGGCCCTCGGACCTTACATCCTACTAGAAAGGATGCTGTACATTACAAGGGTTTAATCGTTATACAGGATCTTCTCTCCTTTTTTAATCAAAGGCACTGTTTAAATATCTCAACCATACCACCTTTTGTTAAACCTTTAATAATGTGCATATGATTATGTGGAAGTTATGATTGTGTAATCCTTGGAGTTAGATTTGTTTACTTTGAGAAATTTTTGTTATGTGCTAATGGCAATCTTTATAACAAATACAAAAAAAAAGGAGTAAAGTAAAACAGATACATCCCAAGTGAAAAGCAAAATGAAATTGTTCTTCATTAATTAGTCAAATATACATTACATATATATAATTCAAACATAGAAAAAGAGAAGTCCTAAAGATAGGTCCTAAGCTTTTGTAGGGGGGTCTTGCTGAGAGGTACTAGTGCCCTCGGTCTCCCTCAACTCCAGCTCAAAGGGGGTCAAAACTTGCTTTCCCTTATCTGCTGTCTTCGGTGGAAGGACGTTGGGTTCCACTGTCTGGTTCAGGTCCTTCTCTGCATCCCCTCTTCCTTCCTTCTCTTTGTTGGAACCAGAAGGTTCTGTAGGATCAGGAATTTGTTGTGGGACCACCGGAGGTAGAGCAGGAAGAGTTGTCTCAGGGGTAGGAGTGGCAGCAGGAGCCTCTTCAATCTCCTGTATTTCCAGGGGAAGCCAAACGTTCTCGGACTTCCTCAGATCCGAAGATAGAGGAACTCCTGCTACGTTTAAAGCTTCCCCCATACTTTTTGACAGTATTCGCGGCATAAAGCCGCGAGCTCCTCTGTCAGCTGCTCCTCTGTGGTTGCTACCCCTTCTTCGAAACTCGCTTGCTTGGCAGCTTGAAGAGAGAGTTGGAAGGAGCTGGCTTCTTTCTTCATCAACGCCAGTTCCTTCTTCAGATCCGAGCACTCCCTTTGAGCTTGGGAGAGCTCTTCATCTCTTTCACGAAGGAGCTTGCGCTGTCCTTCTATCTGGGTCTTCATGGTCTTCAAGTTTGACTCGACCCCATTTTTCTCTCTCCTCAGATCAGCCACCTCTGAGGTCAACTTCTCATTCTCAGCAAGGGCTGTGCCCAAGGACTTCTCAGTTTCCAGCCTGATTTCGAGCTCAGTTCTGGCTACCTTTTGAGTGTCTTCTATAAACTTCTCGGCTACAAAGACCTCCTGAATAGCCTGTAACAAAGGATGATGGAGTTAAGAATATTAAAAAACAAACTTACTTATAAGTATTGTTAAAAGTGGAATCTTCCTAAAAAAGGGAAAAACTTACCAGCGTTAAGTCTCTTTTTAGTGAGAGAAATAATTGTGGCTGGCCCATTTTTTCCAAGGTCTCCATGTCCTTGGGCAGCAGGAGAGGGCGTTCCAAAACCTCGGCCAAGTGGTGGGCATGGCCTTGTTGAACCGCCCTTATACTGGACTGGCAGGAGATGGGTGCGCCGTCCAGTCTTAGATCGGGGGACCAGGTGGTCGGTGCTCGGCGCACTTCAGCCTCGTCCCTGAATTCCCCGATTTCAACCGAGCGGGCCCTACCCTTGCCTTTGTCTAGCTTCTGCTGCTGGGCTGGTGGGAGTTGTTGTCGTGGTTTCTTGGGGTCCTTATTAGTCGTCCCCTCGTTATCTCCCTTCCTCTTCTTCTTGGGATCCTCGGCTGGAAGTTTTGGCTCAGCTGGAGGAGGGGGAGGTGGTAAAGATGGGGGAACTTGAGACGTCCCCGTCTTTTTCTCTACAACCTTAGCAGCCCTATTGGTGAGGAGACCCTGCATTCTTCCCATGTCTTCTTCAGATTCGTCCTCGGGTAGGGCAACCACAAACCCTGCAATTCCAAAGGCCTCGGTGGCTTCTTCCTCCTCGTCGGAAAGTACCACAAACTGGTTCCCGTGAGGTCTCTCGGTGTCTTCGAGATGGAATTGATCTATCTCGTCGTCAAGTGTGTGCGAAGAAGACACCTGCTCTTCTGGAACGACAGTTGCTTGTGAGTGCACAGCAAGGGGAATTGCTGCTATAAGCTGGTTGTATAAAACGGTGTTAGGAGCGTCCGGGAGGTCGCGGTCATCCAGAAAGTGGGGCCGAGCTACGTTTATCCTCCTTCGTCTTCGGTCACCCGCAATTATGGCGTTTTCTATCTCCTGGAAGTCCGAGGAAAGGGGAGTGTACCCTAGAATGAGATGAGCAGCTTGGAGTTGTAAATCTTCGCTAACGAACACCTCGGAGCGAAGTACTCGGTTTAGATCTGCGACGTTACAGTGACTCAGACGAGGACCCACGTGTTGCTTATCTGCAAAAAAGACATCAAAACAAACAAACCTGGTCAGATTCACACAGATATTTAATAAGTTTAAGTAATTACGAATACGCATTTCTGTGTGTGTTAGAAGAAGTTGTGTTGTGGGGAGATTAATCCTACGGCATCGCACCTGGATCCCCCCCACTCAACTGGGCAGTGGAGGCCGTCGTGCCAGTTCCCAGACACGGTCAAGTAGTCGTCCTTCATGCCTTTGTTGGATTTGGGCAGACAGGAGATTAGCCTAACGGTGCTGGACCGAGACTTAATATAATAACCTACCTTAGAAAGTTTATGAGACTCATATAGGAACACGACATCGTGCCATGTGAGGTTTAAACCCATCTGCTCGTTTAGAGCATCTACACTACCCAAAACTCTAAAAACGTTTGGGAGGCATTGATCGGGACACAACCGGTGGTTGCGAAGGTACTCCCTAGTTACAGGTTTCATTGGAAGGGTCATCCCACCCTCTATAAAGGCTATCATAGGGATGATAACCTCTCCCTCTTTCCTAGAACCGGCCACGGCTTCTGCCGGGCAATATTTTAACCCTACATCGCTGGGAATATGGTATTTGGCCCTAAAGCCTTCCATCCCAGCGGCGGTATCAACTAGAAACTTAAACCTACCCATTAGAAAAGAACGAAAGGCTAAACTCTAAAAGGGAGAATATTTACGAAGACAGCCGAGGAATGTATCCGAGGAGAAAAGGTTAAGAATAGAGAGAGCAAGAACTTACAATGTTGAAGGTACAGGTTCCCACGGTTTTCTGCTGGTAAAGAATGATTGTTGGTGTTTTGATGGGATTGGTCCCTGATGAATTAAATGAAGGCGCAGGTTCCCGAAGCGTCACGACGTGCGAAAAGGCGGCCTCGAAATTATATTTGTCCCGCCTAAAATTTCGTGGAGTAACGAAGATCGTTGGATGCCCATCTCACCGTTGAACATGGGAGACAAAGAGTAACTTACAGTAATAAATGCGCGCGTTTTTGAAAATAAAACCGCCAAATGGCATCTTCTGGGACACGAAACGATTTCCACACGTGCCATCACTTATAAAGTGTGTGGAGTGGATCCTCGTCAAATCAAAACCCTATTTTTCTCCTCGGATGTCGAAAATTAGAGTTTTGAGGGGCTATTGTGGGGAGTAAAAAGACCTTGATGGGAATATGGGCCGTTGGGTCTTGCTAAGTAGGGCCGACCTGCTCTTGGATTTAGGGTTTGTTGGTACTACGGGTCGGCCCATACGCCGAGGATCCGAAGATCCAGCCGAGGATGTTTTTCCCCTCAGACTGACGTCGAAGAACCCGGGACTTCATGGTAAAGGTTAGGGAATGACACGGTCAAGACCAATGGTTAGAGGGAGTGAACCCTTGAATGTCCTAGAAGCACCGATGTTGGAAAAATGTCAAAGATAAAAGCTGCTACCTCCACATTAAAGACCCTGCACCTACCACCCTGGCCGCATTAATGGGGAAGTAACACTTGAACAGTGGAAGGGAAACTTCTGGTTACTGTTCAAAGGCACTAAGAAAAGAAATATCTAGGCTAAGGGAGGAGTTGGGGCAACACGTGTACAAAATATTAAAAAGAGGAGTATTTAAGGAGGAACCTGGAACCGAAACAAGGACGGACTTTTTGTAACCTAAAAAGAAAAAAGACAAAGAGAAAGATATAATATAAGAACAGCTCTCGGCTTACATCCGAGGAGGCCGATTTACAATATTCCTTGTTGTTTCCAAGTACTTGCAATCTTTAGTTTGTCATTTAATCCCCACACACTTCTAACCTGGGTTTCAAGCCCACACTCTACAAATTCATATTGTTTAAGGCTCATTGGGCCTGGGCCCATAACTGTTCTTGGGGCCAGGTGCACTTGTGCACTTACAAATATATATTGCTAGATTTTTTTCATATGTTCATATGATGAAAATAAATTGCTTTTTGCATTTTATTTTATTTTATATTTTCACTTTATAATATATTATTTATTGATTATGATCTATTGTATATTTATATTTATTTACTTTTTCACTTAATTTCAATTGTGAGGAAGATAGAGAAATGAATTTATGTTTTGGAGAAAAATATACTTACAAAAATATATTATTGCATTGTGTTTTTATACATATCTCAATATATATAATAACTAACTACAAAATATATTTTGTTACGCTACTAAAAATTTCTAATTTAAAACATAATTTCAAATAATATATATATATATATATTAACTTTTTAAAAAATATATAATCTAATATATTTATTCAATAATTACCAATAAAAAATAATTATATCAAAATTTTCCACGCATTGTGTGAGTTTGCAACTAGCATTTGATAATATGCTTAGTCCTTTCACATATTTAGGTGGGAATTAGGATTAAAATTTCGTGGAAAATTAGACTAATTAATATGGGTAGGAAAGAGGGCTGGGATAGTAGAGAATTTCATAACTGAATACTCTACCATGCTGAAGGTATGAGCATGAGGCGAGCTGCGTATGAACTCACTGATCAACAGCTTTTCAAACTTGATTTTCGTATCATCTTTGCCTCGTACCAATGCAGTTCGTAGGTACGATAAACACTTCAGCAAGCTTCCTCTTTTGCACTTGGACCACTTCAAACCTCAAGCCCAGTACATGTAAAATTTGCATAGAAACAAATAAATATTGATACGTACGCAAATACAATGAATGAAATTTGTCATGGTATTAGCCCACTACAAGACTTACCAATTCTTTTCCATCCTTTTATCCTATCCAAAACCATTCTCTCATACCTTTTTAGCTCAATATGATACTTTAGGAGCAAAGGTTTGTGTAGAAAGAGAAGTTGCTTCGTTGACAAATATGTCAAATTCTCATCATAATGTTGGTAGTTTTTTAATAAAATTACAGTTTTCTTGTGATATTAAAATCTTGTATTCATTTTTTTTTTCTAAACATGAACAAAATTGACTGTTATCAAAATGTTCGTAACCTTAAAATATAGGACCAAAATAGTATTTTCACCTTTTAAAAAAGAAAGAGCCCTATTAACGGCTATTTTTAAGGAATTTGTTAATGAATTATTTTAGAAAGTTGTAATATTATTTTTATGAGAAATATATAAAAAAAAATACTAAAAAAAATCAATTACATACTTTTTTTTTTTCTTTTCTCATAAAAAATATTTAAAAATAATTTTTAAATCAATGCTTATCGGTAAACTTTTTTTTTTCCTAAGAAAGAATAAGAAGAGAAAAACCATAACTATAATAACATTTCTACGCACGTGCCCATTTCTTTTATTGCATTGACATGAAGATGAAGATAGCTGTAGGGACTTGGGCTGAGGAAATTGGAAACTCTTGTTTCTAGTCCCACACTGTATTTTTTTTGGGCTTTTGCTGTGCCAGTCTTCAGCGGGGTTTAGTCCAATCAAATGCCAAGTCTGGCCAGCCACAAAATTGGATCTTTGAAAAAAAAAGAAAAAAAGACAAAACGTAAAGGATGAGAATGAGATTAGTATTGCCGAAGAAAATAAACAATGTCCAAGGGTCAATTAAGAATATTTGTTTGGATGGAATCTTGTGCATGGGCCCTTACTTTTTGTCAACATGCTCCAAAACCAACCGATCGACCAATTTCCTTGGTGTGAGTGAGAAGGCAGCAGAGAGTGTGAGTGTAACATACTTTTAATTAGGTGTAGAGTAGCAAATGAAAAATAAAATTTTTAACTATGTGTGTTATGAAGATTGGTGTGCAAATAATATACTTTTTTTTTATTATAATGGAAATGCTATATTTATATAAGCACTAGCTCTTGGACCGATGTTTAAAGTAAGAAATGCTTTCTTAATTAAAGAATCATTTGCTTAGATAAGTGTCAAAGTTTTGAGTGGAATAACATCACTTTTATTGTGTACCAATTACTACCTATAGTTTTAAGAGTAGTGAAAATTTTTGTGTCACCATACTTATTCACAAATGTTAGAGAAGATGCTGGTGACATGTTTATGTGTAACAATAAGACACTTGGAATCAGTATTAAATAAGACGGTAAGAAATACTTGTGGTGTATATGTAATCCATGTCGGCAAGTATATATAAGGGGGTGCCATATTGCTAGAACTTACTCTAGTTTCATTAATTTCCCAATTCCTGTACTTTCCAAGTATCTTACTAAAACCATAAGATGCAAAGGCTGCACGGTTTCTTGTTAAGTTAGGACACCCAGTTCAACTTGGGAAATTGAAGTAAAAAACCTGACCCATGTCAGTGTTTTCAGCTCAGGATCAGAAGCATAACTCTGTGATAATATTGTGCAAAAGAAGGATAGGACTAAATATTGTGAAGATGCAAAGGTGTGGGTCTCCTTCATGTCCTTTTATTAGATTTTGAGATTCTAGAGAGCAAGTCCAAAGTTTCTCAACTTTTGCAAATGATATGAAAGGTCATGTAAGGTGCATGAATGAAACAAACACGGCAACAAGAGTCAAAAAAAGGATGAAACATCCCTTTAGAAACGGTGTCACGTTTGAATCAGTATCAATTAAAGAGATTGTGTGTCAAACTTTCTATGAGAAAAGGGGTATTGCCTTTTTTTCTAGACACTAGCTATTGGAGTATTCTCCATTGCAGATGACAAAATTTATGCTTGATTTCAATCATTTAGTGCACGTTTGGATTGCACTGAAAAGGAAAGTAGACGCCATCTGTGTTTTTTGTGTGGGTCTCATGCACTGTTCATGAGACCCGCAAGTACTTTTTTTTAGCAAAAATCACTTTAAAATTGGGTCTCACGGCACTATTCACACATTTTAAAATTATTTTGCTACAGTGTTTTCAGTTTTCAGTAATAAGCGGTATCCAAACAGACCATTATTTTGTTAGAAAAGAAGACTATCACTCACCCAGTCATAGCTACCAGTTGATTCAAAATAAAGTTGGGAGAAAGTAATAAAGAGGGAAGGTGAGAATTCCATAATGAACAACACAGTCAATTTCTCCATTATTGTTTAGGTTCAAAATGAGATTATATATCTTCATGATGCTGAGAAACTATCCTTGCAACAGCCTTGTAAGTTATGAGTCTAACTTTGCAGAATCTCACTGATCATGGCTTCAAAAAAGCTGGGATGGCTTTAGTTTCTATTGCACTAGAGGCTACAATATGTTTAAATATTAAAAGAATCCCTAAGGCGGTTAGGGCAACACCCAGAAACCCTAATTCGCACTAATCACGTAATTAGGTTGCAAAATAGTGATTTTTGGCAAAAACAGCAAAATTGAGATAATTGCGGAAATTGAAGATACTGTCTCTAAGAGACGTCTCAAAATAGACAAGACCTTATCCTAAATTTTAATCTAAAAATTATTAAGGAAAAACAAATATAACTATAAATAGGAAAAACAATATTTTCAGGGTCTTAACGAAGGAATTTGCATAAACTTAGGACACTCATGGTAATCATGAGTTAGGATTAGAATGCCGCTTCCCTTCAACCTATCAAATTTCATGCAATTCCGATATTGTCACCCCAATGGCCTCTATTGGCACCCCCCCTTGATCTTAAGTTGTGACTTTCGGTGCTCCTGCTGCTCTAGGAAGGCATGTGCTGTCTGTTCTACATCAATTACTCAATTTTTGTTGAACCCAAATTTTTGTAATTTTAAAGTCAGAGTATTCAACATTTTTATTAGAATGGTCACAATAAGTTAGTTTAGCATATAATTTTTTTTTTTTGGCAAGTACATATATACATTTTTTTTTAGAAGTCAGGGTGGTCTTGTGACCACCCTAACTTGCATGTGGAGCCGCTTATATATACTGTGGGGATAAGAAAATTGAGCGGGAACCTGAGAATAATCAAACATTAGGATAAGCATATGGGTCCATAGGCCGAGGACGAGGGTAAATAGCAAAGAACTGGTGATGTCTCCTGAGGAGCCAAGCCTCCTTGGCATACATTGTGGAGGGGTGGAGTCTAACTGCCTAGAGAATACTGTGTAAGAGGTAACCATACTTTTGAAGATAAGCTTCAGAGAAAGGAGTCAATAGTGAACTAATAAATATATGAGAAGAAGGCTTCCACCACCACATTAAATGTTCTACACCTAATCTCCTGGCCAAATTTATGTGGAAATAACACCAGAATAGGGATATTTAGTCTTACAGCTACATCCAAAACTTATAGGAGAATTCTGATGGGAAAAGCATCTAAGAGATCGTCTACATAATCAACAAGTGGAAGGCTGGAATGAAAGGAAAGAAGAAGACTATACAAGGGGAGGGCCACCATGAAAGAAGGGGCATCGAATCTAGTAGAAAAGAAAAGAAAGAGCTCTGTGTACTTAGAAAAAGTTGGAATATATATAAGAACATACCTTTCTCAGATTTGATTGAGGAGTTTTTCTCCCTTCAAATTATATTTCTTAATCATTCTAACACTAATCCAATCTATTGTGGCCCATATTTGATTCATTAAGTCTTCGCTTGTAAAATCCACTCTCTAGCAAATCTATTGTTGTGGGCTTATTAGGCCATCACTCACACCTTTTGGGCTGAGGGTCAATTTGAGTCCTTACATATATATATATATATATATATATATATATATATATTTATTGTAATCAATTCACAAGTGAATTATTGACTAATAACTAATTAATTCTCTCGTCAATCTAGCAAGAGTATAATTTGGATTTTGAAGTAATGCATAATGTTACATCTACAACATTTTAACAACAATTTCGCAACAAATTATAAGTGACAAATTGTTATTGGTAAGTAAAAGAGTGACATTAGTAATATGTCCAGATAAGAACCAATAACAACTTATCACCTAAAATTTATTGTGAAAATTTTATAAATCTAACATTACTCTTATTTTTAATTAATTTATATTCTTGAATTTTTTTTTTTTTTTTTTCAAGTCAAGGTGATGCTATAAACATCTTACTATAAGGTAGAGCGGCCACTGAGTCAAAGCATGTAACACATTGTGAAGAAGAGTACTTATTCATTCTAACGGAATTATTAAACCCATGAACGCATTTTCATGGCAACATCAGCTTTGTCCTCTCTTGAGTAATTGAAAATGTGGGAAGTGGATGTAATTATGAATCTCATCTTGCATTTGAACTCGTTTTCAAATCAATACTTTGCTGCCGCTAGCTATGTTATAGGCATATGCTTGTTAGTACAATATTCCATACGTAGATGGTTTCGTTGTCGGTCTATATATATACAACGTTGAGGACCACCAACAGGATGGTCCCTACCCTATAATTATTAACCCGGTAAGAAATTAACGTTTGACGGCCTGAAGAAAGGCAAAAGTACCTTTGCCAAAATTTAGGGGGCGTTTGGTAAATGTTTTTAAACAACAATTTTTAGTTTTTAAATAACATTACACATATATTTATACACTTTTTTATTTATACGTATTTTCAAAAAAATCTTTTAAATTTGAAAATTATTGTTTAAACACACGTGCCAAACGGGTCCTTAAATCTCAACCTCACTTACTATTAGGGCTGTCCACGGGTCGGGTTTGTGCCCAACCCGGAACCGACCTGTTGGAATCGGGTGGAGAAAAAACGCACCCGTTGCCAACCCGCCGGAGTAATTGGGTTGGCGGTTCAGATCATCAACGGGTGGCGGGCGGGTCAGTCAGAACCATAGATCTGAGAAGACGACGAGAAATCGATGAAAAAACACACAAATCTGGCGAAGAAACCCAGATTCCGGCAAAGTTTTCCAGATACCGACGATATTTCTCTTAGATTCGGTGAGATTTCGCAAGATCTGGCGAAAATCTCACCGGATTGGATGAGATTTCTCCAGATCCAGTCAAAATCTCACCGGATCTAAGGAAATATATCGCCGGAATTTGGGTTTTTTGTCGGATTCTAGAAAAATATTGCCGGTTTCTGGAAAAAAGTTGCCGAATTCTGGAAAAAACTTGTCGGATTCTGGAAATTTCGCTGGAATCTGGAAATCTCTCGGTCGATTCGGTTTTTTCAGGAGGAAAACCGAAACTGACCCGCCGAAAATCGGTTTCTGGTGGTGAAGACCCGCCGCCGACTCGCCGGAGCAGTCGGGTCGGCCGAATTCAGGTCGGATCTGGTCGGTTCTTCAGGTGGGTCGGGTTACCGGATCCTTCTGGACAGCCCTACTTACCATTTACATTGGGCTCTACATGATTTAATCAGAGATAAGCCTTGGGACACGTGAAAAGATCTCCGAAGTGCCACACGGAATAATCCATGCAAAATCAGAGATTTCAAGCCTCAAGACACGTGGAAAGATCTCTGGGGTGGCACACCGAACGATTCACGCAAAACCAAATAGAGGGAATATATATATATATATAACTTTGTTTGATGCGGATTGCAAAAGTGTCAAAATGTAAAACACATCTACTTTTAAAAAATAAGAAATAAAACACATTTGCTTATGAAAATAACCTCGAATCCATGAGGGTTCAAGGTGGCACACCAAAAAATTCATGCAAAATCAGAGAGAGTAAAGAATATATATAACTTTGTTTGATGAGGGATGCGGAGGTATCAAGAAGCAGAACACATCTACTTCTAGAAAATGAAAAACAAAACACGTTTACTTTTGAAAATAACATCGAATTCACAAGGGTTCCTTAAATCCACAAAGAGAAAAGGTTTTGGAATCCACCAAAGAAATAATAGACAAAAGTCTGAATTTTTATCAATATCAATAATAATGAAAAACGTTTACAGACTTGGAGGTCTATTTAAGGACTCAGTAAAATTTGATAGATAGGAAAATATATTTTAAAATAAGCCCTAATTAACACCTAACCATAATAGGAACCAAATTTGACCTAAAAAGAATTATAAACACCTAAAAAAAAAAAGGAAATAAATCAACTAAACCTAAAATAACGTTTTTTTACATAAAAATACCAAAATTAAATCAATACAAAAATTAAATTGTAGATTTTGTCCTACATCCGACCCCTACACTTGAAACAAACTTGTCCTTGAGTTCATCTTTGAAATCTAAAATCTCCCATGCCATGAAAACAAATACTTTGTATACTTCATCTTCTTTGTCTTATTGCCAAACGTGAAAGTCATTAATTGGGCAACTTGAACCTCTTCTGCCTTTATCTTCATGCAATTAACAATATTCACTACATAATAGTCAATGATCAAATCAAATATTTCCACCCCAATAAAATCAATAAACTTTGTTTCGGTGTCTCCCACCAAAATAATAGGAGCTTGAATGTTGCAATAATCTAACTTGACTTCATCAAGATTGTTGACAACTTCGTCTATAATTTCTTCTTTAATGGTCTCTACAATCTCGACCCTAAGATCTTTCTCTATGATAGGGTCTTTATTAATCACCTCCACAATCTTGATTTTAGGTTTTTCTTCTATAACAAGGCTTTAATTAATTTCCTAAAAAATCTCTATATTTTCTTCTTTGACTTTTACATATTCTTCAAGAAAAGTAAATTCTTCAACATGTAATTTTTCTCTTAATGGTGGAATATATGGCTCTTTAAAATAATTCAAGTGTGAACTTCTTGGCCAATAATAATCTTGTTTTGTATACGACAAAAGTTCATCACAATCCAAAGGATAAAATCTGATAGCAAGCATCTTTTTCATCTTTGGCCATGAACGAATTTTGTTTTTACCTCATATGAGTCTATCAAACTACATTCATTCCCACAATCGTAAGGCATACCCTCTAAGTTTATACAACACAAGTTCAACTTTTCTCTTATCACAAATATTCTCATAGTCAAATAAATCCTCTAGATCAAGTAACCAATCAAGAAAATCTTCTTTATAAAAATAACCATTAAAACTTGCAATTCTTTTATAAGACCTATCTGAAATTTGTTTAACAATAAGTTGCCCGTGAGTTATGTCTCTGCGACAATTATCCCTATAGATTCCATGCTCCAACGACGACATCCTAGCAAAGATATTTGTGAGTGCTAACTATACGTCACGTAATACTTGCTAAGTTTTCTGTCACTGGAATTGCTACCATCTCATACATCAGCCACCAGACCAGGATAAGTCAAAGCTCCGATACCAACTGATGTGGGATACAAAAGTGTCAAAAAGCAAAATAGGTGGATGGACGAATGAACTAAGCCACCTACAGGTGCCTTGGTAAAAACTTTAAGTCCTTCTACGGGTGGATGGATGAACCAAGCCACCCATGAGTGCCTTGGTAAAGATATAAGTCTTCCTACCTACAGGATGATGGATGAACCAAGCCACTCATGAGTGCCTTGGTAAAAAAGTTTTAAGTTCTCCTACCCACGGGTGGACGGATGAACCAAGCCACCCACGAGTGCCTTGGTAAAAAATCTAATTCTTCCTACCTATGGGAGGACGGACAAAACAAGGCACTCACAAATGCCTTGGTAAAATATTTAAGTCCTACCTATAGGTGGATGAATGAACCAAGCCACCCATGAGTGCCTTGGTCAAAAGTCTAAGTCTTCCTACCTACAGGTGGACGGAGGAACTAAGCCACTTACAAGTGCCTTAGTCAAAAATTTAAGTCCTCCTACCTATGAGTGGACGGACAAACCAAGCCAGCCATGAGTGCCTTATATAAGTCTTCCTACCTACGGGTGGACGGACGAACTAAGCCACTTACGAGTGCCTTGGTAAAAAATTTAAGTCCTCCTACCCACGGGTGGACGGATGAATTAAGCCAATCACAAGTGTCTTGGTAAAAAATCTAAGTATTCCTACCTATATGGAGGAAGGATGAAAAAGCCATTCACAAGTGCCTCGGTAAAAACGTTTAAGTCCTTCTACCTACAGGTGGATGAACGAACCAA
Organism: Castanea sativa; assembly: GCF_040712315.1. Lineage (NCBI taxonomy): Eukaryota > Viridiplantae > Streptophyta > Magnoliopsida > Fagales > Fagaceae > Castanea > Castanea sativa. Next base: position 1,061,760 of record NC_134018.1, on the reverse strand, counting down.
TCTACTAACGAGTGCCTTGGTAAAAGATCTAAATCTTCCTACTTACAGGGTGACGAATGATCCAGTTTACCAAGGTAACGAACAATCCAAGTGATCCTCCCAAGATGATTGACTCAAGTAGAGATCATCTAACCAAGTCACCAAGGTGATGAACGATCCAAGCGATCCATCAAAGCTGATTGACTTAAATAGAAATCATTGAATCAAGTCACCAAGGTGACGAACGACCACCCAAAGATGATTGCGTCAAGTAGCAATCCTCCAATGACAATCAACTTAAGTAACAATCCTCCAATTGAGTTGCTTATGGAATGGGGGGGCCAGAAAAAACCCCCAATATTCTATGATTACAACACAAGGCTTCATATTCCGCACTTGTCCACTTACGTGATGACTACGGAATGATGGGCAACTGATAGGGATTATTTTCACTAGTTAGAAAATTTTTCCTAACACCCTAAAGTCTTCGATCACCAAAAGTATCATGAGCATACCAAAAGAATCTTTGGTCACCAAAAGTATCGTTAGCATACCAAAAGAATCTTTGGTCACCAAAAGTATCGTTGGTCACAAAGGGAGTGTGACACCATATGATGTGTTCTGCCTTAATGGTCGTCATGTATCAATGGGTTTTTAGGTACCCAACGGTCATCAAGTACCCTCCTTGACACTACGCGACACGCTCCGCCTTGATGGTTGTCACGTATCAATTGGTCGTCATGTACTAAGGGGTCGCCAAGTACCTAGCGGTTGTCAAGCACCTTCCCTGACACTACGTGACAGGTTCTGCCCTAACTGTCGTCACGTATCAATGGGTGATCAGGTACCCAACGGTTGTCAGGTGCCTTCCCTAACACCACGCAAAATGTTTCGCCCTGACGGTCCTCGTGTATCAAGTGGTTATCAGGGACCCAACAGTCGTCAGGCACCTTCCCTAACATTGTGTGACATGTTCCTCCCTAACGGTTGTCATGTATCAATGGGTCGTCAGGTACCAAGAGGTCGTTAGGTACCCAACAGTCATCGGGTACCGTCCCTAACACCGCGCGACACGCTCCGCCCTGACAGTCATCACGTATCAATTGGTCGTCATGTACCAAAGGGTCGTCAGGTACCTTCCCTAACATTGCGTGACACATTTTGCCCTGACGGTCGTCATGTATCAATGGGTTGTCAAGTACCAAGGGGTCGTTAGGGACCCAGCAGTCGTTGGGTACCTTCCCTGACAGGTGAGACACGTTTTGCCTTGATGGTAATCACGTATCAATAAGTTGTCAAGTGCCTAGTGGTTGTCAGGTACCTTCCTTAACACCGCGCGGCACGCTCTACTTTGACGATCATCACATATCAATGGGTTGTCAAGTACTAAAGGGTCGTCAAGGACCCAGCAGTCGTCAGGTACCTTCCTTGACACCGCTCGACATGCTCTGCCTTGATGGTCGATATGTATAAAAATTAAGTTCGTATCTTGATCATACATAACGCAATTGTAGTGATTGAATATTTTTCATTGCTCTGTGCCTCAGGCTTTGTTTTTATTGATTGACTATGGAAGTCAGGGTTCAATTTTGGTGTGTGATTTTAAACTTTGCTTTAGTAGCTGAGTATTTTTACAATTCAACATTTCAACTAGCTATAGATGGAGTGCTGATGTTAGTTTTCCCTAAATCATTTCATATAGGTTAGTAAAAATTCTAAGTCTTTTTGCAATTTTTTTATTATAAATAAGTCTTTTTGTAATTCTATATTCAATTAATTTAGCAAGCTGATGCATAATAAAATTGGCTTGGCCAAGCTAGGATTGATTTTGGTTTTAGATTTGTGATTAATCAGGCTCTCTTGGGGTTGAGATTCATTCAATAGATATAGTGTCCAAGGAAACTGCGAGAACTTGTTTCTTTTGGTTTATATTGTATTTATTCATATTACATTGGTTGACTTCTTATGATATGATTGCCTTGCTCAAATGTTTATCATAAAATACTTTAGTTGAAAGATAGTGGGATTAATCTTTTCCCTTTGTTTATGATTTCTTTTTGTTAACCCTTTTCTGAATCCATTTATTAGAACTTATGTTAATCGTAAAACTTTCTATAATGTTATAGAAGTTTTAGCTTAAATAATTTCAATGGAACATTACCTATGCAGCTTGGAATGTTGACCTCCTTACAACAGCTATAAGTTATATATATATTTATATATATTTATATATATATATATATATATATATATATATATATATATATATATATATATATTTATCAAACCTGAAGTAACCTCTTCTAATTAGCTGTGCAGTATCCTTATTTACATATATTGTTTCAGGTACATTAAAACTCTGATAAAAGTTAAAAAAAACCAAGGGTTTGGTATACCTGTATGAAATAATGTTTATTTAGAATAGATTATATTTTCTCTGAACAATTTAGGCATGCTTTGGCACCAGACTTCTTGACGATTTCTTTTTAGTAAATGCAATTAAGATACAGCCCTATTCAATTGTCATTGGTTTACCGGATTCATAGCTTAAATTTTCAAATCTGTTCAATTTTTATATTACATCTCCTTTATCCTAACAGTTGTAAAACCAGCACATTCTAGGAGATGATCTACGAATCTCTCTCATACAACATGTGGATTCTACAAACATTATAGTTATATTGTGTTTCTCATTTTAATCCCAACTGGTAGCATTATATTTATGTTTCTCTATAAATCCCGACTAATGCACAGAACCATCCTTGCATTTTGATAAAGATCTTGCTATCACACATTGCCAAGGAGAGGGTTAGACATTAGAGCATAATCTGGGACACTGGTTTCCAGCACAAATGCTAATGAAAACAGTAGTAATAAGGATTATGAAGGTGTGCAGTTTATTATTGTTGACTTTTATTTCTGCTAGTTAACTCATATTATGATCTGCATTATGGTTCTTGTTTACTCTGTAGGGGTGTAATCTAGTTAATATGTATACTTTACGTTTTATGACCAGCCAAAGGTTATTCCATCTACAAAAAAGGCCTCCCTTTGAATGTCACACCTTCCCTACTAGAGAATGAGTTCGAGAAGTTTGGACCTATTAAGAATGGTGGTATTCAAGTTAGAAGCCAAAAGGTATGTCATATGTTAATCAAGTTTATGTTGTTCATTCTTAGCTGTTCCCTAAGCATATAATTATTCTTCATGTGTCAATACAATAGGGATTTTGTTTTGGCTTTGTGAAATTTGAGGTGGCAAGTGCTGTGCAAAGTGCAATCAAGGTATACATCTGTGTTATTCTGGGCTGATCTGTTTTCTGTTTCTTTGTTATTCTTGATATGATTGAGTAGATGAATGGGCCATAACTTCTTTCATTGTTGAATTTAGGACTTCTTAGATGTTGTTGGTGTAAATATGAGTTTTTACTCATTTACATACTAAATCTAAGGCTGTTTAATAATTTATGGGAATTTGTTATGACTGGGATATGCTGTTTATGTTTCTGAGTTTTTGGTTTAATTGAGCAAGTTCTCAAGGTGCAATTCTGTTGTGCTGTTGTTCATCAATTTTGCCTTGGTGATATGTTCTTCCTTTTTCCTTTACCTTTTACCTCTCCTGTTACGTTTTACACGATGGAGTAGATGGATGCACTATAACTTGTTTCATTAGTTGTTGTTGTTTACTCTGTATGGGTGTATTAATCTAGTTAATATGTATACTTTGCATTTTATGGCCAGCCAAAGGTTATTCCATCTACATAAAAAGCCTCCCGTCCTCATCTCTAATGTATGGCAACCCCTATTTACTTTCCTGCACCTATATTTTGGGTCATACTCTAGGGAGTAAATACTTTATGTGCTTGCACTGTGCATGATGTATGTATAAACATACCTGCTCATCTCTTCCAGTGTGATTGTCACAATCCATGTCACCTAAGACTAGTGATGTCTAATTTCTACCGTGAAAGTATGGTAACTGGTTGCTGGATTTTCGTCGTGAAAATCTGGTACTTTGGCTGAACGCCTTAGGAAATCATAGATTAGGACCACACCCATTCAAAAGCCAAAACTCAAAGCCCCCGTTCATGCAAAGCCCCGAAAGCCAATGCAAAAATCATGTTTTTTACTGTCAATATCCAAAAATTAAAATTTTATCAAAACAAAGGACTGTCTTTGGAAAGGTGTTGTGTGGTGCCTAACACCTTCCGCACACGTTACCAAACTTTCGAACTCAAGAATCAAGATTTTTTGTCATCCACATTAGATTAGGGAAAATGCCCTTTTTCTTAGCCTAGGATTGGTAATAAAATCAACTAGAAACAAGTAACCAATCACACCTTAGGAAAACCCAATGATTGGTGGCAACTTTACTTACCTTTGGTAATCACCTAAAATTTGGCCAAGATTTCTGCCACACCTCCATAAGTAGACAAATACCTTTCCTCCACCGAGAGAGAGAGAGAGAGAGAGAGAGAGAGAGAGAGAGAGAGAGAGAGAGAGAGAGAGAGAGAGAGAGAGCACCCAAGGCTCCATACGAACCATGAAAGATCATACTAGAGGGGCCTCCAACGGGCCTCGCGCGCACAGGAGCGTCACCATGGCGGGTGGTCGAATGAAGGCCCACGGTTCTCCTTTCCCCTGTACTCATATTTCCACCCCTATGCTTCAAAATTGTGAGAATGTTAGCTTCCTGAATGGGCTTAACAAAAGTGCAGAAAAAGCATAAAAGCATAACAGGTTTGAAACTCCGACCAACAGTCAACAAGAAGAGGAAATTGAGAGAGGTTGTAAGGAAGAGAGGGAAGGTTTCCCTATACCCATATTTTCACCCCTTAGGTTCAGAATTGTGAGAATATTTGCTTAGTGGGTTTTTGCTCTCAAGTTTTTGCTTTATGGGGAAAACGGGGTTCCTCCATTTTGAATCTGAATGAGGCTTTTTGTATTGAGCTTGGGGTGCTCTAAGTGACTGGTTTTTGGTCAATAGAAGAGCCTTTTGAACCCCAAGGTCTCAATCAAAAAAGTTATGGAAAGATTTGTTTTAATTGGATAAGAGGGTTGGCTTGCTTTTTGTATAATTTGGGAAGTGAAGTGGTCTAAATTCATAGGCTGATGTTTCCTAGATATGGCAAGACTCTGGAGTCTGCATTTGGTTGTTGCAACTAACAAGGCCAGCCACTTAGGGTTAGCTAGATATTTTAGGCCAAAAAATGGTAAAGCAGCAAGGTTAGGTCGCAATCAACCAAAGCATAGAGGCTCTTTTAAGGTGGAAATTTTGGGTATAAGACCTCCTCCATGAGCCAGAGGTGCTACCAATGTCCCTTACCCACTTGGTAGCACGCATGGGCTGGGTTCATGCAAAAGATCCGAAAGGAACCGACCCACACCCTCCATACCACACTTCATCAATTTCCCCCAATATGTTGCATGGGCTTAGGCCATGCTTAAAAGAATAAAAAATAATGTAATACATGAATTGAGCCCACAAGGAAGTTGGACTTGGACGAATTGGGCTTGTAGAAAATGTGTCATCAAAATGGGTATAAAAAAAAAAAAATTCAACTTCCTATGAGTTTACCAAAATGTTACTATGTGTCATATAATGTATTAAATTTTAAGTAAAAAACTAATGTGACAACTTCTTATTGGATGGTGTAAAACATGGTTTTTACACCATATTCTTACCACATTCGGACTCATTTGAAACAATGACATGAATAATTTAGGTGATGAATTACAAAGTCTCAAAAAAAAAAAAAAAAAATTTGACCATGATGCGGCATAAAGGTTATTATATTCTTGTCCGCCATGCAAATGCGCGTAAAATGTATGGCCGAACTTTTCTCAAGTTCTCTAAGGTTGCGAAATTCTTTTTTGGTTCTGCTCAATTCAAAAGTGAAATTGACTAATTACTAATTTTCTCATCAAATCTAGCGAGCAGGAGAGAATAATTTGGCCTTTGTAGCATCTGAAATTGGTCTCATATTCTGATATTGATCATCACATTTGACCATGTAACCATGAATTCAAGACAATATTTTTGACTGTTCTTATTGTACCTGTATGAATGTTCCCATGAGTAGCTACTACTTTAAAAAAAAAAAAAAAAAAAAGAAGAAGATATTCTTTCATTGTTGTCGATTGATCATCTTCAAATGTATGCCTTAAACTATGTTTCCTACGTCAGGGCTAAAATGAATAGGAGCTTATTTTAACTTTCATTATTGTTATGATTGGTAATTCACACTACAACAAAAGTGGGTTATTGTGACGAAACCTTTCGTCACAATATGTTCTTATTTCATCACCAAATACATATGGTGGCGAAATAGCATTCGTCACCTAGGCTCCGTCACAAAATGTATTGGTGACGAAAATGTTTCGTCACCAATAAAAAAATGATAGGTGACGAAATTTTTTCGTCACTAATAAATAATGATAAGTGACAAAAGTTTTTCGTCACCTAATATTTTCGTCACTAAACCTTATTTTCAGTGCCGGAATATTTCGTCACCAAATGTTTTTTTTTTTTCCAATTTTAATAGATTAGGTGATGAAGTTTTGCGACACCGATTGTTTTTTTTTTTTTTTTTTTTTTAATTTCAATAGATCAGGTGATGAATTATTTGATCACCAATTTCTACTTATAGTCAAATATGGTGACGAAAGTAAACCAATTCTATTTTTTTACTAATATTATTTACATTTACTTTCCATTACATTAACCTGTTCACTTCTAACCAAATCCATAAAAAAAAAATATCCATACAATCTAAAAATGCAATAAAGATGTTCACAAAGTAATCACAACCATTTATATACAAATGATGTCTTGGCTTCCAAACTTTACAGAAAATTATTTGAGTTCAAATAGTCCCACAAAAGCTATCTTTTTGCCACCAATCTCATATCTGCACAAGTATGAAGGAAAATACATCAATAACAAACTAGACTGCAAACCTATATCCCTAATAAGATGTAGTACAACAAAAAAAGATTATTATTAGTAAGACAATGCAGAAAATGTCCACAAAAAACCCAATAACAAACTAGACAAGATAATCATAATGCAGCATCATATGAAGTCAAACTATCAAAGAAAGAAGACCCATAACATTCTCATCAAATAAAAACCAAACCCCCATTACAAACCATGGAGAATCATAAAGAATGCAGAAAAATCCTAATTTAAAACAAACAAAAAAGTGAAATCCAAAAAAAAAATCCAGCCACCATCATAAACACAAACCCAACCACCACAACGAATAAAAAATCCAGCCAACACTCTATAAAAAAAAAAAAGAAAAAAAGCCACCACCATTTACAGAAAACCCAGCCACCACCATAAACAAAAAACCCAACCATCACAATAAACAAAAAACTTAGCCACCACCATAAACAAAAAACCCACCACCACTATTAAACAAAAAACACAGCCACCACTATTAACACAAAAACTCAACCACTACCATAAACAAAAAACTCAACCACCACCATTAAACAAAAAGCACCGCCACCACCATTAATACAAAAACCCAGCCACTACCATAAACAAAAAACCCACCACTACCATTAAACAAAAATCACAGCCACCACCATTAACACAAAAACCAAGCCACTGCCATAAACAAAAAACCCAACCATCACAATAAACAAAAAACCCACTACCAACATTAAACAAAAAACTCAGCCACCTCCATAATCAAAAAACCCACCACCACCATTAAACAAAAAACACAGTCACCACCATTAACACAAAAAGCCCAACCACTACCATAAACAAAAAGCCCAACCATCTCAATAAAATCGGTGTGTGCTTTTGTTTCTATTCCCCTTTTAATCTCAATGAGTTATAGTTCCTAACTAGAATTGACCATGTTGATGTAATTGAAAACAATATTGCAGGGAGTGCAGCTACATATCAAGTTACACTTTATGTGCACAACAAATGTCCCTTTCCTATATGGCCTGCAACAGCACCAAATATTGGCTATCCAAAACCCAAAACACAAAACATTTCAAGCATAAGAACAAACAAGCAAACCACATATAGGTAGTAGCTAAGCCAAGAAATTGGGTGGATAAACAAGCATACATGAGAAAACCCAAATCACAGACAAAATGAACTGAGCAACAAATCATATATTGGCAGAACTCACGTGTTTTTAATGGCCACAAAGAATTAAAAGTTTAAAAATTGATAAATACTTTATGTATTCAATTCTAGATATACTTCAAAACTTAGAAAATATACACAAAGAAATCAACACTCTCAATATCAACTCAACCGCCATATAACACCATGCAAATAAGAAAACATATAAAAAGAAAGAAAAAAAAAATTGTACCTATTTTATTCTGCATAACAAGAAGGAATTTTTTTTTATAATCATTATTTTATTTTTATTTTTATTTTAGGTTTCTTCCTTTTTGTGGTGGGCAATGACATATTTTGTTTTAGCAATCAATAGCTGACTACACTGTGAAGTCTCACCTAAAAATGGGAGAGGTGCACATTGATCAATGGGAAAACCATAGGTAATATGGTTGCCATTAGGTGGGTCTATATAAAACCTCTGCTTTTCTTTTTTATTTGTGGGTCCAATAATTCTTTTCTCTTTCTACATGTGGGTGCAATAATTCTTTTCACATTCTATTGATCTAAGGGCCTATATATATATGTGTGTGTGTGTGTGTGTGTGTTAAACATGTAAAAAATTAGAGAGTGGCGCCTAATTTGAACTATTCAAGTTCAAGGAAGGTGTGGAGTACCTTGGTTTTGCACTAGGGTACCCCACAACTACAAGGCTAAGCCAATAAGCCTAGCCCTTTTCATCTATTTATTTTGTTTGTCCTTTTTCCTATTGTAGGCTGAACTAATAATAAAACTATACAAGTGTGCAAACATCTATAAAAGCATTCAAAAGTGTGCAAATTTACGTGAGACTTTGCAAAGGTTTTGGCAAAATAACCGTGCTTTGACCAGTTTTTGGTTATTTACCCTTCATGCAAATTTACGTGATTCTTAGGAGCTAGTTTTGTAATTGGTGAATTAGTTAGTTTCAATTAGTTAGCTTTAATAATATTTTCTTAACATGAAGTTAGTGATGTAATTAATAAACAACCAAAAATACAAGAAGTTTATTTATTACACTCTCCATATTACAAAACAAGCCACACGTCTGTGTTAAGATCTTTAAAAAAAGTAATGCAATTATTGAAAGCAGTTATGCAATTATGAGAAAACCCAAATCACAGACAAGATGAACTGAGCAAAAAATCATATATTGGTAGAACTCATGTGTTTTTAATGGCCACAACTTCTTCCAATTGCTTCCCCTTGACCCACTTAGAAGCTAAAAATTATGATAGAGAGCAATTAGAACAATCCCTTGCAATAACAAAGGCCACAATGCCATGAAAAAAGGACAATAAGCTAATGCAAAACACAAACGGCAACTTCCAAAAACTTGACAAATCAGTTAAAGAGACAAATATTTAAAAGTAATTTCTAACTCTTGACCAAGTTTCAAATATTTTCTCAATAAACTGAGTGATCGATTGTTACTGTAGGCAATCTTTAAGTTAATGGAACATTGACTTCCAAACCAAATTACCCTAGCAAGATGACATTGAGTAAATAGATGTAGTGAGGATTTTATCTGAAATTTGCAAAGAGAGCAACTTAAATTTGAGTTGAGTTGAGAGCATACCTCTTTATATATATATATATATATTGATAGAAATTTTTTCTTTGGTATATAAAATATGTTATTGGTAGGTGTATAACATTTTGATAATTATCATCATATTATAAATAAAACAAAGAAATCAAACATCAACACGTCTCTTTTTCTATACTTGTCAGCCTTTTAAGGATCACTATTTGAGATGTATACAAAACCAATTTATAGATAGTGCAGCACAGTTCCATAGAAACACACTAAATCTATCAAAATAAAGAAGACCCAAAAGAGAAAATCAAACTGGGAATGTAAAAACTTGACTAAAAGATTAGACAAACCCACAAAGGAATTAACTTTTACATGTAAGTTTCAAACAAAGACAAAGTCAGCAACTTTAATTTGTGTTATCTTTTCTTGAGCATAACCATGAAACAAAGAGGAAAGACTCTATTACCTTCTCCAATCCCAAAATTTATGTCCTAAAACCAACACCCTCTCTAATCCCAAGCAGTTATATCAGCAACTACAGTTGCTATCCCAAGAATAATGAAGTTGTGGCCCAGCCATCCTCACTATAATTCAAATATTCCTAAGTAACAGAAAAAAGAACAAAAAATAATAAAGACCTATGCTTTTAGATTATATTATTGAAAAATAGCTATTCAGCCAATCAACAAACTATATCGTTTCAGTGATCCTAACCAAGGGCATTAAAATGTCAAGCCATTTTAACTTTTGGACAGCATGTCCTACTTTTAAATGGTCAGCTAACCTAGTAAACTATCATAGACTAGTAAGGTGCAATGTTGCAATGTGAATCATTCATGATTCTCATCTCAAACAATCTAGTACATAGCCAAACAAATGTAGTGTAGCTTTTATAAGTCAAAATGATACACATTTTTCTAAAAAAATTCAAGATTCTATGTGTTTGGTACACATCAATTTTTAAAATAAGAAACCATTTGATTAAAAAAGAATGACTGGAACTAGGAAATTAATTGTTGCAGGATTATTCTTGACTACAATGAGTACACATGCTTGATAAGGTAAGCAGAAAATATGCATCTTAAGTAGACCAATCAGAATCAATATCTTGCTAATCCTGAAAGAAGTAAAAAGAGTGATGAGAGAGAGAAGAGCGATGAGAGAGAGGATCGATGAGAGAGAGAGCTTACCGGTCTTTTTGGGAGGTTGAGAGGCGTGGGTTTGTACACTGTATGTGGGAGGAGAAAGAGAGAGTATCAGTGTTTTGTTTACACAAATAAGAGCTAATGAAAAAAAAAAATCAAAAAAATTTAGAACGCGCCTAAAAATTGGGTACCGAAAAAGAAATAATTTTTTTTAGAGATACTATGTGCACAATATTTCTATAATATTTACCCAACAAATTATAGGTGGTTACTTGTTATTGGTTTAAATTTAAAATTATTTTTTTGCCCCAACAATAACAACCAATAATAATCTATCACTTAATATTTGTTTTAAAAATATTGTAAAAATCTTATGAAAATACTATTTCTATTTGGATTTGAAAGAGGAGAGACCATGAAGCATGATCAATGTATTGCTTGAGTTTCTAGAAACGAGCTTCTTCAGAAATACAGAGAGAGATTAATAAATCAAAAGTTACAAAACAACCATATATTTAAAAACGTTGTGCTCGTACACAACAAAACAATGACAGCCACACCCATTTTTTTTAGTTTTTAATCTAGAATCAATGAGAACCACATGCTATGGCTTTACTTTTTAGCATTTGTTTACTCTTTTTTTTTTTTTTTTTTGAGAAAGAGCTTTTGTTTTACTTGACATAATGGACAGTCTGAACATTGTAGATTATAAAACTACAACTCTTTTGTCCTCAAAAACATTATTATATACTATATTATACCTCTTAGTTAAAACTAACGTGAATTTAATTTCTTTTCTTTTTCTTTTTCCTTTTTGTGATAATTATGATTAGAAAAAAAAAGTAAATTTAGTTAATTAAGTGAATAAAATTAAAAAGTTACTTAATTTTTATATAACATTAACTAATTCATTTACATATAATAATTTTTTTTTTTTTTATGATTACAGTTAAACATATGTGATTGGGTTTGAATTGACATAAAATTAAGAAATATAGGATTGGGTTCAAGTTACACCTGATATAACTTAAAAAAATGTTACACTGTTCAATAACTTATTATTGAATTCATATTTTGAAAATTCAACCGTTGGATTACATTTTCTATATGTTCTTAACAAGCATGCCAATTTTCATGTCAATCGGATGTAATTTACCATTTGATCTTTAAACTTATATTTTATGCATTATTTTAAATTACTAAAACTTGAATCTAGACAATTGATTGACGACATGACTATTAATCTTTGATCACTTTGAAATTTTGTAAGCATGGAAAATATATGAAGATACGTAATCTAACGGTAGGTTTGTCAAAATTCACATCGAATTAAGAAATATAGGGTTGGGTTCAAGTTACTCCTGATATAACTAAAAAAAAATGTTACACCACTCAATAACTTATTATTGAATTTGTATTTTGAGAATCTAACCGTTGGATTACATTTTCTATATGTTCTTAACAAGCATGCCAATTTTCATGCCAATTGGATGTAATTTACCATTTGATCTCTAAACTTATATTTTATGCATTATTTTAAACTACTGAAACTTGAATCTAAACAATTGATTAATGATATGTCTATTAATCTTTGATCACCTTTAAAATTTATGAGCATGAAAAACATATGAAGATAATATAATCTAATAGTAGATTTGTCAAAATTCACATTGAATTAAGAAATATAGGTCTGGGTTCAGATTACACATGATGTAACTCTAAAAAGTGTTACACCATCCAATAACTTATTATTGAATTCATATTTTGAAACTCCAACCGTTGGATTACATGTTCTATATGCTTTGAACATGTATGCGAATTTTCATGCCAATCGGGTGTAATTTGCTATTTGATCTTTAAACTCATCTTTCAAACGTTATTTTAAACTACAAAAATTTGAATTTAGATAATTGATCGATGACATGCCTATTAATCTTTGATCACCTTGAAATTTTGTAAGCATGAAAAATGTATAAAGATAATGTAATCTAACGGTAGATTTGTCGAAATTCACATTGAATTAAGAAATATAGGTTTGGGTTTAAGTTACACCTAATGTAACTCTAAAAAATGTTACACCACCCAATAACTTATTACTGAATTCATATTTTAAAAATCCAACCATTGGATTATATTTTCTATATGTTCTTAACATGCATCCCAATTTTCATGTCAATTAGGTGTAATTTGTCATTCAATCTTTAAACTCATCTATTATGCGTTAGTTTAAACTACAAAAACTTAAATTTAGACAATTGATTGATAACATGCCTATTAATCTTTGATCACCTTGAAATTTTGTAAGCATGAAAAAAATATGAAGATAATGTAATCTAACGGTAGATTTGTCAAAATTTACATTGAATTAAGAAATATAGGTCTGGGTTCAGATTACACTTGTTGTAACTCTAAAAAGTGTTACACCACTCAATAACTTATTATTGAATTCATATTTTGCAAATCCAACCGTTGGATTACATGTTCTATATGCTCTTAACATGCATGCCAATTTTCATACCAATCGGGTGTAATTTTCCATTTGACTTTAAACTCATCTATTATGAGTTATTTTAAACGACAAAAACTTGAATTTAAACAATTGGTTGATGACATGCCTATTAATCTTTGACCACCTTTAAAGTTTGTGAGCATGAAAAACATATGAAGATAATGTAATCTAACGGTAGATTTGTCAAAATTCACATTGAATTAAGAAATATAAAGTTAGGTTCAAGTTACACCTAATGTAACTCTAAAAAATGTTACACCACCCAATAACTTATTATTGAATTCATATTTTGGAAATCCAACTATTGGATTACATTTTCTATATGTTCTGAACATGCATGCCAATTTTCATGCCAATTGGGTGTAATTTGCCATTTGATCTTCAAACTCATCTTTTATGCGTTATTTTAAACTACAAAAACTTGAATGTAGACAATTGATTGATGACATGCCTATTAATATTTGATCACCTTGAAATTTTGTAAGCATGAAAAACATATGAAGATAATGTAATCTAACGGTAGATTTGTCAAAATTCACATTGAATTAAGAAATATAGGTCTGGGTTCAAGTTACACCTGATGTAATTCTAAAAAATGTTACACCACCCAATAAGTTATTATTGAATTCATATTTTGAAAATCCAACCGTTGGATTACATGTTCTATTTGTTCTTAACATGTATGCCAATTTTCCTGCCAATCGGGTGTAATTTACACATTATTATCCATTTAACTAATTAAATCTAACCCAAACCTAACTCAACTAAATTATTATGGGTAAACTCCAACCCACTCAATTACCCAATTATCAAAATTACCAAATTGCCTCTAAAACTTGCAAATAACCAAAGTACTCCTAAAATCCTCTAAAATTGCCGAAATGCACCCTAAACCTAAAAAATGACCAAAATACCTCTAAACTCATAAAATTACCAAAATACCCCTAAAACTTAAAACATTAGCAAAATATCCCCCAAAACTAAAAAAGTACCAAAATTCACCCTAAAGCTAAGAAAATAATTGAAATACCCCTAGAACCTTTAAAATGACCAAAATATCCCCGAAACTTAAAAATGACAAAAATACGTCATAAATCTAAGAAATGACCAAAATACTCCCCAAAAATTAAACATTACCAAAATACTCATGAAACCTAAAAATGGCCAAAATACCCTTGAAATATGAAAATTACCAAAATACCCCCTAAATCTAAAAAATAACCGAAGATACCCTCAAAACCTAATAAAATGACCAAAATACCCCCTAAACCTAAAAAATGATCAAAATAGCCAGAAATTATAAAAATGAGTATTTTTGTCATTTAGGGGTATTTTGATCATTTTTAGGTTTGAGGGCATTTTGATTATCTTTTAGGTTTAGGGTGTATTTTTATCATCGTATGGGTTTTAGGGCCATTTTTGTCATTTTATAGGTTTCAGGGGTATTTTGGTTATTTTTTAAGTTTTTGGGGGTATTTTGGTCATTTTTTTAAGATTAGGGGTATTTTGGTAATTTTCAAGCATTAATGCTATTTTGGTCAGTTTTTAGGTTTCAGAGCTATTTCGGTTATTTTTTGGGTTTAGGGGTTATTTTGGTAATTTTCTGTTTTGGGGGTATTTTGGCCAAATTTTAGGTTTCGAGGGGTAATTTTTTAGGTTTTGTGTGTACTTTGGTCATTTTTCAAGATTAGAGGATTTCGGTCATTTACTAGGTTTAGGGGATATTTTGGTAATTTTTAGTGATTTTTGAGCATATTTGGTGATTTTGGGGGTATTTTGGTAATTTTTGAGGTTATTTTATGGATATTTTGCTCATTTTAGAGATTTTGAGAGATTTTGGTCATTTTAGTGGGTTTTTAGCATAATTGGTGATTTTAGAGATTGTAAGAATATTTTGGTCATTTTAAAGGTTTCATGGGTATTTTGCTTATTTTAGAGATTTTGAGGATATATTGGTCATTTTAGTGGTTTTTGAGCATATTTGTTGATTTTATAAAAATTGGCTTTGTGTATGGTATGGATATCTATGGATAAACAAACTGGGTATATATGTGTATTCCTTACCCATGGCAATCCTTAATTATTTGTAAACAATAGGTGACAAACACTTATTTTGTCACCAAAAACACCTCCATCTTAATATTGGATGATGAATTTGGAATTTCATCACCTTCGGTTAGTCTTTGGTTAAACAATAGGTGACAAAAATTTATTTCGTTACCAAAAACACCTACATCCTAATATTGGGTGACGAATTTAAAATTTCGTCACCTCTGGTAAGTCTTTGGTGACATGAATGTTTCGTCACCCTAGGTTTACCTTTTTTTCATGACCTATAGTGACAAAATAAATATTTCGTCTCCAATTTGTACATCTTTGGTGACGAAATATTGATTTTGTCACCAATTGGTACATCTTTGGTGACGAAATATTGATTTCGTCACCAATTTTAATATTTTTATAATATTTGGTGACGAATTCTTCTTTTCCTCTCTAAATGTTATCATTTGGTGACGAAATTGTTTATCCTCACTAGATTTTGTCACCATACCCCACTTTTGTTGTAGTGTCAAGAAGATAATTATTTATCATGCAACAGGGCATATGTTGAAGCAAAGGCGGCTCTATGAAATTTTTAAAGAACTTAAATATATCAACATTACAACAACACCAACAAAAAACAAATATACGAAGTTTTACAATTTTTTTTTACTAATAAAATGAAAAGACAAAAAGAGACTGATAAGAGAAAAAGTGAGAATTGCTCATAAAACCATCACCATCACGAATACCTTTTCTTCTCATTCTTATCTCATTCACGTGTTCCCCTGTCTTGCCTTATTCTCTCTAGCTTTTATTTTTTTATTTTTTATAAATTGTACTCTCTAATCTTATCAATTAATAAATCCCAATATTCTCACATTCAAAACTTTATCCTCACCGTCAATTCAAAATGATATATTTAGCTTTCTATCTTCTCTCTTCTAGCTACCCTTCCTAATAGTCTAATACTTTGTTCCTTTTTCTATTTTTTCTTCCTTTTGGTTAGCTCCAAGAATGCCTACAAAACATCTCTTCAAAAATGCATGATTCAACTTCTATTCCAGAAAATCTAATTCTAGCATAAGTTTGCCCTCCATTTTCCATTACTATATTACTTCATTCTCTCTAATCTCTATTACTCTCGCCTTTTTCTCTCTCTCCCTCCCCTCTCTTGGTCTCTCATTAAATGGTGAAATTCGGTGATGTAGTTGACAAATGAGATGAAAGCCGGAGATTTTTAGCATAATTATGTGGGGAAGAAAACTAGAAAACCCATGCCTAGTTCCACAAACCGGACGGTTTGACCGGGGTTTGAATGGTTTGCTGCAAAACAGAAAGTTTCGATTTTTCATGTTTAAAAACCTGGATTGATGGCTGGTTCCCGGTTAATGTGGTCCAACTGTACGGTTTGGTCTAGGTTTCAAAACCATGCTCTGAACATACAACAATGAGAATCACCAACAGGATGGTCCTTATTACTTGGGACACGACCTAAGATACTAATGTTTGAGGGGCCTAAATAAAGAGTCCAAATCTTCTGTCTCACTTTTCCTGCTCCACTATATACTCCACCAATAAAAACTTGTCACGTTGTCACCTAACTAATTAAATACTACTATTAATTAATAACAGTAGCATTAATAAGTCAATAATGATAGTATTTAATTAATTAGATGAACACATGTCGGGTTTTTATTAGTGGAGTATAGAGTAGAACAGGAAAAATGGGACAGAAGATTTTGATTCCTAAATAAATGGTGAAGTAGCTCTCTCTAAAGAGAAATGCAATGTTAGTGCCACAAAAAGTTTCACAATTTTTAACATAAATCGCCACACAACACGTGGTAAGTTGTGAGTGGCAGGTACGTGACATTAGCATTTCTCTTCCCAAAACTTGATCTCAACCTCTACGCCTAATTTGATTAGAGACTTCAAGCTTGGGACACATGGAACGATCTTTATAGCCACTGCACACCAAAATTAGAGGGAGAGAATGCAAAGAATAAATAAATAAATATATCTAAACAATTGACCCTGGTGCTTGCTTATTTTTTGAGTATTTAGCTCTCTCTTTTTTTACCATATTCAGCTCGTGCAAAAATTCATGTTTATTTTAGTATAATAATTTTTATTTTATTTTATTTTACATACTCATTTTTAAAACATCTTGTATTAGATTATTTATTTTACCTTGCATTTCATTAAAATGTCAATTTTCTTGATTTTTTTAAAAATATTTATTTTTCTTCACCCACAACAACCAACATCTACCCTCTTTTTTTTTATCCTCAAAATACATAAAGAACTAATAAAAAAAACTAAATGCAAAATGAATAGTGTTAGAGTAAATTTGCACAATTACTTTAACAACTATGTATTTTTACACAACTTTACACGGCATGATGTATATGCATTTTAGACTTGATTGACTAAAATGTAGTATTTTCTTCTATTATACAAGCACTTATGTGAGTACTCCTACGATCCAAGACTTACATTGATGCTAATTGATAATCTCCAAATATCTAGATAAAAATTTATGCCTACCTTACGGCTACATAGAAGAAGTCAGTCCAACCTTATGCTGCAGCATGTAACACATTTTAAAGAGTGTTTTCATTCATGAAATCATGACTTTATCGAAAGCCCTTTCCGTTGCGCCTACCTTTTTTTTTTTTTTTTTTTTTTTTTTTTTTTTTTTTGTATTATTATCTTGACCAAACATATGATAGGTCCATCTTCAAGGCATTAATTATTGAACATTTTTCAACTCAATTTTTTTTGTATAAATATGCTACTTAGAGCTAGGGAATCACTTGACCTAAATTTTTAATTAGAGAGAGATGGTGAGAGCTCCCTTCTATGATAAAAATGGACTAAAGAAAGGTGCATGGAGTGTAGAAGAAGATAATAAACTAAGGTCTTATATTCAGAGATTTGGCCACTGGAACTGGCGGGAACTTCCCAAATTTGCAGGTAATTAAGAAACTCTTCGAAGCTAATAGAAATCAATCCAAGGACATTTGAATGATTTTCCTTTACTTTTATTGTCCATTTTTATGCATGATTTGCCTTTATTGACTATCATGATTGTCTTCCATTTTCTATCATAGTTTTCTTTCTGGGAAAATCGAAATATAAAAAAATAAATTGGAATCCTATGGCATTACAGTACTTCATGTTAATCAACCTTTTTTTGTTATACATTGGTTTACAGGTTTATCAAGGTGTGGGAAGAGTTGCAGACTGCGATGGTTGAACTACCTCCAGCCAGATATAAAACGAGGAAACTACACAGAAGAAGAAGATCTTATGATCATCAAATTGCATGAAGAACTAGGCAATAAGTACGGACTTAAATCCTTCTTAATTCTTCAACAAGAATTTGGATGAACATAACTTTATTTACAAAATCTCCCCTTCTTTCCATGCGCTTTTTCTTGTTTGCATGTTTTCATACTTGATAACAAATATTTATGAGCATAACCTAATTCACACATGCCAGTCATTTTGAAGAATTCAGCGTAAACATGTTGGCATGGTGAATACTCATAAGCATCTTATGTCTGCATTAAATGCGTCTGTAAGTAACCAAGATATCACCATAATTAGTCATTTTTTCTTTGAAATGATTCAAAATGAATTTTTCAATGAGCTAAAATATGTGAATATAAATATATAGTAATGTAACTACATATAAACTTTTGAAATTGAGTTAGATTTGGTGTATATACTGGTGTTCCTGTTCTGCTAATAGGTGCTGTTACTTGAACTTTGTACTCTAGACATTTGATGCAATACAATCTTCTCGTTCATCGAAAAGAAGACACAAAAAAACCTCTATATAAACCCCATGTATTTTTCTTTGTAGATGGTCTATGATTGCGGAAAGCTTGCCAGGGAGAACAGATAATGATATAAAAAACTATTGGCATGCCCACCTGAAGAAGCGCACCAAGAAAAATCCTACAACATCGAAGATGAAAACATTGTCCAATGAAGCTTACCAACATGACACTGATATAGTGAGGAAAACAAAAACTGACAGTTCTGTAAGCAGTTCTCCCTCTTACCAAGTTCAGGAGAGCTCCAAATTACCCCTAGAAACATCTTCTAGTGAATTCTCATACTCAAGCTTTGATAATGCACCTTTATCTGGCATAAATTGGACTGCAGAAGATAGTCTCGCTACATTGGAAACACTTGAGCAATCATTTAGTGACTTTTGGACTGAACCCTTTGTAATGGACAATACCTACATCCAGAGTAACTATCCAGTATCCTTCGCAGATGGAGGATTTAGTGCATCTCAATCATGCTACAATGAAGGCATAGATTTCATCTACAAGGCAATGCAAGAAGTCGAGAACTACAAGAGAATTAATGAAGATCCATATTTGGTGAACTAGTGTGTTGGTGCAATTTCATATTAAATGAAATATTTATCAATATAATAATTATGATTTTCTTTTTAATTAATGTGAAATAGATCAATTGAATGAGAGAAGGTGGGAGTTTCATGAGGTAATCGTTTCATGGAGGGGAGTTCAGTGTTAAGAAAATAGATTCCTACATCAATAAAGAGAAAATCTACATTATGTTATTATTGATGAAGTTATTTGCTTAAGAACATGATGCATACAAATGATACAATCCACACCAGGGGAGGTGAAACGCTGGAGGTTTCCAATCCAATTCCATTTTCCCTTGTAATTTCAAATTAATTATTGTATTTCTATTGACAAGATATGATAATTGTATTCTCCCAAATGCTTTCTTTTGTTTCGGTGGAAAATATTTTCCTGGAGAAAAAAAAATTTTGGAAAAAAAAAATCCAAAAAGAGTGACTAGTTTTCATGTTTATTGTAGCAAATCTAAATATGACCTTTGAAAATGCTTTATATATATTGATATGCTTAGAAATCATTAATATTTCATATAAACTCAATGTTGGTTTAGGTGAGAGTACTAATTGTAGTAGCCTCAAAATAGTAGTGGTGGCAGTGATAAAATTAGCGATGGTCGTGGTGAAGGTAGTGAAGGTGGTAGTGGTGATGGTGATGGTTTTAGGAGCAAGAAGAAATGAATGGGGTAGGCCATAAGGGAATTGTAGAAAACTACTCCCACTTCTCATAGAAAATGTTTTTCACCATTTTGACTTATTTTATATAAACCATGGAAAACATTTTAGGAAAATCTTAGACCCTAAATTATATATGCAGTGGATTAGTTGGTATTAATTGAATAATTTATGTGTATTCCAATAAGTAATTCAATCATAGTAATCAATCACCAATTCTAAAACAATAATAGTAAAAGCAATAAAAGGAACACTAATTTTGCTGATAAAGTGCAAAGTTAAGATTTCAATAGAGTATGTAATGTGTTATTGAAGTTCAAGTTGTAATGTTCAAGATATATGTCAAAGAAGATAGAATTTAAAAATTTTGACTGCCTTGACGCTCAATTGATCATACAAGAGTCTTCAACGACCTTTTAAATTATAATCACAGCTCAATCTATCAAAAGAAAATTCTTGATATGGCTTGATTGATCAAAAAATAAAGAAGCTATATCTGAAGCTAAATTATAAGTCAATGTTGTCTTGGTTTTTCGTTCCCTACATGCAAGCATATAAAATGCCATATTATAGCACGACTCAGAAGATATTTTAGAGAGTTATTCTCGTGTGCTACAAAGAGAGAAAATCTTAACCTAATTATCACCAATTTTTTTATAGAGATAATTATAATATGCTGCTAATTACGTAGCTTGAACCATTTCCCTAAGCCCTTAAGCACCTTGATTAGAATAGTTTGAAGCTAAAGAGCCAATCCTACGTTGTTTTAGGACAATTTGAAACTACTGTAGTCAATTTGGTCATTACCATTAATTCATGTCCCTAGTAAATTAACAGTAAGAATTAAATTGATTGCAAGTTTAAAATAACAGAGACCAAATTGATTATTACCGAAATATATAGACCAAACTAGTATTTTTGCTAAAAATAAATAACAAAAGTCTAATTGACTAATCATTTCAAACTTTGGCCAGATATTCTCTACATAGAACGCCTGAGCATTTAAATCAAAGTGTGTAAAAAAAAAAAAAAAAACTAAACAAGTAATGTTAGAAAAAAAAAATTATGTGCTTCAGCCTAATGGCCGAACTTGGGCCTATGTCCAACCTTAACCAAAGCAAGGAAGAAGTAACTTATCATGGGAATGGAATCAAAGACCAAATAGTAGGTATGGCCATTGGAGGGCCACACTAGTGGTCTAATGATGAGTAAGTTGGCGTATTCTTTTAACCATAAATCAATATCTAGAATTATAACATCTTAATGATTACTGCAGATATAAACACTTTCAGAATTTACAATTAAAAATTAAGTAGACAGTTACATTTTGATTATATTTTTGCATTTCCAAAAGAGCAAGAAACCTTTTTCTATGAGATTCCTACTGGAGTGAGGGCAGTAGGGTTATAAACGAGCCAAGGTTTGTCGAGTAGTGTGTGTTTGAGCTTAGCTCGTCAATAAAAATCAAATGTTTAAGCTTGAGACAAGCCTAAAAACAATGTTTGAACTTGAGCTCGTGAGAATGTCAAAAAGCTTAAGTTTGGCTTGGCTTGACTCAATTAATTAGTCAAGCCAAGCTTGAGCTTAATATCAAACTCAAACTCAAGCTCAAGTCAAGCTTTATAAGTTGAGATTCAAAAATATTGCATCATCAAATGCTTATATCAACTAAAATGAAGTAAACAAAAAAAAGAAAAAGGAATAACTGCAGATTATCCACATGTGGTTTAGCCCGAATTTAACTTATCCACCCGTGGTTTCTTTTTTGACACTTTACCCATTTGTGCTTTCCTCCGTTACTACTCCGTAACCCACCTCCCTTTCAGACGTTACT
Organism: Castanea sativa; assembly: GCF_040712315.1. Taxonomy (NCBI): domain Eukaryota; kingdom Viridiplantae; phylum Streptophyta; class Magnoliopsida; order Fagales; family Fagaceae; genus Castanea; species Castanea sativa. Next base: position 1,039,497 of record NC_134018.1, on the reverse strand, counting down.
CTAACACATTTTTTATCAAAAACAAAACCCAAAACAGATCAAACACTTCTCTTTCTCCGAATTCGAATCCAACTCCAATTCCTTGAATTTCAAGGCATAAATAATTAAATACATAGCCTTTGTTTTACAATCCTTGTTAGAATTTCTAAAATTATATAAAAGTTGCTAAAATGTTTAATCTAGACTAGAATCACTACAAGGGGTGTGTCTGGAGGCAGTTGATCTACCATGGGTAGGGGTGGTGAACAGTGATGGGTTTGGAGAGAGAGAACTCACAGATCACAATAAACACAAAACAAATGTTCCACCATGGGTATGGATTTGGTTTAGAAATGTGATCTTGAGGGAGGTGAATTCCATCGATCCAGCGTCGTCGCTGAGCCCTAGCTCCACCAAGCCACGCCCCTCTCGAAAGTTTAAATTGGCCAAAGAGAATGCGCTGCCATTTGATCTGACCTCTATCCCCTCCAAATCCAAGCCATCGCTGGCTATGGCGGCCAAATTGAAGAGTCCATTGTTGCTGAGGCCACCTCCTTCAAATTCTCACATAAGTAAGCTCAGCTTTAAAGGTGATGGGCTCGATGTAGGAAATCGTTGACCGATCTGGTGATTTTGTGGGTTCTTTGTTGTTATTTAGCTTTGAAAATTTCACTTTGCTTCTATTATACCCAGCAAATCAAGTAATTTTTATTCTACTATTCACGATGTTGTGATTTTTTCTAGTGTTTGTTGTTTGGCTTTGAAACCTTCCTCTCTCATAACTCTATTCCCTTGGTCAAGCTTTGCCGATCCTCCCCTTGGGTGCTGCCAATGTATATACAGAGGCTTCGTGTGAGTGAGATCTTGGATGTTGAAAATCAAAACTTTAGAAATTAAGTGCTGGAAATTGTTGATCCTCCCTGTTGTTATGTTGTAAACTGTGTTAAGCTTTGATTTTAATAAATTCTTAGTTCGGGCACAAAAAATAAGTATAAGGAAGAAGACGAAGAACTCTCTTTCTCATCATTTTGCTTCATTTGATTTGTATTAGTTTTCTGGGTTTATGTTCTTCATGTTTGTGAATTATGAGAAAAAAATACCATATTTTAATCTTTTTTTTCTCTTGTTTTTTTGTTTTTCTTGTTTTGGGAGGAGAGAGACATAAAGGGGGTATAAAAAAACTTATTTACCCCTCTTTTTTAACAAAGGTGGGTAACAGAGACTAAATGGAAGTAACCTCAAGTGGATAAAGTGTCAAAAATAAAACCATGGGTGGATAAGTTAAATTTGAGCTAAACTACAGGTGGGTAATCTGTAATTATCCATATATATATATATATATATATATATATATATATATATATATACTTATTTTATCATACTTCTAATTCCTCTCATGGTTAGAAATTATTCAAATTACAACTTTGCATAATTGAATCCATCCATTCATCATTCATTGTCTATAGCTTGAGTAATTGTTCAAAATACAATTTTTACATCCACAGTTGTCACCCATGCAACTATAATTTTCACAAATCTAAATAAATTAATCAAATTACAACTTTGCATAATTGAATTCATCCATTCATCATTCATTGTCTATAGCTTGAGTAATTGTTCAAAATACAATTTTTACATTCACATTTGTCATCCATGCAACTATAATCTTCACAAATCTAAATAAATTAACATTCCAAAACATATATGAATAAACAAGCTACAAATTAACATTCCAAAACATATTTTAAATGTCATAATAATGAGTTTATTTTGTAAACATATATCAAGTTATAAATGAGCCTAGGCTCGTCATGACATATTTTGTATCGAGCCCTATTGTTCACAAACTTGTTCACAAACAATTTGTTTTGTTTAGGCTCGGCTTGTTTATCAAGCAAGCCTAAAACTAATGCTCAAGATTGGCTTATTTATAAACAAACGAACATGAAAGAGCATTTTATTGAGCCAAACCCGAGTTGATCATGAACAACTTGGTTCATTTACAACCTTAGAGGGGAGACTGACATTTTGATTTCCATTGCACCAAATCAACCATCTAAGATCAAATCATCCAGTAACAAATGTATAGTTCTTTACTCAATCATGCATTAGCAAACATTCATCTTGACTCCAAAATAAAACAAAACCTATTATTATTATAAACCCACATATGTGGACTAGAAAAGTAAGAGCAATACCCAAATAAGAAAGAAATGTCAAATTCAATAGCATATTAAAAATCGACTAATAAAGCGCACAATAACTTCACACGTTTTGTTAAAATATATATGAATGGATTTTTCCATTCTAAGTTTTCATTTCCAAAATCATCATTTTTTTTTTTAATGTCATCTTTGTTTTGCATGTATTAGGAGCATGAAATAATAGAACAGAAAATTAATTAGTTGCTTCGAATGCGCATCAATCCTCTATGGCAAAGTTCCTGTCCCAGGACATATGCTCCATTACTTAACGGATAACATGCATCTATTTATTCTTTTCGATTCTTAATATGTTAACTTCTTCTTAGGTTTTAAGTCTTACACCACCACATACTCTTGGCGCAATAGTAGAGGAGCAAGTCTCTAAGAGGGAATTTCACATACATATACACTTAGATTAGGTTAGACTAGAATTTCTATTATATATATATATATATATATATATATATATATATATGTATGTATGTATGTATGTATAAAAAGAGAAAGTTTTAAGTCTTACAAATATCCAAATTCATGGTAGAAACAAGCCACTAGAGCTGAAAGAAAAGTGAAAGAGGTGTGAAATGTCTTTGCACGTGATCAGACATTCACAATCACACCTAAGGGCTGAAGAAAACAAAAATATAAACTAAAGAAAAAAGATCCATGTGATGCCTTCTGAATTCTAACAATATGTATATATTTTTTTATCACTTTTTAAGTCTAATGAATAAAAGATTTGGAGTTCAATCTTTGCCTATATTAAAAATCGATTAGAGTCTTAGTTTGACAATAAAAAGCAAGGACTGAGAGGGACCTTTTCTTTGTTTTGTTTGGTTTGTTTGTTTGTTTTTTTTTTTTTGTTTTCTTTTTTGAGCAAGATTGAGAGGGACTTTGAGACAGAGGATGTGGGTTCCTTACTATCACACACGACTTTGAATAATCTTCCAAACGTGTTAACAGAAAGTTATATTTAAAGACTTTTCTAAACACCAAACTGAACTTTGACTATATGGCCAAAATGGAGTTTTACTCCTTTCTCACAAACTTTCCAGCAAAATACCTCATATCTGAAACTATTTAGGAATATGTCCTTGTTTTGAGCTCGATTTTTAGAAAATCAAGTAAAACTCAATTTTTGAACAATCGAGTTATAGCAAAATTGAATTTAGAAAAAAAAAAAAAATTTTCTGGAACTCGAGTTCCATACAAAGATCTATCTTCTTCTTTTTCCCCCTTAGACTTGTATCTCTGGAAAATCTACCATCTTTAATTTACAAATTTCAGCTATAAATTTAATTTCTGCCAGATTGGTTCTTCAAAAAAAAGTGAGAACTTAAAGTGTGTTTTAAGAACAAAGATTCAAGGGTCTCCACTTCTCATTTTTCTACGTGTTTCCTTTCACAGTATTGTCGAAATTCCAATGAGTTGCAAATTCAATATTCTTTCATTCTTTCTTTTTTCCATAGTTTTCATGATCCATGCGATAATGAGAGAATCATAGCATGGTATAGGAACTAAAGTCACAAGCAATCGGGAATTTTGGTGCATCTGCCTGCCAAATTTTCTCTCATTCTTTTATATTCTTCTAAAATCATTTAACTATTATGCTAATATCGTGTGCTCTCTGAAGAATTTAATTATAAAGTGAGGTACGTAATTGCATGCTAGTACTTATATAATGACGAACTGGAATGAAACCAGCTCGGTTTATTCGACCTCTTTCCAAGGCCTATAATAGCATTTCTTTGTGCCATTTTTTTCAGATTAGATGGATATACTGCACCAGCACCACCAGCCCTCAACCATGTCTTCTTCAACTTCATCATGCATGTACTTGGAAGTCCTTGGATGCAGTTTTGTCATTGTGGAAAAAAGGCACCAGTGAAGACATCATGGACTGGCGAAAGCATAGGGAGCAGGTTTTGGGCGTGTGAAAAATATGGGGTATTGTGCTAATCTAAAAGCATTTTCTATCATCTTTTTCATATCAGTCTGTGTCAAGTTGTTAGAACAACATGACGCTATTTTTATTAGCACTAATCATAAAATACTATAACACTTAGTGGAATTTTATGTGTCCAGACTTATTGAATCTGAAAATAATCTCTCTCTGTCTCTCTGTTATTTAAGTGTTAATTATGTTTAATCTCTTTTCGGCTGCAAGGTTGATGATACTTGTGGATACTTTTTTTGGCTTGACCCTCCCACATGTGCACGTGGTAGAGAATTGCTGCCTTCGCTTAGAGAGATGATAGATAGCTTAGAGAAGGGGGTGGCAGCAAAGGAGAAAAATTATTCTCGAGCAATGTGGCTTTTTGCCTTTGCTTTTATTGGGTCGACGTTGATGGACGAATTACGAATTATGGGAATTATCGGACGATATTTATGTACTCTCGACAACTAGATTTACTCTTCTTTTTTAACTTTTTAAATAAGTTTAATGAAATAAAAAACAAATGTCACTCTTTCGCAACTAAACAATGTTCCGCGCCATGCACAAATATTTTGTAATAAATTTGAAAATAATTTTTATGTGTTTTTATAAAGACCCATATATAATACTCATTTTATTGTATAATTTTATGATATTTTCTCACGTTATTGTTGAAGTCTTTGAAACCCGATTTTCTTAATTCATATCCTATAAACTTTTCTAGTCCTAGAAGTAGTTTCTGACTATTGAGGAGATTTTCTTTACTAATCTAGATACATGAGGTTAGAACTGAATAGTGCTTAGACAAGAAACTGTATTTTATTATAAATTTAATACTAAAACTAGTCGTAGACCCGCACGTACTGCGTGATAATTTTTTTTATAGTTATCTCATATATATATATATATATACATATTATTATTATTGTCGTTGTAAGTGCACAATTACACCTGGTCCCAGGAACAGTTATGGGCTCAGGCCCAATGAGCCTTAAACAATATGAATTTGTAGAGTGTGGACTTGAAACCTAGGTTAGAAGTGTGTGGGGATTAAATGACAAACTAAAGATTGCAAATATTTGGAAACAACAAGGAATATTGTAGATAGGCCTCCTCGGATGTAAGCCGAGAGCTGTTCTTATATTATATCTTTCTCTTAGCCTTTTTTCTTTTTAGGTTACAAAAAGTCCGTCCCCCATTTCTCTTCCAGGTTCCCCCTTAAATACTCCTCTTTTTAATACTTTGTACACGTGTTGCCCCAACTCCTCCCTTAGCCTAGATATTTCTTTTCTTAGTGCCTTTGAACAGTAACTAGAAGTTTCCCTTCCACTGTTCAGGTGTCACTTCCCCATAAATGCGGCCAGGGTGGTAGGTGCAGGGTCTTTAATGTGGAGGCAGCAGCCTTTATCTTTGACATTTCTTCAACACCAGTGCTTCTGGGGCGTTCTAGGGCTCACCCCTCTTAACCATTGGCCTTAACCGTGTCATCCCCTAATCTTTACCATGAAATCCCGAGTTCTTCAATGTTCATCCGAGGATAAGCTCACCCTCGGCTGGATCCTCGGATCCTCGGCGTATGGGCCGACCCATAGTACTAACAGATTCTAAACTCAGGAGCAGGTCGGCCTTCCTTAACACGGCCCAAAAGGCCCACATTCCCATCAGGATCTTTTTACCCCCCACAATAGCCCCTCAAAACTCTAATTTTCAACGTCCGAGGAGAAAAATAGGGTTTTGATCCGACGAGAACCTACTCCACTCACTTTGTGAGTGATGGCACGTGTGGAAATCGTTTCGCGTCCCAGAAGATGCCACTTGGCGGTTTTATTTTCAACAACGCGCGTATTTATTACTGCCAGTTACACTTTGTCCCTCACGTTCAACGGTGAGATGGGCATCCAACGGCCCTCGTTACTCCACGAAATTTTAGGCGGGACAAATATAATTTCGAGGCCGCCTTTTCGCACGTCGTGACGCTTCGGGAACCTGCGCCTTCATTTAATTCCTCAGGGATCAATCCCATCAAAACACCAACAATCATTCTTTACCAGCAGAAAACCGTGGAAACCCGTACCTTCAACTTTGTAAGTTCTTGCTCTCTCTATTCTTAACCCTTTCTCCTCGGTATTTGTCCTCGGCTACCACTACAAACATTCTCCCTCTTAGAGTTTAGCCTTTCGTTCTTTTCTAATGGGTAAGTTTAAGTGTCTAGTAGATACCGCCGCTGGGATGGAAGGCTTTAGGGCCAAATACCGTATTCCCAGCGACGTAGGATTAGAATATTGCCCGGCAGAAGCCGTGGCCAGTTCCAGGAAAGAGGAAGAGGTTATCATCCCAATGATAGCCTTTATAGAGGGTGGGATGACCCTTCCAATGAAACCTGTTACCAGGGAGTACCTTCGCAACCACCGGTTGTGTCCCGATCAATGCCTCCCAAACGTTTTTAGAGTTCTAGGTAGTGTAGATGCTCTAAATGAGCAGATGGGTTTAAACCTCACGTGGCACGATGTCGTGTTCCTATATGAGTCCCATAAACTTTCTAAGGTAGGTTATTATATTAAATCTCGGTCCAGCACCGTTAGGCTAATCTCCTGTCTGCCCAAATCAAACAAAGGCATGAAGGACGACTACTTGATCGTGTCCAGGAACTGGCACGACGGCTTCCACTGCCCAGTTCAGTGGGGGGATCCAGGTGTGACGCCGTAGGATTAATCTCCCCACTACACAACTTCTTCTAACACACACAGAAATGCGTATTCGTACTTACTTAATTTTGTTAAATATCTGTGTGAATCTGACCAGGTTTGTTTGCTTTGACGTCTTTTTTGCAGATAAGCAGCACGTGCGTCCTCGTCTGAGTCACTGTAACATCGCAGATCTAAACCGAGTACTTCGCTCCGAGGTGTTCGTTAGCGAAGACTTACAACTCCGGGCTGCTCACCTCATTCTAGGGTACACTCCCCTTTCCTCGGACTTCCAGGAGATAGAGAACGCCATAATTGCGGGCGACCGAAGACGAAAGAGGATAAACGTAGCTCGGCCCCACTTTTTGGACGACCGTGACCTCCCGGACGCTCCTAACACCATTTTGTACAACCGGCCGATAGCAGCAGTCCCCCTCGCCGTGCACTCACAAGCAACTGTCGTTCCAGAAGAGCAGGTATCTTCTTCACACACACTTGACGACGAGATAGACCAATTCCATCTCGAAGACACCGAGAGACCTCGCGGGAACCAGTTTGTGGTACTTTCCGACGAGGAGGAAGAAGCCACCGAGGCCTCTGGAATTGCAGGGTTTGTGGTTGCCCTTCCCGAGGACGAATTTGAAGAAGACATGGGAAGAATGGAGGGTCTCCTCACCAATAGGGCTGCTAAGGTTGCAGAGAAAAAGAGGGGGACGTCTCAAGTTCCCCCATCCTTACCACCTCCCCTCCTCCAAACTCGAGCCAAAACTTCCAGCCGAGGATCCAAAGAAGAAGAGAAAGGGGGATAACGAGGGGACGATTAATAAAGACCCCAAGAAACCACGACAACAACTCCCACCGGCCCAGCAGCAGAAGGTGGACAAGGGCAAGGGTAGGGCCCGCTCGGTCGAAATCGGGGAATACGGGGACGAGGCCGAAGTGCGCCGAGCACCGACCACCCGGTCCCCCGATCTAAGACTGGACGGCGCACCCATCTCCTGCCAGTCCAGTATAAGGGCGGTTCAACAAGGCCATGCCCACCACTTGGCCGAGGTTTTGGAACGCCCCCTCCTGCTGCCCAAGGATATGGAGACCTTGGAAAAAATGGGCCAGCCACAACTATTCCTGTCACTAAAAAGAGATCTAGCGCTGGTAAGTTTTTCCCCTTTTTAGGAAGATTCCACTTTCAACAATATTTATAAGTAAGTTTATTTTTTACTATTCCTAACTCCGTCATCTTTTGTTATAGGCTATCCAGGAGGTCTTTGAAGCCGAGAAGTTTATAGAAGACACTCGGAAGGTAGCCAGAACTGAGCTCGAAATCAGGATGGAAACTGAGAAGTCCTTGGGCACAGCCCTTGCTGAGAATGAGAAGTTAACCTCGGAGGTGGCTGATCTGAGGAGAGAGAAAAATGGGGTCGAGTCAAACTTGAAGACCATGAAGACCCAGATAGAAGGACAGCGCAAGCTCCTTCGTGAAAGAGATGAAGAGCTCTCCCAAGCTCAAAGGGAGTGCTCGGATCTGAAGAAGGAACTGGAGTTGATGAAGAAAGAAGCCAGCTCCTTCCAACTTTCTCTCCACGCTGCCAAGCAGGCAAGTTTCGATGAAGGGGTAGCAACCACAGAGGAGAAGCTAACAGAGGAGTTCGCGGCTTTATGCCGCAAATACTGTCAAAAAGTATGGGTGGAAGCTTTAAACGTAGCAGGAGTTCCCCAATCTTCGGATCTGAGGAAGTCCGAGAACGTTTGGCTTCCACTAGAAATACAAGAGATTGAAGAGGCTCCTGCTGCTACTCCTACCCCCGAGACAATTCTTCCTGCTCTACCTCCAGTGGTCCCACAGCAAGTTCCTGATCCTACAGAACCCTCTGGTTCCAACAAAGAGAAGGAAGGAGAAGGGAATGCAGAGAAGGACTTGAGCCAGATAGTGGAACCCAACGTCCTTTCAACGAAGACAGCAGATAAGGGAAAGCAAGTCTTGACTCCCTTTGAGCTGGAGTTGAGGAAGACTGAGGGCACCAGTACCTCTCAGCTAGATCCTCCTCCAAAAGCTTAGGACTTAGCTTAGGGCTTCTCTTTTTCCATTTTTGAATTCTATATGTAATGTATATTTAACAGATCAATGAAGAACAATTTTGTTTGCTTTTCACTTGGGTTATACCTGTTTTTACTTTATTCTTTTTGTACTTATTACAAAAGTTTCCCATTAAGTCATAGCAAAAGTTTCTCAAAGTACACAAATCTAACTCCAAGGATTGCACATTCATAACTTCCACATAACCATGCGTATATTATTGAAGATTTAATAAAAGGTGAAATGGTTAATATATTTAAACAATGCCTTGAATAAAAAGAAGAAAGGACTTCATATAACGATTAAACCCTTATAATGCATAACACTGTTTCTAGTAGGATGTAAGATCCGAGGACCGTTCCTTACACAAAATTGCTTAACAACCAAAGATATGAAACTTAAGATCCGAATTTAATAAACAATAACGCACTATCATCCAGTCATAATAAGGAGACAACCTTGATCAAAGTTGTGGTCCGAAGATAAGAGTTAAACCAATTTTCCGTTTGATTCTTAAAAATGATAACTTCAAATGTTAATTTTCCCAAAGTAGGAGGTCCGAAGACCCGGCATAACTAAGGTTCTGTTTAACAAATGACAAGACATCAATTTCCACAAGGTTTGTGGTCTGAGGACTGCACTTAACCAAGTTTCTGTTTGATTCTTAAAAATGATAACTTCAAATGTTAATTTTCCCAAAGTAGGAGGTCCGAAGACCCGGCATAACCAAGGTTCTGTTTAACAAATGATAAGACATCAATTTCCACAAGGTTTATGGTCCGAGGACTGTACTTAACCAAGTTTCTATTTGATTCTTAAAAATGATAACTTCAAATGTTAATTTTCCCAAAGTAGGAGGTCCGAAGACCCGGCATAACTAAGGTTCTGTTTAACAAATGACAAGACATCAATTTCCACAAGGTTTGTGGTCTGAGAACTGCACTTAACCAAGTTTCTGTTTGATTCTTAAAAATGATAACTTCAAATGTTAATTTTCCCAAAGTAGGAGGTCCGAAGACCCGGCATAACCAAGGTTCTGTTTAACAAATGATAAGACATCAATTTCCACAAGGTTTATGGTCCGAGGACTGTACTTAACCAAGTTTCTGTTTGATTCTTAAAAATGATAACTTCAAATGTTAATTTTTCGAAAGTAGGAGGTCCGAAGACCCGGCATAACTAAGGTTCTGTTTAACAAATGACAAGACATCAATTTCCACAAGGTTTGTGGTCCGAAGACTGCACTTAACCTAGTTTCTGTTTGATTCTTAAAAATGATAACTTCAAATGTTAATTTTCCCAAAGTAGGAGGTCCGAAGACCCGGCATAACTAAGGTTCTGTTTAACAAATGACAAGACATCAATTTCCACAAGGTTTGTGGTCTGAGGACTGCACTTAACCTAGTTTCTGTTTGATTCTTAAAAATGATAACTTCAAATGTTAATTTTCCCAAAGTAGGAGGTCCGAAGACCCGGCATAACTAAGGTTCTGTTTAACAAATGACAAGACATCAATTTCCACAAGGTTTGTGGTCCGAGGACTGCACTTAACCAAGTTTCTGTTTGATTCTTAAAAATGATAACTTCAAATGTTAATTTTCCCAAAGTAGGAGGTCCGAAGACCCGGCATAACCAAGGTTCTGTTTAACAAATGATAAGACATCAATTTCCACAAGGTTTGTGGTTCAAGGACTGCACTTAACCTAGTTTCTGTTTGATTCTTAAAAATGATAACTTCAAATGTTAATTTTCCCAAAGTAGGAGGTCCGAAGACCCGGCATAACTAAGGTTCTGTTTAACAAATGACAAGACATCAATTTCCACAAGGTTTGTGGTCCGAGGACTGCACTTAACCTAGTTTCTATTTGATTCTTAAAAATGATAACTTCAAGAATCAGAACTACTCATAACTTTGAAATATATTGACAAAAGCTCACTTTCATTAATAATAATACCTTCTAAGATTATTTACATTCCATGGACGTGGTACAATTCGTTCATCTAGGTCAGCTAGCCTATACGACCCTATGCCTGCTATTGAAACAATGCGATAGGGGCCTTCCCAGTTAGGTCCGAGCTTACCCCAAGCTGGGTTCTTAGAAGTGCCTACAACTTTCCTTAATACAAGATCACCAGGCGCAAGCGGCCTTAGCTTCACGTGGGCATCATATCCTCGTTTTAGCTTCTGCTGATAATAGGCCATTTGGACCATAGCTGCCTCACGCCGTTCCTCAAGTAAATTAAGATCTTTCTCTAAAAGTCCCTCGTTATTCTCTGGGCTAAAAGAACTTGTCTTTAGAGTAGGAAAACCAGATTCCAGAGGTATCACCGCCTCGGCTCCATAAGTCATAGAGAATGGCGTTTCTCCAGTGGATCTGCGCGGTGCGATCCGATACGTCCACAGGACATGAGGGAGCTCTTCTATCCATTTACCTTTCGCATCATCCAACCTCTTCTTGAGCCCGTTGACTATGACCTTGTTAACGGCCTCGGCCTGCCCATTTCCTCGAGGATAAGCTGGGGTAGGATATCTATTTATGATACCCATGTCACCACAATATTGCCTAAAGGCGTTGCTGTCAAATTGAACGCCATTGTCTGAGATAAGTGTATGCGGTATACCAAATCTAGTAACGATATTTTTCCATATAAATTTCTTTGAATCAACATCTCGGATATTGGCTAAGGGCTCAGCTTCAACCCATTTAGTGAAGTAGTCTGTTCCCACGAGCAGCCATCTTTTGTTGCCAGCAGCCCTCGGAAATGGCCCTACAATGTCCAAGCCCCACTGTGCGAAAGGCCAAGGGCTGGAGAGAGGGTTAAGAACCCCTCCAGGTTGGTGGATATTAGGGGCGAACCTCTGACATTGATCACATTTTTTGGCATAATCCTGAGCCTCCCTCTGCATATTAGGCCACCAATAACCCTGGGTCTGGGCTCTATGGGCTAAGGACCTTCCCCCAGTGTGGCTCCCACAAATTCCCTCATGCAGTTCCTCCAGTAATGAGTCTGTCGATTCAAGGTGCACACACAACAAATACGGTCCTGAAAAGGATCGTTTGTATAGCTTCTGGTCCTCGGACAACCAGTAACGCGGCGCCTTTCGACGTATTTTTTCTGCTTCAGCCCTGTCCTCAGGAAGGATGTCATTCTTAAGAAAGGATATGATCGAGTCCATCCAGCTAGGACCAGGCCTTATTAGATGGATGCGAGGCGCGTTAGCAGTTACAAGAGAAGGTTCTACCAGATCCTCAACGAGAATAACCCTTGGTAGACCTTGAGCCGAGGATGTTGCCAACGTAGCCAAAGAATCTGCATGAGTGTTTCCACTCCTAGAGACGTGAGCTAAGGCAAAGGAATCGAACTCAGCCTGCTGGCGTTTGACCTGGGCTAAATATTCCTGCATTCTAGGGTCTCTAGCCTCCATGGTCCCCATGACCTGGCTGACCACTAACTGAGAGTCTGAGAACACCTGGATTTTCTTGCCACCCATCTTATGTACCATCTACATGCCCATTAAGACTGCTTCATACTCGGCCTCATTGTTAGTAGCCGAGAAGGCCAATCTCTAAGATTTTTCGAAGACAATTCCTTCAGGGGACAAGAAAACAAGTCCAACACCAGACCCTTTTTGATTCGCAGCCCCATCCACATAAACTCTCCAAGCCGAGGGCAATACGGCGGTGATCACACCAATTGATTTTTCACCCATGTGTACTTTTTTTGAAGTTTCTTCTAACAATGGTTCAGTAAACTCTGCCACCAAATCAGCGAGGACCTGTCCCTTTACCGAAGTGCGAGGATTGTACTTAACATCAAAGGCTCCCAAAATGGTTCCCCATTTTGCCACCCTGCCAGAATAATCAGCACTACGCAACACAGCCTTGAGAGGCAACTGGGTCAAAACAACCACAGTATGAGATTGGAAATAATGAGGAAGTTTGCGCGTGGCATGGACTACAGCCAGAAGCGCTTTTTCCAAGGGCATATAGCGCACCTCGGCCTCATTCAAGGACTTACTAACGTAGTAGATCGGTCTCTGCACTCCGCTTTCATTCCTTATAAGGACTAAGCTCACCGCGTGAATAGCCACGGCCAGATAAGCAAATAAAACCTCGTCCACCTCAGGGCGAGATAAAATAGGTGGCCGAGAAAGATATTGCTTAAGCTGTTGGAAAGCTAACTCGCAGTCCTCGATCCATTGAAACCCTTTCCACTTGTGCAACAACTGAAAGAAAGGATGGCACCGGTCAGCTGACTGAGAAATAAATCTATTCAATGCAGCAACCATTCCAGTCAATTTCTGGATCTCCTTTGGGTTCCTAGGCGGCTGCAAATTCTGAATAGCCTTAACCTACACTGGGTTTACCTCTATGCCCCTATGAGTAATCATATACCCCAAGAACTTTCCAGATCCCACGCCAAAAGAACACTTGGAGGCGTTAAGGCGCAACTTATACTTCCTTAGCATCTGGAAGGTGTCGGCCAGATCTGTCATGTGTGAAGGTACTGTCTTACTCTTCACCACCATATCATCCACGTATACTTCGATGGTTTTCCCCAGTTGCTGTTCAAACATTCGGGTCATCATTCTTTGATAAGTAGCCCCAGCATTTTTTAATCCAAATGGCATGACCTTATAATGATAGTTCCCGGTTGGAGTAATGAAAGCAGTCTTCTCCGGATCCTCTAACGCCAAGGGAATTTGGTGGTAACCCTGGAAGGCGTCCAAGAAACTCATCCGAGGGTGTCCAACAGTAGCATCTACCAGTTGATCAATCCGTGGCATTGGGAACGAATCTTTAGGACAGGCCTTGTTCAGATCAGTAAAGTCCACACATACTCTCCACTTGCCGTTCTTCTTTTAACAACAACAGTATGAGCCAACCATTCAGGGTAGAAAACTTCTTTGATAGCCCCCGCCCTTTTGAGTTTAAGAACCTCTTCCTTCACAGCCTCAGAATGTTCTCGGGAAGATCGCCGAGGTGGCTGCCTTCTCGGAACGATGGCAGGATTGACGTTTAAACGATGACAAATAAAGTTCGGATCTACGCCTGGAGCCTCATAGGGGTCCCACGCAAAAACATCTAAATTATCCTTCAGAAATTTCAACAACTCCATCTTCTCTTAGTGTGGCAAAAGTATGCCAACTTGGAAGAACCTCTCTGGATCATCTGTTATTACAAACTTCTCTAACTCCTCACAAACAGCCTCGTCTCCTGTCATCGCTCCAGGTACCTCCGGAGCCGTTAATTTCTATGACTCCTGGATGGGCAAGGTTGATGACTCAATTTCTGACTGACGAAGCACCGCAGCCGATATGCATTGCCTAGCCACTACCTGGCTGCCGAGGATTTCCTCAACATGCTCCCCCGAGGGGAATTTCACCTTAACATGTAAGGTAGAGGAGACAGCTCCCAAAGCGTGCAGCCATGGCCTGGCGAGGATGGTTGTATATGGAGAGTACGCGTCAACCACAATGAAATCTACCTCAACCGTTTCTGTGCCGGATTGAACGGGTAAACGGATTTGTCCCTTCGGCACAACGGCCCTTCCTTCGAAGCTTATAAGTGGGGAGTCGTAAGGGGTTAGATCTTCCAACTCCAATCTTAGCCCTTTAAATAGATCAGGGTACATGATATCTGCACCGCTGCCCTGATCTATCATCACCCTCCTCACATCATAGTTCCCTATCCTGAGGGTAACCACAAGAGCATCGTCATGGGGCTGGATAGTCCCTACTTTATCCTCCTCGGAGAAACCCAAGACAGGTAAAGTGTCTTTTAATCTCTTCGGCCTGCTATCCGCATCCTCAGCCTGCGGATGGGAAACCGCCATCACCCTAGTGGGACCTGAGCCGGTCCTACCAGGTGCAGCGAAAATAACATTAATTGTTCCCAATGCTGGCCGAGATGAACTGTTCCTCTGGTTGTTTGAACCAACTTGACTGATCTGCCCAGTGGGCTCACACAAGTGCTGCTTTAACTTTCCCTCACCGACGAGCTGCTCTAGATGGTTCCACAGGGTCCGACAGTTTTCAGTAGTGTGACCCACATCCTGATGATACTGACAGAAAAGGTTTTGATTTCTTCTCGCAGGGTCCCCTGCCATCTTGCCGGGCCATCTGAAGAAGGGCTCTTTACGAACTTTTTCTAATAACTGATGCACTGGTTCTCGGAACATAGTATTTACGGCCTGAGGTGCTGCCGAGCCGGATTGTCCGAAGTAATCCCTCCTCGGCTTGTTGTTGTGATATCTGTCCGACCTGAAATCCCTTCTCTCCTGTGGGATAACCTTCTCCTTTCCTTTTCCCTGCTGCTGGTCTTCCTCTACCCTTTTGTATTCATCAATACGATCCATAAGACGGCGTACGCTGCGGACGGGCTTTTTTGTCAAAGACTTTCTTAGGTCGTGATCAGTAGGGAGACCCACCTTAAAGGTATTAAGCGCCACCTCATCAAAGTCGTCATCTATTTCATTAAACATCTCCCAGTATCGGTCGGAGTATGCTTTCAATGTCTCCCCTTCCTTCATGGCCATGGATAGCAACGAGTCCAATGGCCGAGGGACTCTGCTACACGTAATGAACCGCGAAGCAAATGCCCTGGTTAGCTCCCCAAATGAGCCTACAGATCCTGATTTGAGACCGTTAAACCATCTCATAGCCACAGGTCCCAAGCTGGAGGGGAAGACTTTACACATCAAAGGCTCGTTGTGAGAGTGCACTGCCATCGTTTGGTTGAAGTGACTCACGTGCTCCACCGGATCAGTCCGGCCATTATAGATGGTAAACGTGGGCTGGGTGAACCTCCTGGGAAGCCTCCCCCTCTCAATCCTCCGTGAAAACGGAGATTTAGAGAGTTGGTGCAACGCCCTACTCATGGTATCGTTGCCTAAGCCCCTAGAACGAAACTTCTTACGTCTGCTTATTGGCTGGTCGTCCTCCTCACCGGAGGATGTTGCGCTGGTGGGGGAACATGACCTTGAACTATAGTCAACCCCCCTATCTTTCTCTGAGGAAGAACTAGACGAGGACGGGGAAACCTTACGTTTAGCACGGCGTAACTTCCTCTTCAAACGATTGATTTCCTTCTGCATGGATTTAGAACCCTCATCGTGAGTAGTGCTACCTCCTCCATGAGTATGGCTAGCCCCTGGGTATTCTGTATGGACGCTTCCCTCACGATCCCTATGATGTTCAAGACGTTCAAAGTGATCTTCCGGTTGTGATCCTTGTGACTCTGCATGGTGAGAGCCTAAGCCTGCCATAATATCCCTACCTCTTCTGGACTAGGCTCCCCACAGACGGCGCCAATTGTAAGTGCACAATTACACCTGGTCCCAAGAACAGTTATGGGCTCAGGCCTAATGAGCCTTAAACAATATGAATTTGTAGAGTGTGGGCTTGAAACCCAGGTTAGAAGTGTGTGGGGATTAAATGACAAACTAAAGATTGCAAATATTTGGAAACAACAAGGAATATTGTAGATAGGCCTCCTCGGATGTAAGCCGAGAGCTGTTCTTATATTATATCTTTCTCTTAGCCTTTTTTCTTTTTAGGTTACAAAAAGTCCGTCCCCCATTTCTCTTCCAGGTTCCCCCTTAAATACTCCTCTTTTTAATACTTTGTACACGTATTGCCCCAACTCCTCCCTTAGCCTAGATATTTCTTTTCTTAGTGCCTTTGAACAGTAACTAGAAGTTTCCCTTCCACTGTTCAGGTGTCACTTCCCCATAAATGCGGCCAGGGTGGTAGGTGCAGGGTCTTTAATGTGGAGGCAGCAGCCTTTATCTTTGACATTTCTTCAACACCGGTGCTTCTGGGGCGTTCTAGGGCTCACCCCTCTTAACCATTGGCCTTAACCGTGTCATCCCCTAATCTTTACCATGAAATCCCGAGTTCTTCGATGTTCATCCGAGGATAAGCTCACCCTCGGCTGGATCCTCGGATCCTCGGCGTATGGGCCGACCCATAGTACTAACAGATTCTAAACCCAGGAGCAGGTCGGCCTTCCTTAACACGGCCCAAAATGCCCACATTCCCATCAGAATTTTTTTACCCCCCACAGTCGTTGTTGTTGTTGTTGTTTTACTATTGTCTATGTAACTTATGTAAAATTCTTATATAATAAAATTATCCAAATCATACTTTGTTATAGAATAATATTATGTTCTTTATAATGCAATAGGATAACATTTAACAATAAAAGAGAACAAAAAAGAAAAAAATTAAAAACACAAAACTAAATTGCATCAACTCAAAGTAGAGTTCTTAAAAAAAATAATAATAATAACCTAAAGCAAAGATGCAAGAAAAAAAAATCCACTAAAAAATTGAGAGAGAGAAATAACCTTTTTTGTGAGGGAAAATTATGCATAGAAATATAAGATAAAAAAGATAATGAAAAATTTAAGCTAAAATTCAAAATTGACCCTCTAAGTTTCAACTTTTCTCATTTCAGTCCTCTAAATTTCAGTTTTGTCATTTTAGTCCTTTAAGTTTCAAATTTTGTCAATTTAGTCCTCCGATACCCCCTTCAATTAAATCCTGCTGTTAACTACACCAAAACGACACCGTTTTTGTGTTTTTATTTTTCTTAATTTTACTAAAATGCGTTAATTAGAAAAAAAAAAAAAAAAAAACCCTACTACTAAGGGGAACGACGTCGTTCCCCTGCCCCTAAAAACCAAAGATGGTCACGGAATATTCTCACACTGTGGAGGAGTTCTTCCAGGTTGCGTTTGGGTATGTGGTGTGGGTTTGAATTGGAAAGATCATGTTGTGATTGACAAGAGGTATTTTAGGCCTACTGAGGTTGATAACCTTAAGGAAGATGCAAGCAGAGCTAAGAAAGTTCTTGGTTGGAAGCCATGATCAACTTGGGTCTTTCCAATTTTTACTTCAAATCCACAACAATGGGGTTTGGAAATGATTCTATTTAAGGGGTTCTTAGAGCTGAAGAGTAACGAAATACTGAATTGACAACATTTGAAATTTAGAGGAATGAAATGACAAAACTAAAACTTAAAAGACTGAAATGACAAAAGTTAAAACTTAGAGGGTCAGTTTTGAATTTTTGCCAAAAATTTATAATAGGAGGACAAGAAGAAGAGGAAACAAAATAAATGCAGATAAAGAGAAAGATGAAGAGTGATATTAGAGTAGATGGTAGTGGGGAGACGAAATGTGAAAGGAATGAGAAATGTTGGAGAATGTGTAAATGTTAAAAAAAAATGAGTCTGATTTTATAAGGAATTATTTATTTATTTGTATTTAATTAAAACATTATATGTTTAATTTTTAAAAATTAAAAAAATGAGAAAATATTAATAATTTAATGATATGGAGGATAGGACTGAATTTAAAAGGTCAATTATCGTAGTGCTATTGATGTTAGCTTGATATATATATATAGAAACCTTAAAAATGATAAACCCTATCCATATAACTAAATTAAAGTTAACTTTATTATGTTGAGTTAACCAAATGAATTTGTGGTTACTAGAAAACTAAGCATTTTTTATTATAAAAAGAATAAAATTGAAATTTGAACATTACTTGTCTTGTTTTATTGCTTGTTATTTGGGTGAGATTGAAGCCTCACATAAATTAATGGAGCCTCATTAGACCTATCAACCACTATAGCTCTAAAGAATACCAATAACAAAAACTTAGCATAAATTAGTACTTACCTTTTGCAAGTCAAGAGACTATACATACAATCTAACGTACATCACTACTCAACAATGTTTCAACTCACTACACAACAAAGTAATCATGCAAATGAACTTTGAAATATCCATTTGGTGTTACGATCAATGGTATGTAACTTTCAGGAAAAAAATATGTAGTATTGGTAAATTAAACAACAATACTATTTAACTACTCAAATTTATCACTTGGACCCTTTTGTTCCTTATGGCCCATACAAAATTTAAACTGTTTGAAGTCAATCACTGCACATGAGGAGAGAAAAAATAATAATAAAATGAAAAGATAATGTATCAAGTCTAAAAAGAACTTCATAGAACAAATGTCATGTTGTACAAAAATAACTTATATAGAATGAAAACTTGGATTTGTGTAAATACACAATAACTTGTTTAGACCCCCAAAGTAAAATTACAGCTAGATAACTTTTCCTCTAACTTAAAGTGTGGAACAAAAGTAAAGAAGCGCAAACAATCGTTATTACTACCCTAAGCCTTATTCATCTATTGTCAACAATATAAAGAAAAGCTTAAGAGTAGGGAAGAGAGATGCAAACATAAGATAACACCAAGGCGTATTATCGAAGAGGAAACCAAAGAATTTGGCAAAAAACCTCTCCGAAACCCTCCAAGTCGAAATCGATTCATTAAAGAATAAAGTTGGAGTACACAAATAACAAAAGACCCTCCAAGCTTAGTCTACTCCATGTACTTGAGCCCTCCAAACTCCTACTACCAACTAGCTTCTTGGAACCTTGTCTTTTCTAGATTTCCGGATCCCGCAATTCAGCCCGATTGCATTTGCCAATGAATGGCTCATTCCAATACTTCCCAACAACACCAAAATCTCAATTGACACTCAAAATGGGTGTGGTAAGTGTTTGAGCTATCAACCTCTCAAGAATGTAAAGATTAAGAGGTAGGAGTTGAGAAAAACCACAAGAAAATGTGTAGATGATTATGGGTATAACAATCTCAAACTCTCAAATTTATTTTCTAGGGATTTCTCTCTGAAAATCACTCTTTACAATATGTGGGCAATAAGGGTATATATAGTGTGGGTAAAGACTTGGTAAAACAAAACTTCACTTTTTGCCAAACAGAATGTTTTGCGAGTCCTTCGCAGGTTGGCATTACCTACGAGACACTCGCAAAAACCTCCAGACTGGCATGACTCTTCATCTTCTAGTCATGTGCTCTACATGTGGTTCTTTTGCAAATAAGCTTCTTGCGAGACACTCGCGAAATCCATTGTTCATTCTTTTAAGCTTAAGTCTTCACACTTTCTCACACTCATCCCTTACAATTAAAACCCACATGCATACAGGAAAAAATGATTGAAGAAATTACAATCAAATTCGGCATGGAATTAAAACAAAAATAAAATAGTTGTAAATCACAACTTTATATAGAACAACTAAATAGGTGAATCCAAAGCAACCCAAACTAAGAATTTAAAGAAAAACACATGCAATAAAATTAACAATTAAAGAGAGAAAACTTAAATAACAAAACTAAATCGCATCAGCTCAATATAAAGTTCTAAGGAACACAACAATTTATCAACTTAAAGTAGAGATGCAAGACAAATAATAAAAAATAAAATCCACCAAGAAATTGAGAGAGAGAGAGAGAGAGAGAGTGAGAGATAACCTTTTTTTGTGAGGGAAAAGTATGTAAAGAATGGAAGAGAGAGTGACAAATTTATAGTAAGGGTGTAAATAAGAAAGAACAAAAAATGAAAATGAAGGGAAAGATGAAAAGTGATATTAAGGTAGAGCTAGAATGGGTGAAAACGAAAACTGAAACTGACTCGGAATGCTAGTCGGATCTGGCAGTTCGAGTCTCGTCAGGTTTCGAGTTTTATCGCAGGTGATTTTATTTTGGCCGGATCTGTCGAGATCTCGCCGGATCTGAATGAGATCGTGCCGAATCTCGTCGGATCTGATGGGATTTCAAGTAACCTTCGCTGGAGAACTCCAATACCGCCGATCTTTGTAAGTTTTAGTAAAAAATCCTTCAAATATCACCGGAGGTTTCTAGGTTTATGATTGGGTTAGGTTGCTCGAGTTTTGGGAGAGAGAACCCGCCAATCGACCCGAAGGCGTCGGGTTCTGTGGGTGGGCACCCGCCATCGACCGTCGAAGTGTCAGTTCGGGTGGTTTCCAGTTTGAGCTCAGGCGGGTTGGTCGAGTATACGGGTTGGGTGGATAGTCCTAGATAGAGGGTAGTGGGAAGATGAAAAGTGATATTAAGGTAGAGAATAGTGGAGAGATAAAAAGGGAGAGATAAAAAGGTAAGGGATAGAGAAAGGTTCGAGAAAGTGTAAATATTTTAAAAAATTAGTAAATGTTAAAAAACAATTGTTGAAAAATTGGAAAGAAAAATGATAATGACATGAACGCTGATTTGGCTCAATTGGAGCGTAGCAACAATAAATACTAAGTTTTAACTTTTATATATATATATATATATATATATATATATATATATATATATATATATATATTATTAAAATAAAATCTAGATAAAAAGTAGTCTTTATTTTTATAACTAAACACTTATTAAACACTTCCTCAACCACTCCAATCTCACCACCAAATTCCAAGACCCCAATCGCAAACATTGTGTTCATTATCTAAATTAGATGAAATCATTTGTGTACCAATATAAAGAGAACATAATCAAAAAAAGAAAAAATGGCTAAAAACACTTCCATTTATTAAAATTTAATTGCCCTAACTAAGCCTCCATGTCCTAAAAAAATTGATGAATATCCAAAATTATAACATCTTCATAATTTCTTCAGTTATAATTTCATTATATTTTTGCGTTTCCAAAAGAGTAAGAAAACCCTTTTCTATGAGGAAAAATATAAGATTTCCTCTAGAGGGAGGTGAGATTGACATTTTGATCTCCATTACACCAAATCATCTAAGATCAAATCATCCAGTAACAAATATCTTTACTCAATTGTGCATTAGCAAACATTCTAGACTCCAAAATAAAACAGTACCTTTTATTATTATTACAAACCCACATATGTGGACAAGAAAAGTCAAGTTCAAATAGCATATTCAAAATTGACTAATAAAGTGCAAAACAACTTCACGCGTTTTGTTAAAATATCCTTTTTAATTTGGGTGTGTTTTTTTATAGGCTAATTTTTTTTCTTATTGAAAAATTAAATGTTCAAAAAGAAAAATCATAATCTTTTTTGTATTATTATTATTTTTTATGTTATCTGTTGAACAGCGAGCTGTGCCATTCTACCTTAAAACTAATTGGTGATGAAGAAGATATACACCCAAATCTTTTATTACATTTGATATCACGCCACGCATGCCTACTTTTAGAATGATTGTATTGAGTTAAATTTTGGTTCCCCAACATTATCTTTGTATTGCTTGTATTAGCTAATAGGAGCATGAAATAAAAGAATAGAAAATTAATTAGTTGCTTCGAATGGGCATCTTGTGTCTCAAAATTCATGTCCCAGTTTATGCTCCACCACTCAACGGATAACACAAGTCTATTTTTTTTTTCTTTTTACAAGATTGAAATTCTACTTTAGTTTAATTTAAGTATATATGTGTGTAAAACTCTCTTCTGAAGATTTGAGCTTAACTCTTGACCCCCAAACCTCACATATACATATGCTTGTGGAGTGACCATCGCGCCAAGGTGTGCAACGGTGTCTTGTGTATTCGCGTTAACTTCTTTTTTAAGTTTTAAAAGTCTTACAAATATCCAGATTGATGGTAGAAAGAAGCCGCTAGAGCTGAAAGAAAAGTGCAAGAGATGTGAAATGACTTTGCACATGATCAGACTTTCACACCTAAGGGCTGAACAAAAAATAAATAAAAATATAATGGGAATTTCTATTCTCAAAATGCTCCACCTCTTTTAATAATAGCATTTCTTACACACACACACACACTGTACCACCAGCCCTCAACCATGTCTTCTTCAACTTCACCATATACACTGGGAAATCCTTGGATGCAGTTTTGACATTGTGGAACAAAGGCACTTGTCCATGCATGGACAGGTGGTGGGAGGAGGTTTAGTTTTGACATTGTGGAACAAAGGCATCTGTCCATGCATGGACAGGTGGTGGGAGGAGGTTTTGGGTGTGTGAAAAATATGGAATATTGTACTAATTTGAAAGAATAAGAGGCTCTTTGGGTGAAAACAAAATGCTCACTTATCACTCATCACTGAAATATCATCACTCATCACTCTATAATTCATCACTTATCATTGAAAATTCCCTAACTTCCTTCGGTGGCATGTTTGGCATTTGCTTCCAACTTTTGATAAATCAAAATTTTTAATTTTTTGTGGGATCCAATGCCTGAGCACCATGTCAGGATCACAGTTAGCCTACCCGCATATACATTCAAGACAAACCAATTTCACCTCTTTTTTTTCCCAATTGCACCAATGCCACCGATGCAGCTATAGCTTTGTTCCTCCCTCCTCATCACTGAAATCTAACCCACAAACAACTGCTTCGATGCTTGAACCCATCATTGTTCACTGTATCCCAGTCCAATCCTTACCCCCTTCAAGTTCCGATCACCATTGTTCCAACTTGGCTATGTCTTTTTCTTGATTCAATTTTTTTTTTTTGGTCGTAGATGTCACTGTCTCGATAGGTGGTACATGTGGTTCTGTTCATACAATTGGGTCTCTGTAGGTGGTTTGCGGGTTCTATGTCGCCATCGTCCTTCTCCGGTCTGAGATGAGGCCACTGCAAGTTGGATCAAATTAGATGCATTGCTGGACATGGCTAGGCTGAGGGGTTTACTCTGAAGATGGGGCTGTGATGAGGAAAAGAAGAAAGAGGGGATATGTTGGGCTATGCAGATAGGTTTGGTCTGGTATAAAAGAGAGTCGTTGGGAGTAAAACCTAAACACTGAAAGAGAGAAGAAAGAAATAAAAGAAGAAAGAGAGCAGTAGGCGTGAAGAGAAGAAGGAAGAAAGAAAAAGAAAAAGAAAAGGAGAAACAGAGAAGTAGATGTGAAAAAGAAGAAGAAGAAGAAGAAGAAGAAGAAGAAGAAGAAAGAGAGTTGGTGATTAGACAAGACACCAAACAGTGGGTCCCATTCATTGCAAAAAAATTACGAAAAATGCCATCTCACTCTATTCTCTGTTTTCAGAAACTCCCAAATTGTGTTTTCAATTTTTGTATCTCATCATTCAAAAACCAGAGAATTGAGTGATAAAAACATCACTGAGTAAGCAAAGCCAAACAAGCACCTTGTGTTGGGGTCCATGGTACTTCGGGTTATGGGTGATGAAAACCTAGTGATGGGAAAACTTGAAATCCAAAAAACCCCTAAAATTTTGAGAAAATCTATGAAAACAACTTTTGATCAACAATTTTTACAACAACCTGACATGTGCGACTATAAATTGTGGAGAAAAAGCTAGTAGGTTTATGTGGAAGTTCACAAAAATAAAACAAAAAAGATGATATAGTAAAAATTTTCATAATGGTTTTCACAACTTGTTGACATGTTAAATCACGATTAGAACAACATTTTTATATAGGTCTATTATTGATATGATGTTGTTTTTATAAACACCAATTACAACATACCATCTTTATTATCATCTCTCTATCTCTCTCAACATACCATCTTTATTATTATCTCTCAATCTCTCTATCTCTCTTAATTTGCTTGGCTTGACCCTCCTACATGCACACGTGGTAGAGAATTGCTGCCTTTTCTTAGAGAGAAGATAAATAGCTTAGAGAAGGAGGTGGCAGCAGCCAATGCAAAGGAAATTAAAGTTTCTCCAACATTCACTTTTATAACTAGTACTATTTTAGGGTTTTGTTTGATAATAGTCTTTTGGGTCCTAGTTATCAGCTGATATTTATGTACTCTTAACAACTGGATATAGTTTTTTTTTTTTTTTTTTTTTTTTTTTTTTTTTTTCTGTAAATAAGTTTGCTGAAATAAAAATTCTCACTTTTTTTACAACTAGGGAATGTCTTGCACAATGCATGAATATTTTGCAATTTTATTTTAAAATAATTTTTATGTTTTTTAGGACCATATATAAAACTCAGTTTATTTATATAATATTTATAATGACTTTCCACATTATTGTTGAATTCTTTGAAATTCAATTTCTTAATTCATATTTTATAGTCTACTAGTTTTGAAGCATATGCTTTGAAGCACGTGTTAGCCAGTAAAAAGATTACAAATAGAATTTATTTATAGTTATTTGATTATTGGATTGCCTAGAAATTATCCTATTAAATGTTTCAAAATATTCAAATATATTATCAAATTTATAGGACTAATGTTACAGACACCAATACTTTAGCTACTAAATGCTATTTTATATATATATATATATATATATATATATATATATATATATTTTACTGTCAAAGATCACATACATAAAAAAAATGTAGTGTTTGTTATATTAAGTAGATAGTATAATTTTTTATGCTATATTTTATGTCAAAATCTAAATATATGAATTTTTTATATATATAAATTAACTATAATAATAACAACGTAAATCATATTAGATTTTATACAAAAAGAAGCTTCAATATCACATGCGTAGTTTATAAAGGTGAGTATATAACGTGTACAAGCAAAAAGAGGTCTAAAAAAACAAATGTATCCATATCTACACCTTTGATCTACAAAACGGAAGACAAATTTATTCATAATTGAGTAATAATTATGTCTCTATCTATCTTCCATGATCTTCATTTTTTTTTTTTAACCTCTAGTGAAGTTTTCAAACACATACATATTAATTTAATTGTCACAGTAGCTTGTATTTATTCACTTTCATTTGGCACATCCATTTTCCACAACACAAACTTTCACTTTCCAATAATTAGTTATCATTATATATTACACATACATTAGTTATCATTATATATCTAGTTTAATTTTAAACTATACTATTTTAAACATGTGTAAACTTACTTCTTTGCTGCGAGCTACCAGTTAACATGACCGACGAATCTGCAGCAATAGCATTATCATCAATAAAGCTTTGCACTTCATCAGCTCTTGATATGGCTTTCCTTTTTGGGATAGCTAGATTTATAGGAATTTCTCCTAGCTGAACTATCATCTATGTCCTTAGGCTCCATATAATCTTATGCTACTAAGGCTGCGTTTGGTTCAGTGTAAAATATTTTCCGAGTGTAAAATAATTTCAAGTGAAAACATTTTCAGGAAAGAAAAATATTTTCTAGTGTTTGGTTGCATTTTAAAAATTATGTTGGAAAATAATTTCAAGTGTTTGACAGCATTTTGAAAATGTAAATTTTCTACTAGTTTCTCACATTTTCTCAGTCATTTTCTCAAGTTTCAAACACATTTTATAATAAAAAATTGCAATAATCCACCACCGGCCACTATAAACCCAGCCACTGCCGGCCACTACAAACCCATCCACCATCATCCACCACATAACCAATTAATCTGAAAAATCATAATCAAAATCAAAGCCCATTAATCTCAAAATCTATATCAAAACCATCTACCAAAACTCAGAATCCACCACCATTGAAACCCACAAACCACCGTAGCCAACGATCCACCACCCCAATCGACCACCATCAATGCTTAAACTCACCCCCAACCCACCACCACTGAAACCCATGAGTCACCCCAACCACCAATCCTCCAAAACCCAAGCAAAAATGTTATTTTACAAAAATAAATAAATAAATAAGGCAGCGACGGTGTGGGTGGGGGATTGGATTAGATCAGCGATGAGTGAGAGAGAGGATGAAGGTGAAGCAGATGAGAAACTACCTTCACCGGCCGAGGGGCTTACAGGCACGATGGTCAGGGACTGGGATATGGTGAAATCGAGGTGGGTTTAGCTAGGTTCATCGGAGATGGATTTGAGCACGATGGAGGAGCTGAGTCGGTGCGATCAGATCGGCAACGGGTTTAAGTAGCGCGATCGGACTAGCAGGGCCGTGGGTCGGGGACTGGATCTGGTCTTCACCAACAATAGCTCTCTCCGTCATTCGGCTTGGGCTTGACGTGAGTGATGAGAGTGAGTGAGATGAGAAATTTTATAAGGAGAACGGAAATGGTTTGAAGGTAAAATGAAAGTGTAAAATGATTTTCGCCTGAAGCCCTCTTATTTTACAGTCAACTGATTTAATTTTCACTTTCACTGAATTTTCTGAGCATCCCAAATAGCAAGTACGGTGAAAAATATTTTCCTTATTTTTTTTACCGTTGAAACAAACGTAGCTTAAGCTTAAAATAAACAGTAAAATTAGAAAAGGGTAAAAAAAAAAAATATATATATATATATATATATATTTTTTAAGTAACCAAAAATTATACAGCAATAAGAAAAAACGGAATACATATGAATGATAAAAATTTGAGTGCAAAAATTCAGAAAGAGATGGCAAAATATATAAAACAACATAAGAGTTTATGATAACAATAATATCAATGTTAAAAAATATGACCAAACAAACAAGATACAATACAACTGGACTTACCTGTTACTTTGAAGCTTTAACGCAAATCAGATACAATCCGAAGATTAACGCATCCAACCAACTGCTAAGAAAGAGACAAGAATTTTGTTTTGGAATCAAAGAAAGGAAAAAGGAAAGATGAAAGTGTTTATGAAATGCATTTACGTCGTGGGAAAGCATATCACGCACCTTTCTCTCCGGACTTCTTCTTTTCTTATTTATTTATTTATTGTTTTTCTCTCTTTCTTGTTTCTTATCTCTAACCTTATCTCAGTCCCTTGATCCTGTGTTTGTATTTCTCTCTCGTGTTTGTTTTATGATTTACACATAGCTCCTCTCTGCGACTCTGTCAATCAGTGGAGCAGTTGCTAAAGCAGTGTCTCCTCCAGCGTTCTTCTTCTCCTTCAAACACGTGTCTTGTGCTCGTGTCAATGAATAGAGTTGTGGGCTGACCACAAAGGCTACCAAAGAGATATCATCAAATAAATTAAAAGAAAAAGACAAAACAAAAAGTCATTAAGGGTAAAAAAAAAAGTCATTACAATTATTAAACAAAAAATAAAGAAAGATCCAGAAAGTGCTGGACAAAGTCGGTCAAAAATAGAGAACGTGAAATAAATTAGGCCCAAAAGACAAAACAGACCCTTTCAGCCTGATTGTATATTAAGGGTAAAAAAGTCATTACATTTACTAAAAAAAAATAAAAGAGTTGGACAAAGAATCCCACAAACAATAAAGATAGAGGAAAAAGGTAGTGTACAAAGCTCATTCACAAGGTGATGAAAAAGACAAAACAAAGACAGAAACAATAAACAAATAGCACACAAGGTGCTCGACAAAATCACTGTTCAACAGGTGCATTCGCTCTTTTTAATATAGGTAATGGAAATATGTGTTAGGATAAGAGAAGACAAGAATGTTGGGCTAGACAGCTGTATTAGTGTACTTGAATGTACAAATCATACTCATGTCCCATAAATCTATGTTAATAAATTATGGCATAATTAAACACCAAACAAAATGTTTCTAATAAATTCTGGCATATTCTGTTTGAAATATAAAAAATCAATTTAATTATATACATAACCAAGCTTCAGCAAATACTACTTCATAAAAAATAAAAAAAACTTCAGCAAATACTACATGCCTAAATAATCAAACTGTCTATTGAACGAAACAACTTTCACAAAAAAAATGTTAGCAAAATTTAAGTTTGCCAATTATGTATACAACTTCCTCAAATCAAAATATCAAAATGACTGTACTCCAACCAAGTCAATCAAGTTACATATTTCAACTCACAAAAAATGCCCCTCAAAGTCAGTACTACTATTACCCAACCCATGTCCCTCAAAGTTAATGCCTTTTCCTAGGTCTAGCTCCTTCAAATTGGCTCGTTGTTATATCTGCTATTAGAATATAAGCAACAATAATGATGGGAACTTGCTCCATGCTTCCAGTACCACTTCCAGAAAAGCAGCAACTCTCTTGGTAATTAGGGAAAATCAAAGCAATTGATTATGAATTTTTTTAAAAAAGAACATTTATTCTTTTAAAAAGTACCACTACAAATGTAATAATTTTTTGCAATAGTTGAGTGGTCAATTTTCTACCGGTTCTTATCTAACCCACCATTAACATCAATTTTTTCAATTTTTTACCTACCAATAACAACTTGTCATCTCAAAAATTGTGAAATTTTTTTTCATATTTCTAGACTTATTGAAAGGAATAGGTGAGAAATTAAGAATAATGCTAGAGTGAAAATATTTTTACAAACGGCTGGCATGGTCCACATCAGCTATTAAATTACTAAAATACCATCAAATAATTAAAAGAGCTCTAAAGAAATTTCATCTCAACTCTGTGGGCGTAGGCAACTCTGTGGACGTAGGTAAATTGTCGAACCACGTAAATATTGTCTTGTGCGTGTGATTATTTTTTTTCTTTGGTGTGTGTGTGTGTGTGTTTTTTTTTTTTTTTTTTTTCTCACAGGTTAGGAATTTCGTGTTAATTCCCTACAACTGGTATCAGAGCCTAGGGTTAGGTTTGAGTGGGAGCAATGGCAGAGGAAGCAGGAAAGGTGTCTAGAATAGAAAAGTTTGATGGCACAGACTTTGGATTCTAGAGGATGCAAATCGAGGATTATCTTTATGGAAAGAAGTTGCATTTGCCGCTTCTAGGGTAAAAACTTGCGACTATGAAGGATAAGGAATGAGCTCTTCTTGACAAACAGGTACTGGGAGTTATCAGGTTAACTCTGTCTAGGTTTGTTGCACGCAATATTGTAAAAGAGAAGACCACAACAGATATGATGAAGGTTTTGTCTAGTATATATGAAAAGCCATTAGCAAACAGCAAGGTGCATTTGATGAAGAAACTATTCAATCTGAAGATGACAGAGAACGTATCAGTACACAACATCTGAATGAATTTAATACTACCACAAATCAATTTTCGTCTATAGAAACTGATTTTGATGATGAGATCCGTGCACTAATCTTTTTGGCTTCTATGCCAAACAGTTGGGAGGCAATGAATATGGCAATAAGCAATTCTATAGGAAAGAAAAGCCGAACTACAATGACATACGAGATTTAATTCTAGCTGAGGAGATTCGCAAAAGATATGTAGGTGAAACCTCAAGATCTGGTTCTACCCTAAACCTTGAAACAAGAGGTAGAGGTAATGATAGAAATTCAAATCGAGGCAGATCAAAATCTAGAAATTCTAATTGGAATAGTAATAAATCTAGATCAGGCCAACAAGTACAATGCTGGGACTGTGGGAAAACATGTCACTTTAGGAGGCAATGCAAAAGTCCTAAGAAGAAAAATGAAGATGATTTTGCTAATGTTGTAATAGAAAAGGTATAGGATGCATTACTTCTTACAATAGACAGTCCACTTGATGATTGGGTTTTGGACTCAGGAGCTTCGTTTCATACCACTCCATATTGAGAAATCATACAAAATTATGTTTCAGGTGATTTTGATAAGGTGTATTTGGCTGATGGTGCGGCCTTAGATGTTGTGGGTATGGGAGATGTCTAGATATTGTTGCCCAATGGGTCTGTTTGGTTACTGGAGAAGGTTCGACATATACCTAAGTTAAGGAGGAATTTGATTTCTGTAGGATAGCTTGATGATGAAGGGCATGCAATACTATTTGTTGGTGGTACTTGGAAGGTTACAAAGGGAGCCAGAGTATTGGCTCGTGGAAAGAAGATTGGTACTCTATATATGACCTCAAGTCCAAGAAACACAATTGCAGTTGCTGAAGCAAGTACTGATACAAGCCTATGGCACTGCAGACTTGATCACATGAGTGAAAAAGGGATGAAGATGCTATTGTCAAAAGGAAAACTACCAGAATTGAAGTCCATTGATTTTGACAGTGTGAAAGCTGCATCTTGAGAAAGCAGAAAAAGGTGAGTATCTTGAAAACTGGCAGGACACTGAAGGCTAAAAATTGGAGTTAGTACACACTGATTTGTGGGGGCCTTCTCTGGTTGCATCCCTTTGAAGTTCAAGGTACTACATCACTTTCATTGATGACTCAAGCAGAAAGGTATGAGTTTATTTTCAGAAAAATAAATCTAATGTATTTGAAACCTTCAAGTAAAATGTTTGAGGTCAGATAATAGAGGAGAGTACATAGATGGAAGGTTCAGTGAGTATTATATTGCACAAGGAATTAGGATGGAGAAGACCATTCCTAGGACACCGTAGCAGAATGATGTGGCTAAGTGCATGAATAGAACTCTCAATGAGCGTACTAGGAGTATGAGGTTGTATGCTGGACTACCAAAAACTTTCTGGACTGATGTTGTTAGAATTGTAGCTTACCTGATAAATCGAAGACCATTAATTCCCATGGAGTTCAGACTTCCTGAGGAGGTTTAGAGCGGTAAAGAGGTAAATTTTTTCCATTTAAAAGTTTTTGGTTGTGTTTCTTATGTTTATATTGATTTTGATGCTCATAGTAAACTTGATGTAAAGTCTAAAATATGTTTTTTCATTGATTGTGGTGATGAGAAATTTGGCTATAGGTTTTGGGATGAACAAAATAGGAAAATCATCAGAAGTAAAAATGTGATATTTAATGAACATGTTATGTATAAGAACAGGTCAACTATAGTGCCAGATGTTACAGAGATAGATCAAAATAAATATGAGTTTGTTAACTTAGATGAATTGACTGAAAGTACTATCCAGAATATGGGTGAAGAAGATAAGTAGAATGTAGATTCATAGGTAGATCAGAGTACACCTGTAGCTGAAGTCCGCAAATCTTCCAAGACTATTAAACCTCCACAACGTTATTCACCCACTCTAAATTATCTCTTGTTGACTGATGGTGGTGAGCCAGAGTGTTGTGAAGAAGCCTTGCAAGATGAGAATTCAAGCAAGTGGGAGTTAGCCATGAATGATGAGATGGATTCCTTGTTAGGGATCAGACATGGAAACTAATTGAATTGCCAGTAGGAAAGAAGGCTTTGCACAACAAGCGGGTATACAAAATAAAGAATGAGCATGATGGTAGGAAACGTTACAAGGCCAGATTAGTTGTTAAAGGGTTCCAACAGAAGAAGGGCATTGACTACTCAGAGATATTTTTTCTAGTTGTGAAGATGTCAACAATTAAACTGGTACTAGATATGGTGGCTGCAAAAAAATTACATCTTAAGCAGTTAGATGTGAAAACGGCATTCCTTCATGGTGACTTGGAGGAAGACATTTACATGATTAAGCCAGAAGGTTTCATTGTTCAAGGACAAGAGAATCTAGTCTGCAAACTCAAAAAGAGCTTGTATGGCCTAAAACAAGCTCCTAGACAGTGGTACAAGAAATTTGACGATTTTATGCATAGGATTGGGTTCAAGAGATGTGAAGCTGATCACTGTTACTATGTCAAGTTTTTTGACAATTCTTACATCATTTTACTGTTGTATGTGGATAATATGCTTATTACAGGATTTAGCATTGAGGAGATTAATAATCTGAAGAAGCAATTGTCAAAATAGTTTGCAATGAAGGATTTGGGAGCTGCAAAACAAATCTTTAGTATGAGAATCATTAGAGATAAGACTAATGGTACATTGAAGCTTTCACAGTCAGAGTATGTGAAGAAAATTCTCAGCAGATTCAACACGAATGAAGCTAAACTAGTGAGCACACCCTTGGGTTGTCATTTCAAACTAAGCAAGAACAATCATCGAAGACAGAATAAGAAAGGGACTATATGAGTAAGGTGCCCTATGCCTCAACTTTTGGTAGCTTGATGTATGCTATGGTGTGTACAAGGCTAGACATTGCACATGCAGTGGGAGTTGTGAGTAGATTCATGAGTAGGCCAAGAAAGCAGCATTGGGAGGTAGTCAAGTGGATTCTAAGATATCTGAAGGGCTCATCAAATACATGTCTTTGCTTCATAGGTGCAAGTTTGAAACTGCAGGGTTATTTAGATGTTGATTTTCCTGGTAATATTAATAGTAGAAAGAGTATTACTGGATTTGTATTTACTCTGGGTGGTACAACTATATCTTGGGCTTCAAATTTACAAAAGATTATTACTTTGTCTACTACAGAAGCTGAGTATGTTGCAGCAACCGAAGTTGGAAAGGAGATGATCTGGCTACATGGCTTCTTAGATGAATTGGGCAAGAAGCAAGAGATAGGTGTTCTACATAGTGACAGTCAAAGTGCAATTTTTCTTGCTAAAAATTCAGTTTTTCATTCAAAGTCGAAGCATATACAGAAAAAATACCACTTTATCTAGTATCTTGTTGAAGATAAGCTGGTAATACTTGAGAAGATTTGTGAATCTAAGAACCTAGCAGACATGTTGACTAAGGGTGTCACTATTGAGAAGCTGAAGCTGTGTGCGACTTTAGTTGGTCTTCTATAGCTTGAGGACAGGAGGATGAGTTGTAGGGATGAGGGATTGTTTTTGGAAGATAGCGGCTGATGTTGGTGATTGAACTAGTCTCCAAGTGGGAGATTTGTTAGGCTTTGTGGAGCCTAATCGTGTTTGATCCGGTTGATGGTCTGACCTGACCTGAATAATGTTGTGTGGTTTTTAATGGAAGATTTTTTGAGGCTTAGTCCATGGAGCGGAGGCTTGGGCCGATAGGCCCAAGCCGTAGCGCTCATGGACAAGCTTCCTGAGAAACGCTGTTTTGGCCCATTTTGTAGCCCATTATGAATCCTGAGAAAAATGTTGTTTTTGTGATTAGGGTTCTTGTTGTTGTTTTTGAGAGAGTGAAAAACTAAACGGCTGTACTTTGTATTTTTTCCTGATAATAGTGAAATCCCTGCAACTCCGTGGACGTAGGCAAATTGTCGAATCACGTAAATACTGTCTTGTGCGTGTGATTATTTTTTTCTTTGGCGTGTGTTTTCTCTATTTTTTTATTTTTTTATTTTTTTGTTTCTCACAGGTTGGGAATTTTGATGTTAATTCCCTACAATGTACTCCATTTGAAACAATGACATGGATATACTTTAAATTTTGAATTACAAACTCTCAAAAAAAAAAAAAAGTTTTTAGTCAATACTTTATTATGGGGCATAAAAGGTTAGCAAGGTTTTGTCCAATGTGTGCAAGATATTCTTGATGCAAATGCACATAAAAATTTGGATGCTAGTGATGCTGTAGCCTGTATATGAAATTAACAGCTTATACGTGATACATTATTTATATAACTATGTAGAAAGATGAGGAATCCATTGATCAATTAAAATAAACTAAGTAGAATGATGAGAGATCCATTGAACCTTGTTTTGGTGGTCTCGGACATGGGGTTTTACTTATTGTACTTCTGTTTTTTAATTTCATTGCTCACTTAGCTTTGCTTTGTAATCTGTTAGGCTCTGTGTTCACCAATTTGAACATGAAGTGCTTTTATTTGAAAAAAAAAAAAAAAAAAAACTATTCTACTTCCTTATCTAAAAAAAAAAAAAAACCCCCACTAAGTAGAATGATTAAATGGATTTCAGGAAAAAGGAACGCATGGGCGTGTGTCATCTTGGTGCAATTAAGCTTATTTGGGATAGGCATTGCCTATACAATTACATCTGCTATTAGCATGAGGTTTATTAAGCTACTCCTCTCACTCCAAACTTCATTTTTAGCATAGTAGTTTTGGCTATAGCTATTCAAGAATTGAAACCATTTAATAATACAAAATCGCATTATATGCCTTTTTGTTGCCAAAATTGTCATATGGGTCATTAGAATTCCAGAAAGATTTTATATAACCAAATCCAACAAGGGTTTGAAATGTTGAATATTGATTTCAAATTTTGTTAGTGTCATCCAAAATCACAGAAGAGGCACTTCTATGATTCACATAGTCAAACCTTTCTATTATAGTCACCCTTTTCTTTTCTTTTCTCTCTCTCTCTCTCTCTCTTTTCACTATGGATGCAGAGCAATTCAAAAATCAATCTGTTAGGCTGCATGTAACTTTGGAAATACCACTTATATGTTACTCTTTGGAATTGTCCAAATTGTACTCTCTCAGATCCCTAAGTTTCGCAAACCGCAATATTCAATGGCTATCGATTCTTGCTACAGCCATGTCCTTCGCCTATTCTTCCAATATTGGATTGGGACTTGACCTTGCAAAAGTTATAAGAATAACGCTAGTGAATTCACTAGTACATTATCTAGCTAATGATAGTGCTTCATAAACTGAAAAAGAGGAGGGGGGATATTGCAAGGGACTAGAAACTTAGTAGTGATTCTTTTCTTGTTTCTCTATTTTATTTTATTTTTTCTTCCAAAGATAATAATTTTCTTGTCATAAATATTGCAGGAGATGGATATGTTAAGGGCAGCATTGGAGGAATCTCAACTTCTAGTGCAGCTGATAAAGTATGGTTGGTGTCTCAAGCCCTGGAAGACATTGCATTTGCCTATCCATACCCTCTCATTCTTATTGAGATAAGGTTTGACATGTTATGTTCTCATATGGGTGAAATCCATTTCAAAAAAGCAATATGTATATAACGATTCAAGTACTTAAAATAGCAAAAAGGCTGATATATATGATGCATTTTTCAAAACATGAAGGATACTTTGAAGTCACCTCCAACAGAAAACCAGACAACGAAAAAGGCCTCAAAAATAGCGATCATAGTTACAACCCTCTTCTACCTCAGCTGTGGAGGCTTTGGATATGCAGCCTTTGGGGATTATTCACCAGGGACCCTCTTGATGGGGTTCAAATTCTTTGAACCATACTGGCTCATTGACTTTGCTAACGGTTGTGTTGTGCATCATCTAGTAGGAGGATATTAGGTACAACTTTATATGCTACATTTATCACATTTAAATCTTCTAATTCTTGTTACCATCTTTAATCCCTGCCTTTACAAGGAATAGGCCTTAGTTATGTATATCTTTGTGGCCAAGACTATAATTGTTGTTAGGTTCTAAAAGTTTAGAACAATTAACAAATCGTGAATACAAACTTGTCTAGATATAGATCCTAGAATCTATAGATATTATTAGACAATGTTCAAGTTGATACAAGTCAAGATTCAAGAACATACAAGCTATAGAAGAAGAATTCGAGAATCTGCCTGGTTTGATCGATCGAAAGACAAGCTCGACCAATTAAAAGTTGTAGAACAACAATTTATGTAAAATTCTATTTCAGCCCAAACTCTACTTAAATGTATTAGGGTTTCAGATCTACTTCTTCTAGTATATAAAAGAAACTCCAAGCACGTTTTTGTGAGACTTTTCAGATAGAGAAAAATGTCTCTCTTTTATAGATCTAGGGTTTTATACCCAAAAACTCTCTAAAGTCTTTGTTGAGTTGTATGTTGAATTTTTTATAGATCTAGAGGTGTTTACCTTCATACACACACACATTGAGATATCAAGATTAAGATTCACATCAAGAACTTGATGGTTGTTTCAGTTGCTGCATAAAGAACTTTAAAGAAGATCTTAAACTTTTGAGTGGAATCTCAAAGTCACAAGTAGGTGAACTTGTGGTTACTGCAGATCAAGGAAAGAAGTAGTACGTGGACTTGAAGCTGTCACGTGGACGTTGTAGTAAGTTTTTTTATACAAGGTAGCAATAGGATATTAGTACTCTAAGTCTTATTGTACAAACTTCAATTCTTTCATAGTGGATTTGTTTTTACTTTGAGGATAGCTAAGTTAAATCCTCCCCAAGTTTTTTATCGGTTAGATTTTCCTGGGTCATCAGATCTTTGTGTTTTTTACTTTTTCCATTATATTTGTTTAACCTAAACTTAATTAACAAACTTGTTAATCAACTTGGCTTAATATTATGTTAAACATATTGTGTTAAGGGGTTTAAAACTTAACCTTTGTTCTTACTAGTATCACTAGAAGAATTGCAAAATATAGAACACTACTGTATATATAGGGTCCGTTTGGATACAGCTGAAAACTGAAAACTGAAAGCTGAAAACGCTGTAGAAAAATAATTTTTAAATGTGTAAATAGTACCGTGGGACCCACTTTTAATTAAAAAATTGCTGAAAAGTATGTGAACAGTGCACGCACAGTACGTGAACAGTGCGTGCACTGTGCACGCACAGTGACTTGTCCCCTAAAAGTAGAAACGGGCAGCAGGGAAAAAAAAAAGAAAAAAAAAAAAGGAAAACGCTGAACACTGGATGCATTCAATGCTATCCAAACCAACCTATAGTCAACATATACAATAATTTCAATGTTATACCCTTGTGTTTTTGCATGTATTTACGTTGACAGATTTTCAGTCAGCCACTGTTTGCAAATGTTGAAAGAGGGTTTGCCATGAAGTTCCCAAGTAGCGGATTTGTAAATAATAATCACACATTGAAATTGGCATTTCTCTCTGTTATTAGATTAAATCTTCTCAAATTGTGTTTCCGGATTGTTTATGTGGTGTCAACGACAAGAATTTCAATGATGTTCCCCTACTTTAATCAGGTTATAGGAATAAATGGAGGCCTGAACTTTTGGCCCTTATCTATCTATTTTCCTGTGGAGTAGGGATGGCCATACCCATTGGGTAATGGATATCCAACCCTACCCGATCCAAATGTTCCGGGTAATACCCGGTTCTTCATGGGTAGAGCTTAACTAGGTAGGGTATGGATATTACCCGAATTATTCCGGTAGGGGATGGATATTATCCATACCCAACCTGTATTTTTAAAAAAAAAAAAAATTGAAGTCCTTCTCTGAAAATCAAATAGAATAAGATTCCTAGAATCCAACAAAAACTAAATTTCTGGGCAAACACAACCACAATCCACTACCACAGTCACTATCACAACCACAACCACAACCCACAACCACAACCACAGCCACAACCACAAACCACGAAACCCATAGCCAAAATCCACAAACCCACTGCCAAAATCATCCACCACTACTACCATAACCAAAATCAACCACCACCACCACCACCATAGCCACCAAACCCATATGAAAACACAAAAAAACCCAATCACAACAAAGAGAGAAGAGAGATGGGTGGCACGGTGGCTTGGGGCTTGGGTCAGAATAGGCAAGGTGGGTTTGTGGCGACTGGGCGAGGCGAGATCGGCGATGGGTAGGGGTGGGTTGAGCTGTGCAAGGTGGGTTGGCGAGGTGGGTTATAGCTGGGCAGGCAAGGTCGGCGAATGTGGTGACTGGGCAAATGTGGCGACGAGGAGTGGAGAAGAAAATGGAGGACTGAGGAGAGAGAGGGCATAGGATGAAAAATGAGAAGGAAAAATAAAAAAGAAAGGAAAAGAATAAAATATTCCCACTAGTGTGAACACTACAATTTTTTTTTTTTTTACAGTACACAGCCAAACACAGCCATATTTGGCTGTAGTATGAAATGGGTTAGTTTATGAATTGCTTCCAACTATGTATATATCTTTCCTAAGTTGATTTCATTTGTAGCTCTTGCTCAGAAACCTTAGCATTGAAGTAAAATTAATTTAGGCATTTGTGTTTTCTATCATTCTGGTCCCGAGAAGAAGAAAAAGAGGTCCGGAGATTAGATTGACTAAGGCAAGTAGTTGTATTAGTGTATGTTGATATTCAGTATCCATGGGTAATAAATGGATAATAATTCATGGATAATAAATGATTTGGATTAAAAAAAATAATAAATAGGTTTCGGGTAGGGTATGGATATCTATGGATAATAATTTGAGTAAGATTCGGGTATGGATACTAATGAATATTGATATTTAGGTATTCATGGGTAAACTTTTCGGGTAAGGTATGGATCGGGTATACCCATACCCTACCCATGGTCATCCCTACTGTGGAGACGTACTTTTAAGTAGAGGAATATTGGAGCTTGGACAACAAAGTGGATTATGCTTCAAACTTTCAGCATCATGTGCTTGCTTGTGACATTATTCGCCTTGATTAGTTCGATTGAAGGACTTGTAAGTGCAAGACTGAGCTAGAATCTGCACTTGAGTCCTTTCGTAATGGAAAGGAGGATGCACGTCTAAAGATTTCTATTGATTCACGAAGTATGATAAAGCTTCTACTTAACTATTTCTTTTGATGTAGGCATTGCTGAATCTTCATGGAGAAGCCTAGTACATTTTCGGGATTATAAGGATTGCTAAACTAGGAAACTGGTTGACAGAATTTAGTCTCGATAATGCTCTCATTGATTTTGCTAAGGCTTGCATTGCTCTTCATTTTGAAGGAGGATATCAGGTACTACCAATTGATATCAAAATTAAAAATTGTAAAAAATCATAACTTATATTCTTATTGACTTTGTAAAAATTTTGTTTTTGCCCAATGTTATTTACATTTGCCGAAATCCTATATAACAATATCCTTTACATGCAGATTGCAGAAGTAATGTATAACCCAACTTCCATTTTCATCCATATATTTTCCATTTCCTTGGTTCCAAGTCAAATCTCCTCTTCTTCTTCTTACTTTTGAAACACTTTTTATAACATGTTTTTTATATCACTTGCCATTTATGCCAACAGGGAGAAGCATCATTGGATCACTTATTCCTTAGTAAACTTGCAAGGGCAGTATGGTTTGGATCTAATATTATGATCCGCACGGACTGTTATTCCATCTTCTATTCAATACTGGTTGTGTAAATGGCTAAACATAGGGGAGTCAATCATCTGAAAGCACTGATTCTCAATTGTTAACAGCAATAAACTTGTGGCCATTACGATGCATTGTGAATGAATGCTAGTGTTATCTTGGCAAATAGTTGTGAGCGCCCAAAGGTGTGTGGACCGTGAATGCCATGTGCCCAGAACTATGCCATTAACTCAAAGGTTGGGCGAAGATTGGAATTGTCACTTGGTTATTGGTCCAAGAACCATTTTTTGACCCTTATGCAAAGGTCCAACTTAACCAGATTATGAATTTG
Source organism: Castanea sativa (assembly GCF_040712315.1). Taxonomy (NCBI): domain Eukaryota; kingdom Viridiplantae; phylum Streptophyta; class Magnoliopsida; order Fagales; family Fagaceae; genus Castanea; species Castanea sativa. Next base: position 1,000,008 of record NC_134018.1, on the reverse strand, counting down.
GAGTTAAGGTGCGAACGTGGAAAAATGTTAGGCATCCAAATCTTTTTGGTCGATGGATCAGCCTCCACTTGTACCTCCTAGCCATGTTCTATGGATTGCCCTAAGTGAGATCCCTCCTAAGCAACCATAACGTCTTTAAATAGAGAAATTTCATGTGTTGTACAAAGGATCTCAAAAATTATACATTAGGATAGGGTCCCTATAATAATGGGGTTCCCCCCTAATTACATGTTTATAGCATTTCCAACTATCTACCATGATCATGTATTCATTCAGGAACTTGAAAGAGGAAGACATCTGTACCTACCTAGAAACAGTACCCATGCATATTTAGGTAACAAAAAGGCACGATGAATTGTGGTTTCTGGGGTGTGTACATAGGCTTGGTCTATGCATATGTACCCTATATAGAAGCAGAAACCCTAATTCTACTACATTTCTATCTTAGGTCGAATGTTGCTAACTCTACTCAAACATAAAAGAAAGCAACCAGAAGGCAAAACAAGCAAAAACTAAAGATAGAAACTGAAATTTTGGATGAAGGATTGAAAAATAAAAGATGTTAGAAACTAAGAAGCTTACCTTGGCACTACGAATAATGTAGTGGAGTAGTAACTATGAGAAATAGAATGCATCCATTCCAATGTGCAAAAAAAACAAAACATAGTTGCTTGGAACATAACCTTGAATCCACAAGGAGTTTTTTGAATCCATAAAACGATAGGTCTAAAATCCACAAGAGAAACAAAAATAGAGAAGAAAAAAAAACGTGTTATTTATTTATTTATTTATCTATTAATTTGAATGATTGAAGTGTTAAAAAAAATTATAGACTTGCAGACTTATTTAAAGGTTTCATAAAACTTGACAAACCAAAAAAATATATTCTAAAACAGATCTTAATTAATACCCTACCATAAAATATAATAAAAAAATATATAACTCTAATTTTACTTTTAAAAAAAAGTTCTATACTGCTAAAAACAATGAAATAAATACCCTAACCCTAAAATTCTAAAAATATAAATTAAATACAAAAATTAATAAATAACAAAAGTGTAATTGTAGATTTTTTCTGACATCAAAGAATTCTTGAGAAATTTAACCCGTTCTCTCAATCTTTGGGCGAATATTCTCTACCAAATAGAACGGGCGGAAATTCATATTCTCTACCAAATTAAATGGCCTGACTTGGGCCTATGTCCATCCTAAACGAAAGCAAGGAAGTGGTAACTTATCATGGTATTAAAGACAAATAGTAGCTATGGCCAATGGACGGTTAAACTAGTAGCCTGATGAATATCGGTATATATAGGACGTTGTTGTGATGATGAAGCACGTGACAAGTGAGCAAGTTGGCGTATTCTTCTTCTTCTTCTTCTTTTTGAGAAGAATTTGGCGTATTCTTTTAAAGATAAATCAATATCCAAAATTATAACATCTTCATGATTACTTCAGATATAAAAAATTTTAGATTTTACAATTAGAAATTAAGTATACACTAGTAACAATTTGATTATATATTTGCGTTTCCAAAAGAGTTAAGAGATGAGGAAAAATACAAGATTCCTACAGGAGGGAGGTGAGACTGACATTTTGATCTCCATTGCACCAAATCAAGCATCTAAGATCAAATCAGCCAGTAACTAATATATAGTTCTTTACTCAATTGTGCATTAGCAAACATTCTAGACTCCAGAATAAAACCGAACCTACTATTATTCTTATTAGTATATAAACATATATTGGTGATAAGAAAGATACACTTAAATCTTTTATGGCATTCAGTATTATGTCATTTATGCCTATTTTTAGAGTGGTTGTAGGAAGTCAAATTATCGTCCTCAACATTATCTTTGTTTTGCATGTATTGGGAGCAAGAAATAAAAGAATAGAAAATTAATTAGTTGCTTCAAATGCACATCCTCTGTCTCAAAGTTCCTATCCTAGTTCATGCTCCACCACTCAACACGTCTATTTAATTCTTTTTCTATTCTTAATGCGTTAGTCTTTTTTTTTTTTTTTTTAAGTTTTAAGCGTCCATTTAGGAAAAGCTTATTTAGTTGAAATTGAAAAAATTTTGCTAAAAATATTATAGATAAAACTAAAAAGTAGTTGAAATAGTACAATAAGACCTATGAATAATATTAAAAAGTGCAGTGAGACCCATAAATAGTAGTAAAAATAAGTTAAATAGTAGAAAAAATTGGTTTTTTTAAGCCATGTCAAACACACACTAGTCTTACAAATATCCATTCCAGATTGATGGTAGAAACAATCTGTTGGAGCTGAAAGAAAAGTGCAAGAGGTGTGAAATGTCCTTGCACATTATCAGACTTTCCCACTAAGTAAGTGTTTACAAAGAGTCAAAAGTGCCATTGACAAAAATTCAAAGGGTCCTGTTAATGTATACCTTTGAGTATACATTAATCATCTTTTTTAGAAATTTTTTTACTAAAAATTAAAAAAGTTGTCAAAAAATTGATAATTTTTCATATTTTTATAAAAAAATTTCTAAAATAGTTTATTAATATATTCGCATATGTTAGTAAAAACCAATCTCAAAACTCAAAAAATTTATATCAAAACACTACAAAGTACAAACATTAAACGCATGTTGCGCAGACCCTGATTAAGTAGACACGTGTCATTTGTTGAGTGATGGAGCGTGGAGTGAGAGGGACTTTGAGACAAAAGATGTGCATTAATTCCTTACTTAATTACTATCATATACAACTTTGAATAATCTTCCAAACGTGTTAACAGAAAGTTATATAGACTCTTCTAAACACCAAACTGGACTTTCACTTTATCTTCTTCTTTTTTCCACCATAGAGTAGACTTGTATCTCTGGAAACTCTATCATCTTTACAAATAATTTCAGCTATAAATTGAATTTCTGCCAGATGGGTTCTTCAAAAAAAGAAAAAAAAAAAACAAATTTGGAGACCATGGGAGAAGAAGCTGCAGATGATCAAACCCCATTTCTTCAAACTCAACCAGCAGAGCATCCTCTCCAGAGAACTGGTTTGGCTTCATCAGTTCACCCATTTCATTATTAATTCCAACTTTTGTGTGTGTGTGTGTTTTTTTTCAATGGTCATTATCATAAAGTGCTTTGAATGAACAAAGATTCTCATTTTTCTATATCTTTCCTTCTCAGAATTTTAAAAATTCCTATGAGTGGCAAATTCAATATATGTATTCATTGTGTTCACGATCCATGCAATAAATCGTAGCATTGTATCGGAACTAAAGTCACAAGCAACTGATTCGCAAAAAAAAAAAAAGTCACAAGCAACCGGCAATCTGGTGCATCTACCTGACAAATTATCTCTCCTTTTATTTCCTCTAAATAATAATATTAATTTTAGTGTGGAAATACATTATTTAGCCATTATTTTAAAATCTTTCATTCTCTAAAGAATTTAATTATTGAACTGCATGCCAGTAGTTATAGAATGACGTACCATATATAATTATTGGGAAAAGAGTAAAATATAACTAAATTTTGAAGTATATATAACACTTAATCTATCTCCTATGGTTATATTATATGTTTTAGGAGTAAACCCTTTAATCTCCCTCAATATTACAATTGATATCAACATGTACCTATCTTAATTCTTAAGAACTCGAAACAAGCTCGGTTTTCATGTGGGGAAATGTTCCACCTCTTTTAATGATAGCATTTCTTACTTTCTTCAGATTTCATGGATACACCGCACCAGCAGCCCTCAACCATGTCTTCTTCAACTTCACCGTATGCACTGGAAAATCCTTGGATGCACTTTTGTCATTGTCGAACAAGGGCACCAGTGAAGACATCTTGGACAGGTGGAAGCATCAGGAGGACGTTTTGGGCGTGTGAAAAATATGGGGTATTCTACTAATCTGAAAGCATAAAATTTTGAGGAAATTTGTGAAAACAAATTTTGTTCCACAATTTTTGCAACAACTTAACATGTGCAACTATAAATTGTGGAGAAAAAACTAATAGGTCCATTTGAAAGTTCACCAATCACAGTTCACACGGCGAAAATGGGTAAATGGCCCATTTCCCAAACTAATTAGGAAAATGTTCCTCTTTTGAAACTCGATTTTCTCAAAATCGAGTTAAAAAAAAAAAAAAAATTCTGAAGCCCTATAGCGACGTTTTAAGGACCTAAAGCGGCGTTTTGTAACTCGTTTTTTTTACTTATAGCTCGATTTCATGAAGCTCGAGTTCCAAAACGCCACTATAGGCTTTTTAAAACGTCACTATAGGCTCCTTAAAATGTCGCTATAGGGCTTAACTCGATTTTGAGAAAATCGAGTTTCAAAAGGGGGCACTTTCCTAATTAGTTTAGAAAATAGGGCATAATGCTTTTTTTTTTGTGCGAAAAGGGCATTTGCCCATTTTGGCCCAGTTTACACTATTATCAAGTCGTGGCAAAGTGTGTACGTAGTAGTAGATGATACATTATAAAAAATTTCATAATCATTTTCACAATTTGTTGACATGTTAGGTCACGATTAGAACTACACTTTTACATATATAGGTCGATTATTGTTTTTTATTGACACCAATTACAACATGCCATCTTAATAATTGTGAAAATTTGCGTCCCTAATTATAAACTACTTATTGAATATGAAAATATATTATCATCTCTCTATCTCTCTCAATCTGTTATTTAATTATTAATTACTTTTTTAACCTCTTAATGCTGCAAGGTTGATGATACTTGTGGATACTTTGTTTGGCTTGACCCTCCTACATGTGCACGAGGTAGAGAATTGCTGCCTTTGCTTAGAGAGAAGGTAGATAGCTTAGAGAAGGAGTTGGCAGCAGCCCATGCAAAGAAAATTAAAATTTCTTCAACATTCACTTTTATAATTGGTACTATTTTTGGGTTTTGTTTGATAATAGTCTTTTGAATTCTATTTATCGGATGATATTTATGTACTCTGAACAACTAGATATAGTTTTTTTTTCTTATAATAAGTTTGGTGAAATAAAAATTCTCACTTTTTTTACAACTAGAGAATGTCTTGCACAATATTTTGTAATTAAAAAAAAATGTTTTTAATGTTTTTCTAAGACCCATATATATATAAACTCTGTTTGTTTGTATAATATTAAGCATAATTAAGCACAAAACAAAAATGTTTCTAATAAATTCTGGCATCTGTTTGCAATATAAAAAATCAATTTATATACGTTACCAAACTTCAGCAAATACTACATGCCAAAATAATTAAACTGTACACAGAACGAAACAACTTTCTCACAAGAATGTTAGCAAAGTTTGCCAATTATGCATACAACTTCCTCAAATCAAAATTTCAAAATAATTATACTCCAATCAAAGCAATTGATTGTGAATAAAAATAAAAAATTTATTCTTATATCTTTTTGAATTATAGAATAATAATTGATTATAAGGGTATAAAATTAATTTTATACAAAATCCAACTCGATGTCCTCCATTTCACAAGGTATAAGAGTAAATTTTGCATAAAAATTGTTGGTGCAAATACAATGATAATGGAAATACACAAAGAAAAACTGAATAATACTTCTGAATTTTTTATTAATTTTAAAGAGATAAATTACACAACACTATTTGGACTGAGGCGCGGCACTCGCTCTCTTAAAGGAGATTCAAGCCCTTGGTTGGCTAAACTTTGTAACCGGTGCAGACCGTCTCTGACTTGTCTCCCCCAGGATACAACAGCCCAACAAGTGTCGTATGGCTAGAACAACCTCTGCACAAAGTGTTCAAGCCCAAAGCTCCACCAGAAAGAACACCCTTCCTTGCCAAGAACACCCTTCCTTGCCAAGAATCTCTCTATTTTTTCTTTGTGTGTGTATTGCAGTAATCTGAATTGTGTCTAAATGGGTCTATTTATAGGCTCAATGGGCCTCACGAAATTTCTACCCAAATTAATCTGATTAATTAGGTCCATTATTATGATATAGTGGGTGTTACAAGATTAATTGTTGGATATTATTCTGATGGGCTGGAGTTACACAATTAATGGTGAGATAAGGAGTTTTCTGAATAATGGAAAGGCCCAAACGGATAGTCCATTAAGTGGGTTAATGGCTCATTATTTTCCATAATAAAAATGGAATATTAATTCGGGCCATTTACTCACCAACGGATATGGTAATTACTCTGAATGGGCTGTCAAGTAGGAGGATCCAAGGTGCTGATTCATTTCCAATTTTGACACCTCCACCCTTCACCTCCCCCTTGCGCACGTATCTGGCCCAATATTTGAGACAATTCATGTTAGCCCATTAATCACCACAATTAAAAAGAACAAAATAGTCTCTCTCCTTTTCAATGTGGGATTAAACATTTTCACTAAACTCCTCATCTTCCACATTCACTCCCACATCTTTACATTTATGTTATCACATTTATTCATTTTATTTATTTAATATTAAAATGCTCCAACAAAAATTAATACCTTTCTCTTCTTTTCCATTCAAATGGGATGAAAAGCAAAAGAGTAACACTACAAAATAATAAATTTTGCAATAGTTGAGTGGTCAAGTTTCTACTAATTCTATTTTTCAAAAAAACAAAATTCTACTAGTTCTCATCTAGCCCATCATTAACATCATTTTTTTAACTATCAATATCAAATTGCCACCTTAGAAATTTTGAATTTTTTTGTAACTCTTGCCAAATGGCACTCTAACTTTGCATTTAGCCTTTTTTTTTACTTTTTTTTATTAATTTTTTCTATATCAATATGTGCTGTGATGGTCCCAAGCTTTTTCACTTTTCAGTTTTCTATTAAAAAGTGAGAATACACAATTTGACCGATTCGCCAATATTTCATACATTTTTTTTTTTTATGAAGTTTCATACTTTTCTTAGAACTCATAATTTTGAGTAAAGTTTGTGTTCTAGAAATTTTCTTAGCACAATCCTTCAGACGGTCCCATTATTTTTTCAAAGAAGACCTTTCATTTGAAGAAATTGTATTAATGCAATCCTTCTATGTAGAGCTCTCTCTTCTTCCCTTTCCCTTCCCTTGCTTTCTCCTCCCTTCTTTCCTTTTTATCTCACTTACAACCAAATAGGATATTAGTTTCTAAATTCAGCTAATAAAAAAAAGTGTTCTGAGGATAATAATAAAAAGGGTCTGAATTTAGTAAGAATAAGGTGTAAAATTCATGTTTTACACCATCCAATAAAAAACTATCATATCAGCTTTTTACTTAAAACTCAGTACATCATACCACAATTAATAACATCTTAAAAAACTCTTAATTTGGCTGAATTTTCAGTTGAGATTGAGTGTGGTTGTACTTATTCTTTAATATGTGATAAGATGATGTGGCATATTGGAATTGGAGGGTATAAAACTTGGGTTTTAAACCGCATCCTTATTGAATTTAATCTTTAATAAAAATATGTAAAAAACATGTTTAATTACTGTTTAGTCTTTAACACTTGTACTATGTGTCAAAATGGTTTTTAACATCTTAAACGTGTCAATTTTGTTTCGAAAATTTTCGTATTGTGTCAAAATAATCTTTATTATTAAGCGGTACATGAAAAAGAATTGATGTATCTAAAATTAATATCAAAATAATATTTTTATGCCATCTAAGCTATCCTTTGAATTATCATGTTTCCTTAATTAGAAAATAAAATAAAATATTTGAAAATATATTATTTGCATCTCCATAATGAAATGAGATGTCATTTAATTAGCAGAAATTGAAAATTTCTTTTCTTTTATTTTCCTCTACTTTCTCAGCAACTAAATGGGGTTTAAGTCTTGACTTTTTAGTTAAAGTGCTCATGAACATCATCTAAAAAACATATTAGTTACCTAATTTAAAAAAAACAAAAGGCTAAATGTCAATTTTTTACATTTTTTTTTTTTTAAGAAGTTAAAGTTATTATCAATTATATTATAAAAATATTGTAAATTAACAAAATTAGTGTCATGTCAAAAAGGTAATAAATCAATTTCCTAATCATTTCTCTATTTTGTGTTTAAAAATTGATACATCCATTTAATAAAAATAGTGTGTAACCCTATGCATATGCACATATACATTTAAAAATAATCACAATTATATATATATGTGTGTGTGTGTGTGTGTGTAATTTAGAATCTAATTGAATTTAGACTTTTCAGTTTTTGTATCCAATAATTTACTTGCTATAAAAATTAAAAAATTAGATGGGACACATGGCGCAAAACTGAACTCCAGTGTATACGGTGTCAAATTCCATTGTCTCATGTTATATCAAACTAGGTTGTAACTTTATGCATATGTATGGACACAGTTGAAGATATACAATAAAATGCATAATATATTTCCTACATATATAATTTAAATATTATTAATAGTCATTTTAAATTTTGTTAACTCTTTGAAAATTTTTATAAGGATGTTATCATGTATAAAATGTAAATTATCCATTTTTTTTTAATTATTTTGAAGCATTTTTTTTTATGATTCATTTATTCTAAACTGTTTGGTTTTTGTACTTATTAACTCACTTGAATTAATGTTTATAATGTGGTCCCTCATTTTATTTTAAAATTAAGAAGTAAAACTCTTTAAGAATAAATAATTTAGCACACATGGTGCAAAATTGGAACTCTAATTTGGAATTCTAATTTGAGTTTCTCTCAACTTCACCTATTATATATATATATATATATATATGAGTGTTTAATTTTTCTCGCAAATAATTGAATAGTACAGCTTTTGGGCCATGATCTCAACTACAACTTTCATTCATGTTGGACTTGGATGACACCTTTCCACAATGTATCATTATGAAATGCAGAAAAAATTTGGAGTGTACACAATGTTTAGTGTGGATGAGAAGAAATTTCATCCTATTCCAATTGATTAGATTAATAAGGGACCTATTCCAATTTAATGATCTTGAAATTTTGTATACAAGTAATAATTAAGGAAACTTCCACCTAAATTAAATCAAACTTTTGGCAAAAGAGAAAATTGATGTCTAGACAAATCAAGCTAAGGCCAACCAAAATGAACCATATTTTTAATTTCTTATCTTGATTTGTTCCATGTACAAGACTTACAGTTAATGCTTGGTGTATAAAAATTGTACATCTTATCTGAAGTCCATCCTCTAAAAACTTGAGAAAAAATTCATTTAAACCAACATAATATAGAAATTATAAAGGAATCAAAGAAGAATTGTCAAAAATACTGAAAATTTAATCTGTGCTTAAATTCTTATAAGGATGAACACAGTAGCAATAGTCTTTTTTTAAAAAAAAACTAAAGATAAAAAAAATCTATGTTTATTTTGTACGTATGATAAATTTCTATCACAAAGTTTTTTGAGATTTATGTTGGTTACCTCTTTCATTAAGTTTTTTTTTTTATTGTTACCAAAAAGTTTACATTGGCTTATTTATTGTTATCTCATTAGTCTCTCATTAATTGCCTAAGCTTACACCACACTTTTCTCTCTTCTTTATGTCTTTTAGTATACCCACCATTTTAATATTTTAAAAAAGCAAAAAAATAATAATAATAATTAAGGTCTAAATAACTAACCAGATAAGGCCCTGAAGAGAGATAGAAAGACACAAAAATGATGTGGATTGTTAAATAAAATGCATTGTTTAATTACATATTACCAAAATAAAACACCTGAAACTAACAAAATATTTGAAAGAGAGAGGGAGAGAAATTTGCAGGGCTGCTGCCTCCACCATATTTGCCTCCCACCACCATCAAGAAGCCAAAACCCCTACGGTTATTTTTTTTTCTATTTAAATTAGGGGATTAAATATGATTTAGGTTTGGGTAATTTGGTTTGATAGTTTTTGTTTCGGGTATATAAGTAGAGAGATTATTTTGTACGCAATATAAAGCTATATTCTATCATAGTTTTAAAACATCTATAAGACATATGCATACATACTTGAACATACTATCAATGAGTGGAAGACAGTGAGAGAGTTGAACATACTTTCATTTTATAGTATGAAATATGTGAACATAACACAAATTAGTTGATTTTCATGGTCCCATTACTCTTTTGCATTTATTTTTTGTTTCATGATTTAAAAAAAAAAAATTAATCTTACCTTGAGCAGGCTATAAATATGCAGTGAAACTACTAAATTAATTTTTAATATATCAAAATGTATATGTTTATTTACTCTAATTTAGTTTACTTTTTTTTTATAATATATGTACAACACTGTCTAAAACTTTCTTATATAAAATATTACAAAATTATCTATGTATCGCACATGCAACTTACTAGTTAAGAATAATGCTAGAGCCACAAATTATTTTTACATGCAAACTGCTAGTCTGACATGGTCCACATCAGCTATTAAATTACTAAAATACCATCAAATAGTTAAAAGAACTTTAATGAATTTTTTTAAGAACAATTTATTATATTTTAATAAGGACTTATTGTGAAAGTGTTGTGAACATAACATTTCAATATATTTATTGCATAATAGCCCATTCTTTATTTACTTTATTAAAATGTAATGTCACAAAAGATATTCGAATGGGATAAATATTAAATTTTACAAGGAATCTTTATGAAATTTTAAAATTAAATTCACATGGTATCGTTCGTTTGACAATTATGTATTTGTTTTTATTTGTAAGGTTGATGAAATTGAAATAGATTTCTAAACTTAGGACCTGTTTGAATTGAAGGGGGAGGGAGAGAGAGTGGAGAGGAGTAGGGTAGAATTGGCTGAAAATATACTAATTTTGAGCTAATTTTTATCTATTCTACTCTACTCCCCCTTCCTTCCACTCAATGCAAACGGACCATATTAAGAACTGACCAAAAGAGGATAATGTTACGTAGGATAAAACATACTAATCATTACCTTCATAAGTCATGTACTCCATTTGAAACAATGACACGAATATATTTTAGATTCTTAATTACAATGTCTCAAAAAACAAACAAAAAAATGTTTTAGTCAATACTTTATGATGCGGCACAAAAGGTTAGCAGGGTTTTGCCAAATGTGTGCAATATATTCTTGACACAAATGCACATAAAATTTTATGCAAGTAATGCTGTAGCCTGTATATGAAAGGAACAGCTAGCTTATAAGTGATATATATATATATATATATATATATATATATATATATAAAAGCTAAACCTCGAAATCAATTCACAAGTGAATTATTGACTAATAACTAATTCTCTTGTCAATCTAGCATGAGAGCATAATTTGGATTTTGGAGTATTGCGTAATGTTATGTTTACAACATTTTAACAACAATTTTACAACAAATTATAAGAAGCAAATTGTTATTAGTAAGTAAAAAAGTGACATTAATAATAGGTTAAAATTAGAACCAATAACAACTTAATTATGACCTAAAATTTGATGTGAAAATTTTATAAATGTAACATTACTCTTATTTTTCAAGTCAAGGTAAACACCTTACTATAAGGTAGAGCCGCCATTGTGTCAAAGCATGTAACACATTGTGAAGAAGAGTACATATTCATTAAATTCTAAAGGAAATTATTAAACCCATGAACGCATTTTCGTGGCAACATCAGTTTTGTCCCCTTTCGATGTAATTGAAAATCTGACTTTTCCGTCAGTACAATATTCCATACGTAATTGGTTTCGTTTGCTGTCTTTATATATACAACGTTGAGGACCACGGTGGTCCTGAGTTGATATTTGAAATCTGAAAACTTTCATGTTAAGAAAATAAATATTTTGAGTACTTCACGTTCTTTGTCTTCTTACCAAACTTGAAAGTCATTAATTGGATATCTTGAATTTTTTCTCCTTTCATGTTCATGCAATTGACAATATTTACCAAATAAGAGTTAATGATCAAATCAAATCTTTTCACTCAAATAAAATCAATAAATTTTGTTTCGGTGTCTCCCACCAAAATAATAGGAGCATGAATGTTGCGATCATCTAACTTGACTTCATCGAAATTGTTGATAACTTCCTTTATAATTTCTTCTTTAATGGTCTCTACAATCTCTACCTTAATATCTTTCTCTATAATAGGGTCTCCATTAATCTCCTCCATAATCTTGATCTCAGGTTCTTCTTTTATAACAATGCCTTAATTAATTTCCTCAAAAATCTCTATATTTTCTTCTTTGACTTCTACATATTCTTCAAGAAAAGTATTTTCTTTGACATGTAATTCTTATCTTAATGGTGGAATATATGGCTCTTTAAAATGATTCAAGTGTGAACTTCTTGGCAAACAATAATCTTGTTTTGTATATGACAAAAGATCATCACAATCCAAGGATAAAATGTGATAGCAAGCATCTTTTTCAACCCTGGTCATGAATGAATTTTGTTTTTACCTCATATGAGTCTATCAAACTGCATTCATTCACACCAACGTAAGGCATACTCTCTAAGTTTATATAGAACAAGTTCAACTTTTCTCTTATCACAAATATTCTCATAGTCAAACAAATCCTCTAGATCAAGTAACCAATCAAGAAAATCTTATTTATATAAATAACCATTAAAACTTGCAATTCTTTCATAAGGCCTATATGAAATTTTTTTACCAATAGGTTGCCTGTGAGTTATGTCTTTGCAATAATTATCCGTATTGTTTTCATGCTCCAATGACGACATCTTAGCAAATATATTTGTGAGTGTTAGCTGTACGTTACGTAATACTTGCTAAGTTTTTTGTCACTAGAATGCCGTTAGACGAGGATAAGTTAAAGGTCTGGTACCAACTGATGCGAGATGCGGAAGCATGAAAAAGCAAAACACGTCTACTTCTAAAAAACAAGAAACAAAACACATTTTCTTGTCAAAATAATCACAAATCCACAAGAATTCCTTGAATCCACAAGAAAAAAGGGCTATGGAATTTGCTAAAGAAACAATAGACAAAAGTCTGAATTTTTATTAATATCAATAATACTGAAAACGTTTACAACTTGGAGGCCTATTTAAGGGCTTTGTAAAACTTGACAGGAAAATAAATATATTCTAAAATAATCCCTAATTAATATCTAATCATAATAGGAGCCAAAATTGACCTAAAAAGCATTAAAAGCATCTAAAAAAAAGGAAATTAGTCAACTAAACCTAAAATAACTTTTTTTACATAAAAATACTAAAATTAAATAATTGCAAAAATTAAATTGTAAATTTTTTCCTACATCATTGTTAATGAAAAGTAACTCAATAGAGGAATTAATTGACTATTGAGTTACTATTCATTTGTTATTTTTGAATGCTAAACAATTGAGCTTGGTACTTGCTGTTTGTAGGGATATTTATTTATTTATTTATTTTAACCATATTGCTAGTTTGAGTAACTTGATGTGGTTATTCTTAGGATCCAATGCTTACATTGATGCTAATTTGGTAATCTCCAAATATCTACAGAAAACATTTTGACAACTGCTTCAGGAAAGAAGTGGCTTCTATACAATGGAACACAGCTTATGTTACAGTATGTAACACACTCTAAATATTCCTCAAATCAAAATATCAAAATTACTATACTCCTCCAACCAAGTCAATCAAGTTGCATATTTCAGCTCACAAAAAATGTTACCAAATTACATATATGGCAAGTCAGTACTACTATACCCCAACCCTTGTCCCTCAAAGTTGATGCATTTTCTTAAGACTCATTTGAAACGGAAATGAGATTAAATTCTATAAAGATGTGGTGTAAAACCTAAGTTTTACCTATCAAATCCTAATATGTTATATCATCATATTACATATTAAAAAATAGATACAACTGCACTTAATCAATTTCTAAAACCTATTTGAAAATTGAACTTCCTATAAGTTTATGTAGATGTTATTATATGTGATAGGATATATTGAGTTTTAAATAAAAAAACTAATGTAGCAACTTCTTATTAGATGGTATAAAACATGGTTTTTACATCATATCCTTACCAAATTTGGAATCATTTGAAACAATGGCATGAATAATTTACATGTTTCGAATCACAAAGTCTCAAAAAAAAAAAACTTGTTTTTAGTCAATACTTTATGATGCGGCATAAAAGGTTAGCAGGGTTTTGTCAAGTGTGAGCAACATATTCTTGACGCAAACGCACATAAAAATGTATGGCTGGCCTTTTTTCAAGTTCTCTAAGGTAGCGAAATTCTTTTTTGGTTCTGCTCAATTCCAATGTGAATTGACTAACAACTAATTTTCTCATCAAATCTAGCTAGCAGGAGAGAATAATTTGGATTTTTTTGTGGCTGAAATTGGTCTCATATTCTGATATTCATCATCACATCTGATCATGCAACCATGAATTCAAGACAATATTTTTTACTGTTCTTATCGTACCTGTATGCATGTTCCCATGAGTAGCTACTTCGTATAGATTAGTAATCCTTCTTTTCTTTTGTTTTTCTTTTTTGTTTACTTTTTTTTATTTTTTTTCAAAAAGAGATTCTTGCAATGTTGTCAATCGATCACCTTCAAATTAATGTATGCCTTAAACTATGTTTCCTAAGTCAGGGCTAGAATGAATAGGAGCTTATTTTAACTTTCATTATTGTAATGACTGGTAATTCAAGAATATAATTATTTATAATGCAACAGGGTATATGTGAAGTGGCGGCTTTAGGAAATTTTTAAAGAACTTAAATATATCAACATTACAACAACACCAACAAAAAACAAATATACAAAGTTTTACAATTTCTTTCTACTTATAAAATGAAAAAAAAAACAAAAAGAGACTGATTTGAAAAAAAGTGAGAACGGAGAATGCTAAGATGAAAGTAATAAAATGAGAGAAAATATGAAATAATTATAGAAAAAGGAAAAATGGAGAGAGAGAGAGAGAGAGAGAGCAACGCATGATACTTATTATGACTATGAGCCGAATATGGGTTTTTTTTTTTTTTTTTTTTTTATAATGAGTTTTTTGTTGAATTATTTGATCATTTTTTATTGTTTGACTTAGTCTTGTTTTTGTTTGAACTATTTTTTCTTTTATTTGATCTCATTTTTATTGTTGCTACTTGATCTTTTATTTATTTATTTGTTTTTTTGTTTAAGGGGTTAAGGATCATATTTGGGGTCTAAGATTTTTTTTTTTTGAGTAAAGCGTAATGTTACATCCATAATATTTTAACAACAACTATTTCACAACAAATCATAAGTAACAAACTGGTATTGTTGGTTAAAAATGTAATGTTAGTAGTAATTCCAAATTAGAACCAATTCTATCTTTTATCTAAAAAAAATTAAAACCAATAATAACTTATCACCTAAAATTTGTTATAAATATTTTGAATCTAACATTACTCATATTTTTATTGAACTAAAATTATTGAGATTCTCTGGTATTTATTTTTAAAAGGGCAGACAAGACTAGTTAGTTGTGTGAGTGCGGGTATATATATTATTCTTTTTTCTTTTTTCTTTTTCTTTTGGAAGTAAAAATTTTGTTAATTCAAAATGTTCTTGCGACACTGAACACCCTTTCTATAATATAGAGTTGCCACTTTGTCGAAGCATGCGACACATTAGAGTAATTGAAAATGTGGGAAATTGACGTAATTAAGATGTCATCTTGCATTTGACCACGATTTCAAATCAATACTTTGCTGTCGCTAGCGATCTTATCGGCATGTGCTTGTTAGTACACATTTTTCAAACATTGTTTGCTGTCTAATGTAAAGAAGTGACTTCTATACAATCAAACACAGCTTATGCTGCAGCATGTAACACACTCTAATTAAAGAGTGCTTTCTTCTTCTTTTTTTGCTGAATAATTAAAGAGTGCTTTCAAAAGCCCTTTTCGTTGCAACTTCATTTTGGGCGCCTACTTTCTTATATATTATTATCTTGGCCAAACATATGATAGCTAGGTCCATCTTCAAGGCTGAAATTATTGACCGTTTTTCAACTCAAACTGTTTGTATAAATATGCTACTTAGAGCTAGGGAATCACTTGACCTAAATTTTTAATTACAGAGATGGTGAGAGCTCCCTTCTATGATAAAAATGGACTAAAGAAAGGTGCATGGAGTGTAGAAGAAGATAATAAACTGAGGTCTTATATTCAGAGATTTGGCCACTGGAATTGGCGGGAACTTCCCAAACTTGCAGGTAATTAAGAAACTCTTTAAAGCTGATAGAAATCAATCCAAGAAGGACGTTTGTATTTTATTTATTTATATATATATATATATATATATAAGAAAAAGAGAAATGTATCATTAGTGGTTAACCATGTTAACTGCCTCATGAAATGCCTAGATAAATAAGGCTGTCTAATTCCTCGGCTTCTCTCAAATTATACTAAAAAATGAAACATTGTTTAAGCACTTATAGTTCTAATTTTTATGACAACCTTTTCCTTTACTTTTATTGTTCATTTTTATGCATGATTTGCCTTTATTGACTATCATGATTGTCGTCCATTTTCTGTCATACTTTTCTTTCCTGGAAAAATCCAAATATAAAAATATAAATTGGAATCCTGTGGCATTACAGTACTTCACGTTAATCAACCTTTTTTGTTATACATTGGTTTACAGGTTTATCAAGGTGTGGGAAGAGTTGCAGACTGCGATGGATGAACTACCTCCAGCCAGATGTAAAACGAGGAAACTACACAGAAGAAGAAGAGCTTATGATCATCAAATTGCATGAAGAACTAGGCAATAAGTACCGACTTAAAACTTCCAAATCTTCAACAAGAATTTGGATGAACATAACTTTATTTACAAAATCACCCCTTCTTTCCATGCGCTTTTTCTTGTTTGCATGTTTTCATACTTGATAACAAATATGTATGAGCAAAACGTACTTCACGCATGCCAGTCATTTTGAAGAATCTAGCAAAAACATGTTGGCACGGTGAAAACTTATAAGCATCTTATGTTTGCATTAAATGTGTCTGCAAGTAACCATGATATGTGACCATAATTAGTCAGATTTTCTTTGAAATGACTCAAAATGAATTTATCAATGAGCCTATATATGTGAATACAAATATATAGTAATGTAACTACATATAAACTTTTGAAATTGAGTTAGATTTTGTGTATATACTGGTGTTCCAGTTCTGCTAATAGGTGTTGTTACTTGAACTTTGTACTCTAGACATTTGATGCAATACAATCTTCTCATTCATCGAAAAAAAAAAACCTCTATATAAAACCCCATGTATTTTTCTTTGTAGATGGTCTATGATTGCAGCAAGCTTGCCAGGGAGATCAGATAATGACATAAAAAACCATTGGCATGCCCACCTGAAGAAGCGCACCAAGAAAAATCCTACAACATCAAAGATGATAACGCTATCCAATGAAGCTTACCAACATGATGCTGATATAGCAAGGAAAACAGAAATTGACAGTTCTGTAAGCAGTTCTCCCTCTTACCAAGTTCAAGAGAGTTCCCAATTACCCCTAGAAACATCTTATAGTGAATTCTCAAACTTGAGCATTGATAATGCACCTTTATCTAGCATAAATTGGACTGCAGAAGATAGTCTCGCTACATTGGAAACACTTGAACAATCGTTTAGTGACTTTTGGACTGAACCCTTTATATTGGACAATACCTACATCCAAAATAACTATCTAGAACCCTTGGCAGATGGAGGATTTAGTGCGTCTCAATCATGCTATAATGAAGGCATAGATTCCATCTACGAGGCAATGCAAGAAGTCGAGAACTACCAGAGAATTAATGAAGATCCATATTTGGTGAACTAGCGCGTTGATGCATTTTCATATTAAATGAATAAATGAAATATTTATCAATATACTAATTAGGTTTTTCTTAATGTGAAAAATTAGATTAATTGAATGAGAAAAGGTGGGAGTTTCATGAGGTAATAATTTCATAGAGGGGAGTTCAGTGTTAAGAAAATAGATTCCTACATTAGTAAAGAGAGAATCTACATTTATAATTGATGATGTTATTTGCTTCAGAACATGATGCATACAAATGATACAGTCCACACTAGGGGAGGTGAAACGGTGGAGATTTCCAATCCAATTCCATTTTCCCATGTAATTTCAAATTAATTTTTGTATTTCTTAGATATGATAATTATATTCTCTCAAATGCTTTCTTTTGTTTCTTTGTTTCAATGGAAAACATTTTCCTTGAAAAAAAAATTCCAAAAAGAGTGACTAGTTTTACTGTTTATTGTAGCAAATCTGAATATGACCTTGAAACCGTTTTATATACATCATTTAATACGCTTAAAAATCATTAGTATTTCATATAGACTCAATGTCGGTTTAGGTGAGAGTACTAATGGTGGCGGCCTCAAAGATAGTAGTGGTGGTAGTGATAGAATTAGCGATGGTCGTGGTGAAGGTAGTGAAGGTGGTAGTGGTGATGGTTTTAGGAGCAAGAAGAAATGAATGGGGTAGGCCATAAGGAAATTGTAGAAAATTACTCCCACTTCTCATAGAAAATGTTTGTCACCATTTTGACTTATTTTATATAAAGCATGGAAAACATTTTAGAAAATCTTAGACCCCAAATTATTTATGCAGTGGATTAGTTGGTATTAGTTGGTATTAATTGAATAATTTATGTGTATTCCAATTGTAATTCAACCAAAGTAATCAATCACCAATTCTAAAACAATAATAGTAAAAGGAATAAAAGGCACCCTAATTTTGGTGACAAAGTGGAAAGTTAAGATTTCAATAGAGTATGTAATGTGTTATCGAAGTTCAAGTTCTAATGTTCAAGATGTATGTCAAAGAAGACAGAATTTAAAAAATTTAGTTGGGCTTTAGATCCCTATAAATTAGACTTTTTAACCTAATTAATTAACTAAGTAAATACGTAGGTTTATTATTCAGATCTAGGTTAAAAGAAAACAATCATTTCATGCAAAACAACAGAAAAGTAAATAACACAACAATATGATGACTCAAGAAAATCAAACTAGTAAAATATTTGGGGAAGATTTAACTTAGTTATTCTCAAGGTAAAAAGCAAATCCACTAGAAAGAATTGAGGTTTACAATAAAACTTAGACCACTAACATCCTATTGCTACAACATGTAGAATTTACTATCACAATCTCATGATAGTTTTGAGTCCACAGACTACTTCTTTCTTTGAACTTTGCAACACAAACACCTACATTTGTGACTTTGAAACTCTACTCAAAGGCTTAGCAACACAAACTCTCCTGTTTGTGACTTGAAGACCACCCTTGAAGGTTTGGATCATAAGCACCTTTGATGACTAGAGAAGGTAGCAACTTTGACAACACTAGATCTTGAGATTCTTCAAGAAATAATATCGGTAGAAGACATGAGAGAGCTTTTTGGGTACAAACCCTAGATACAAAAGAGACACACTCTTCTATATCTGAAAAGCCTTATAAAAACGTGCTTATGATTTCCTTTATATACTAGAAGAATTAGATTTGAAACCCTAATCCTTAATGGGTTTGAACTGCTGTTAGGCCGAACTTAAAATTCTGCAGATACGTGTTTCAATCGATCGAACCTGTCTTTCGATCGGTCAAACCTGGTAGATTTCGAATTCTTCTTTTTGCAGCTTGTATATTCTTGAATCTTGACTTACATCACCTTGAGCATTGTCTAGTATCTATATCTAGACAAGTTTGTGTTCATGATTTGTCAATTATTCTAGACTTTTAGAACTCAACAATTTTGACTGCCTTGACACTCAATTTATCAAAAGCGAATTCTTGATATGACTTGATCGATCAAAAAATAGGAGAGCTAAATCTAACATGTTTTGACTAAGTCAATGTTGTCTTATTTTTTTGTTCCCTACATGCAAGAGTATAAAACGTCATATTATAGCACGACTCAGAATATATTTTAGAAAGTTATTTTTGTTTGCTACAAAGAGAGAAAATCTTAACCTAATTATCACCAACCTTTTTTTTTTTAGAAATAATTATAACATGTTGCTAACCACGCTACTTGAAATATTTCTCCCTAAGCCCCTAAGCACTTTGATTAGAATGGTTTGAAGCTAAAAAGCCAATCATAGAACGTTGTTTCTAAACAATTTGAAACTACTGCAGTCAATTTGGTCCTGACTATTAATTCATGTCCCTAGTGAATTAACAATAAGAATTGAACTGACTGCAAGTTTAAAATGACAGAGGCCAAATTGACTGTTACCAAAATGTGTGGAACAAATTGGTATTTTTGCTAAAAATAAATAACAAAAATCTAATTGACCGATCCTTGCAAACTTTGGTCAGATATTCTATACCATATAGAACGCCTAAGCATTTCAATCAAAGGGTAAAAAAAAATAACCAAACAAGTAATGTTAGAAAAAAAAAATACATAAAAAAAAAAAAATGTGCTTATGTCCAACTGGTGACGAAAATGGTTAACTAATGTCTACCAATAATTGTTAGATTATGTTTAACAAATATTGTCAACTTATGTTTAACAAACGTTACCAAATTATGTTTAACAAACGTCATCGAATTATGTTTAACAAATATCGTCAAATTAGTCAAATTCGTCAAACATAATTTCACTCATAAGCCTTTTGGCGTATGAGTTTTATTAATGTGAGTAGTGCGCATTCAAGATAATGTATCTCTTAATTACAATCCCTTATTTCAAGGGAAATACTCTTTGATTCCAACCCTGTCGTCTTTGTACATAAATTTATTTATTTTTATGTTTAAGGGAATATGTGTTTTTATTTATTTGTGGCTACACCTAAAAAATTATTTAGGTTGCCTATGTACCCTTGGCGAGGATCAAGCCAATTCATAGTTCTTAATTTGAGGTTTTAGATTTAAAGTCCTTAATTGATTTTGCCCAATTTAAATGATGGATATTTATGTCAAATACTTTGTATTTAATTAAGTATTGACTTAATTTTGCTTTTGGAGTGAGATAATTGATTTTAATCTCAAGGATAAATCAAGGTCCATGTTTTTATGGAAATTGAACCAAGGATTCTCTCTTTGAAACGTTGAATGCCCAAACAATTTTTCCTTTCTTTCATTTACTTCTTTGTAGGAATTTTGATTGAGGTTCCCAAATTTAATTAAGGGAAAGAAAACTCTTTTGAAACAATTTTTGGTATTTATATTTTTTGGTATGAACATTGGGAATTAGAAAATTTCCTTAATTCAATTTTTATGGTCATTTTGTAAGTTATTAACTCCAATCTTGATTAGGACATTACAAATCCCAAAGAATTAGTCATGTTGGATTTTGAAGGAATTAAAATCCTCACTTTATTTAAAATAATTTTGAGATTCAAGGACTCCATAAATTTTGTAGAGTTAAGGACTCCATTAATTTAGTAGAATCAAAGATTCTAAATAAAATGGTAGAGTCAAGGACTTCATTAATTTTAGTAGAATCAAATATTCCAATTAAAATAGTAGAGTCAAGGACTCTAATTAATTGGGTAGAGTCAAAGACTCCATTAAAATGAGATAGAGTCAAAGACTCCATTAATTTGGTAGAATCAAGGATTCTAAATAAAATGATAGAGTCAAGGACTCCGTTGATTTGGTAGAACCAAGGATTCTAAATAAAATGGTAAAGTCAATGACTCCATTAATTCTAGTAGAATCAATGATTCTAATTAAAATGGTAGAGTCAATGACTCCAATTAATTGTGTAGAGTCAAGGACTCCATTAAAATGTGATAGAGTCAAGGACTCCATTTATTTGGTAGAATCAAGGATTCTAATTAAAATGGTAGAGTCAAGAACTTCAATTAATTGAGTAGAGTCAAAGACTCCATTAAAATGTGATAGAATCAAAGACTTCATTAATTTGGTAGAATCAAGGATTCCAATTAAAAAAGACATTGCACCACAACTTGAGAGAATTTTTATTTGGTAATTTTCAAATAAGATTTCCGAGTCAGGAACTCGTATATAAAGCTTCATGTATGAAGTTAGGAACTCCTCATGAAACCCAACCTTATTTGTTTTACCAAATAAAAAATTTAGATTTGAAGAAGGGTGAGAGAAAGAGATTTTGGTAATGCCAAGATGAGAGAATTTTTATTTGGTAATTCTCAAGTAGAATTTACAAGTTAGGGACTCGTATCTAAAGTTTCACGAATGAAGTTAGGAACTCCCCATGAAACCTGACCCTATTTGCTTTACCAGCCAAAAGTTCATATTTGAGAGAGAGAGAGAGAGAGAAGAGAGGGATTGATGAAATCCCATATACAAATCTATACTACATATTCCTCCTATGCTTGATATTGCTCTCTCTGTCCGTGCCTCTCTTTTTTTTCTTCTCTCAATGTTTTTGCTATGTGTGTACTTGCTCTTTTTTTTGTGTGTATTTGCTTGCTTTTTGTTTCACGTGTTCCTCTCTAATTTATAGAGAAACTGAAAAGCTGTTTTTTTCCATTTTTTCTCTTAACTGATCAGTTCATGGAGCAATTTGCGTCAATTTTCCCTCCGCAACTTCTAATTTCATGTTCAGCCATGCCCCTTTATTCAGCTTTTTGCTCTTTTTATTTGTTCCATTGCTTTTTAAACTCCCTCTTTTTAGCTTGTAACATCCCCACTTTTCAACTTTTCAGGCTCACTTTCATCAAACCTTGTTCCTTACTTTCTGGTGGTGCCACTTTCCATTCACTTTTCAATTTTTTTGTTTTTTTTTTTTGTTTTACTCTATCTTTTGATTTTCACAGGAACTAGGCAGCAGGCTATTAACATGGCTCTCATTATTATTATACTTCTTTTTGTTAAGTTCTAAAAATTTAGAACAATTGGCAAATCATGAACACAAACTTGTTTAGATATAAATCCTAGAGTCTATAGGTATTATTAGACAATGCTCAAGGTGATTCAAGTCAAGATTCAAGAATATACAAACTGTAGAAAGAAGAGTTCAGAAACTGCCTGTTTCAATTGGTCGGGTCGATCGAAAAACAGGCTCAACCGATCGAAACATGTATCTACAGAATTTTAATTAGGCCCATATAGCAGTTCAAGCCCATAAAGGATTAGGGTTTCAGATCTATTTCTTCTAGTATATAAAGGAAACTCTAAGCACATTTTTAAAATACTTTTTAAAGAGAGAAGAGTGTGCCTCTTTTGTAGATTTAGGGCTTTGTACCCAAAAGCTCTCTAGAGTCTTTGATAAGTTGTGTGTTGAATCTTTTTGTGAGATTTAGAGATGTTTACCTTCATACGAACACATAGAGCTATGAAGATCAAGATTCACATCAAAAACTTGGTGGTTACTTCAGTTGCTACATAAAGAACATTCAAGAAGATCAATATTCACAGGTAGGAGAACTTGTGGTTGCAGTAGATTAATGAAAGAAGTAGTACACGGACTCAAAGCTATTATAGGGTCGTGGTAGTAAGTTTTCTAGTTGAGGTAGTAATAGAATGTTAGTGGTCTAAATTCTATTATACAAACTTCAATTCTTTCTTAGTGAATTTGTTTTTTACCTTGAAAATAGCTAGGTTAAATCATTCCCAGGTTTTTTACCGGTTTGGTTTTCTTGGGTCATCAGATCTTTGTATTTTTTATATTTTTCCACTAATTTGCATGATATGATTGTTTTGTTTTAACCTAGATCTGAATAATAAACCTAAGTATTCACTTGGTTAATTAATTAGATTAAACAATCTAGTTTACAGGGATTTAAAACTTTACACTTCTTTTTTCCTTTTTCTTTTCTTTTTTTGTAGTATTGGCTAATCAACCTTTTGTAGATGCCCATGCATAAACGACTATACATGACCATACTTTTTGAACTTATACTATTGTTAAATCCTAGCTGCCGTGTAGATGCAAGGACCTGTATGACACCCTTTATAAAGTTTTTTTTTTTTTTAGTTTCAATACCAACCTTAACGAAAGCAAGGAAGTAGTAACTTATCGTGGCCATTGGAGGGCTACACCAGTATCCTAATAATGAGCAAGTTGGCGTATTCTTTTAACCATATATCAACATCTAGAATTATAACATCTTAATGATTACTGCAGATAAAAAAAAATTTCAGATTTTACAATTAGAAATTAAGTAGATAGTAACATTTTGATTACATTTTTGCGTTTCCAAAAGAGTAAGAAACCTTTTTCAATAAGATTCCTACTGGAGGGAAGGGAGGGGAGACTGACATCTTGATTTCCATTGAAACAAATCATCTAGTACCAAATGTATAGTTCTTTACTCAATCATGCATTAGCAAACATTAATCTTGACTCCAAAATAAAATAGAACCCACATGTGGACTAGAAAAGTAATTAAGAGCAATACTCAAATAAGAAAGAAATGTCAAATTCAACAGCATATTCAAAATTGATTAATAAAGCGCACAATAACTTCATGCATTTTGTGAAAATATATGTGAACGGATATTTCCATTTTAAGTTTTCATTTCTAATTTGCGTTTTTTTATTTTTATAGGCTATTTTTTTTTCTTATTGTAAATTTGAAGGCTATTCAAAAAGCAAAATCATCATTTTTTTTGTATTATTATTATTTTTTATGTCATCTTTGTTTTGCATATATTAGGAGCATGAAATAAAAGAATAGAAAATTAATTAGTTGCTTCAAATGCGCATCCTCTACCTCAAAGTTCTTGTCCCCGTTCATGCACGTTTCACTACTCAACGGATAACACACATCTATTTTTTTTTCTTTCTATTCTTAATACGTTAACATCTTTTTAAGTTTTAAGTCTTACACCACTGTGCACTCTTAGCATGATGATTGGAATTCAAATTTCTAAAAGAGAGTTTTACATACATATATGCTTGAATTAGATTAGAGTAAAATTTATATTTTGTATTAAAAAAAGTTTTAAGTCTTACAAATATCCAGATTCATGGTAGACACAAGCCACTGGAGTTGAAAGAAAAGTGAAAGAGGTGTGAAATGTCTTTGCAGGTGATCAAACATTCACAATCGCACCTAAGGGCTGAAGAAAACAAAAATTAAACTAAAGAAAAAAGAGCCATGTGATGTCTTCTGAATTCTAATAATATGTATATATTTTTTTATCACTTTTAAGTTCCTGATGAATGAATAAGAGATTTGCGATTCAATCCCCATCTATACTAAAAATCAATTGGTGTTTTAGTTTGATAATAAATAGCTATCATTAGGAGCAAACGTCAAAATTAAAAGTCTCTAAAAAAAAAAGGTTTTAACTGGAACATCTATTCTCGACTAACGTTTACAATAGTAAGCTAACTTACAATACCTATAGCTTAAAGAGACATTGAAGAATTAAGAATAAAAAAAATATAAGTAGACACATGTAACCTGTTGAGTGGTGGAGCATGGACTGAGAGGGAATTTTTTTTTTTTGGGAGTGAGACTGAGGGACTTTGAGACAGAAGATATGCATTCCTTACTTACTATCACACACAACTTTGAATAATCTTCCAAATGTGTTAACAGAAAGTTATATATAAAGACTCTTCTAAACACCAAACTGAACTTTGACTTTATCTTCTTCTTTTTCTCCCATAGACTTGTATCTCTGGAAAATCTATCATCTTTAATTTACAAATTTCTGCTATAAATTTAATTTCTGCCAGATTGGTTGAGAACTTAAAGTGTGTTTTATGAACAAAGATTCAAGGGTCTCAACTTCTCATTTTTCTAAATGTTTCCTTTTACAGTATTGTCAAAATTCCAATGAGTTGCAAATTCAATATTCTTTCTTTCTATCTTTTTTCATAGTTTTCATGATCCACGCGATACTGAGAGAGTCATAGCATGGTGCATCTACTGCCTAATTTTCTCCCATTCTTTTATCTCCTTCTAAAATCATTTAACCATTATTCTAATATCGCATGCTCTCTGAAGAATTTAATTATAAAATGAGGTACGTAATTGCATGCTGTTGAAGTATTTTAATATTAAATAATTAAAATGAATAAATTTTATAACATAAATGTAAAGATGTGGGAGTGAATGTGGAAGATGAGGAGTTAGTGAAAATGTTTAATTCCACATTGAAAAAGAGAGACTATTTTGTTCTTTTTAATTGTGGTGATTAATGGGCTAACATGAATTGTCTCAAATATTGGACCAGATACGTGCGCAATGAGGATGTAATGGACCTAATTAGAATAATAGACTATATTTTTTAATCCCAAATTACTATATCAGAATAATGGACCTAATTAATCAGATTAATTTGGGTAGTAATTTTGTGAGACCCATTGAGCCTATAAATAGACTCATTTAGACACAATCCAAGTGACTGCAATATACACTAAAAAAATAGAGATTCTTGGCAAGAAATGATGTTTTTCTGGTGGAGTTTTGGACTTAAATACTTTGTGCAGAGATTGTTCTAGCCATACGACACTTGTTAGGTTGTTGTATCTTGGGGGAGACAAGTCCGAGACGGTCTACACCGGCTATAAAGTTTAGCCAACCAAGGACTTGAATCTTCTTAAAGAGAGCGAGTACTGCGCCTCAGTCCAAATAATGTTGTGTAATCTCTTTCTTTAAATTAATAAAAAATCAGAAGTATTATTCAGTTTCTCTTCGTGTTATTTCTATTATCATTGTGTTTGCACCAACACATGCTAGTACTTATAGAATGACGTACCATAATTATTGGCAAATGAATAAAAATTAACTTACATCATAAAGCATCCGAAAGAAGAAATTAGAGAACAATTTTGAAGCATAAAATTTTTTATTAACAGTATATCAGAAGTACGTATCTTAAGCACTGGAATGAAACAAGCTCGGTTTATTCCACCTCTTTCCAAGGCCTATAATAGCATTTCTTTGTGCCATTTTCTTCAGATTAGATGGATATACTGCACCAGCACCACCAGCCCTCAACCATGTCTTCTTCAACTTCATCATGCATGTACTTGGAAGTCCTTGGATGCAGTTTTGTCATTGTGGAAAAAGGGCACCAGTGAAGACATCATGTACTGGCGAAAGCATAGGGAGGAGGTTTTGGGCTTGTGAAAAATATGGGGTATTGTGCTAATCTAAAAGCATTTTCTATCATCCTTTTCATAACAGTCTGTGTCAAATTGTTAGAACAACATGACGCTATTTTTATTAGCACTAATCATAATATACTACTTTAACAATTTGAGGAATTTTTTGTGTCCAAACTTATTGAATCTGAAAATAATATCTCTCTGTCTCTCTGTTATTTAAGTATTAATTATGTTTAATCTCTTTTTGGCAGCTGCAAGGTTGATGATACTTGTGATACTTTGTTTGGCTTGACCCTCCTACATGTGCACGTGGTAGAGAATTGCTGCCTATGCTTAGAGAGATGATAGATAGCTTAGGAGAAAAATTATTCTCGAGCAATGTGACTTTTTGCTTTTGCTTTATTGGGTCGACGTGGATGAACGTATTACGAATTATGGGAATTATATATGGGATGATATTTATGTACTCTTAACAACTAGATTTACTCTTCTTCTTCTTCTTCTTCTTCTTTTCTTTTTTTAAATATTAATGAAATAAAAAATGTCTCTCTTTCCCAACTAGACAATATCCGGCACCATGCACAAATACTTTGTAATTTAATTTGAAAATAATTTTTATGTGTTTTTATAAAGGCTCATATATAATACTCATTTTGTTATATAATATTTATGATATTTTTCCACACTATTGTTGAATTCTTTGAAACCCAATTTCCTCAATTCATATCTTATAAATTTTTTTGGTCTTAGAAGTACTTTTTGGCAATTGAAGGTATTTTATTTACTAATCTAGATATATAAGGGTTGGAACTGAATACTACTTAGGCAAGAAACTATATTTTATTATAAATTTAATATTAAAATGATTAAAATAAAATCTAGATAAAAAGTAGTTTTATTTTTATCACGTCCTCAACCACTCTAATCTCACCACCAAATCCCAAGACCCCAATGGCAAACATTGTGTTCATTATTTAAATGAGATGAAATCATTTGTGTACCAACATAAAGAGAACATGATCAAATGAAGAAAAAATGGCTAAAAACACTTCCATTTATTAAAATCTAATTGCCTCTAACTAGGCCTCCATATCCTAAAAAAACTGATAAATATCCAAAATTATAACATCTTCATGATTACTTCAGTCATAAACATTTTAGACTTTACAATTAGAAATTAAGTAGACAGTAACATTTTGATTATACTTTTGCATTTCCAAAAGAGTAAGAGAACCCTTTTCTATGAGGAAAAATATAAGATTCCTTCTAGAGGGAGGTGAGACTGACATTTTGATCTCCATTGCACCAAATCAAGCATCTAAGATCAAATCATCCAATAACAAATATATAGTTCTTTACTCAATTGTGCATTAGCAAACATTCTAGACTCCAAAATAAAGCAGTATCTATTATTATTATTATTACTAGTCGCTAACCCGTGCGATACACGGATTTATAAATTATCTCTTATTTGAGTAGTTTTGCTATGAACATGTGAGTTCAAGCTTATAGAATGATTTGGTGTCCATAATTTTTTTTTCATGGTATAATAGCATCCATAAATTGCAAGAAATATTATATAGCTGAAACACTCAAACATGTAATGTAGTTCAAACTAATACAAAGTTAGAACATCTGTGTTTGTAATTTACTCTCATGAACAAATAATTAGAAAGCTAGTATTTCATTTTGAACATAAGTTGATGGTACATTTTCACCTTGTAAAAAAACACAAAACAAATAATTAGAAAAAATAAAATGATTTTCAAAAGAGAATCACATATTTGAATCTTTATCTAAGTAGATAATTTGAAACTTTCGCACATCTTAATTATCGTGTGTGGTACACTGCAATTTGTTGACGAAATTTCTCTTTGGATTCTCCCCTGGGATTTTGGTGCTTCCATTTGAACCATACACTTTCCCCTTTGATTGAAGATATCTTAGCAATATCAAGTTAGGATCTAAGCCACAAAAATCCACCTCCAAAATATGCATGCAGATTATATATATATATATATATATATATATATATATATATATGAAATGTTTCTAGTTCAACCTTAAAGTCCTTTAGCAAAACTACACCAATTATGCTTTATCTACCATTAATCCCACAACACAAAGCAAAAATCAACAAATAAATTGATATTATGAAATACCTAATCATTATCCTTCTTCAATTACTTATATATCATTGAATTAGATAGCCAATCCAGTGAATCAGAAGACAGAATCAATCCCTTCTATTCTATAATTTGACATCCAATTCTCTTTTAATAGCATCCAGTGATTCATTGTGCAGTAATAATTTATATCAATCAAAAGAGTTATGGATTAAAAAAAAATTAAATAATAATATAGTTCCCGTAATCTAGATTTAGCACGTTCTAAATAACTTTTTCTATTTTATCTAAAAAGCAAGCACAACAAATAACCAAAAGAATGATATCTATAATACAAAGCTATAGAGCCAATAATCTGAATAGAGCCAAGAATAGCCAAGCTTCTTAATAGAGCTAATACTTTTGAATTGAAAAAAGCTAAAGACAAAACAATACTTTGAATTAAAAGAAAATATAATCTTAAAATATTAGTAAACCAAAGTGCTTCACAAAGAGAATAGGTTAAGAGAGAAAATCCTAAAATTACATTCTAATTTTATCTTATAAGGCCAAATGTGTAGATGAAATTATATAGATAAAATCCTAAAATTATACAGATTTTTTTTTTTTTTTGTTGGCAAAATTCTTTTTAACTTTATATACTTTTTTTCTTTTAAAAAATAGATATCTAATGACATATATAAATAATTTAATCTTTCTTATAAGGCAAAGAAAACTAAATATATTTTGAAATGTGTTTAAATGGTACTAAATATATTTATATATTAAGCACCACCAAGGAAATATATTTATTATAAATGAAAGATTTTTAAGATATGAGATGTATATATAGATAGCAAGAGTGTAAATATTTATTAAGAAATTTTGTGGTTAAGTAGCTATGAAGTAAGGTGAACTTGATAACATAAGTAAGCTTCCTTCACACCCTTGAGCATAAGAGCCTAGGCATCTACCCCAAACTAGACTTTCACTTTATCTTCTTCTTTTTTTCACCAAAGAGTAGACTTGTATCTCTGGAAAATCTTTCATCTTTACAAATAATTTCAGCTATAAATTGAATTTCTGCCAGATGGGTTCAAAAAAAAAAGTGAGAACTAAATCTTTTTTTGGAGACCATGGGATAAGAAGCTGCAGATTATCAAACCCATTTCTTCAAACTCAACCAGCAGAGCATCCTCTCCAGAGAACTGGTTTGGCTTCATGAGTTCACCCATTTCATTATTAATCCCAACTTTTGTGTTTTTTGCTTTTCCAATGGTGATTATCATAAAGTGCTTTGAATGAACAAAGATTCAAGAGCCGTAACTTCTTATTTTTCAAATCATTTTCCTTCTCAGAATTTTCAAAATTCCCATGAGTTACAAATTCAATATATATATATATATATATATATATATATATATATATATTGATTATGTTCACGATCTATGCAATAAATCATAGCATTGTATCTACCTGCCAAATTTTCTCTCATTCTTTTATTTCCTCTAAATAATAATATTAATTTTAGTGTGGAAATACATTATTTAGCCATTATTTTAAAATCTTGCATTCTCTAAAGAATTTAATTATAGAACTGCATGCCAGTACTTATAGAATGACGTGCCATATATAATTATTGGCAAAAGACTAAAATATAACTGAATTTTGAAGTATATATAACACTCAATCTGCTATGGTTATATTATATGTTTTAGGTATAAATCGCTATTAAATCTCCCTCAATATTAAAAGTGATATCAATATGTGCTTATCTTAATTAAGCACCTGAAACAAGCTCGTTTTTCATGAGGGAAATGCTCCATCTCTTTTAATAATAGCATTTCTTACACATACACTATACCACCAGCCCTCAACCATGTCTTCTTCAACTTCACGATATGCACTGAGAAATCCTTGGATGCAGTTTTGTCATTGTTGAACAGGGGCACCTGTCCATGCATGGACAGGTGGAAGCATCGGGAGGAGGTTTTGGACGTGTGAAAAATACGGAGTACTGTACTAATTTGAAAGAATAAAATTTTGAGAAAATCTATGAAAACAACTTTTGTTCCATAATTTTTGTAACAACCTAACATGTGCAACTGTAAATTATGAAGAAGAAATTAGTAGGTTTATGTGACAGTTCACAAAACATAAAACAAAAAAGATGATACAATAAAAATTTTCATAATCTATTTCACAACTTATTGACATATTAAGTCACAATTAGAACAACATTTTTATATAGGTTTATTATTGATATGACACTATTTTTATTAACACCAATTACAACATACCTTCTTTATAATTGTGAAAAATTTTGTGTGCCTAATTATAAACTACTTATTGAATCTGAAAATGCATTATCATCACTCTATCTCTCTCAATCTGTTATTTAATTATTAATTAATTTTTGAACCTCTTTATTGCTGCAAGGTTGATGATGATACTTGTGGATATACGCTCTGTTTGTTTTAGTATTAACATTTTTTAGAAAATTGGTCATTTTTCAAAAAATGTTTTCTAGAAAATTATCACATTTTCTAGTGTTTGGTAATGACCCTGAAAATAAAATTGAGAGCATTTTCAAGTGTTTGGTATGCTCAAATTTTTTATAACATTTTTTGTATAATTTAAAATATGTATAACATGTTAGTGTGCAAACTCAACTAATGTAATTAATATAAACAATTAAAAAAATAAGTATGAATTTGGTTTTCCATCTAAAATTTTGACGATATATACAAGTAAAATTAGTTCTCCAATGACCTTTACCACTCATCTTGTTTATATATTATGGATAGTAATGTACATAAACACACATATATATCAACCATATTTCTCATAATTCAAAGTAATCATAAGTTCCATTTCAAATAGTTCAAGATGTCACATAGACTAAATAGTTCAACTTGCAAAATAGTCTAGAACAAATTGTTTGATAAATACCAAAATGCCAAATTGTTTAAACACTTGATTTATATATGCCTTTAAGTTTTAAGAAGCCGAACACTAGATTTAATGTTTTCAAATTTTCTATCAAGAAGCATTCTATTGTCAAGGACTCAAGGTTTAGAATTAAAAAAAAAATTTTCTTCATCTTCTCAGCAAATAGTTAGTTGATTACTTTATTTATGTGGCAAATCAATAAGAATGGACCCATAAGAGACTGCAAGGGCCACCCTTTTCTAACACAAACCAATAACTCCAATCCACACCCTTTTCTAACGCAAACCAATAATTCCAATCCACAGTGGTCTGTTTTCCAACAAACTATCACAACAGTTGGAGGGAAACTTGCGAAGCCTCAAATATTGGCTTCAACTACTGTTGCATGATTCATAAGATAGTTGGATTTCTCTCCAATGAAAAATATTACCATCTTACTTGATGAGGTTTGACAAATTTGCCAATTTATGGGAGAGAAGAGAGAAGAGAGAAAGAAAAAAAATACTGTTTCTCGCAGCCAAAAGAATAAGAGTTGCAAGCCACGCAAAAGAGAGATCATTTCCTTTTTTTTCTTTCTTTTTTGAAAACAACCTATAGAAAATAAGCCTTATTTTTGTTAGAATTTTCTGTTGACTAATTTTTTTTATACTACCAAATATTGAAAAATATAAAAAATTATCTTTATAGAAGGTTTTTCAGCAAAACAAACAAAGCTATATACTTTGCTTGGCTTGACCCTCCTACATGTACACGTGGTAGAGAATTGCTGCCTTAATTTCGTTGCAACTTCATTTTGTGCGCCTACCTTTTTCTTTTTTTTTGTATTATTATCTTGACCAAACATATGATAGCCTATCATATGTTTGGTCAAGATAGCCTTTCATCTTCAAGGCAGTAATTATTGAACATTTTTCAACTCAATTTTTTTGTACAAAAATGCTTCTTAGAGCTAGGGAATCACTTGACCTAAATTTTTAATTAGAGAGAGATGGTGAGAGCTCCCATCTATGATTAAAATGGACTAAAGAAAGGTGCATGGAGTGTAGAAGAAGATAATAAAAAGGTCTCATATTCAGAGATTTGGCCACTGGAACTGGCAGGAACTTCCCAAATTTGCAGGTAATTAAGAAACTCTTTGAAGCTGATAGAAATCAATCCAAGGACATTTGTATGATTTTCCTTTACTTTTATTGTTCATTTTTATGCATGATTTGCCTTTATTGACTATCATGATTGTCTTCCATTTTCTGTCATACTTTTCTTTCCTGGGAAAATCCAAATATAAAAAAATAAATTGGAATCCTATGGCATTACAGTACTTTATGTTAATCAACCTTTTTTTGTTATACATTGGTTTACAGGTTTATCAAGGTGTGGGAAGAGTTGCCGACTGCGATGGTTGAACTATCTCCAGCCAGATTTAAAACGAGGAAACTACACAGAAGAAGAAGAGCTTATAATCATCAAATTGCATGAAGAACTAGGCAATAAGTACAGACTTAAATCCTTCTTAATTCTTCAGCAAGAATTTGGATGAACATAACTTTATTTACAAAATCTCCCCTTCTTTCCATGCGCTTTTTCTTGTTTGCATGTTTTCATACTTGATAACAAATATTTATGAGCATAACCTACTTCACGCATGCCAGTCATTTTGAAGAATTCAACGTAAACATGTTGGCATTGTGAATAGTCATAAGCTTCTTATGTCTGCATTAAATGCACCTGTAAGTAACCAAGATATGTCACCATAATTAGTCAGTTTTTTTTTTGAAATGATTCAAAATTAATTTTTCAATGAGCTTAAATATGTAAATACAAATATATGGTTATGTAACTACCTATAAACTTTTGAAATTGAGTTAGATTTGGTGTATATACTGGTGTTCCAGTTCTGCCAATAGGTGCTGTTACTTGAACTTTGTCCAATAGACATTCGATGCAATACGATCTTCTCATTCATTGAAAAGAAGAAACAAAACAAAACAAAAAAAAAACAAAAAAAACCCTCTATATAAACCCCATGTATTTTTCTTTGTAGATGGTCTATGATTGCAGCAAGCTTGCCAGGGAGATCAGATAATGATATAAAAAACCATTGGCATGCCCACTTGAAGAAAAACACCAAGAAAAATCCTACAACATCAAAAATGAAAACGCTATCCAATGAAGCTTACCAACATGATGCTGATATAGCAAATAAAACAGAAGCTGACAGTTTTGTAAGCAATTCTCCCTCTTACCAAGTTCAGGAGAGCTCCCAATTACCCCTAGAAACATTTTCTAGTAAATTCTCATACTTGAGCTTTGATAATGCACCTTTATCTAACATAAATTGGACTGCAGAAGATAGTCTCTCTACATTGGAAACACTTGAGTAATCATTTAGTGACTTCTGGACTGAACCCTTTATATTGGACAATACTTACTTCCAGAATAACTATCCAGAATCCTTGGCAAATGGAGGATTTAGTGCATCTCAATCATGCTACAATGAAGGAATAGATTCCATCTACGAGGCAATGCAAGAATTTGAGAACTACCAGAGAATTAATGAAGATCCATATTTGGTGAACTAGTGTGTTGGTGCAATTTAATATTAAATGAATAAATGAAATATTTATCAATATATATAAGAATTATGATTTTCTTTTTAATTAATGTGAATAATTAGATTAATTGAATGAGAGAAGGTGGGAGTTTCATAAGGTAATCATTTCATAGAGGGGAGCTGAATGTTAAGAAAATAGATTCCTACATTAATACAAAGATCTACATTATGTTATAATTGATGATGTTATTTTCTTAAGAACATGATGCATAAAAATGATACAATCCACACTAGGGGAGGTGAAATGCTGGAGATTTCCAATCCAATTCCATTTTCCCTTGTAATTTCAAATTAGTTTTTGTAATTCTATTGACAAGATGTGATAATTGTATTCTCTCAAATGCTTTCTTTTGTTTCTTTGTTTCGGTGGAAAAAATTTTCCTTGAAAAAAAAATTTTCCAAAAAAAGTGACTAGTTTGATGTTTATTGTAGCGAATCTAAATATGACCTTGAGAAAACTGTTTTATATACATCATTTAATACGCTTAAAAATCATTAATATTTCATATAGACTCAATGCTGGTTTAGGTGAGAATACTAATGGTAGCGGCCTCAAAGATAGTAGTGGTGGCAATGATAGAATTAGCGATGGTTGTGGTGAAGGTTGTGAAGGTGGTAACGGTGATGGTGATGGTGATGGTTTTAGGAGAAAGAAGAAATGAATGGGGGAGGCCATAAGGAAATTGTAGAAAACTACTCCCACTTCTCATAAAAAATGTTTTTCACCATTTTGACTTATTTTATATAAACCATGGAAAACATTTTAGGAAAATCTTAGACCCCAAATTATTTATGCAGTGGATTAGTTGGTATTAATTGAATAATTTATGTGTATTCCAATAAGCAATTCAACTACAATAATCATTCACCATTTCTAAAACAATCAATAGTAAAAGCAATAAAAGGCACATTAATTTTGGTGACAAAGTGGAAAGTTAAGATTTCAATAGAGTATGTAATGTGTCATCGAAGTTCAAGTTGTAATGTTCAAGATGTATGTCAAAGAAGACAGAATTTAAAAATTCTAATTGCCTTGACACTCAATTGATCAACAAGAGTCTTCAACGACCTTTTAAATTTTAATCACAGCTCAATCAATCAAAAGCAAATTCTTGAAATGGCTTGATCGATCAAAAAATAGGAAAGCTAAATCTGACGTGTTTTAACTAAGTCAATATTGTCTTGGTTTTTCGTTCCCTACATGCAAGCGTATAAATTAAAGGTCATATTATAACATGACCCAAAAGATATTTTAGAGAGTTATTTTCATGTTTCTTTTAAACTTTAACGGTTTCAATTCTTCCCCCTCACCACCGGTTCAAGGTTTTGCTCAAAGGAAAGGTTCCTCCAAAGTGTGGAAGGAAAAGGGCTCCAAGTGATTTAGTCACTTTTTCTCCCTCTCCCTCTTTTTGTTATGTTTGAATTACTTGTGTGTTTTTTTATTTTTTATTTAAGACAGCCTAATTTTTATGCATTGCTTTATTTGACATGTTTTGTTTGGTTGTTTTTCAATTTGTTTTTATTTTTTTATAAAATGAAAAAAATTGAAAAATCAGAAAAATATAAAAATAGTGTGTGTTTGTGTACGTTGGTACTTATATACCTTGAATGGCCAATGAAACAAAGTTTTTAAAACTTTATATCTTTTGTAGCTTAGATGAGCATCTCTATGCACAACTAAACAAGTGAGGTTTGTGACTCATGTTTGTGATGAGTAAGATTATGTGATTTCTTGTACTTAACACTCATATCACTCTTTTTTATGAGAAGAACTAGAAAATCCTAAGAGAAAGGCATAAATGACCATCTCACCATTGTTGCCCGCCAATCATGAAATGACATCTGTATGCTTCGGCATAGTAAAAGTGCAATGTCAAAAAATTTAACATAATTGGTATTTCGTTTCTCTCTTTTATATGCCCATGCATGATATGCTTAATAAAAGAAAAATATGCAAAGAAAAATAAAAGCAAAAAGATCAAAATACTTTATATATGATTGCAAGTGTGTATTCTAGGAGATGTGGGAGTTATAGGATGTACCTCGAATGTGATAGTCTCCATCAAACTGTTATGATCGTGTATGAGTTAAATTGATTTACTCATATCTCAAATCGTCATAACATAGAGACACTTATGCAATCTTACGATATTTTTCACACACAACACGCAATATTCTTTGCTACTTTTGATACATGTGCCAATACAATGTGATTTGGCCATCACAAGGTTTAAATGCGCTAATGTATGCTCACTATATTGTCTTAACTTGTTTTTTAAATATAAAATTGGTTAGACTTGTTTAGTGTGTGTGTGTGTTTTAGGATCTATTTGCTTACATTTTTCTTCATTGAGAGATGATTTTGAGAGCTTAAAATGTTGTTTAAATCTTTGGTTGAGTAGCATGCTTGATTGCATTCATATCTATGTGTTTTCTCTTCCTTGAAAAACTGTTTTTAAGCAATCTCAATAGCTCCTCGATTGCTCTCAACAGCTAGGCTATTTATAGAGACCCTTCAACTTTTCTTTATTGCAATCTCGATAGCTCTCAATAGCTATCTCAATCAATCGAGAAACTTTTTGTCTCTTGGATAGCTTCTCGATAGCTACCTCGATCCATCGAGCTTCTTTGCCTAGGAACCTCTCGTTCGATCCTCGATAACTAGTTTGACAGCTGAAAAGCGCCTCTTTAAAGCTCGATAGCTCTCGATCAATCAAGCTTTATAAAGATTCTATATAAGGAGCCATCGCATTTTCTGCACTCATTTCCTCGATCTCTCTCGACAGTTTCTCTCTTTTCTCACTCCAAAACTCTTCAAACTCAAACCCCTCACATTCCTCACTTGATCTTCGGCCTAAATCAAGTGTTCCTCATCTAGTATAATTCTTTCTCACTCATTAATCATGCATTTCACTCTTTTTTGACCTAAGTTTTGAGTTTTGAAAAACTTTTGGGGGTTTTTCAAAATTGATGAGTTTATGGAAAATGTTGGAATGGGTTTTGTACATTTGATCTTAAAACATCATGCATTGCATCACATGTGCATTATAACAATGCCTCATGCATTCTAGATGTGTGTTTTCATTGTGAAACTGATTGTGTGCTGGTAGGTTTGAATTAGGCTGAGCTCATGATGTTTTTACTATTGCATTTCACATACTTATGCATTTTCATGCATACGTACCTTACATATTAAACAAAGCAAAGCATAAAACTAGACTGACTCAAAACAAGAAAGCAAAAACACACAAGCATTGCAATCAAAATATAGAGGAAGAGGGAGAGAGAAAAGTGATTAAATCACTTAGAGCATTTTTCCTTCCACACCTCGGAAGAACCTTTCCTTTTAGCGAACTCTTGAACCGGCAGAGAGGGGAAAGAATTGCAACTATTCAGGTTCAAAAGGAACATAAAGGCTTTGAGTAGATCTCCAAGAGGAGCAAGAGAGAATGAAAACTAATTTTGGTTTCCCGACGAGATCATACTATTGCTCTATTGAATGGCTACCCACTTGTAGCAATTGTTTCGAATATGTCCAGTTGCTTCTTAGTGATGGCAGAGATGCTACTTCTTCTATTTAAACTTTTGGGTATTACCATTTTTAGCCTTAGGGTTTTTAGTCTCTTTCTTAACAAGCTTAGGGATTGCTCCTAAGATAGATTTACTCTTGTCTATATTCTCACTAACTAAAACAATTTTGACATCATTATTCTCAGATTCAATATTATTAGCAGGAGAAACAAACACAATCGTACTGGAAGAAGCAATATTAAGGCAAGAGAAATCACACCCTAAACCGAATCGATCAAAGGCAGATTTCTGGACACTAAGCATTCATCAAGTTTTGTACTTGAAGTCCTCTCCAACTGAGCTCTGAATTGGAATAGTTCTGCTTCAAGTTTCTTGGTCTTCTCAACCAAGAAATTGTTCTCAAACCTCAGTGCTCCAATAGTCTAATTAGTTTCATCAAACTTTGTGGATATTTCTTCTCGTTCAAGATCCACATCACTGAGCTTCTTGGTGGCCAACCTATACAACTTCTCATGGTTTTTGAGACCTTGTATAATTTTGCATAGGCTGTGTGGATGTCATCTTGCTCATCCATCTTTTCAAACTTAGACTCCACCAAGTCCTCTTCTTCATGCATATCTTCCACAATCCCCTCAGTAGGATTTACAGTGGCTGTGAAGGCATTCATGATTCCATCATCCTCATTTTTCAAATCATCCTTAGGTTCGGTGTCGCTCAATGTAGCAACAGGTGCCTTGCTTTTCCCAATGGTTCCGAGATATGTGGGGCACTCTTGTTTCATGTGTATTCAAAGTCTTGACACTCGAAACACTTAGGTCTTGAAGGAACAATGTACTGACCACCATCCCTAGCATCCTTCTTCCCTTTGTCTTGGCTCTTAAACTGAGAAGAACTAGATTGCTTACGATCCTTGTCAAAGCCATTCTCATTGGCTTTCTTCATGAACTTCTTGAATTGTCTTGTGATGTAGGACTTCATTTCAGAATCTTCATCTTCTAAAGACTCATCCGTGTCATTGCTCTTGGCCTTCAATGCCATGCTCTTACCCTTACTTGATTTTCTGATTCTTGTCAAACCTAACTCATAGGTCTACAGATTACCAACCAGCTCTGTCAAAGGATTTTGTCAATGTCCTTTGATTTGTATGAAATCTCTCGAGTAGAGATCTGAGTACCTTTCTAACAATCTTGGGGTTAGGAATGGTTTCCCTAAGATTAAAGGCCAAGTTCACTATGCCTTGAGCTTGGCATAGAACTCATCAAAGAACTCATCATCCTCCATCTTAATCTCTTCCAAGATTGTAGTGAGCCTCTAAAGCTTTGAGTCCTTGATAGCCTTGATTCCCTCATAGGTTGTCTGGAGAATGGTCCATGCTTCCTTGGCAGTTTCAGTAGAGGATATCTTCTTAAACTCCCCATTCGTGACCGCACTGAATAAAGCATTCAATGCCCTGCTGTTGATATTTTCCGCCTTGATCTTAACATCATCCCAATCAACCGATGCTTTTTTTGGCTTGGTCCAGCCTATCTCTATAGCTTGCCACACCTTTTCATCTAATGACTACAAGAAAGCTCTCATGCATACTTTCTAGTATGTATAGTTAGTGTCATTAAATAAATAAAGTATAATAAAAGACTGTCCTCTATCCATGACAAACAGGGGTCAATGGATCACACAGCAAAGATTAACCCTAATCATAGTGTGCTTACTCTAATACCACTTGATAGACTAAGAATGTATTGACCCCTTGTGATAAATTAATTGATTAATTAGCCAAGTTAATTAATTAATCCAATTAACATGTAAAACGCGTGGCAGCATAAAAAAATCACCAACTAAGTTAATATGCAGCGGAAAATAAAGTTAACACGGTGATTTGTTTATGAATAGGGAAAACCTCCAAGGCAAAAACATCACCAGGTGAATTTAAGGTCACCATTCCTAAGAATCCACTATTATCACAACAAGCGGTTACAAGTAAAGGAATCCCAATAACTTATACCAACCTATAGTTGAATCCTTATCCCAATATACAATTGGACTTGCTCTGTAGTGACAATCTCTCATTTTCAATGCAGAGCTCCCAAGTATGTGACTAACCAATCAACAAGCGAATCCCAGTACGTGACTTAATCACCAACTTGAGAAAGATGTTGGGTAGTAAAGTTTTTCAGTTCATCAACACGATGAAGATCACAAAGCTCCTTGGTCACAAAACCGAATGGCGTACAAATGTAGTAGCTTCTATAAGAGAAAGATGAACTAAAGCAAATTATGTCTCCGGTCACAATTTGCATGAACAAAACATTACTCTATACTCGCGCAACCTTTGACAGCCCTTAAAATAATCCTTATATATGTTTAGGGTTGTAAGAAAAGAAAGTCTAAACATGTACACACGGATTTGAGTGAAATCAGATCTGAAAAATTGATTTTCATAAATCTCGATAAATAGGGTATCTATTGAGTAGCTATCAAGCATCGAACTAAAGCAGCATTTTTTGCTATCCGTCGAGCTAGTTGTCAATCTTTGAAATCCAGCACTTCTTTACTTTTTTCTTAGACAGATTTGTATGGTTTCAATACTTAGACTTGAACTCTTGTTTCTTGAAGTATTAAACTCATTTTAGATCTACCCAATTACAAGTAAAGTGCGTTTTGTCAAAAAATTAGCCAATTCTAAATGACATATGTTCCTAACATTATTCACATATGTCCTAACAATATTCACTGTGTTCACAATCCATGCAATAAATCATAGCATTGTATAGGAACTAATTAAAGTCACGAGCAACCGGCAATTTGATGCATCTACCTGCCAAATTTTCTCTCATTCTTTTATTTCCTCTAATAATAATATTAATGTTAGTGTGGAAATACATTATTTAGTCATTATTTTAAAAACTTGCATTCTCTAAAG
Organism: Castanea sativa; assembly: GCF_040712315.1. Classification (NCBI taxonomy): domain Eukaryota; kingdom Viridiplantae; phylum Streptophyta; class Magnoliopsida; order Fagales; family Fagaceae; genus Castanea; species Castanea sativa. The sequence goes on along the minus strand of NC_134018.1, from coordinate 958,982 downwards.
AATTTAATTATAGAACTGCATGCCAGTACTTATAGAATGACGTACCATATATAATTATTGGCAAAAGACTAAAATATAACTAAATTTTGAAGTATATATAATACTTAATCTCTAATGGTTGTATTATTTGTTTTAGGAGTAAACCACCATTTAATCTCCCTCAATATTGCTTGTGGGGGACATGGGCCATGTGATCGGTACTAGCCCTCCAAACTTAAGCCCAAATACTTAAGCCATCTAGGCCGGGGGATTGAAGCTAGCCCAAATCCTGTGGGGATGGGCTTGGCCCAACAATAAGTGTATCAAGATCTGGAGAGCAATGTTCGGTGAACTTGTTAAGTGTTTGGTCACATCTCGGCCCATTACTAACTCTTAAGACAATACGAAATTAACAAGGAAGTAGAGAGGTTCAGATCGTCACCAAACACTAGAAGTGCTTTTAGGAAGTCTTTGTCGAGCACTATTTGGGGTCTGGAATAGGTTTCAATAGAATCCCTAGAAGATATGATGATTCCTTGGGATTTTGAGTGAAAGTGGGATTGCATGGAACTTGGCGAAACGGTAATGATTTGAACCCCACTAAGAAGAGACTATATAAGAGGAGTGAGGGTAGATAAGTGGCCGGGGGGGGGGGGGGAGAATTGCTGAAAAAAGAAGAAGAGAGTAAGAAGTAAGAAGAAAGAAGGAGAGTAGACACAAAGAGGGAGGACGAAAGAACTGAGGGAGATATACGAGAGATGGAAAGGGACTAAGTCTGAGAATGAAAGGGCTTTTGGGCTAGAAATCACAAGGGTATTTGTAGTTGGGCTATCTAGGATTTATTTGAGGCTAAATCTGTAGGACTGTGAGGAATACCACCAACAAATAGATTTGGAGCCCAAATTCACTTCCATTACTAGGAACGTTAGTAGGGTTGAGGCACCACATTGTTGATGTCCATTTCTATGAAACGCCCAATAATAGAAGAAACCCAACAATAAGGGAAATGGAAAATAAAAAAAGTAAGAATGGTAAAAGGAAGTTAGCAAGCCCAATAGGCAAGCATGTCAGGAATAACAGCCAACGAGCTTATAGGAAGAATAAGAGGTAAAGATGAAGTAAGCGGGCCAAGGAAGCCCATGAAAAGAGGTAGCAAGCCCAATGAACCAACATTGCAAGAATAACAGCCAACAGGCCCATAGAAAGAATAAGAGGTAAAGATGAAGTAAGCAGGCTGAGGAAGCCCAAGAAAAGAGGTAGTAAGCCAAAGGAGCCAACATGGCAGGAAGGACAACTAGCAGGCCCATAGGAAGAATAAAAGGTAAAGATAAAGTAAGTGGGCCGAGGAAGCCCATGAAAAGAGGTAGCAAGCCTAATGGGCCAACATGACAAGAATAACAACCAACAGGCCCATAGAAAGAATAAGAGATAAAGATGAAGTAAGCAGGCTGAGGAAGCCCAAGAAAAGAGGTAGCAAGCCTAATGGGCCACACATAGCAGGAATGATAGCCAGCAGGCCTATGGGATGGAAAAGGAATGGCGGGAATAGGCACCAAATGGACTATATGGATAGAGGCCCTTGTTTAGGAAATGCTTGTTCCACAGAGGGTAATGCAATCCCAAAAGCCCATGCATGCCTCATGTCGTAGAAGTCAAACTTTACCCAGTACGCATGGTAAAGGAACGGCGCAAGAGCGTCAAGAATGGCTTGAGAATGAAAGAAGACAAACCCAGATGGTAATGGCAGTCGCATAAGGCCCAAGGCACCACCTACATGTACCTAGCCAATACATGGGAGATGGGTCCTCAATCAAGGGATTCAAGGGGTGTGGTTTGGCAGTAAGGAGAAAATGGATCTATTTTAGGGTTCTTACCGAGACTCCTTTTTAGAAAAATGCTTTGCTGGGATGACATTTCTCCCAAAAGATGTAAACACAGGCTGGGACTACTTGATGCATCCCATAGGAGTAGGTATAGAAAGCCCTTAACCCTTATCCGCTAAGGGAAGGCAAGGTAGTGAGCGAGAGAGAAACAAAAACAAAAACTTTTGTTTGGAAATGGGGAGTGGTGCACCCTTTGAGCAGAGGTAATGATCGAGCAACCAACAGGCTAGTGGGTAATTTTGGAAAGATGCCAAAAGTGGTTGGTACAGCCTTAGGGACAAAAGCAAGGAAGTTAATACCGTACCGGAGGTTGTACCGATTTGGCCAGCAGTACGATATATTTCAGATACCGGTCAATACCAGTGTACCATTTCGGGTTTACCGCGCTATATATATTAAATGTAATGATAGTTATTTTTATCAACATATAAAAAATAATAATTTTAATAGCACATACCAAACATCTTTGAAAAATATTTTTTTTGCAAGTCTAAATGTCTAATTTTTTAATTATTATTGGAGTTATTAATATAATTCCATGTTTACTTCTTCCCATACCATTCCTAATATTAGCCCAAGCCAATTCTTGGCCTTTTATAGAAAAGAAAGTAAAAAGCCTAGGCAGAGTAGTAGCTGTGTCCCACTTTACCAACAAAAAAAAAAAGCCCAACACTTTTCTTATTCTAGTTTTCTCATACCGTGTCCCACACTTATTTTATTCTTCCATTTATTTTTTTCTACTGTTGCGCACCTGAAGCTAGTTATCATTCCTATTTCCAAGTTCCAACACATCATAGCTTCACAGTTCACACGCTATCTCTTTACAACCACACGTTACCTCTTCTTCTTTCAAATTAATTTTGCCTGCACTCTTCACTTTTTACTTCATTTCTTCCCCATTAGTTACAGATCTCTCTCTCTCTCTCTCTCTCTCTCTCTCTCTCTCTCAGTATCACACGATTCACACCAGTCTAAGTCTTTTAGCATCAATCCAGTATATTTTTTTCTTCATTTCAACCTGATTTTCAATACATGAATTACCGACACCTCTCCTCACCACCAATCGGTATTTCATCATCATTGGTGTGATAAAGAGGAGGGAAAGAGAGACAGAAGTTTAGTGTGGCGTGAGAAAAGGTACCGGTTCAGTATCCTCTAACCAGTCGAAATTCGGTATTTACCCCGAAATGGCCGAAACAGACCCGGTATGCTCGGTATTTGATCTGGTATAAAACGTCAGTGTTTCTATACCAGCCAAGGCACCGGAGCGGCAAATATTGGTCGTACAAGACAGTACGGTATGAGATTGTCTTCCTTGGACAAAAGAGAGAAATCCTATAAATTTGAGCAAGTATAAAAGGGATAGAGGTAACCATGAACAGGGGGAATGGAAGTAGGAAGGAGGAAGGAGGAAGGAGGAAGGAATGACAAGAGGTTGATAGAAAACACCCAGAGAGAAAAGAGAAAAGAAACTTAAAAAGAAAATAAGAAAACCAAGTGGTAAGGCAGAGAAAGTTATGGCAAAAATGAGACATGCATCAATAGACCGACTTTTCTCTCCCCTTAACATTCCCACTCTCTTGAACCCATAATCCAGGACACAAAACTATTTAGACCCTCTTCTTAACACAAGTAATTTCTGCAGTAGAAACCTGCATTGAGGTTGCTTGCATTGGAGTTTGGTTCACTTTTTGGACCCATTCTTGCCAAATAGCCCAACCCAAGGTTGGGGAAGACGAGGGTACCTTCGTTGCATCACTAGACATCTTGTGACTGCTTCCTTTTAGTTTGTATTGATAGTATTAATATAACTAGTTTCATTTTAGCATTACATGTCCCGCTGTAACTTTTCCTTTTCTGTTCTATTTGCTATATCAGTTGTTCTACTATAACTCTGTTTATTTTACTAATGGCGTTAGTTGTCTACTATGACTCCATTAAACGTGTTTTACCATAACATTCTACCATAGTATATTTTTGCTGTAACAGCCATCCAACCATAACAATGCCTTGTATTCAACCTACTGTGTTCTCCACAGCTTGCCTCAATTTTGGGTGAGCTTAGCTCGTGCACAAACTAGCGTACGATGCAATGCAGTTCCAAACTAGGCCAATCCCAACTCTCCTACCCTAGATTCACAGGCCTTAGTACAGTAGAAGGGCAGAGGCTCAAGCTCGCAAAAGGCCCCCACAAATATTAAAAGTGATATCAACATGTGCATATCTTAATTAAGCACTTGAAACAAGCTCGTTTTTCATGTAGGAAGTGCTCCACCTCTTTTAATAATAGCATTTCTTACATTCTTCAAATTACATGGATACACATACACTACACCACCAACCCTTAACCATGTCTTCTTCAACTTCACCATATGCTATGGGAAATCATTAAAAGTTGTTTTGTCATTGTGGACCAAGGGCACCAGTGAAGACATCATGGACAGGTGGAAGCATCGGGAGGAGGTTTTGGGCATGTGAAAAATACAGGGTATTGTGCTAATTTGAAAGAATAAAAGTTTGAGAAAATCTATGAAAACAACTTTTGTTCCACAATTTTTGCAACAACCTGACATGCACGACTGTAAATTTTTGAGAAAAAACAAATAGGTCCATGTGAAAGTTCATTGAGAAAATTAAATGATATACTATAAAAATTTTCATAATCAATTTCACAATTTATTGACATGTTAAGTCACGATTAGAACAACATTTGTATATAGGTCTATTATGACATGACATTGTTTTTACTAACACTAATTACAACATGTCATCTTAATAATTATAAAAAAATTTGTGTCCCTAATTATAAACTACTTTTTGATTCTTTCTTCTAAAAAAACACTTATCGAATCTGAAAATATATTATCATCTCTCTATCTCTCTCAATCAGTTATTTAATTATGGGTCATGCTAATGAGTGCCCTTAAGACAATGGCTAATAATTTATTTTAAGAAAATTTTGACACCACTTTTATAGAAAATGAAAAAAAAAAACTATCAAATTTTTTTTAAAATTAGATTATTAACCATTACCGTAAAGTAATCTCTCAACATTTCCTTTTAATTATTAATTAATTTTTGAACCTCTCTATTGCTGCAAGGTTGATGATACTTGTGGATACTTTGCTTGGTTTGACCCTTCTACATGTGCACGTGATAGAGAATTGCTGCCTTTGCTTAGAGAGAAGATAGATATCTTAGAGAAGGCGGTGGCAGCAGCTCATGCAAAGGAAATTAAGGGTGTTTGGAAGAGTAGTTTAAATTATGTTGTTTGAGTGTTTTTGATATACGTGTAGGTGAAAAGACATGTAATATCATTTAAAATGTGTTGAAATGTGTTAAAACTATGCTGTGAGATGGGCCCTAAAATTTCTCCACTTTTCACTTTTATAACTAATACTATTTTTGGGTTTTTTTTTTTATAATAGTCTTCTGGGTCTATTTATCGGATGATATTTATGTACTCTTAACCGGGATATAGTTTAAAAAAAAATAAAAAAAGTTTGGTGGAATAAAAATTCTCACTTTTTTTACAACCAGAGAATGTCTTACACAATGCATGAATATTTTGCAGTTTTTATATATTTTTCTTTTATGTTTTAAAATATTTTGCAATTGTATAATATCTATAATGTTTTTTTTCATAGTTTTGTAATCCGAATCAGACCGTACGGTCTGGTTGAGTTAACCGAAAACCGTTCAACAGTCCAGTTTTTTAAACTAATAAAATCGGATATTTGACTTTTGCTGGAAACTGCGTGAACCGCGGTTAAAACGTACGGGCTTCTAAACCGGTCACGGGTTTACGGGTCGGTAACATATTTTCTTTAAATATTTTCAACAAAAAAAAAAACTGGTAATATATTTGCTCGCACAGCCGAAAGTCCAAACTGTCAAGACCGTTTGGACAAGGAATGAACAAACTTGACTCCATTCCTTTTGCTGCAAACAACTTACCATCGCAAGATCTTGATTTTGGTCGGAGGGGAGCTTGACTGTCGTACTCATGTTCGTTGTGAAGAAGAGAGAGAGAGAGAGAGAGTGCATGTTGAGGAAAGAAAAATCTGAGCCTCTGAGAGAGAGTAGGTGAGTTCTGAGTCTGTGTGAGAAGGAGCAGGTGGGTTTTATATTTATTTTGGGGAAGAACACCTAAGCTTTGGGAATTGGGGGCATAGTGATAGTTCTTATCAGAAGCTTTGGGAAGTGCGGTAATATATTTAAAAATAATATATATGTTAAATAAGACTTTTCTCTTGGGACGAGTGAGTGAGCTCTAGTTTTTTAAATTTTAAAGTGCATTGCATGTTTTATATTTTATTATTATTATTATATTTTGGTTAAGAAAAGGTTTGTTATGTTTAAAACTTTAAATTTTAAACTATCAGTATTAATTTTTATTTATTAAGATTGAAATATGAGTATTTTTTATTATAAATAAAAAATCTGACTATTTTTAGTTGAGATTAGTTTTTGAAATATTGTTATGTTGTACTATTGTGCTAAAACAATTGAAATAATAGAAGAAATATCTAACTAATCTTTGAAGATTGCTAATTTTACATTTTTATTTTATTTATTTTTATATTAAATTAATTATTATATCATCACGGTTCAATATCAGTTCGATCTCAGTGTAACTTTAAAAACTTTAAACCTCTATCTTTTACGGTTTATTGAACGGTTCGAATTTTAAAACTATAGTTTTTTCATGCTATTGTTGAATACTTTCAAATTTGATTTCTTAATTCATATTTTGTACTCTAAATAGGTGTTAGGATAAGATGTGTTCTTGAAGGTACAAATCATGCTCATGTCTCATAGATATATGTTAATAAATTATAGAATAATTTGAACAACAAACAAAAATGTTTCTAATAGATTCTGGCATATTCTGTTTGAAATATAAAAAATCAATTTATATACATAACCAAACTTCAGCAAATACTACATACCTAATTAGTCAAACTGTGCATTGAGCGAAACAACTTTCACGCAAAAATGTTAGCAAATTAAGTCAGTCGACCAAGTCAGTCGACTATACTCCAACCAAGTCAGTCGACTTTCATATTTTGGAGATGTTTGGTAGAGTAGTTTAAAATAAAATTTTTAAAATTTTTTAAAATTTATATAGGTAAAAAAATATGTGAAAAAATATATAAAATTGTTTAAAATATAAAAATGTGAGTTTAAAATTAGAGACCAAACAACCCCTTTATGTCACAAAAAATGCCCCTCAAAGTCAGTATTACTATTCCCCAAGGGTCCACACTCACATCGACAACAAAGGGGCTGGAAAATCCTTCATAATCATAATTTTTTTTTTATAATTATAATAATAATTTAATTAAATGAACGATTCAATGATACCGCATGAAAATTTTAAATCTCTAAAGATTAACCAAATCTCTCCAATATTATTGTCAACCAGCCTTAACCAATACCAAACCAATTTTTTTTTCTTTAAGAAGAAATGGCCGGCACCAAATCCTAAAAATTAAAAGATTATAAAGTTACGAACTAAGTTAGTACTTCCATAACAAAATTCTACAAAATCACATTGTGCTCTTTATAACAACAAGGTTACGGATGTACTAACTTGATTTTTTTTTTTTTTTTTTTTTTTTTTTGAGAATATACTAACTTGATATGTTTACAATTTTTTTAGCATTATTTTTTCCCCAAATTTCAGAGATTAAAATAAAACATGATCCAAATTCAGTAATTAATTATATATTTTCACCTTAATTAATTTTTTTAGAAGATTAATTAAGTTAATTATAAGAAGGTTACACGGTCTACATTTTCAATGATCTTATTGGGTAAGTCCTATAGGGGGGCTGACTTAAATGTAATCTTTGGTTTGTTAATAGAGTTATTAATGTGCTTTTCCCTAACAACAAATAAAATTACAACATCAAAAACAACAAGAATTAGTCCAAAAACTATTGGGCAAGGTTATAAATCCTTAATAGATTGGTTATAGCATGCATTCCTTTGCGTCATTTTATTCTATTCAAAATCATACTTCTGGTAAATTCTTTAATTAATACATTTTTTTTCTTCTCTTTCTACTAATACTATTTTAGGGTTTATTCATTTTCTTAACTTGATTGAACTCACTCTTTTTTAGTAGTCATGCTTTGATCGCTCTCCTTTATACATGACCAAACAATCTCAAATAACTCTTTATTATCTTTTTATTAATAGGGGCTCCTATCATTAAACAAAATTTCTTATTGTGAATCATTTTTTTTTCTTAATATATACTTTTATTTCAGTCACACTCATTTTATGAACATATTACTTCTTAAAAATCAAACATTCGGAACTATAAAGCATAGCTTGTCAATTAAAATATGGCCAAAAAAGAAAAATATGAGGGGGCTTAAATTTTAAATGACGTGGGAGACTTAGAAAAAAATCATTATAAGGCCCAACCCATATCCCTCAAAGTTGATGCCTTTACCTAGGCCTAGCTCCTTCTAATCGGCTCGTTGTCAAATCTCCTGTTAGCAACAATAATGATGGGAACTTGCTTCATGCTTCCTGTCCCACTTACAGAAAAGCAGCAACTCTCTTGGTAATTAGGGAAAATCAAAGCAATTGATTGTGAATTTTTTTTTTAAAAAAATTATTCTTTTTATCTTTTGAATTATATAATAACAATTGATTATGAGGGTATAAAGTTAATTTTATACAAAATCTAACTCTCCTCCATTTCACAAGGTAATAGATTAAATTCGCATAAAAATTAATATTTTTCTCCTCTTTTCTATCCAAATTGGATGGAAAGCAACAGAGTAACACTACAAATATAATAATTTTTTGCAATAGTTGAGTGATCAAGTTTCTACTAATTCTTATTTACCACACAATTAACATTAATTTTTTACTTATCGATAACAATTTGTCACCTCAAAAATTGTGAAGCTTTTTCATATTTCTAGACTTATTGAAAGGAATAGGTGAGAAATTAAGAATAATGCTAGAGTCAAAATATTTTTACAAATTACTGACATGGTCCATATTAGCTATTAAATTATTAAAATACCATCAAATCTTTAAAAGAACTCTAAAGAAATTTCATCTAAAAATATATATATATAGTGAAATTTTTTTTAGAACAATTTCTTATATTGTAATTACAATTTATTATAAAAGTGTTATGAATATAACATTTTTCTATATTTATTACATAATAGCCTATTCTTTATTTACTTTATTAAAATGTAATGTCACAAAAGATAACTGAGCAGAATAAATATTGACATAAAATAAAACACACTAATCATTACCTTCATAAGTCATAAGTCATGTACTCCGTTTGAAACAATGACATGAATATACTTTAAATTTTGAATTACAAATTCTCAAAATTTAAAAAAAAAAAAAAAAAGAAGTTTTTAGTCAATACTTTATGATGCGGCATAAAAGGTTAGCAGGGTATGTGTGCAACATATTCTTGACGCAAATGCACATAAAAATTTGGACGCAAGTGATGCTGTAGCCTGTATATGAAATTAACAGCTTATGCGTGATACATCATATATATATATATATATATATATATATATATATATATATATATATATATATATATATATATATATATATAAAAGTTAAATCTCGTAATTAATTCAAAAGTGAATTCACTAATAACTAATTCTCTCTTAATAGTCCCAGTGCGCTCCAAAAGCCTGTCAGCTAGCTAGCATGAGAGAATAATTTGGATTTTGGAGTCTCAAAAATTGACCTCATATTCATCATCTCATCTGGACAATATATGTAACCATGAATTTAAGACGATATTTTTTGACAAGTTGTATTGTATCATCAAAAAATATTTGGGGTTAAGGATTATATTTATGGTTCATGATTTTTTTGGAGTAATGTATAATGTTACATCCACAATATTTTAATAACAATTTCATAACAAATTATCAGTAACAAAAAAAGATGATGGTATGCCTCCTATGCTTGGAGTTCAAGGCCAAAGAGGTTACAAGAGCTAGCCCTCAAACAGATGCATCTAAAAAAAGCACCAGGACATGATGATATGCCTCATCTTTTTTATCAATATTACTGGTCTTTAGTTAGAAATTGTGTTACACAAGCTGTTTTGGATTTTCTAAATCATGGAACTATCCCACACAAATATAATGAAACCCATATTACCCTAGTCCCCAAGTGAAGAATCCAACTAAGATTACCCAATATAGACCTATTAGTCTTAGCAATGTTGTGTCTAGGCTTGCTTCGAAGGTTCTTGCTATAGATTAAAAAATTTCATTCCAAATATTGTTAGTGAGAATCAAAGTACTTTTATGTCCAAGTGTCTTATCACTGATAATGTATTGATGGCTTTTGAAACAATGCATCACATAAGCCAAAAGAAGAATGAGAAGGTGGGAGAGATGTCTTTAAAATTAGACATAAGTAAGGCTTACGATAGGGTGGAATGGGGATGCCTAGAAAAAATTATGCTCAAGGTGGGTTTCAATACATATTGGGTTGATCTTATGATGAGGTGTGTGCACTCTATCACTTATGCTGTTAAAATCAATGGAAAACCCCGAGCCGTTATTATCCCAACTTTAGGACTATGCCAAGGGGACCCCCTCTCCCCTTACCTTTTCTTGTTTTGTGCAGAAGGTTTGTCAACCCTAATTAGAAAATTAATGGAGCATGGTGCCATTAAGGGGATTGCCACCTGCGCAACGAGTTCATCGATCTCCCACTTATTCTTTGCTGATAAAATGTCCAAGATGAGATCAAGAATAGATTTGGAGTAGAGATCTTTTAACAACATGAGAAGAATCTAGGGCTTCCATCACTGGTAGAGAAGAATAAATGTAACACCTTCCATCAATTAATGGAGAGATTGGATAACAAACTATCTGGGTGGAAAGATAAGCTATTGTCTAATGTAGGAAATAAGATATTGATGAAAATAGTGGCAAAGGAAATACCAAGTTACACTATAAGTGTATTTAAACTCCCAAATGCTTTATGTGATGAAATGACTAGTATGGTTCGCAAGTTTTGGTGGGGACAAACCAACGAGAGAAGCAAAATGGCTTGGTTGTCTTGGGACAAGATGTGTTTACCAAAGGAGAAGGGTGGCTTGGGTTTTCGCAATCTCAAAGCCTTCAATCTCACTTTACTAGCAAAGCAAGGCTGGTGCTTACAAACTAATACTACATCACTCGTTCATAGGATCTTCAAGGCATGGTATTTCCCCAATGAGAACTTTATATCGACTGAATTTGGCAACCATCCGTCGTTTGCTTAGCGTAATATCTTGATAGCACAACCCATTGTACAAAGAGGGCATCACTGGTAGGTTGGGAATTACCATTCACTAAATATTTTGAGACATGAATGGCTTAATGAACCATGTACATTTAAACTTACATCCAGACCAATTAGTGTCCCATTTGATGCTCGAGTGTCTTTGCTTATCGACCTTTACACTAGGGCTTGGAAGGCTGACATGGTTACACAAATCTTCTCCCCTTTAGATGCCTCTGTTATTTTTAGAATTCCCCTTAGTTTTTGACTTCCAAGTGATCGGATAATATGGGTTTATACCAATGGAGTCAATCTCGTATCGTACCGGCCGGTATGGCCGGAATATTTCGTACCGGCGCCTGAGACGGTACAAAAATGTGTTTGTTTCGTACCGATTTAAATACCGGCTATACCGAGTCATTTCGATTATACCAGGAAACAAATCGGATTTCGGCCGGAAACTTCATACCGGACCAAAATAACAAACAAAAATTTTTTAGATCTAATAATCTCTCTCCTTTCTCAATAACTTACTGACTTGCTCTTGCTCTTGGGTCACTGCCGTCGCTAACACGTTGTCATTGTTGCCACCACGTTGCCTGTAGCATCTCATTTGGCGATGTTCTCTTCAGCTTTTGCTGCTGCTGCTTCTTCTTCTTTGTCTGCTTAGAGTTCTCAGTACATACGTTTCTTCCTCTTTTTGCCGTTTATGATTCTTTTTATTTTAATCTTTAAGCTTTTGCTATTTCATGTGCTTGACAAGTGACAAGTCACTAGTAGCACACTTGAACATCAATCAAAAATTCAAACTCTACCATTTTTTTTTTTTTAATATAACATTTTAACCACTTATGTGTGCTTTGCCCCACACATCAGAACACTGCCACTACAAGTACAATGACTAGACTACTTATTAGAGGCCTATTTTAGTATTTTAATACATCAATATCAATTTTTTATATTTATTTATAAGTATCAATATCAATTCTATTATAAATATTATATATTATTTCTTTTTTGACAAGAATACTATATATTATATGTTACTTGTATAATGAATTAACATTTTAGCTAGAGTTTAAATTATTAAATAAGATATGAGTTGATAATTTTAAATATTATAAACAAATTATATGGGCCTTGACTAATGGATATACAATTAATATATATATATATATATATATATATATATATATATATATATATATTTAATACTTAGCGATAAACCAAAAACGGTACACTAGTATTGACTGGTATCCGAAATATATCGTACCGCTGGCCAAACCGGTACAGCCTCCGGTACAGTATTGACTTCCTTGGTTTATACTCCAAAAGGAGATTTTATTATTCGCAGTGCTTATAAGATCGTGTTGGATGAGGTGATTAATGGAAACCCGGGGGAAGCATTAGACAACGAGGATTGTAATATATTTTGGAAGACACTCTGGGGTCTTAACGTTCCTAATAAAGTCAAGTCATTCGCATGGAGAGCATGTAGAAATATCATTCCAACAAAGGGTAACTTGCGTAGACGAAAGGTAATTGATAGTTCCATTTGTGAGGCATATGGGTTGGAACCAGAAAGTAGTGGGCATGTATTCTGGGGTTGTGAGAAAGCACGAGAAATCTGGGCACTATCAGCTATTCCTTTTGAAGCACATGGAGTTAACTTCCCAAAATTTGAGGACCTGATTTGGTATTTGAAGTTCAAACAAAAAAAAGGGAATGACCTGCTGGAACTTGTCATTATGGTATCTTGGGCCATTTGGTTCAACCGTAATGAAGTGTGACAAGGGAAAACTAAAAAAAAATGACCTAGCTATTTTGCAAAAGGCACGATACATACTAGAAGAATTCCAAATGGCCAATCTGAAGTTGTTTAAGGTCGGAAATAAGGATAAGGTCCGATGAGAAGCTCCAATTGCACCATGGTTCAAGTTTAACAACAGTGCTACAATTTTTACTAGTAACAACTCAATCGGATTGGGAGCTATTATTCAAGACCATGGTGGGCGTGTTGAAGTAGCTCTTAGTAAATCACTTCTATCACTGTTGGGGCAATTGGAGGCTAAAGCGAAGGCATTGGAGGAGAGCTTACTATTTGCTTGGGATGTGGGAATTCATGATGTTCTATTTGAATGTGATTCCAAGATTGTCTATGATATTGTGATTGAATTTAGTGATCCTCCTTCAGTAATAAGCAACATAATTGAAGTTATTCGATACAAATTGCAAGATTTTCAACAGGCACAAGTATCATATGTTCATCGACAAGGTAATCGTCTTGCCCATTTATTAGTGCAATATGCTAGGTATATCATTGATTATGTAACTTGGATAGAGGAAACACCTCCTATCGTTGAGTTTGCTATGACTCATGATGTAATGATGTTATATTCGTTTTAATAAAAGTTACAAGTTTCTTATAAAAAAAAATTATAGGTAAAAAAGTGATGTTAATAGTATGTCCAGATTAGAACCAGTACAAGCTTGCCACCTAAAGTTTATTGTGAAAATATTGTAAATGCAACATAACTCTTATTTTTAATGAACCAAAATTTTTGAAATTTTTTATTTTCAAGTGAAGATATTCTGTCAAATTCTTTAAATTTTGTTTTTCCAAGTCAAGGTGTTACCATGAACACCATACTATAATGTAGAGCCGCCACTAGCACAGGCTCTGTGTCAAAGCATTTGACACATTGCGAAGAAGAGTACTTATTCACTCTTCACGGAAATTATTAAACCCATGAACTCATTTTTCGTGGCAACATCAGTTTTGTCCGGCCCTTTCGGGTAATTGAAAATGTGGTAAATCAATGTAATTATGATCCCATCTTGAATTTGAACACGATTTCAAATCAATACTTTGCTGTCGCTAGCTATGTTATGGGCACGTGCTTGTTAGCACAATATTACATACGTAGTTGGTTTTGTTTTCTTTTTTAATAGCTACATAGAATAAGTGGCTTCTATACAAAGGAACACAGTTTATGTTACAACATGTAACACACTCTAAATATTCCTCAAATCAAAATATCAAAATTACTATACTCCAACCAAGTCAATCAAGTTACAAATTTCAGCTCACAAAAAAAGTGAGTTTTTACATTTGGTGTCCAATCTTGATAATGTAGCTTTATCATCAGACTAAGACATCAATTAGTTTTTGGTGTAGGCAGGAATTAAATTCGAGATCTCTTATTCAACTATTAGAGACTTTACCAGTTGAGCTAACTAGAATCTACTTTTCCTAATTCTTCTTCTAATTGGCTCGTTATTAAATCTCCTCTTAGAATAAGAAACAAATAATGATGGGAACTTATGGCATGCTTTCCAGTCCCACTTCCAAATGCATTAACTCTCACCACAAAAAACGGGGTCTATAGGCTATAGCCGCGTTTACAATCCAGGCCTAAGCGGCGCAGCAATAGCCCCTGCGAGTCTGTAGCCGCGTTTTTATAACTGCGGCTATAGATCAGACCTATAGCCACGTTTTTAACCGCGGCTATAGGCTTCGGGTCTATAGCTGCGTTTCAAAAAAATGCGGCCATAGTTTGAGACCCATAGCCGTATTTTTACAAAACGCGGCTACAAACCCGTTTTGAGCTGCATTTAAACCACGGCTATAGGTTTTTAAAAAAAAAAAAAAAAAATTACTGGGGTTTTTTTTCCCCAAAAAATTCAAAAATTCAGGTTTTTTTAAAAACAAAAAAAAAAATTCTGGGTTTTTTTTTCACCAAAAAATTCAAAATTCAAAATTCAAAAATTCAAAATTCAAAATCAAACACAAACCCAAAAATTTTAAAATCAAACACAAACCCAAAAATTTTAAAATCAAACACACCCAGAAAATTCAAAATTAGACACAACATACTGACAATACAAATACAACGTGCTCCAAAATATAACAATACAAACCCAAGAATCTCCTCTCATTCAACAAAACCAACCCAAATTTAACACTAAATCCATTCAAAGAACACAAAAGCTCAAGAACACAAACTCATTTAAACATAAGCACAATATCAGCAACACAATAGCAAAAATAACCTCTAGCAAAAGTATAATACCCATAAGAAGGTTAGAGAATTTTTACCTCAAATAGTAGAGATGAGTGAGCCTTTAGCTTTTCTTATGAAGTTTTCTAGTGACCCTTGCTTGAAAAATGAAGTATATGGTGGTGTGGAGTGTACCGGTGGGACACTGAGGGAGAGGAGTGTGTGCGTTGTGTTGAAAGAAAAAAAGAAGGAAAGAAAGAAAAAAAGAAAAGAAGAAGTAGCAGCAAAGAAACAAAGAAAAAAAAGGAGCTGTGTTGGAGTGAAGAAGGAAAAAACAAAAAAAAAAAAAGAGAGAAAAAAAGAAGAGCTGGCTGTGATTTGCAGAGAAGAAAGAAAGAAACCCAAGAAAGCAGACAAGAATGACCAAAGAAAGAAAAGATAAGAGTGGGGGTAGGTGGGAAAGTGGGGTTCTGGGTTTTTTTAATTGGTGTTACCTATAGCCGCGTTTTCGAAAACGCGGCTATAGCCCCTCTCTTATATAAAAAAATAATTTATTTGGATGCACAGGTCATCTTTTTTAAAAAATATATATTATTTGACTGGACCTATAGCCGCGTTTTTGAAAACGCAGCTATAGCCCCTTCCTTATATAAAAAAATAATTTATTCGGATGCACAGGTCATCTATAGCCGCGTTTTTGTGAAACGCGGCTATAACCCTCCCTTATAAAAAAAATTTGTTCTACTGTAAATACCATCCTCATAAAAAATATTTTTTGCCTGGACCTATAGCCGCGTTTTTGAAAACGCGGCTATAGTCCGGACGTAAAATGCAGGTCAAGGTACTTAGAAACACGGCTTTAGACCTAACCTATGGCCGCGTTAAACAAAACGCAGCTATAGGTTTGTTCTATAGCCGCATTTCTTTTAAACGCGGCTATAGGTCAGGTATAGCCGTGGTTTTTTTATAAATGTAGCTAAAAAATGCGGCTATAGCCAGTGTTTTTTGTAGTGTCTCTTGGTATTTAGAGAACTTCTTAGGCAGCATTAAATCAAATCATGAAGTTATAATTTTTTTTTTTAACCAAATTATGAATCAACTTATTCTATTAAAACAAGGTTACAAATCTACTACTATTAGCTACTCATTATGAAAAGCTGTTAGCTACAATAAATGAGGCAAAGTGGATTAGTAAGTAAACATAATTCTTTGCACTAAACAATGGCTAATTAATTAAGTACACTATTGATGCTTATGATGAACCCTGAGTGCATCCCCGAATCAGTTTGAAACTATGTTGCCAATCATTGAATCAATGTAATAGATTTTGAAATTGAAAGAGAAAAAAAAAACATTAATTTTATTCTTTTATCTTTTTGAATTATAAAATGACAATCGAATATGATTATGAGGGTATAAAAGTAATTTTATACATCATTCAACCTCCTCCATTTTACAAGGAATAAGAGAAATTTTGCACATAAATAGATATCTTTCTACTCTTTTCCATCCAAATTGGATGAACAAAATAGTAACACTACAAGCACAATAATTTTCAATAGTTGAGAGGTCAAGTTTCTATTTGTTCTCATCTAGACCCATCATTAACATCATTTTTACCTATCAATAACAACCTATCATTGTAGCAATTGTAATTTTTTTTTGGTAACACTAGACTTCTTGAAAGCAAGAGATAAAAAAATAAATAAATAAAACTAAGAGTAATACTAGAGTTATAAACTATTTTTACAAACGGCTAATTTGGCATGGTCCATCTCAGCTATTAAATTACTAAAATACACATTGGATAATTTGGCATGGTACATCTCTACTCTAATGAAATTTTTCTTAGAACAATTTATTGTATTATAACAACTAATCACTTAGGATTTGTTAAAAATACTGTGAATATAACATTTCTTCATATTTATTTCGTAATAGTCCATTCATTACTTTATTAAAATGTAATGTCACAAAAGATAACGGAGCAGTATAAATATTGAATTTTATGGTGAATTTTTATAAAATTAAATTCATCTCTCCACCCACCTCCCTATGCACAAAGTGCTTGGGAGTCTAGGAGAGAAAGGATGCAAGCTATAGGATTAGCAGTATATTGTAATTATCTCAAATAAAAAAAAATCATATGCTATCAATCCTTCAACGATCATGTATTTATTTTCATTTGCAAGATTGAAGAAGCTGAGTGAGATTTCTAAATATATTTTAGTGTGAATAGCTAGAGAGAATTGTATTTTTTAACTATGCTAGCTAATTGTATATATAAAAAAAAGGGAAATGTTAACGGATGTCTTAAGGGTATTTGTAAATAAACCATTTTAGGAAAGTTTTTTTGAGAAAAAAAAAATTTGACAGCTTTTTCTATTTCCTATAAAAGTGATGTCAAAACTTTTTTAAAAGAGAGAGAGATGCTACGTCTACAACATTTTTACAACAAATCATAGGTGGTTAGTTGTTAATGGTTCAAATTTAAACCTAACACGAAAATTACTTTTTTACCCCAACAATAACAACCAGTAACAACTTGCCACTTAAGATTTGTTGTAAAAATGTTGTGAATATATCATTTCTCTTTCTAAAATGATTTGTTAACAATTTCCCAAAAAACACCTGTTAACATGATCAAAAGAGAAAAATAATAGATACATATATAAGCTTCCTCATTAAAATAAAAACATACTAAGTAATCATTACCTTCATAAGTCATGTACTCCATTTGAAACAATGACATGAATAATTTAGATTTTGAATTACAAAGTCTCCAATAAAAACCAAGAGAGTCAATATCATACTGGAGGCCGTACCGGTTTGGCCAGTGGTACAATATATTTCGGATACCGGTCAATACCGGTGTACAGTTTCGAGTTTATCGCTAAGTATTAAATATATATATATATATATATATATATATATATATATATATTAATTGTATATCCATTATTCAAGGCCCATATAATTTGTTTAAAATATTTAAAATTATTAGCTCATATTTTATTTAATAATTTAAACTCTAGCTAAAATGTTAATTCATTATACTAGTAATATATAATATATAGTATTCTTGGCAAAAAAGAAATAATATATAATATTTATAATAGAATTGATATTGATACTTATAAATAAATAGAAAAAATTGATATTGATGTATTAAAATACTAAAATAGGCCTCTAATAAGTAGTCTAGTCATTGTACTTGTAGTGGCAGTGTTTTGATGTGTGGGGCAGAGCACACATAAGTGGTTAAAATGTTATATTAAAAAAAAAAAAATGTAGAGTTTGAATTTTTGATTGATGTTCACGTGTGTTACCAGTGACTTGTCACTTGTCAAGCACACAAACCAGCAAAAGCTTAAAGATTAAAATAAAAAGAATCATAAACGGCAGAAAGAAGAAGAAACATATGTATTGAGAACTCTAAGTAGACAAAGAAGAAGAAGCAGCAGCAGCAAGAGCTGAAGAGAACATCGCCAAATGAGATGCTACAGGCAACGTGGTGGCGACAACGGCAACGTGTTAGCGACGGCAGTGACCCAAGAGCAAGAGCAAGCCAGTAAATTATTGAGAAAAGAGAGAGATTATTAGATCTAAAAATTTTTTGTTTGTTATTTCGGTCCGGTATGAAGTTTCCGGCCAAAATCCAATGTGTTTCCCGGTATAACCGGAACGACCCGGTATAGTTGGTATTTAAACGGGTACAAAACAAACACATTTTTGTACTGTCCCAGGCGCCAGTACGAAATATTTCGGCCATACCAGCCGGTACGGTACAAGATTGACTCCACTGATAAAAACACTTGTTTTTAGTCAATACTTTATGATGCGGCATAATAAAAGTTTAGCAGGGTTTTGTCAAATGTGAGCAACATATTCTTGACACAAATGCACATAAAAAGTTATGGCTAGTTGATCTTTTTTCAAGTTATCTTAGGTTGCGAAATTCTTTTTTGAAAGCTCAATTCAAATGTGAATTGACTAATAACTAAATTCTAACCTCAAATCTAGCAGGAGACAATAATTTGGATTTTGCAGTGTCTGAAATTGGCCTAATATTCTGGTATATATCATCTCATCTGTCCATGTAACCTAGAATTCAAGACAATATTTTTGACTCTTCGGATCGAACCTGTTTGTATGTTCCCATGAGTACCTACTACAAACAGATTAGATTATATATATATATATATATATATATACAAAGACTTTACGTGGGAGTGCATGGGCTCCTGTCATGTGACACTAATATTTCATGTAGCCTAACTTCTTTCTATTAAGTTTTTTTTTAACTATTACCCAATTAATCGTAGTAACTTATTTTTACTATTTTATAAACTTTGTTTGTTTGGATGGAAAACATTTTGTAAAGATAGTTTTCCGTATTTTCTAGTATTTGGTAGTATAAAAAAAAAAGTCAAACGAAAAATATGTTTGGTCAATAAAAAATTTATGGCTTATTTTTAGAGATTGTTTCACATTAATTCGTTTTTTGAAAACAACCCTATCTCACAACAAGCTAAATAAAAGAAGTTAGCAGATTATTTTTCAACTCATTTAAGGTAATTACCAAACATAGGAAAATGAAATAATTTTACCGAAAATACCTTTTAAAAAATGACTCATTTTCTAGAAAATATTTTTTCCTAAACAAACAAAGTGTTAGAACAAATGTTATTCTCTACAAAATGGACTACCTTTTAAAAATAGACCACTTTATGAAAAGCCTAAGGATTCAGATCCTCTAGATTTTCTAGGGTACTCCACCAGTAGATTTCTTTAAATCTTAACCACTCTTTTTATGATTTAAAGGTCTAGATTCAGCCCTGTCAGCATTCTACTAACAATACTCTTAATTTTTTTATTTGTAATATTTTTTTATTATTTTAAGAGTATTGTTAGTAAAATACTGACATGGCAGAATCTAGACTCTCAAATCATTAAAAAAAAAAGTGGTTAGGATTTAAAGAAATCTACTAATGGAGTACCTTAGAAAATCTAGAGGATTAGAATCCAAAGCCTAAGCTCAGCTATTACCTTACATGTTATGACTCAAGTTTGACCATTTTCACATGTAGATCAAGGCCAAAACTCTTACCCACTTACATAATCTCTTCTTTCTCGCCCACATGTAGATGATACTTTTAGAAAATCGCATTCTCATGAAAATAGATCTTCCATTTTCTCAATTTTAATTTAATACGCTTTTGTTTACTAATAATGTTCTATGAAATTTATGCAGGCAAATTCTCTTTGTCATCAACTAGTGCAACAAAAATATATATAAATCTTGAAATTCCTGAGGTTGTTGAAACAACTGACAGGTCACGAGAGCATATTTTTAAATCTATTAGTAACAAGAATACCAACTAGTGTATTAATGATCCTATACAAGAAATACCAAAAATACTTGCAAAACAATTTTTTATAGGAGGATCTTTAAACAATATGAAGATAATATCATAGATCAAATGCATTGAATGTGATCCTATGAAACAAGTTTGTTAAAAATTTCAAATTATACTTATCATTTACATGAAAAAATAATAATACATCATACTCATCATTTACATTAAAAAATTATACGTATTAATTTCAAAGTTCATTGTAGAATGTGAACTGCTACTGTGTTGCAACAATATGCAACATTGATACAACATTAATACAATGAAAGGTTGGTATTAGATTTCATGCGTGTTTTGTGGAAAGAGAGTTAAACCACAATCAAGATCATTTTGGTGTGCAAAATGTGAAACAAAAAACAAATCTCCCTAATCTAAGGTTAGAAGATCTCATATTAACTACGTATTCTCCAAATATTTATAACATATTTATCTCACTATACCTACTATACAATTGCAAACTAATTTAGATACATGATTCAAATTGAAGTTTTTGATGCAACTGACAAAATAACTTTTGTGATATTTGATCGAGATGCTAAGAAAATCCTAAATAAATTTGCAAGAGATCTTGCAGGAAAACAAACTGAGATACAACTTATTTAAATTACTGTAAATTGATCATAATATATATTGAATTCCTCATATGCAGATTGATATTGGAGAAGGGATCTCACATGATTTGAAGAAAATTTTAGGAAGAAAATACATTTTCCTACTTCGTTTGAATGAATTCAATCTAAAAGATGGTTTTGAAAATTACGCAGTTGCTAAAACTTTTTATACACCTTCAAATGACAAAAAGGTATGGAGGAATAAAAAAAACTACACAATCTAATATATTATATTAATTCTTTCGCTACACTATTCCTAAAGTAACCAAAAAAATATAAAAACATTTATTAAAAAACTGTCACATCACATTTACATTGATGTAAATAACATGCTGAAATTTAGTATAAGTGCAGATACCTACACAAAATCTTAGTGACAACAAATCTGTAAGTCCAAACTTTGTAAGATCAAGTCAAATTTCTCCTAGTGCGAATACATTAGTGATCAACACAAATGATGCAACAAAAGGAAAAAGTGATAAAAGCTCAAAAATTGAATAAATAGGGATGGACTAAACTTCAAACATTGAAGATGAAGAAACAGATGATTATAACATACCACTTAACAAGCTTTCCAAGTGTCACCATACCACAAAAAAAAAAACAAAAAGCATTGAAAGAAAAAAAAAAGACTTCACAATGAAACTCTTTATTACATCACATAATAAAGATCAATAATATGGAATGAATTAACATGTTCTTATCAAATTTTATTATAAAATATTACTCCAATTTGTTTTTATTGCTCATTACTTGAATAGAATAATTATAATGGATATGTGTGTGCAATTTATAATTGTTGTTTCTTATGATGAACTCATTACTAACAAAGTTTTAAATCAAATATGCTATTATATATATACAACATTCTCTAAAAAAAATTACATAAAATATTACAACATTATCCGTGCATCACACGGGCAAGTTACTAGTTATTTATAATGCAATAGGGCATATATCAAATTAGTGGCGGCTCTACGAAATTTAATTTTTTAACGAACTTAAGGTTGCGTTTGGTTCAATGTAAATCAAATTCCGAGTGTAAAATGAATGCATGGGAAAGTGAATTCCTGTAAGGAAAATGAAATTCGAGTGTTTGGTTGTGCAATGAAAAATAGTCCGGAAAACGATTTTCAGTGTTTGATAACATTCTAAAAATGTTATTTTCCTACAAAATTTTCACATTTTCTCAGCATCCAAACAAATTTTATTACAGAAAATTTCAATATATACACTTAACACAACCAAAAATAAAAATAAAAACATTGAGCAAGAGGAAGAAAGAGTGAGATCAGTGGGAGAAAGAGTGACAAATTAGAGTGGATGGAGGACGGCAGTGTCGATGAGCTTTGGGTGGATCTAGATGGCGGTCGAGAACGAGAACGATGGCGAGAACGAGAATGGCGGTGCCGATGAGCTTTGGGTGGGTCTAGATGGTGGTCGAGAATGAGAATGATGGCGAGAATGAGAATGAGAACGGCGGCGCTGATGAGCTTTGGGTCGAGAACGAGATCAGTTTTGGGTGGATTGGTATTGGGTGGTGACGACCTAGATGGCGGCGCCGATGAGCTTTTAGCGATTGGTTTTGGGTGGTGACGATCTAGATGGCGGGGTCGATGAGCTTTTAGCAATTGGTTTTGGGTGGTGACGATCTAGATGGCGGGGCCGATGAGCTTCTAACAGTAGCTCCAATCTCTCTCTCTCTGTCTCTCTCTCTCCACTTTTTCAGTTTGTAAAATTTTGTGTGAAGGTAAAAGAACTATGGAAATGGTTTTACAGGTGTGAGGGGGTATTTTCCAGTCAAAGTGTAAATTATTTTTAGTTTGACCATATTTTCAGTTGGTGCCAAACACACACAATGGGGTAAAATGCTTTCCAGAATTGGTTTTCATGTGAAACAAATGCACCCTAAATATATCAACATTACAATAACAAAAAACAATATTGTTAGGGTTTTAGATCACAGTTGTCTCAAGTTTTATCAAATATTAACCAAAAAATTTATTAGATTAATTATGCAATAGATCTAAATCAATTAAACATCAAACATGCATAAATCACATGAACACAAAAAATGATGACCTAGGAAAACTTTTGAAACTATGGTTTCAAAGTAAAAGACATGGGGAGGATTTAACCTAAACATCCTCAAGGAAACATTTGACTAATAGAATCGAAGTTTGTACCTCATGTAGTACATATTGGTGTAATCACACATAGTTCCAAATCCATGGACTCTACCTTCTACTGTAAAACTATTGTACACAAACTCCTATGGTTGTGACTTTGAGATCTCCACTCAAATATTTGGATCAGCAACACAAACTCTCTAGTTTGTGACTTCGAAATCTATACTCAAAGATTTAGATTAGCATTTGTGGTTGACTAAATGTAGCAATTTCACTTTATGACTGGGTATGTTGTTTGCACAAGGTCTCCAGTTGTAGCCCCAAAATGGTATGGAAAACCTCCATATCTGTATACAGAATACTCCCCCTTTGAATGTGTAAAAACTTGCTCTAGGGTTTGTATTTATATATGCTTAAAATCCATGAAAATCATAAATCAAATGGTTGAGAGAAAAAGCCAGATCCGCAATGCACGAATCTCGATCGGTCGAGATAAGTAAAACTTATCTGCACATGCTTTTTCTAATTTCTTGAGTCTTTAACTGTGCTAAACTTCATTTGTGTTGTTTAACTGAATATTTCTAGACTAAACAATTGCACAAACTAAGTTCTAAGGTTATAATTTGTTCATGGTTTCCAACCTAAAAATATGGACTTTACAAATATCTTCTAAAAAAAAAAAAAAAAAAACAATAGATGAAGTTTTACAATTTCCTTCTACAAATAAAATAAAAAGGCAAAAGGACACTAATTAGAGAAAAAGTGAGAACTGAGAATGTAGAGATGGAAGTAATAAAATGAGAGGGGGTCTAAAATGATTATAGAAAAAGGAAAAATGGAGAACATAAGAGAGAGAGAGAGAGAGAGCAATGGACAATACTCATTGTGACTACGAGCCAAATGCCACAATATCTCTCTTAGGACCTATTTCAGGAAAAATGAAATTAAAGATATTTTTATGAAATGGGTTTAACAAATTACAAATTAGAATGAATAGAGGTTTTTTTTGTTTTTTTTTTTTTTATAAAAAATTTAAGAGCTTTTTGTTGAATTATTTGATTATTTGTTGTTGTTTGAGTTAGTCTTGTTATTACTTGGACTGTTATTGCTATTATTTGAGCTCATTTTTATTGTTGTTACGTGATCTTTTATTTATTTATTTTTTTTTTTAAGGGGTTAAGGTTCATATTTGGGGTCCAAGATTTTTTTGGAGTAATGCATAATACTATATCTGCAAAAGTTTTACAACAATTTCACAACAAATTATAAGTAACAAGTTGTTATTGGTAGTTAAAAAAAATTTGTTAGTAGTAGGTTCAAATTAGAACCAATAACAACTTACCACTTAAAATTTGTTGTGAAAAAATTATGAACGTAACATTATTTTAATTTTTATTGAATCCAAATTACCGGGATCCTTAAGTTATGGTGTTCTTTTTTTTTTTTTTTTTTTTAAGGGTAGACAAGACTAGTTAGTTGTGTGGTTGTGTGTGTGTGTGTGTGTCTATATATATATATATATATATATATATATATATATATATATATATATATATATATATATATATATATATTTTTTTTTTTTTTTTTTTTTTCAAGTAAAAATTTTGTCAAGTTAGAATGTTCCTGTGACACTGAACACCCTTCTGTAGAGCTGCCATTGTGTCGAAGCATGCGATTGCGACACATTAGAGCAATTGAAAATGTGGGAAATTGACGTAATTAAGATCTCATCTTGCATTTGACTATGATTTCAAATCAATACTTTGCTGCCGCTAGCGATGTTATCGGCATGTGCTTGTTAGTACACATTTTCGAAACGTTGATTGCTGTCTCTGAACATACAATGGGGAGAATCACCAACAGGATGGTCCTAATTAATGCAAAGAAGTGGCTTCTATACAATCGAACACACTCTAAAGAGTGGTTTCACTCATGGAATCATTCCTTTATCAAAAGTCCTTTTCGTTGCAACTTCATTTTGGGCGCCTACTTTTTTTTTTATATATATTATATTGTATTATTATTATTATTATTATTATTATTATTATTATAAGATAGAATTTCTATTTTAGCATAATCTAAGTATGTATGCGTGTAAAACTTTTTTCTGGAGAGTTGAACCCCAACCCTTTAAGTCCATCTTTAAGGCTGTAATTATTGACTGTTTTGTATTTCTTTACAATCCAATTCTTTTCAAATTAATTTTTTGTATTTCTATCGATATGATAATTGGATTCTCTCAAATGCTTTCTTTTTGTTTCGGTAGAAAACATTTTCGTTGAAAAAACATTGTTTGTGGAAAAAGCTTACTGAAAAGAGTACATAGTTTTCATGTTTATTGTTGCAGTTCTGAATACGAACTTGAAAACGTTTTATATATATCATTTAATACACTTAAAAATCATTAATATTTCATATAGACACAATACAGGTTTAGGTGAGAGTAATAGTGGTAGCGGCCTCAAAGATAGTGGCAGTGACAGTGATAGAGCACTTCTAGTGAATGAATTTTTACAGGTGTAAAGTGTAAACACAAAATCTCAAGTTTGAAAATCAAACAATTGAAAAAAGTTTTACAAATATAAACTTGTATTTATTGAATAGTACAATTGTCTAGATTTAATTCTCTTAGAAAAGAAAAATCCTCTAATTCAGTGTTCTAGAAAATTTCTTCAATTCATGATTTGTGTAGACGAAGTCTTGATTCGAACACAAAATCCTCTCTACTTTGGTTGGACGATGGATCAAACAGTTTTCACAACGAATCGTTGGCTTTGAGCTTGTTAGATATTTGTTGTTCTTTGAGTTTTTTTTTAAAAAAAGGATTCTTTGTATGTAAAGGCTTTTGGGTGGAAGTTCTTCGTGGGTTTTAGAGACTTAATTGATAGAGTTTCAATGATTCGGGGCTTTTTGATGTTTTCGGAGGCCTTTGAAGTTTGACTCCAGTGAAACTTTGAGTTTTAGAAGAAGGATTCGAATAAGTTTCTTAAAATAATCTTTGAATGTTCTTAAGGTAGAATTTCTCTAGAGTTTTGACGTGTAGAAAAATGGGTGTTGACTAAGAGGGATGCCCTTTATTTATTATGGTTTCTTAGGATGATTCTAACTTTAAATTGAACTCCTTGAGGATAAGTAGTGATTTTTTATTGGCTCAAAATTAAAGAGTCCCATTAGGACATGTTATTTGTAGATAAATATCTCTATTTTTTTTAATAAAGGTATTTATCAAAAAATTTAATTATAAATTAATATATTTTGTTGGTCCAAGTGACATATGGAAAATTTTAATTTGCCAATGTGATGTGATCTTGGATGACACATGTTAACACTTAATTTATTTTATATAATTAATTTAGTAAATTTGGTATTTGTCACTAAATTTGATGTGATGCTTTGTAATTGGCTTAATACATTTTTCTCTCCTACAATAGATAGTAATCTTGCAGCATGTATGAGCAGGAAGTGAAATTTCATATCTTTGTTCACTACTAAAGCAAAATACAATCCCATTGGAAGTTGTCGTACTATGCATGGCATTAATCAAGGCACTCGCTTTTGACGATAGTTCTTTATCATCAGACTAAGACACCAATAAATTTTTGGTGTGGGCCAAGATTGAGCCTCAAATCTTTTCTTCAACCATCAAAGACTTTACCAATTAAGCTAATTGCACCTTGATTGTTCTTGTTGACAAATACTGGTGCTATTAACATCTCTAAGAAGTTAGGGAAGAAAAGAAGTTATGAACCTTATCTAACATTATTGTACTATTTTTTTTTATTACTATAAATTCACACACACTCACACAAGATAGAGGAAAGGGGAATTTTGAAAGACTTATAATACGATACATACTCAAAATGGCCTAATATTCTTGTACAGTTTATTGATGATCTTTTAGAAAACTAGGTTGTGTCTCTTAAGTTCATTCGTACTGAACACCAACTTGCTAATATTTTCACTAAGCCACTCAATTGCCTTCGCTTTGAGTTTCTTTAACAAAATATATCGGTGTCTATTCCATTCCTTGAGTCAGCTGATACTTCTACTAGGTTTCACCTTCATGTCCATCATTCATCCTAGGAGTTAGGTTCCACCTTGTGTTTGAGTGTGGGAGTGTTAGAGATAATATGGTTGTGGTTGTTGTGCAATGGCCCAAGTGGCTCAATTTAGTGTAAAGCCCTTCTAAGGCTAACCTAAACTCTGCTATTCCTATATAAACCCTATTAACGTCATTGTAATTTACACTTCATCATAATATAACAATGTAGCCACTAGGGCTTTACACCGTGGACATAGGCCGTCAAACCAAACCATGTAAACCAGTCTAGCCTCAATTTCTCTCTTTCTCTTCTGCTTCCACATCTATCTCTTTTGATTTTAACACTATCAATCATCAAATACACTATATAGTTGATGTCCTTAATGTAGGAACCAAATTGACTCATACCAAAATGTAGAGACCAAAATGGTATTTTTGTCATAAATAAATAACAAAAGTCTAATTGATCAATCCTCTCAAACTTTGGGCAAATATTCTCTACCAAATATAATGGGCATTTCAATTAAAAGATTAAAAAAATTAACTAAAACATAAAAGATTAATGTATAAAAAAAATTTTAAAAACGTACACTTGATGCTTTAAGATGAACCCTGAGTGCATCCCCGCATCAGTTTGAAATTACGTTGCCAATCATTAAATCAAAGTATAGATTGTGAATATAAATTATAAAAAAGAAAAAAAAAACATTTTCTTCTTTTATCTTTTTGAATTATAAAATAACAATTGTTAATGAGAGTATAAAAGTAATTTTATACAAAATTCAACCTCCTCCATGTTACAAGGAATAATAGAAATTTTTAATAGAAATGAATATTTTCTCCTCTTTTCCATCCAAAAAAGAGTAACACGTACTGTAAATACAATAATTTTCAATAGTTGAGAGGTCAAGTTTCTATTAGTTCTCATCTAATCCCACTACCAACATCATTTTTTTACCTACCAAATAAAACTTGTCACCTTAGTAATTGCAAAAAAAAAAAAAAAAAAATTGTAACTCTGGACTTCTTGGAAGCAAGAGATAAAAAATTAAAGGGTCATTTGGTTGGAAGGGTAGAAAAGTGGAAAAACAGAAAAAATTTTAATTTTCCTCATTTTTGTTTGGTTGCAAGTAAAAAAGTAGAGAGATGAAAAAAGTGAGTTTGTATAAATTTACTCATATACTCTTATTAAAAAATGATGCCCAATGAAAAAAAAAAAAAAAAAAGCAATCACCCAACTTAAATAAAAAAAAATCATGTCCAAAAAAAACAAATCATGTCTAGTTAAACAAAAAATAAACAAAACAAATCAAAGCACCATGCCACAGCCCCAAGAAAAAAGAAAAAAAGAAAAAAAAAGAAAAAAAAAAAAGAGGAGACAAACGCCTAGTAAAAAAAAAAAAAAGGAAGCAATGTTCTGAAGCTCATGTGCAACTTGCACATGAGCATTTTTGTCATTCAACCATCAAATTTCTCCTACCAAGTTTTCTCCCCATTTTAGGGAGAATACTTTTTGGTGGGCCCGGGGAGAAAACACCCGAGCCCTGCCATCATTTTCCCCTCTCTCCATCCCAACTAAACATTCTCCAAAAATTCTCCCCTCTTCATTTTGTCTCCTTTATTTTATTTTATTTTATTATTATTATTTTTTTCATCCTCCCTAAAATTCACTCTACCAAACACACTCTAAGAGTAATACTAGAGTTACAAACTATTTTTACAAACATTTTACAAATAGCTAATCTAGCATGGTCCATATCATCTATAAAATTACTAAAATACATGTGATAGATAATTTTTTTTTCTTTTGAGAATACTAAATATTTTTAACACACATACACACACGGGAAGAGGGGAGAAGATCTTAAAGAAGTATAATGAAATATTTTTAGAAAAATTTATTATGTTGTAACAACTTATTACGTAAAATTTATTGAAAATATTATGGATATAACATTTCTCTAAATTTATGGCATAACAGTCCATTCTTTACTTTATTAAAATTTAATGTCACAAAAGATAAAGGATCACTATAAATATCAAATTTTACGATGAATCTTTATAAAATTAAGTTCACATCTTCATCCACCTCCCTATACACAAAGTGCTTTCGAGTGTAGGAGAGATATAGTTCAAGTTAACATATTAGCAGTATATTGTAATTATCTCAACAACGAAATAATTTCATATAGTATCAGTCCTTTTATGATTATGTATTGATTTTTATTTGCCAAAATGTGGATATTTTCGTTTGCAAGGTTGACGAAGCTGAGCGAGATTTATGAACTTATTTCAGTGCAACTAGCTAGAGAGAATTGTATTTTTCAATTATGCAAGCTAATTATAAATAATAATATTATTAAGAAACCACCGAAAGAGGAAAGTGATACATATATACATATCAGTGTGGGTGATACCGTACTGTACTGGCCGGTATGGCCGGTATATATCGTGCCGGCCAATGCACCGGTACAAGTACACCTCTGTTTCGTACCGAAAAAAATACCGGCCGCATATCGGCGAAATCTGGCTGTTTCGGCCGGTAAATGGATATCGGGCCGAAACACAAAAAGTCTCATTTGTAATGAAAAAAAAAAAAAAAAAACACAGAGAAGGAGAAAAAGAAGAACAAAACTCTCTATTTGCTTCTTATCAGAAAATAGCGGTGAAGTACAAAATCGACGGAGCTCTCAATCAAAATACAAACTCAAATCACAATTTTAAAACTAATCAAATTAGAACCAAAAAAAAAAGAAAAGAAAAGAAAAGAAAAGAGCAAAGCTGACCCATCTGAGCCTCGGTGGGGAGGAGGACCTGCGCTGGTGGTAGGGGAAAAAAGGTTGTCCAGATGAAGTGCTATTGAAGAAAAGAAAACAGAAAGTTGAAGAGAGCTCTAGATGAACTGATGAAGTGCTAGAGAAGAAAAGAAAGAAGAAAAGTCAAGAGAGCTGCAGATGAACTGATGAAGTGCTAGTCTGCTAGAGAAGACGTGAAGATAGAGATAAGGGAAAGGTGTGGAGGAGAAAAAAAGATGAAAAAAAGAAAAGAAAAGAAACGTGTGGATGAAAAAAAAAAAAAAAAAGAGATAAGGAAAAAAACAATAAAGAATAAGAAATTAAAATTGAGAAATGCTACTACAATATTTTCACAATAAATTTTAAGTAGTTAGTTGTTACTAGGTATGATTTATTGTGAAAATATTGTAAAATGTTAATAACGTAACGCTTCTTATTAAACAATAATACTCCCATTGACAGCACACACTAATAATACTGCTTCACCTTTTATTTTTTGAGATAATCTACTGCTATACGTTAGACTCAAACTTTTTACTGCCATCCAACTGTAAACAATAACTTTTGATAAATACAAATGGTAATTTAAAATATTTTATAACCACTCTTCTTTTTTTTTTTTTTTAGGATCTTCTTTCTTTTTTCTTATTAGATAAATTCTATTGCCATTTTTGTTAGACTTTAGATAAGTACAATCATATATTCTTAAAAAATAAAAAAAGAATAAGTATAAACTTACAAATTATATGAATTTTGACCAACCAACTTATAAAAAAAAATTTAATGTAAATATTTTTTACATATTTATCTATATATATACTTAAAGGAATTTCAATTTATGTAAGGATATATAAAATTAGCAGTAAACCCGAAACGGTACACTGTATTGATCAGTACCCGAAATATATTGTACCGCTTGCCAAATCGGTACAGCCTCCAGTATAGTATTGACTTCCTTGATACATATATAAGCTTCCATGTTAAAATAAAAACATTATAAATTAATCATCACCTTCATAACTCATAAGTCATATACTCGTGAGATTCAATTAGCTCAATTAGTAATGTTTCTAATGGTTGAATAAAATATTTGAGTTCAATCTCTGCTTATACCAAAAATCAATTAGTGTTTTTATCCCATATATTGAAACTCTCTCTAAAAAATAATAAATAAATAAAAACTCCATTTTCTTCTATAAAAGAAAGTACTCCATTTGAATTTTGAAACAAAGACATGAATAATTTAGATTTTGAATTCCAAAGTGACCGTTTGGATCCGGATTATAATTGTTGCGTTTTGAGGCATTTTCTCCTTTTTTTTATTTTTTTTTCAACGTGCGTGAACAGTAATCGGTACTGTTCATGCACGATATTTCACTGTACTAGTTACTGTTCATGAACAGTAATCGGTACTTTTAATCACAGTGCAGGAGATAAAGTTACTGTTTACTCACTGTTCATAGGACCCATAAACACTTTATTTAAGAAAAAAAAATTTAAAAATGGGTCTCACGGTACTATTTACATATTTAAAAATTATTTTACTACAGTATTTTTAATTTTCAGCAATAAAGTCTCAAAAAAAAAAAAAAAAAACTACTTATTTAGTCAATACTTTATGATGCGGCATAAAAGGACGGCATGGTTTTGTCAAACGTGCGCAACATATTCAAAAGTAGTCTAAAAGGTTTAGTCACTACTTTATGATGCGGCATAAAAGGACAGCATGCTTTTGTCAAATGTGCGCAACATATTCAAAAAGTAGTCTAGGTTGTGAAATTGGTTTTTTTTTTTTGGTTAACACAAAATTGGTCTCGATATTCAACATCTCATCTGTCCACGTAACCATAATTCAAGACTATATTTTGTTACTTTCCGTACAGTACCTGTATGCATGTTCCCATGAGTAGCTAATGCATACAGATTAGTAATCATTCTTCTTTTCTTTTTTCAAGAGTGATTCTTGCATTGTTGTCAATCGATAATCTTTAAAATGCATGCATTAAACATTGTTTCCTAAGTCAGGGCTAGAAGGAATAGGAGCTTATGTTATCTTTCATTATAGTTATGACTGGTAATTCAAGAAGACAATTATTTGTAATGCAACAGGGTACATGTCGAAGTTGGGGTCCAAGATTTTTTTCGAGTGAAAAGTAATGTTACATCCACAATATTTTAATAATAATTATTTCACAACAAATAATAGGTAACAAATTGCTATTGGTGGTTTAAAAAGTTATGTTAGTAGTATGTCCATATTAAAAGCAGTAATAACTTACTACTTAAAATTTGTTACGAAAATATTATGAACGTAACATTACTCGTATTTTTATTGAACCCAAATTATTGGGATTCTCAAGTTATGTGTGGTTGTATGTTCCCAACAATCTTGGACTTTCGGGCCTAGGCCTCCAACATACTTATACTCTAGGTTAGGCTTATCCTACAAAGGGAGGTCCAAGAAATGGCTCTAAAGGTTACTGAGGGAGTTAAACTGTTGTTTTTGGCCAAAAATTCCCTTGATCCTGGCTTAACCGAGATGATAATTGCATAGCCGAGCCCTTTACCTTGAAATCCAAATAGGATTTCACTTTCCCAATTTTCCAACCCCCAATCCTTGTCTCTCCTCCTCAATTTATAGTCTCCCCTTAGTGGGTTGTCATGATGACCGGATTTTCCCCATGTCAGTGGGTCCTTCTATCCAATATTCCTGACCAAATGGGACCCATCGCAAACTACAAATTAAGGGTGTCAAATGGGTGGGTTTGGATCAAGATAGTCAATATCGTACTGGAGGCTGTACTAGTCTAACTAGCAGTACGATATATTTCGAATACCGGTCAATATTGGTGTACCGTTTTGGGTTTACCGCTATATATATATATATAAATAGTATTTAAAGCCCATATATATATATATATATATATATATATATATATATATATATAAATTCATAGATTAAACTAATTTGTAATCTTAAACCCAACACAAGCCCAAGCCCAAGCCCAAGTTTATACATCTATATCTATAAAAAGAATTAAAAATCAAGTTAAATTTAAAATACTAAGCTTACCTTTCACGCCTTCTCAACAAAAAAAAAAAAAAAAGAAAAAAAAAAGAGAAAGCTTACCTTTCACGTGAACTAGCTGAGGGCTTAGAGGGCGTTTGGATCCGTGTTTGTGCGTCCACGTCGCGTTTTTGTTTTGTTTTTTTTTTTACCCAGCAGCATATATTGACTTTTCAGCCATGAACAGTGCACAAATGCACTGCTCACGGGTCCCACAAATTTCACTTTTCAACAATTTTTTCATTAAAAATGGGTCCCACAGAACTATTCACACATTTAAAAATTATTTTGCTATAGTGTTTTCAGTTTCAGCAAAATAAGTTCTATCCAAACGGACCCTTAAACAAAAAAAATAAAACAACTGACATTTGAGAGACATTTGAGAGGACTTTTACAGGTCTTAAGGGCTGGAAAATAATTAAAAAAAAAATTGACATAAAAAAGTTACTTTCCACTTTATTAATAATTAAACTTTGCAAGCTGTCATTGGCTGTTTAAAGAAGCTGAAAGCAAATCAAGGCTGGCTTCAGTTGGAGTGTTGGACGCACCAAGAAAGAGGAAAGAGAAAGCTAATCAGAGAGAAAGATAACGTTGGAGGAAAAAGAGAAAGAGAACGCCTGAGAAAAAAGAAAGTAGATCTGATAGAGAGAAAGAGAACGCCGGTTTTGCAAGTCAAGAAGATAATTTGAGTGACGCCGGTGAGTGAAGAGATGAGAGAGTGAGAACGTTTTTTTTTTTTTTTTCCTTCTTCTTTTTCTTGTTTCGGTCCGGTATGCATTTACCGGCCGAAATGCAGTATTTTTTCTGGTATGGCCGGTATTTAAACCGGAACGAAACAACCATCTTTCTGTATCGGCGGAGCTATCGGAACGGTAAATATCGGCGGTACCGGCCGGTACGGTACGGAATCAACTTCCTTGGTTTGGATGAGTTTGCGGTGGGCATAATTGGGTTGGGTACATAAAACTCATTTACCCATTTAACTAATAACTTCTAACCCAAACCCAACCCAATTATTATGGGTAAACCCTAACCTATCCAATTATCCAATAATCAAAAATACTAAAATGCCCCTAAAACTTGAAAATGACCAAAGTACTCCTAAAATCCTTTAAAATTACCAAAGTATTCTCTAAACCTAAAAAAAGACCAAATATACTCAAAACCACTAAAAATTACGAAAATACCCCTGAAACTTAGAATATGATTGAAATACCCTCGCAATCTATAAATCGACAAAAATACCCCCATAAATCTAAAAAAAATGACCGAAATATCCCCAAAACTTATAAAAGACCAAAATGTCCCCAAAGGCTAAAAATTTACCAAATACCTTTGAAACTTAGAATATGATTGAAACACCCTTGCAATCTATAAATTGACAAAAATACCCCATAAATCTAAAAAACATGACCGAAATATCCCCAAAACTTATAAAAGACCAAAATGTCCCCAAAGGCTATAAATTTACCAAAATACCACCTAAACCTAAAAAATGACCGCAATACCTTTGAAACCTAAAAATTATCAAAATAACCCCAAAAATCTAAAAATTGACCAAATACCCCCTAAACCTAAAAAATGACTGAAATATCCTCCAAAACTTAAAAACTGACCAAAATACCTCCAAAACCGAAAAATTAACCAAAACACCACCTAAACCTAGAAAATGACCAAAATACCTCCTTGAAACCTAAAAAATGACTAAAATACTCCCAAAACCTAAAAAATGACCGAAATATCCCATAATCATAAAAAATGACCAAAATGCCCCTTAAACTTATAAGATGATAAAAATACGCCCTAAACCTAAAAAAATGACTGAAATGCCACCAATTTTTTTTTAAAAAAATGACCAAAATACCCTGAAATCTAAAATATGACCCAAATACCTTGAAACCTAAAACATTACCAAAATACCCTCAAAATCTAGAAAATGACCCAAATATCCCTAAAACATTAAAAATGACTGAA
The DNA here is from genome assembly GCF_040712315.1 of Castanea sativa. Taxonomy (NCBI): domain Eukaryota; kingdom Viridiplantae; phylum Streptophyta; class Magnoliopsida; order Fagales; family Fagaceae; genus Castanea; species Castanea sativa. The sequence goes on along the minus strand of NC_134018.1, from coordinate 923,790 downwards.
ATACCTCTGAAATCTAGAAAATTACCGAAATAGCCCCAAAATAAAAAATTAAAAAATTAAAGAAACACCCCTAAAACCTAAAAAAGTACCGACATTCCCTCGAAACCTACAAAATGACCAAAACACTATTAGAACCTTTAATTTGATGAAAATACCCTCGAAACATCCAAAATACCCCAAACCTCTATTTTAGTAATTTTAGAGGCTTCAGGTGTATTTTGTTCATCTTATAGTTTTAGTGGTATTTTGGTCATTTTAGATATTTTGAGGGGTATTTTAGTCATTTTGGAGATTTAGAGCTATTTTGGTTGTTTTAGAGGTTTTAGGGTATTGTTGGTAATTATAGAGGTTTCGAGTTATGTGTGGTCATTTTAGAGGTATTTTGGTCTTTTTTAGGTTTTAAGGGTATTTCGGTAATTTTTTAGGTTTTGGGGGTATTTTGGTCAACTTAAGGTTTCAAGGGTATTTCAATCATTTTTAGGTTTGGGGGGGGGGGGGATATTTTGGTCATTTTAAGGTTTCAAGGGTATTTTGGTCATTTTTTAGGTTTTAGGGGGTATTTCGGTCATTTCTTAGGTTTCGAGGGTATTTCGGTCATTTTTTAGGTTCAAGGGTATTTTAGTCATTTTTTAGGTTTAGTTTGGTCATTTTTCTAGGTTTAGGGGGTATTCGGTCATTTTTTAGGTTTTCGTGGTATTTTGGTAGTTTTTTAGGTTTTGAGGGTGTTTCATTCTCTTTTTAGGCTTCTAGGGTATTTTAGTTATTTTTTAGATTTTGGGGTATTTTGATCATTTTTTAGGATTTGAGGGTATTTCGGTCATTTTCTAGGTTTAAGAGGTATTTCGGTCATTTTTTAGATTTAGGAGGTATTTTGGTAAATTTTAGGTTTTGGGAGGTATTTATGTTATTTTTTTAGGTTTAGGGGTATTTTGGTAAATTTTTGGTTTCAGGGGGTATTTATGGCATTTTATTAGATATGGGGGTATTTTTGTAATTTTTAGGTTTTGGAGGTATTAATGTCATTTTTTAGGTTTAGGGGGTATTTTTAGTAATTTTCAAGTTTAGGGGTATTTATGTCATTTTTTAGGTTTAAGAGGTATTTTGTTTATTTTTGAGGTTTCATAAGTATTTCAGTCTTTTTAATAGTTTTAGGGCATTTTAGAGTTTGGTGATTTGTAAAAATAATACTTGGGCCCAAAAAGTAAAATGAGACCTATAAATAATTGTAAAAATAAACTTATTAGTAAAAAAATAGTCCTAATGTGGAGAAGTGGCTTCTATTCAATCGAACACAGCTTATGCTGCAGCATTTTACACAGCTCATGGAATCATTACGTAAAGTAGGCGCTCAAAATGAAGTTGCAACGAAAAGGGAACTTCATTTTGGGCGCCTAATTTTTTTTTTTAATATTATTATCTTGACTAAACATATGATAGCTAGGTCCATATTCAATGTATCAGAGCTAGGTCCATTTCAAAGGCTGTAATTATTGAACATTTTTCAACTCAACTTTTTTGTATTAATATGCTACTTAGGGCTAGGGAATCACTTGACCTAAATTTTTAATTAGAGAGAGATGGTGAGAGCTCCCTTCTATGATAAAAATGGACTAAAGAAAGGTGCATGGAGTGTAGAAGAAGATAATAAACTAAGGTCTTATATTCAGAGATTTGGCCACTGGAACTGGCAGAAACTTCCCAAATTTGCAGGTAATTAAGAAACTCTTTGAAGCTGATAGAAATCAATCCAAGGACATTTGTATGATTTTCCTTTACTTTATTGTTCATTTTTATGCATGATTTGCCTTTATTGACTATCATGATTGTCTTCCATTTTCTGTCATAGTTTTCTTTCCTGGGAAAATCCAAATATAAAAAAATAAATTTGAATCCTATGGCATTACAGTACTTCATGTTAATCAACCTTTTTCTGTTATACATTGGTTTACAGGTTTATCAAGGAGTGGGAAGAGTTGCAGACTGCGATGGTTGAACTACCTCCAGCCAGATGTAAAACGAGGAAACTACACAGAAGAAGAAGAGCTTATGATCATCAAATTGCATGAAGAACTAGGCAATAAGTACAGACTTAAATCCTTCTTAATTTTTCAACAAGAATTTGGATGAACATAACTTTATTTACAAAATCTCCCCTTCTTTCCATTCGCTTTTTTTTGTTTGCATGTTTTCATACTTGATAACAAATATTTATGAGCGTAACCTACTTCACCCATGCCAGTCATTTTGAAGAATTCAGCGTAAACGTGTTGGCATGGTGAATACTCCTAAACATCTTATGTCTGCATTAAATGCGTCTGTAAGTAACCAAGATATGTCACCATAATTAGTCAGTTTTTCTTTGAAATGATTCAATACGAATTTTTCAATGAGCTTAAATATTTGAATATAAATATATAGTAATGTAACTACATATACACTTTTGAAATTGAGTTAGATTTGGTGCATATACTGGTATTCCAGTTCTTCTTATAGGTGCTGTTACTTGAACTTTGTGCAATAGACATTTGATGCAATACGATCTTCTTATTCATCGAAAAGAAGAAACAAAAGAAAACCTCTATATAAACCCCATGTATTTTTCTTTGTAGATGGTCTATGATTGCAGCAAGCTTGCCAGGGAGATCAGATAATGATATAAAAAACCATTGGCATGCCCACCTAAAGAAGCGCACCAAGAAAAATCCTACAACATCAAAGATAACACTATCCAGTGAAGCTTACCTTAATGACGCTGATACAGCAAGGAAAACAAAAACTGACAGTTCTGTAAGTTGTTCTCCCTCTTACCAAGTTCAAGAGAGCTCCCAATTACCCCTAGAAACATCTTCTAGTGAATTCTCATACTTGAGCTTTGATAATGCACCTTTATCTGGCATAAATTGGACTGCAAAAGATAGTCTCGCTACATTGGAAACACTTGAACAATCGTTTAGTGACTTTTGGACTGAACCCTTTATATTGGACAATACCTACATCCAGAATAACTATCCAGAGTCCTTGGCAGATGGAGGATTTAGTGCATCACAATCGTGCTACCATGAAGGTGTAGATTCCATCTACGAGGCAATGCAAGAAATCGAGAACTACCAGAAAATCAATAAGAAAGATCCATCTTTGGTGAACTAGTGTGTTGGTGCATTTTCATATTAAATGAATAAATGAAATATTTATCAATATACTAATTAGGTTTTTCTTTTTAATGTGAATAATTAGATTAATTGAATGAGAAAAGGTGGGAGTTTCATGAGGTATTCATTTCATATAGGGGAGTTCAATGTTAAGAAAATAGATTCCTACATTAATAAAGAGAAAATCTACATTATGTTATAATTGATGATATTATTTGCTTAAGAACATGATGCATAAAAATGATACAATCCACACTGGGGAGGTGAAACACCGGAGATTTCCAATCCAATTCCATTTTCCCTTGTAATTTTTAATTAATTTTTGTATTTCTATTGACAAGATATGATAATTGTATTCTCTCAAATGCTTTTTTTTCTTTGTTTCAATGGAAAACATTTTCCTTGAAATTTTTTTTTGCAAAAAGAGTGACTAGTTTTCACGTTTATTGTAGCGAATCAAAATATGACCTTGAAAATGTTTTATATACATAATTTTATACGCTTAAAAATCATTAATATTTCATAGACTCAATGCTGGTTTAGGTGAGAGTAATAATGGTAGCGACCTCAAAGACAGTAGTGGTGGCAGTGATAGAATTAGCGATGGTCATGGTGAAGGTAGTGAAGGTGGTAGTGGTGATGGTGATGGTTTTAGGAGCAAGAAGAAATGAATAGGGGAGGCCATAAGGAAATTGTAGAAAACTACTCCCACTTCTCATAGAAAATGCTTTTCACCATTTTGACTTATTTTATATAAACCATGGAAAACATATTAGGAAAATCTTAGACCCCAAATTATTTATGCAGTGGATTAATTAGTTGGCATCAATTGAATAATTTATGTGTATTCCAATAAGCAATTCAACCACAGTAATCAATCACAAATTCTAAAACAATAATAGTAAAAGCAATAAAAGGCACACTAATTTTGGTGACAAAGTGGAAAGTTAAGATTTCAATTGAGTATGCAATGTGTTATCGAAGTTCAAGTTGTAGTGTTCAAGATGTATGTCAAAGAAGACAAAATTTAAAAATTTTGACTGCCCAAACGCTCAATTGATCAAACATAGCATGTTTATTTATCAAGTGGTTGAAAATAAATGGACACTGTGAATTTCATGCTTCCTGCCACTAATAATTTACATTATATAGATAGATTTACTCAACTTTTTCTTTCTCGATAATGTTATGGTGACCTCTTTTAACTTCATGTTTTCAAACTTGCACTAAATGTTCTTCATGGTCTACTTGGATTATTAAAAGAATTTCTTAATATGTCAATTGTGATCTTATTATGCTAAAGATATTGTGATGCCGAGAGTTTTGTGGTTCAACTGGTTGACACTTCCTAGTATGTTCAAATTTCTCCTCTCCCGTTGTAGCTATTAAATTATCTACAAATAATAATAATAATAATAAAGATATTGCTTGTACATTTTAAATCTTCTATCGCCTCATATGCCTATCTTCTTTCTGAAAAAGATACCCATATAACAATTTTCATGAACAAAGCAGCTCAGCAATGGTTATTGTTTACTTTGGGTGGTTAAGAATTGAAAAGGACTTTTTAAACCTCATTTTGAAAACATGTTGATGGACAAATTAATCCTTGGTTCAAACTTTTTAATCCTCATTTTGAAGCGCATTTCTTATCAGAACAAAGTCACTATTAAGCTAATTGTCATACTAAAAAAATCACAAGAAACTTGTCATTTACGAAGAATAATAAGAACTAGCTGCTCTAATGAGTGTTTGGAGATGTAGTTGATTTAACTTTTTATCCTTTGAGCACCTATCATGATAAATCTCATTAATTAGATGCACTGAACTTTGCCAAATAGACTATATATATAACATTTGGTAAATACTTAAAATGGTAATATAGACATCCAATCAATAGCGAAGTGTGTAAAATGTGAAGCTACAATTGAATTCAAAGAAATGCACTTATATAAGAAATTTCATCAAACACATTGTGGGTTTTCTAATTTGACCAATTTTGTAGTTAGGAATCAAAGTTACATAATAAAAATTAAAGAAAAAAAAAATGAAGTGATTGATTAAGCATAAAAAAAAAAACCCCACAAACAATTACTTGAATGCCATGAGTAAGTAACAATTACTTTAATCTACCATTGCTTTTTGTACATTCATCTTGGATAAGAAAATAAGTCTCTCTAGACTCCAAGCACTTTGTGCATTAGAAGTGCCAATTCAATTATAAGGCTCTTGATAATTGTTTTTTTTTTTTTAATTTTAATAATAAGAAGATCATCATTTTATTAAAGAGAAGATAAATGTATTACATCATGGATCAAAGTTATTTCAATAAAAGTAAAATTTTCCTTTATCCAGGTTACATAACCATCAATGCCCTTGGCATACTAAGCCAAGATATATGCTGAACCATTTTCCTCTCTTCGAACATGTGTTACTTGAATGCTGCAAAAATCTCTCATCTGATGTTGAATTCCTTCAACTAAATCGCTAATAGCCACTGGAGGTTCACTTGACCCATTCAAGGCTTCGGACGAAATCAGGGATTCACGCTCAAAAATCATCTCCCGTACCCCTACATCCTATGCAAAGTTAACCCTAGCCTCCATTGTCTTAGCTTTGCATTCCAAAGGTCCTAGAGGACAAGGAATCTTCATGCTCATTGCTGCCGTTACACAACTGTTGCTGTCCCTGATGTCTGCTCCAACCCCAGACGAGGGAGTAGCAGTAAATGTGGCCCTTGGCAATTGTACTTAAATTTTAGTGTTAAATTTAATTTTTTCACAAGATCAAGAAAACAAATGAAGTCAAGTTAAGTTAAAGTTAAGTTAGAAAACTATAATGCTTTACCGTATTAAACTTTCATATTGCCATAAAAAATTTTCTCAAAAAGAAAAAGAAAAAAAAAATATATATATATATATTAGTGATCAGAAACGGTGTGGTAATGACTTGACTAATGTAAAATAAAATAAAATTACAAAAAGACCACAGCACAAATCACAATGCCACAACAACAAAATTAGCATCAGTACATATATTAATATAAATCCGACATCATTTTTGGACTCAAGTTTAATATGCGTTGATTTTAAAAAAGAAATTAAAATTTTTTTAATTTCTATTTGCTTATATCTTGATTCTTTTCTAGTTTTTTTTTTTTTTTTTTTTTTTCTCTCTCTCTCTTAGTCTCACTTTCACAGCTCCTCTGATGAGCTAGCTAGGTATTTACTTCCAATCCCGAAAGACAACCAGCATGATGCCAAAGACAACGAACACTCACTAAAAAATTAATATGATTACATATTTTAAAAATCTAATAGTTGAATTGAATTTTTTTGATGTTCAAATATATGTATTAATTTTTATGTTAATTAGATATTATTTTACTATTTGATCCAAGAATATAATTTTTATGCATATAAAAACTTAAAATTGAAATATTTGATTGATGACATAGTTATTAATATTTGATTTTCTTGAATTTTGGAAGCAATTTTAAGAAAATATAATTTAATGATAGATTTGACAAATTTCATATCCAATAAAAATATATTAAGACAATGGATTTGTCACAATTCATATCAAATATAAATATATTGAGTGCAAGTTTTTGCTAAATTTTGTTTTATATGTTGAGAGTCATTTTAATCTACCATAATTTTTTGTCCATGCATCTTGGAAAAGAAAATAACAACTCCAGACTCTAATCATTTTGTGTATTGAAAGTGTCAATTCAGTTACAAAGTTCTTGGCAATTGTATTTAAATTTTATAGTGTTAAATCTAATTTTTTCACTGGATCAAGAAAACAAATGAAAGCAAGTTAAGTTAGAAAATTATAATGCTTTACCATATTAAACTTTCGTAATGCCATAAAATATTTCTTACTTAAAGGGATAAATGAAAGAAAGAGAATGCAATGAATTACTCCTTGTTTATTGGTGATCAGGAACGGTGTGGTAGTGAGTCTAGTGACTAGTGAGGAATGACCCATATGAGAAACAAAATAAAATTACAGAAAAGACCACGGCACAAATCGCAATGCCACAGGTGACAAAGCCCACAAGTCCGCGACGACAAAATTGCATCCATATTGATTCCTAAAAATAAAAAAATAAAAATAAAACATCCATACATACAAATATGGATACGACATCGTTTTTGTACACAAGTTTACTATGCGTTGACTCAAAACCAATGACTATAAGGTGGTGAGGTTTGTCACTCCTGAGGATGGTGACTTCGAAGAGGGTAAATCTACACCCAAGGTTGAGGTCTACTCACTTGCCACTGGGAAATGGAGACTGGTTACTGCTCAATGTCCCAAATGTGCTGTTCCTGATACAATGTTGGTCTGCCTACGCCTACAGGCTTTTGTCAATGGGGCTTTGCATTTGGTCTGTTGCAAGAGAACTCAAGAAATCAAGATTTCTATACTTTGTTTTGGTGTTTGATTAGGAGGATGAGATATTACGATATGTTATATTGGAGGTGGGTATCTATTATGGCATTTGGGAATTCCATTGCGCTGCTCGAACCTCGGTATGTTCTTCACACTCGAGATATATGGGTGTTGAAAAACTATGCGGATGCATCATCATGGACCAAAATTATAAGTTTGAATGCTCAAGCGTCCCCACAGGACATATCAAGGCCATTCATAATAGAGAGAAAATACCTAGTGCAAAAGCTTTTAGGAAGAGTGGCGAGGTTGTATTGGAAACATATATAAAAAAAAAAAAAAAAGGCTCGTCTCGCGAAACCTTGAGACCCAAGAGGTTAAAGACCTTGGGATTACTGGATCTAAGTATAGTTTTGTTGATCCTTATGTTGAGACTTGAGAGTCTAGTTTTGCTAGACAAACCCGACCTTGCAGTTACTTACTAAGGGAAAGTAATAGGAACAACAACAGGCAAGATGCATTTTATTTTCATGCTTATTTTCATGATTTTCTGTTTTGTTCTTCATATGTTCCTGGCATTCATTATGAGTTAGAGATAAATATATTGCTGATTAATTACCTTAATTTAGTGGATTTATATTTATGATAGATAGCCTATTAAGGTTGTGCTTGCTGTCAATAGTAAGTGTTAGATTCTAAGACCTTAGGGACTAATGTATTAGAACTTCAATATGTATTATGTTGACAAACTATGATCAAAACATTTAGTCTAGGTTTAGATTTGCTCAAAGTTTGGTTTAATGTAAGTTTGGAATCGAGTAGTTGCAGAAAATTACTGTTCTATTTCTGCACGGCTCAATCGATCGAAGAATAAACTCGATCGATCGAGAATCGTGCATCAAGAATTTTCTGCAGAATTTTAAGTCGGCCCAAACACAATTTAAGCCCATTTAGGATTAGGGTTTCTCCCACTATATAAAGGAAATCTTAAGCACATTTTTAAAGGCTTCTAAGAGAGAGAAGAGTGTGTCTTTTTTTGTATCTAAGGTTTGTACCCAAAAACTCTCTAGAGTTTAGGTTGCTTATATTGCTGTTTGTGTGAATCTCTTGTGAGATCTGAGAGGTGCTTACCTTCGCACAAGCTTGGGATTATCAAGAATGAGATTTCTTCGAGAGCTTGATGATCGTTCAGTTGCTGCCATAAGAGCTTAAAGATACACAAGCGGGGGTGCTTATACTTGCTGGAGAATTTAAGAAAGAAGGAGTCCGTGGTTTCGGAGCTTGCACGTGGTCGTGTCAGTAAGTTCTACTGGTGGGTAGCAATAGGATGTTAGTGCTTTAAATCGCTATTGTACAACTTCGATTCTTTCGTAGTGGATTCAGGTTTATCTTGAGGATAGTTAGGTTAAATCCTCCCCAGGTTTTTTACAAGTTTGGTTTTCCTGGGTCATCATATCATTGTATTATTTATTATTTTTGCTGCTTTGCATGATATGATTGTTATTGTTTTAACCTAGATCTGAATAATAAACCTAAATATTCACTTGGTTAATTAATTAGGTTAAACAATCTAGTTTTACAGGGGTCTAAATTCTAACAAGTAGTATCAGAGCAGGTAACTCTTCTGTTGTAGATCTTTTGATCTCTGAGCTGATCCTTGATCCATGTTATCATGGATAATCTCAAGTGTCTTACTGTTTTTGACTGTGATGATTTGAATAAAAAGGACACTATTGTTTCTCTTGATCTTTTTGATATTTGTGAAACTCTTCCTAAGGAATTATCTAAATCTTTGAAAATTGCTAAGAAATTCAAGGAAGAGTTAAAATTGGCTAATCTTGAAAAAAAGGAATTGGTTGTTAGATTAGATGAATCTAATTAAAAGAATGAATTATTGAGAAATCAAATTTCCTCTCAAGACGAGAAGATAAAAATCTAGGAATAAGAGTTAGTTGAATCTAAGTCTAAAATTAAAAATTTGACTAGTACTAAGCTTGCTGTTGATAACAGAAGTGTTTCTGTTTCTCTTAAGCCTAAAACTGAGAAAGTTTATATCTCTCATTTTAAGAGGAATAATAAAGAAAAGACTTATTTTGTTAGGTTAGACAAAGGTAAAAATTTTGATGTAGACGCTGAATTTTTTAAACCTACGTCTAAACATACTACTAGTGTGCATAAGAAATCTGTTTTTGTGCCTACCTATCATCTTTGTGGTGTTGTTGGTCATATTAGACCAAATTGTTCTTTGTTGAGGCAAAAACCAAAATTTGAAACTGGATTTGTTGTTAGAAATACTGATGTTCCTAAATTTGTTTTTGTTTGTCACTTTTGTGGTGTCTTCGGTCACATTCGTTCTAATTGTCATTAATTAAAATTTAAACATTCTGTGTTTCAATCTAGGATATGTGATGACATTTCTCCTGTCATATAAATTGTTTCATATGCTTTTGAAAAATTTAAGTTTGTTGGCTTGTAAAAGGAAATTGCAGGATTTTAGTCTTTCTCAGAAGATTGGTGTAATCTCTTAAATACACTCTGCTTCTAATGGATTATCACCTACAAAGCTGAAGACTCGTGCTATATTTGTGAGAAAAGATTCTCTAAGGTGAGTGTTGTTAACTTGTCCCTGATTTAATTCTTTCAATTGTTTGTGGACATTTTTTTTTTTTTTTTTTTTAGTTTTTGGTTGTTTTATTTTCTAAGGTTGTTTTGATTATTCAAAAATCCAAAAACATTGAAAAATTTTAAAAAGACAAAAATATTTTATTTTGTGTCTTGTTTTATTTAATTTGAGGATTACATGAATTATAATATCTCTCTCTAGATTTAGAACATGCTTGACATTGTGGAGAAACTTGAATAGTCTGTGTTATATAAGGGCTAAGCTATTTCTAATTTTGTGTGAGTATGTACTAGTTTGTACATGTACTCATGGGTTAATTAAGAAATTAATATTTCTTATTTATGTACCCTCTATAGCTTAGTTTTGCATTGTCATGTATTGCATTTGCATTTTTAAACATTTAGCATAATGTGTGTTTTTTTTTTTTTTTGGTCATAATTTTTTTAAAACCAAAAATATTTTTGTATTTTGTATTACATATCACAGATTTGTAATCAAGGTTGGCCACAGTATTTTTACATAACTTGTTTATGTACCTTGTTTAGCTTAGATGAACTTATTTTACTGCACTTTACTAGTTTGAGCTTTGTAGTGCATGTTGTGTGGGAAGATGTTTATAGTTTTTGATCACTTTGTCTTGATCTTGAAGTCACATACCTTTGATTGTCAGACTTGATCTTAATGAGAAAGACATAAATAACCATCTCACCACTGTTTATTAGCCAATCATGAATACCTTAGTGCATATCATAAGATTTTGTGCTCGAGAAATTGTAGCACATGCACAAAAAGAACATAAGGTGTAGCTTTGGTTTAAATGCTAAAATTGTTGTGTACATTATTGGACTAAATTAAATCACTCAAATAAAATTGGTGTGTACATTATGAGGAAAATCAAGAAACTTACATGATTGCAAGCTTTTATTCTAGGAGATGTGAGAGTTATATGATGTAACTCTTTGAGGGTTAGTCTCTTTTAAATGTATGTGATGTAGAAATTGCGATTGATTTCTATCTACATATCACCTCACATGTATCTCAAGCTTTTGCTAGTTGCACACACTTCACAAGTTACTCTTTGTTAAACTTGGTACATGATATTGTGTGTGAATTTGGTTTGGCCATCTAAGATTATGTGTTTTATGGTGTTTGATGCAAAATATGGAATATCTGGATTGACTTTAAGTGTTTTTGAAAAACTTTTAAGCTCATACTCATGCATTTCACTTGTGAAACACTATGCTTTAAGGAATTTCTACATTAAACTGCTCTGTTTTTCAAAAATTTGTCTTTTCCAGATTTTTGATCAATCGGAACTGTCTCTCGATCGATCGAAAATGCGTTAAAATTTTTGGTTAGGGTTCTGCCTGACTTGATTGGTCTTCGATCGATTCTCGATCGATCGAAACTGAAAAATTTTCAGTTTTTAAGCATTTGACCAAAATTTTTTTCCATGCATCATTTGTGTTTAGGATTCACATGCATTGCATTAATTCTTGTATCCATCTTACGGTTTTGCAGTCATATCTCTCATTGTTTTCACACATACCATGCATACACTTTGTTAAATTGGGTACTCAACTTGATTTAAAAATTGATTGATTAATTTTTGAGTCCTTTGTACATTCTAGTATATGCTATTTTTATATGTGAACTATAAAAAATATTTTTCTTAAGAGATATGATGGATAATCAATGTACAAATATTTTCTCTACTCATGCAACTGTTTATGGGTCACATAGTGTCAAGTTTGCATTTATTGAAAGAGAGAATATTTTTCTTTATGTGTATCCTCAACTTTATTTTTTTAAGTTAGGTTTGTGTGTTTTTTATTTTCCCTACCTCCTATATTTTTCCCCAAAATTATTTTTCCCAAACTTGTTTTGTTTTCCTATTTTTATAGGGGGAGAAGCTTGTTTTTAAACCTTTTTTGTTCATAAGGGGAGTTGTCTCTATTTTCTATAGAGTTATCTTGTTTTGTATTCCCTTAATTCTCTATTTCCTCTTGTTCTCTTTTGAGTTGTTACTCTTTGTTTGAGTTATCTTTGTCAATACGTGACAAAAATGGAGAGATTTAAATGAAATGTGGGAATATGTGTGGAAAATACAAGAATGTTTTGTTTAGGGGGAGTTGAAATTGTTTTTGATGTATCTAACTTAGGGGGAGAGTTAGTTTGCATATTTGTTGTTTTACTGTTTTTGTCACTCATGCGTTTATGTGTTTGTTGAGTGTTTCAGGAATATACAGGTTGATTCAGTCGTGTTGCTGTCTACACTTGCAATTGATAGATAGTAGTTAGGTTGAATTGAGTTTAGTATTTTTTAAATTTGATTGGGTTTTTTGTAACTTTGAGCATTTCATGTTTGTGATGTGTTTTGTCACGGATTGCCAAATGGGGAGATTGTTAGGTTCTAAGACCTTAGGGATTAATGTATTAGAACTTCAATATGTATTATGTTGACAAACCATGATCAAAATATTTAGTCTAGGTTTAGATTTGCTCAAAGTTTGGTTTAATATAAATTTGGAATTGAGTAGTTGTAAAAAATTACTATTCTATTTCTGCACGGCTCGATCGATCAAAGAATAGACTCGATCGATCAAGAATCGTGCATCAAGAATTTTCTGCCGAATTTTAAGTCGGCCCAAACACAATTCAAACCCATTTAGGATTAGGGTTTCAGATCTACTTCTCCCACTATATAAAGAAAACCTTAAGCACGTTTTTAAAAGCTTTTAAGAGAGAGAAGAGTGTGCCTCTTTTTGAATCTAGGGTTTGTACCCAAAAACTCTCTAGAGTCTAGGTTGCTCATATTGCTGTTTGTGTGAATCTCTTGTGAGATCTGAGAGGTGTTTACCTTCACACAAGCTTGGGATTATCAAGAAAGAGATTTCTTCGAGAGCTTGATGATCGTTCAGTTGCTGCTATAAGAGCTTAAAGATATATAAGCGGGGGTGCTTGTACTTGCTGGAGAATCCAAGAAAGAAGGAGTATGTCGTTTCGGAGTTTGCACGTGGTCGTGTCAGTAAGTTCTACTAGTGGGTAGCAATAGGATGTTAGTGGTCTAAATCGCTATTGTACAACTTTGATGCTTTCATCGTAGATTCAGGTTTCCTTTGAGGATAGCTAGGTTAAATCTTCCCCAGGTTTTTTACTGGTTTGGTTTTTCTGGGTCATCATATCATTATGTTATTTATTATTTTCACTGCTTTGCATGATACGATTGTTATTGTGTTAACCTAATCTGAATAATAAACCTAAGTATTCATTTGGTTAATTAATTAGGTTAAACAATCTAGTTTTACAGGGGTCTAAATTCTAACAGCAAGTGTACTCAACTATGAAAAAACCAAGTTGTTTGTGTTGATTATCAACTTTTAGCATGTTTATTTATTAAGTGGTTGAAAATAAATGGGACTGTGAATTTCATGTTTCTTGGCACTTATAATTTACATTATATAATAGACAGATCTACTCAACTTTTCCTTTCTTGATAATGTTCTGGTGACCTCTTTTAACTCCATGTTTTCACAATTGCATTAAATGTTCTTCGTGATCTCCTTGGATTATTAAAAATGTATTATTAATTAATACATTTTTCTTAATCTATCAATTGTGATCATAGTATGCTAAAGATATTGCTTGTACATTTTAAATCTTTAATTGCCTCATATGACATTCTTCTTACTGAAAGGATTCCCATGGCACCATATTCATGGGCAAAGTAGCTCATTAATAATTATTGCTTGCTTTGGGTGGTTAAGAATTGAATATAACTTGTTTACAAACCTCTTTTTTAACTTATTTTGTTATCACTTTTTCCTTAGCATCGTTTGAATATTTTTATCCCAATAAAGTGGTTATGCTTAGATGTATTTTTTTGTTGACTCCATTTTATTCCATTGTTCATCTTTTTCCCTCTTTAAATATTTTGTGAATGAGTTAGTATATTTTTTTACACAATTTTTTAATGTAGAAGTAAAAACCAACTAGTATAGACCCTTATGCAAGAATTGGGGTTTCACATTGGCTTTAATGGAATGTAGTTCAATGTCTTTGCAAGTATGGTAGTTTTAATGGGATGTTTTTTCTTTGTCAGAATATCGTCTCAAACTTACACGATTTGGTTACTACTGTTACTATAAATGTGTATAAGCACTCGTGCTTGGTAATTGGTTTTGCCCCTGTTGTAGCTCACTAATGACTATATTCACTTATTTGGAATGGAAAATCCTAGAAGTCCATAGATAGTTAGCATCTTTTTAGCCTTTTAATTTTATGTAATTGAAAACGTGTTGGTTGACAAATCAATCATTGATTCATAAGAGTGATTTATTAATGTAGCAGTGAAGTTGGTGTCAAAAATCAAAAGTTACAACCCCCAAAATTTAGGTTGTCGTTTTCCTACTGCATAAGATTTCTTGTTTTGCCTGTTTGGGTGGTTGTTTCTCTGCTATGTAACTTTTGCTGATTTGGATGCAGCAACAAGCTGTAGGCTTTAGAAGCCTTTCCCTATTGTCATTCCTCTCACCCCATACCAACCTGGTGAAGGTGAATCTCAATCCATAATCGTAACACCACTCCCACAAAAAAAAAAAAAAAAAAAAAAAAAAAAACTCCCAAGAAGCTAAGTTGGAAACTTTTTCTCAATGATTTATAATGCTGAAAATTATTTCATCTTATACAGTTGATGACATATATTGTGTTTGTGTTGTTTCTTTTACTAAGAATTTTGTATATATATTTTTTGATAAGCAATAAATTTTATTGATATAAAAAATAGACACCCTAATATGTAGGGAGTGTGCTAGGAGCCAACAAAAATTACAAGAATCAAGAAAGGAAGAGAATGATTGGTTTTGCAAAATAGCCAACCAATCTAATAAAGTCTTAAAGAAAAAAAACTTGAGATCTAGTATGGATCTTTCATTATCTTCAAAACACCTACTGTTCACTTCCTCCAAAGATATTACATTAAGTAATGGGAAACAATTAACCATATATGACCATTTCTATGATGACCAAATCTGCTTTGCCAACAAGCTAGAAGCCGCATAACAGATTGTGGCATAACCAAGCTTACTCCAAATAAACCCAAAATCATAGACCACAAATCCATAGCAACCGGACAATGAAGAAATAGATGGTCAATAGAGTAAGAGAGAGTAAGAATTTTGTATATTTCTACTCTCTTAGTTTCTTCTGGAACACGCCTTCTCTTTATGATTGCCCTTTGCTATTTTGCTAGATTTCTTATTATTAAATAATTGCTGGCTTTGGAACCTGCTTTAGATCATTTACCCTGGTCCTTGATCCCCCTTGGTACACTTGTTTTTGTGGTAAAGGTTTGGAATGTTTCTTAACATGTATCCAGAAAACCTTCGAGTATTGGTGCAGATTTTTTCCATATGATACTACACTGATATGTGTTATTTTATCTCCTTTTGCTTTTAGCATAAATCGATAAATGGTCCAATTACTTATTAAAAAATAAATATACTTCTGCTATAAAATCGCAAACAATCATGGTTGGTAATGAGCTATAGATAAGTAATAGACTTTATCTCAGCTAAAGAAAAGATTCAACAAAGCTTTTTGATGGTGTTTATTTTCTTATTATTGGCTTGATTTTATTCTGTGAAATTGTGTTGTAGTTTTTATAACGTTAAACTACATTTTGTTTACACCATTCTTAGCATTTCTGGATGATTTGCAGTTTGGTTTCAGTGTGCTTTCAAAAATGATGGAGTGCTTAATTGTGTCTGCCATGCTTCATGCTTGCATTGGGATGAAGATGCTTGCCAATGTTCTTTGTGTGTGTGTATTGTCTTTGACTTAACAACATTTGGTTACTGAGGTTTCTATAATTCTGGAAGTCGATAGGTTTTATCATCTTTCTAGCGTTTTATTTTTCGGTATTTGAAAACATTTTGATCGACAAATCAATCCTCGGTTCATAAGAGTGATTTCTGACAGTAGCAATGAGATATGTGATAATATATGATTGTTGCTTTGCAAGAGATAGTGGATCACTTTGTGGTTTTTGGATATATTTTTATTATTGAGTATGCTAAATTTTGCACCTAGCTTATTTCACCGTTGCCCCATTTAGGTACTTGTGCCTCTACTTTGAATCTTTTCCTGGTTCGGAGGCAGCAATAGGCTGTCGTCATGCGAAGCCTTTTTTTTTTAGACATCCCTCTCATCCACACTAACCTGGTGATGGTGGAATTCAATACCGAAAAAATTTACCAAAAAGCTAAGCTAGCACCTTTTTCTTTGTGATATGTTTTTCTGAAATTTATTTTCATCTCATACCAAGTTAATGTTCAGTTTTTTTATTACTAAATCTCGTTAATGTTCTTAGTTTGTTATTTAGTTCAAAGTTATGCCTTAGAGGAGGGATAAATATTTCTCTTAAGAATGAAGACATTGGTGTTAAAAACATAAAGAATATATGGGTGATCAATTATTGTTGAGTAAGGGACACTAGCCTGCACATAAGACACGCTCAACACTTGGCCAATTTGGGTGGTTGTTTCCCTACTGCATTATGTTTCATGTTTCACCTGTTTTGGTGGCTGTTTCTGTGCGATGTCACTTTTCCTAATTTGGTGGCAGCAACAGGCTGTGCGATGTTTCACCTTTCCTACCAACCTTGTGAAGGTGAAACTCAATCCGTAATCCAAACACAACTCCCAAAAATAAATAAAAAATCTGCCAAGAAGCTAAGTTGGAAACTTTTCTCAATGATTTATAATACTGAAAATTATTTCATCTTATATAGTTGATGACATATTTAGTATTTGTGTTGTTTCTTTTACAATGAATTTTGTATATTTCTACTCTCTTAGTTTCTTTTGGAACACACGTCTTCTATTTATGATCACCCTTTGTTATTTTCAAAATTTCTTATTACTTCTAAAAAGACGCAAAAAGAATTGAAAATGACTATTGCTTGCTTGCTTTGTGTGGTTAAGAATTGAAAATGACAGTTCCTCAAAAAAAAAAAAAAAAAAAAGACTTGTTTATAAACCTTTTTTTGAAAACATGTTGATGGACAAATCAATCCTTGGTTCATATCAAAAGAATGCAATGAGATCTGTGATAATTGTGATTGTTTCTTGGCAAGAGATGGTGGTACTGTTTGTGGTTTTTGGATATATTTTTCTTATTATGGAGTATGCTAACATTTGCATCTAGTTTTTTTAATTGTTCCCCCATTTAGGTGGTTGTGCCTCTACTTTGTAACTTTTCCTGGTTTGGAGGCAGTAATAGGCTGTAGTC
This sequence comes from Castanea sativa, assembly GCF_040712315.1. Classification (NCBI taxonomy): domain Eukaryota; kingdom Viridiplantae; phylum Streptophyta; class Magnoliopsida; order Fagales; family Fagaceae; genus Castanea; species Castanea sativa. The sequence continues at coordinate 906,327 of NC_134018.1, read as the reverse complement.
TTGCGATGCCTTTTTTTATTTAGACATCCCTCTCATCCATACCAATCAACTTGCTGATGGTGAATACTTCAGATGGGTATGTGAGTAGGTTGTTCTGGTTGGCTACCCACACACTTGTCCCTGGGGTCTTCTTGTACCGTAAGCCCAAATAACTGCTCTTGTTTCCTCAAGAGAAGAATCCTAGCTCAAAAACTTGGCCTGAGGAAAGCAAAGTTTGGACACCTCCAATCGATTGCCCGGGACTATGGTGTCGAGTGTCATCTGCAATGAAGAATTTCAAGAAAGTTGAGAAAGCAATGGGACAATAAAAGAGAGTGGGAAGAGCAGGTACCTCCATTAACAATCCCCTTCTCTGTTTTTGGTTAACTGCTGCTTCCAGCAGAGAACAAAAATATTAGCACTTAGCAACTGCAAAGTAATAGAATTGCGTGAACAAGGACTTAAATTTACAGTCTGTTAGCTCTTTCATAACAACTAGTAAGTTTCTCGTGCGATGTACGGATACTGTTGTAATGTTTTATATAAATTTGTTTTTGAAAAATATTATATATATATATATATATATATATATATATATATATATATATATATATTATAGCATATTTATTATAAAACTTTGTTAGTAATGAGTTTATCATAAAAAGTAACAATTATAAATTACACACATATATCAATTATAATTATTTTGTTCAAGTAATGAGCAATAATTAAAACAATTTGGAGTAATATTGTATAATAAAAGTTGATAAAAGCATATTAATTCATTTTATATTACTGATTTTTATTATATGATGTAATAAAAAGTTTCATTACGAAATCTTTGTTTTTCTTCAATTTTTGTTATTGTGGTATGGTGATGCTTGTTATCATCATCAGTTTCTCCATCTTCAACGTTTGAATTTTAGTTCATCCATATTTGTTCAATTTTTGAGCTTTCATCATTTTTTTTTCCTTTTGAACGTTGCATCATTTGTGTTAATCACTAATGAATTGGCATCGAGAGACTCTTGATTGGATCTTACAAAGTTTGGACTTTGTCACTAAGATTTTTCATAATATTTGCTTTTATATTAAATTTCAATGATGTTACAATTTTTTGTAAATATTTTTATTTTTTTATTTTGTTAATTTTGGAACAGTGCAGCAAAAAGAATTAATATAGCATATTGAATTGTGTATTTTTTTTTCTTCCATATCTTTTTATCATTTGAGAGTGCATCAAAAATCTTAACAACTATATAATTTTCAAAATCATCCTTTAGATTGAATTCATTCAAATGAAGTAGAGAAATCCATTTTTTCCTAATTTTTTTTTCAAATTACGTGGGATTTGTTCTCCAATATCAGTATTTTTACAATAATTTAAATAAGTAATACCTCAGTTTATTTTTCAGCAAGATCTCTTGTGGATTCATTTAGGATTTTCTCGGCATCTCAATCAAATATCACAAAATTTGTTTTGTTAGTTGCATCAAAAACTTCAATTTGAATCATGTATCCGAAGTAGTTTGCAATTGTATATATATAGTAGTTATAGTGAGATAAATATATTATAAATATTTGGAGAGTATATAGTTAATGTGAGTGCCTCTAACTTTGGTATAGAAATATTTATTTTTGTTTCATATTTTGCACACCAAAATGATTTTGCTTGTGATTTGGCATTCCTTTCATAAAGTACGCACAAAATGTAATACCAACTTATTGTTGTATCAATGTTACTTATTATTGCATTACCTTAGCAGTTCACATCTTGCAAAGAACTTTGAAATTAATATGCATTATTTTTTTAATGTAAATAATATGATGTATTATTAATTTTTTACGTAAATGATGAGTATAATTAGAAATGATTAATAAACATGTTTCTTAGGATCTTATTCAATGCATTTTATCTTTACTATTGTCTTCATATTATTTAAAGATAAATCCTCCTATGAAAATTGTTTTGCATGTATTTTTGGTTTTTCTTGTATAGGATCATGTTTTTTACCATTCCTATCATTGAATTTTTTTAAAGAAAATACTAAGTTAATGGCATTTTGTGAGATAGTATATGATATTTATTAGACATTTTTGTTATTATAAATTTTAGAAATATGCACTTGTCAATTATTTCAGCAACCTCAGGGATCTTAAGATTTATATATTTTTTTGTTGCACTGGTCAATGACAGAAATTTGTCTGCATAAATTGCATAGAACATTATTAATAGACAAAAACATATTGAATTGAAATTGGGAAAAAAATGAAGACATGATTTCATGAGAATGAGATTTTTTAAAAGTATCATCTATACGTGGGGGAGGAAGAAGAGAGTTTGTAAGAGGGTAAGAGATTTTGCTTTGATTTACACGTGGAAATGGTCAAACTTGGGTCATAATATGTGAGGTAAGAACCACGCTTGAGTTTTTCATAAGGTTTGGACTACTTTTAAAAGGTAGTCCATTTTATAGTGAACAAATTTTGGTCTAATGAGTCTAATTGTCAAGAACAACCCATATTTTATATAATAGTAAAAAGAAGTTACTATGATTTATTGGGTAACAGTAAAAGAAATTTAATAAAAAGAGGTAAAAAATGCTAAATTTATATAATGGTAAAAATAAGTTACTATGATCTACTGGGTAATGGTTAAAAAAACTTAATGAAAAAAGGTAAATAAAGGTTAAATACAATATTAGAGTGCCACGTGGCAGAACCTCATACACTCTCATATGATAGTAAAAAGAAGTTACTATGATTTATTGGGTAACAGTAAAAGAAACTTAATAAAAAGAGGTAAAAAATGCTAAATTTATATAATGGTAAAAATAAGTTACTATGATCTATTGAGTAATGGTTAAAAAAACATAATGAAAAAAGGTTAAAAAAAGAAGTTAAATGCAATATTAGAGTGCCACGTGGTAGAACCTCATGCACTCTCACATGATAGTAAAAAGAAGTTACTATAATTTATTTGGTAACAGTAAAAAAAACTTAATAAAAAGAGGTAAAAAAATGCTAAATTTATATAATGGTAAAAATAAGTTACTATGATCTACTGGGTAATGGTTAAAAAAACTTAATGAAAAAAGGTAAATAAAGGTTAAATGTAATATTACAGTGCCACGTGGCAGAACCTCATGCACTCTCACATGAGGTCTCTGCTTTTATATATATATTGATATTGATTTTAGAAACAAAAACTTGTTATTGGAGGACTTAAATGGGTTGTAAATTCAAGTCCTATGTAGTTGTGAATGGTGATGATATTAGAGTAATGCGGACAATATTCATCAATAACTTTATATATATATATATATATATATATATATATATTCTAACATTTGCAGTCCGAATTCAAATTTGTAAGTTACACTACTACCTCTTTTGTTTCTCAAGAGAAAAAATAAAGCTACTACCGCCTCATTTCATTGCATTGTGCACCCTTCTTAACAAAAACCTCATCAGCAATTGAATAATTAATTTATAGTGTCAGCTTGTTGATAATTGATCTTCATTAAAAAAAAAAAAAAACCAATGGCGCATTGGATTGTATGTTGAATCGTATATCACACTAATGTGGACTCCTAATCCAGTTGGAATATGATTTAAAAACTAAAAAAATAAAAATTATGATAGCATATACCAAACCAAAATCACATTTCTAGCATTAACCATCTTCATTTGTTAGCTCTAATCTTTCCATGGGCACAGAGTTACAATCCCACACATCAAAAGGACCATAAAATAAAATGTGGATTTTCTTATTAGGTTCTATGCGCGCGGTTAATCTTTGATCTTGGAGGGGAAAAAATTTGTAGGCTCAAAATTATTGGGCTAGTACAAATCCCACAAGCCAAATCCTATCTCAGCCTGACTGACCCAAGACTGCAAATTTCAAGTAACCTCTACATACTTTATCGAGCCCAAAGTTGTCGAACCGAGAAAATTGGTTACCAAGTTTAGCTTTTTAGGCATAGTAACTATACATGTCTTTATCCAACAGGATGTTGCTGGCCTTCAAATCTTTGTGAATAATTTTTAACCTAAAATATTGATGTAGGTAAAGAAGCCCTTGAACAATCCCTTCAATGATGTGAATGCAAGTTGTCCAGTCTATCACCCCATGTGCGCTTGGATCTGTCTCAATACCACATACAGATAATAAGATAGAAGGTAGGAAAGAATTGGCGGGCATTAAGTGTGTGAAACCTTTAGTGTGGAACTACATACCAAAAAGGAAATTATCTAAGCTTTTATTGGGCAAATACTCATAGATCAAAATCTTTTCATCTCCTTCAATGCAGCATCCAAGAAGTTCTTGTTGGGTACTCCCATTTCTGAAATCAAATGACAAAATGTTCTCTCCTACTTGATCAAGAAGACGGTTCCTATAATCTAATCCTAAAAGATTCAGAAAAAGTGCCATGGCTCAGCAGATAACTAAGTTCTGTCACATGGTACCAGAGGAATTTTATGCATATAATTTCAAAAGCATTTGATTGGTTTTTTGAAATCCTTGAAGAGTTTTATCTATGAGAAAATCTAGGATGTTGTTTCAGGAAAGAGGACTGGTTTTTTTTGGAGCAGATCAAGTTTAAATGTTTGGTTAAAATTGAAATTTTGACTCAAATAAATAATAAAAAGATCAAATGTATGGAAAGTTTAGACAGTTCTATATTTTAATCAATATAGCTTAGGTTCAAAACTAGCAATTTAGAGCCTATTGAAATTCAGCAAAATAATTTTAAATTTATGGGTTTGTAAATTCTAGTCATACGTGATTGTGAATTGTGATGATGTTACGATATTCATGAATGACTTCTAATTCAAACAGCACTTTCTATTTTTCCAACACGTGCAGCCCGAATTCAAAACTGATTTATGTTAAACGTGGGGACCTCTTTTAGTATTAGTTTGGTTGGAAAGATTTAAGGCTCTGTTTGTTTCGGCAATAATGTTTTCTAGAAAATAATTTATTTTTCAAAAAATATTTTTTATAAAATTATCTCATTTTTCTATGTTTGGTAGTAACCTTAAATGAGTTTTTTTTTTTTTTTTTGAAAGGGGAATGTGCATTCAATTAACAACATGAAATGTCATGATACAAAGCTCAAGAGCTGGTGGGGGAGAGTCCTTCATCCAGTATACATCATCATCTAAATTATATCTAACATATTGTGCCAAAGCATCTGCTACTCTATTCCCACCCCTCCTAATACAGCAGACACTAACCCATTGCAAACTCCGCATCAAATGTCGAATATCATCCACAACATTACCAAATGGTGAAGAGTTTTCCAAATAAGACGCACTTGCATGAATAACATTAATGTTGTCCCCTTCAATTATCATCCTCAAAAATCCAGCATCCACAGCAAACTCTATGGCTCTTCGGCAAGCAAGAAATTCTGCATCATCACTTGTGCGCACCATCTGACCACTAGCAGTCATAGCAGCCATAACCTGTCCTTTTTCATTTCAAATAATTGCACCGTAACCTGTTCTGCCTAAATCCGAAAATACAGTTGCGTCAAAGTTCAATTTGTACTCCCCTGTTGGTGATGGCTTCCATGTATCTCCGTTTGGTTGCCTTGTCAACTGTGCATCCAGCGTGCGCAATCTTGAATTTTGCAATATACTCCTCAGCCCAGTTAGTCAAGCTACTTGGTACCTTCATTTTTCCTCCATGCAGCAAGCTGTTACGCAGGTTCCAAATTAACCACGCTTGGGTCCAAAATAACTCAAGCTCATCTTTAGTAAGGCGCTCCAAAAATTCCTCCATCAAGTGCATCATATCAAGCTATCTGTGTCTAGCTTTCTGCAGCTTTCGAGAACTTCCAGCCCAGATATCTTGGACCACTACACAATCTCAAAGTGCATGAATGGTGGACTCCATTTCCCTTGTACAGACCGAGCATTTATCCTCAGTAATCACCTTTCTTCTGTTCAAATTCGCTGCAGTTGGGAGGATCTCGTGACAAGCTCTCCAAGCGAATACTTTTATTTTGTTTGGGAGCCGAGGCTTCCATATTGCAGTCCAGACATCTTTTGCAGCACATTCCCTCGATGATCCACTCCGATTCACATCAGTTAAGAGCCTCTTAGCCACGTGATATGCAGACTTAACAGTGAATAGACCCCTTGAATTTTGCAACCAAAAAACAGAGTCAGGAACATTTCTTCTACTCAATGGAATTTGGCAGATTGCTTCAGCTTCATCCCTATGAAATATAGCCATAATATTCTCATATTTCCATATGTCCAGCTCCGGATTAATCAAATCTGCCACCATCAACTCCTCCCAATTTTACTGAACTGAATTAAGGACCCTGTTTGTTGGGAAATTCAGCAGCCACCTGTTCGTCAATGCATTGATTGAGTGTCCATTACCAACCCTCCAACAGTGACCGGATTGAATAATTGGTTCTGCTGCCATCAAGCTCCTCCACACATCGGAGCAATTAGGGGATTCTTTAGCCTCTAGAAATGATGATCTCGGAAAGTACCTTGCCTTAAAAGCATTGATAGAGTAAAGAATCATTGCCTTGAAGCATCCTCCAACCTTGCTTGGCCAACACAGCCAAATTAAAAGCTCTCAAATCTCGAAACCCCATTTCACCCTCTTTCTTTGATGATGTTAGCTTATCCCAACTCTTCCAATGAATTTTAAGTTCGTTGCCAATTTGACCCCACCAAAATTTTGCACACAACGCATCCAATTCATTACACAATTTCAGAGTGATTTGAAATACACTCATAGTGTATGTGGGTATGGATTGTGCCATAGCCTTGATAAGGATTTCCTTGCTAACCCTAGACAACAACATGCCCTTCCATCCTTGGAGCTTCTTCCAAATTCTGTCCTTCAAGTATGAGAATGTGTTATACTTAGCCCGGCCAATCAGAGTTGGTAGGCCAAGGTAATTTACAAACCGATCAACCTCCTTTATTCTCAAAATCTCCAAAATATGGTCTTTTTGCCTTTCCGGAGTATTGCTGCTAAAATAGGCTGAAGACTTTTCCAAATTGATACTTTGCCTCGAAGCTCTTGCATAGGTTTGGAGGATTTCTGCTATAATTTTTCCTTCAACCCAATTTGCCTGACAAAATAGTAAAGAATTATCTACAAACATAATATTAGTAATCTTTGGTGCCCCTCTATAAATGGAAACTCCCTTAATCCTCCTTTTTTATTCTACTTTTTTTAACAAAGCGGTAAGGCCTTCTGCACACAAGAGAAACAAGTATGGTGAAATCGGATCTCCCTAACGTATTCCTCTAGTTGGCTAAATCATACCGTAGGGTTTCCCATTCATCAGAAAATGACGGTGTTGTAACACAGCTCATCAGCCTCTCTATCCAGCCAGTTGGGAACCCCATCTTCTCCATAATACTTTGCAGAATTGCCACTCAATCCGGTCATAGGCCTTGCTGATATCAAGCTTCAATGCCAAATAACCCTTCTTCCCCTTTTTTCTAGCATGCATGGTATGAAGTGTCTCATAGGCCACCATCACATTATCAGTGATCAATCGCCCCGGTACAAAAGCACTTTGTGTGGGTGATATGATTTGAGGTAGAACCTGTTTCAACCTGTTTGCCAAGACCTTGGAAATAATTTTGTAAATAACATTACACAAATTTATAGGTCTAAACTCAGACATTCTCTCCGAATTTTGTACTTTAGGAATGAGCACAATATTTGTATGATTAATATTAGGGAGCATGTTACCATTATTAAAAAAATTCAGAACAGCTGAAACAACAGAATCACCCACAGTATGCCAGTATTTTTGATAAAAATGAGCATTCATACCATCAGGTCCTAGAGCTTTAGTTGGTCCCATTTGAAATAGGGCCACCTTCACTTCTTTAGTAGTAAATTGAGTTGATAGAAATTCCCGCATGTCATCAGTCACCCTACTCTCCACTGCATCCAAGCACTCTTCCATCTGATCTCCCACTCCTGCCTGAAAAAGGTTATCACAGTAATCTGATGCTACCTCAACCACCTCCTTCAAATTCTCCACCCACATCCACTGAGAATTCCGGATGCCATTTATATAATTTTTCCTTCGTCTTTGTGATGCCTTGGCATGAAAAAATTTTGTATTCCTATCGCCATGTTTCATCCAATTTATTCTAAACCGTTGGGCCCTGTACATTTCTTGCTTTTGCAGAAGTTCGTCCATCCTTTTGCTCAAACTCAAAAATTTTGCTTTAGAAGCTTCAGTAAGTTCGGCCTTATTCAGTCTATCCAGCTGCTTTTGAGTTTCCTTAATGGCAATAGTATCTGGATCAGTTATTGGAGAACCCCAAGCCATGAGGTCCACCCCACAAGCCTTTATTTTTTCCTATACTGCAGCCAAACCAGCCCTATCCACTCTTGCCTTCCCCCACGCCTCCTGAATAACATCTGCACATTCAGCCCGAAGTAACCATGACTCCTCAAATCTGAAACTTCTCCCATGGTTTTGCCTTGGCTGTGCAAAGGATTGAATATGCAACAAAAGTGGAAGGTGATTCGATGCATGAGTTGCCAAGTGCATAACCCTACTCAGCTGGAATCTATTAGTCCATTCTTTATTGGCAACACCTCTATCAAGCCGAATCTCAGTATTAGCTTCCCCAAGCCTCTTATTGCTCCAAGTGTAGGGATATCCCTTAAATCCAAGGTCATGCAATTGACAAGAACTCAAAGCCTCCCTAAAGGCTTCAATCTATGAAAATTGTGGTTATCTTGCACTCTCCTTCTTTGATGCGTGTAGATATGCATTGAAATCTCCAATCACCACCCATGGTCCCACTACAAAAGTTTGTAGATATTTTAACAGTCTCCATGAATTTTCTTTTTGTTGTGCATCCGGCCACCCATAAAAACCAGTCAGATACCATACATAACCATCTCCTTCCGTGACTTTAGCCAAGACATGGTTAGCAGTAAAATTATTAACCTCCAAACTCACATCATTCTTCCACAAAAAAGCCAATCCTCCCCTAGAATTCGGATGTTTAACGATGATCTTATTCTGAAATGGTATATTTCCATATAACTTCTCAAAACCTTCCTTATCAAGTCTAGTCTCCATCAAGAAACAGACCATGGGAACTTGGCCCCTCACAAGTTTTTAAAAACAATCTTTTAATTTCCTTTATTTAGTTTAATGTGAGATAGAGTTGTTTTTTAAAAAAAAAAATAGTGAAATACAATCTATAAAAATAAGTCATATTTTTTATGTTGACCAAAAATAATTTTCTTTTGACTCATTTTTCTAGTGCTATTAAACACTAAAAAACATGAAAAACTACAAATAGAGAATAAGGATGATTTAAAAAATATGAGAGAATAACGAAGAAAAAAATTATTTTTGTAAGTGTTTTGTTAGAAAGAGGAGATGATGGGAAATTGGTGCAATCAGGTGTTCTATCTTGGGCCTACCAAAAACCAATATCTCCAATTTGAAGAGAAACACAGAGAGAAAACAGAGCTTTATTTTGCAGAACAATTTTGCCCCCCTTTTGACGTTAGTAGACTTCAGCCACAATTTTTTTTTTTTTTTTTTTTTTTCTCTTCTTCCTTTGTCTACCTGTGGCTTCTATCCTATTACAGTTAACTTTAAGTCTTTAACTTATTATTATTATTATTATCATTTTGGTCTTATCCAAAATCTAAATGAGCAAACTATCAACGTTTTAACGTTCTCGACAATTCATTTGAGACTTTTTTTTTTCTTTTTTTTTTTTAATATTTTGTTTTAGCCAATTTAATTAATCACATTTTACATAATAAAAAAAAGATATAAATAAATTAATAATTATAGTGTCAATTTCATAACGTGTCCAATTATTTCTTATATACTATATAATTGAGGCATAAAAATTCATAAAAACTACATTTTTTCACAATTTAACTATAAACCCATCGCTAATTGAATAATTATTCCATAATGTCAGCTTTTGTTGATAATTAATCTTTACTTAAAAGTGAGGAAAAAAAAAAGCTCATAAGATTGCATCGAACATTTCACTAACGTGGACTCCTAATCTAGTAAGAATACATTTTAAAGAAAAAAAACAAAAACAAAACAAAAAATTATGATACCATGTACCAAACGAAAATTACATTCTCTAATTTTAATCATCTTCATTTGGTATCTCACTGGCTCAGAGTTACAATCACACACGTATAAAAAAGACCATAAAATCTTATCCCAGAAAAAAAGAGAAAATGACCATCAAAATAAAATGTGGGTTTTCTTATCAGGTGCAATGCGGTTAATTAATCTATAATCTTTGATCTTGGAGAGGAAAAAACGTCGTGGGCCCAAAATGATTGTGCTGGTACGAATCCCACAAGCCCAAAGTAGTCGAACCGAGCAACCCACATCAAAAGTCGATGGCTGAACCTTAAACATGGCCACAGGCACAGAGCCCAAAGTAGTGACTCTCTTAAGTCTTAACCTATGTTTTTTTTTTTTTTTTTTTAACCTATCCTGGCTACCTTGAACCAGCCCCAAAACCACCCTCTCCAAGTTTATTTGAGGCACTTTTAGTAGCGGTAGATACACTAGAAAAACTGAAGAGTGGAAGCTCCATATCCTTATTTCTACCATTCCCAGCCCTCTTCTTGTTGATTAGTCCTCGTTGTGTAGCCCTGTTGCTGAAATCAAATGATATCAAGTCCTCCCCTGCTTGATCAAGAAGACAGTTCCGATTAGTCCAAGTTGTGTGGTCCTGTTTCTCAAATCAAATTATAACAAGTCCTCCCCTACTTGATCGTGAAGATGGTTCCTCTAATCTAGTCCTAAAATGATTCATAAAAGCCGTCATGGCTAAACTAATAACTGAGTTCTGTCACATGGTTGCAGAGGAATATATGCATATAATTTCAAAAACATTTAATTGTTTTGTTGAAGTAAATCTTAGTTTTATTTTATTTAATTATTTTTAAGTTTCAGGGGAAATTAGTAGTTTTCTAATTTCTAGGGGTTTTATACGTGCTCTTACTCTTCCAAAATTATAGAAGGTTCTTAAACTTTTTAGCCAAAAGATGCATATCATCCTCATTAGAGGTATTGGTTCTTCTCTAAAAGTTTTTAGAGCAATGGACTTCTTTTTATTAGTCCGAGGTAAAGAAAGTTCATATATTTGTAGTGATCCAACTAATTCCTCAATCTTGACAGTGTCAAGATCCTTACTCTCCTCTATTATAATGACCTTGGGATGGAACCTTGTAGGTAAAGATCTCACGACTTTCATAATTGGCTCGGGGACCTTCTACGTAGGTTAAAGCTAAAGATTACTATCTAATTAAGTTTGTCATAGAATTCAAGTTTTGTCCTAATTCGTTCTAATAAAAACTTTAGTAGTTTAGTTCCCTCATGTGTGGTTTCTAATCCCCAGCCTCCTAAGCAGTTTCACAAATAAATATTCTTCTAAATGTATATTACAAGCCATGCATAAAGATGACATCTAAGAATTTACTATTACAGTTGAATCTGAGACTAGTTGTTCATTCGACCATTGTTCTACTGGAATTTCAAGTTTAGTCCAACCCTTTTAGACATATGTTAAATTTCAGGTTTTAAGTGTACCTATGCTCTTATTCCAACTGTTAAATTTGGTTTAGAGCCCTTGGTTAATTATAGAGTAGAATTATTATTATTTACTTTCGATATAAACAACCCCAAAACAAGTAGTCACAAGTCATTAAGCAGAATAATAAAAGTGATAAAAGCACAAGACACACGATATAGTGATGATATGGAAAACCAATGGAGAACTCACCAAGGTTGAGTTTGGATACTTGAATTTGGATTTGAATTTTAAAGTTGTGAATTTCGAAAATTTTATGAGATTAGAAGTTATTTCGAATTCAAGGATATTAAGGTTTAAAATTCTTGGTGGTTTGTCAAATCCAAATCCTTAACCCTTTGTAAACTATCCAAACAAAATATTTGGATTTTAATCGCCCAAATCCAAATTCATGTGTCCAAATCCTACCACCCAACACACCACAAAGGAACAACCACTGTCAGGGTAACCTATCCCACTAAGTCAATCCACTATAAAAGGAGTTTTACTATCTAGAAAAAGCACTTTATACCTAGAATCTACAATCTTAGTAGATGACTGACTGTTGCAACCCACATCAGTTTTAAAACTCTAAACTTCTTCCTATGCTGCCCTTTATGAATGTCATGTCCACGTCAATGAACCAAAATCTCTGACACACTCCAAGGAACTAGACTCCATGGAAGCTCACGAGATGAAAAATGGGTTTTCTCTCTAAAAGCTTTGCGTTTCTTCCTCTCTAACCTCACTAAAGATCATTCATAAGATAATTTAAGTAGGTGCTTACATGTAGGGTTAGAATTCTACTCAAGTGAGCGTTAGGGTAAGCCTCAATTAGCGGGCTTTAATGAGCTGCTTGAGCAGACATTTTTTTACTTGCTTGAGTGAGCTTTGGTCTTTGCTCGAGTGAGCCTCTTCAGTCAACAATACTTCGAACAATCACAAGTACATAATTTAACCTCATTTACAAAAAATAAAATATATCAAGAGATTTACCAACACTCATATTTGTTTGTTATCGATCCCTTAAATTTATCTTTTAGATTAGAATTAGACTCGATTGTATATGCCTCATTACGTTAATGAAAGTAAGTTCCCTTCCAATGTTTTGCTTTTCATGCAATTAGTTAATTGTAGTCTTAAGTTTAATTTCTTTGCAACTCTGAATACTTCGAAGTATAATAGAGCATACTGACTTAGCCTTGAAAATGCTTGTTTTAAGTTCTTCACTTTAGTCCTAGTTATCGCATCGAAAGTAACTTAGCCCTCGAGGATAGAATGATATTTAGCCTCGAAGTGCAAAATTTTCTATCAAATAAAGACACTTTCTGCAAGTACTACAAGTGATTCAAGGTTGCACAAAATCCTGGTCTAGTGACACAGTTTGACTTGCGTAATTCTTTCAAAAAACTGTTTAGTGACGCAATTTGACTCTTCCAAAAAAAAGCAAAAAAAACCTTGATAAAATGACTTGCGTTTATAGAAGTCATATCAAAGAACCTTGATAAAATGACTTTCGTAATATTACCTCTGAAGTTTGACCTTTTGCAAATGCAGTAGGGAATCAAGAGTACCCCAAAAACTATGGCAATGGCAACCACAACTATCACTATCACCTTCACCTTCACTTCATCTTTTGCTTGTATTTCACCTCTTTTTGATTGACTTTGCAATAGAAAAGCAAAAATAGTTTAGTAATGCAACAAAACTGACAGAAACAAAGATTTTAGCTTCAGTGTCATGTAAAAATACGAATTAAAGAGCAACGAAGATTATAGGCACATTACCTTTCTCTGAAGCAGGCATTCGAATATATATATATACATGACTATTAACACCCTTCCTGTTATTAGCTGCTATCTGTCTAATATCAATTTGATCCCCATGCCACATGGTGCAGCCACTTTTTCCATTTCTGATATCTGAGTATATATAAACCGTACAGGTACAGTTGTTCAAACATTTGTCGCTGCATTCCTCAAAATCCGTGCTTTCTTCCACCCAAGAATCCGTAGAATCCGGCGATTTTAGCCCAATAAATTTAACAAACTCAATTTTATCTTTATCCTGGCAGCTCAATTCCGTACTGCGTACACATCCCTTATACCACTCTTCTGGGTTCCATGTTTGTTTGATTTAGGCTTGAATCCTTCTAGACATTGACAGAGAGGTGACTCACCCATGATACAATTTCCATTAGGACCACATAAATTATAAGTGTCGCATTCGTCTTTTGGAAAATTCAAGAACATGCTCCATTCTTTTTTTTCTTCAACCCACATATAGAGCTCAAACTGTGATTGGTTCAAAACTGCTCTTGTGATTGCAGACTTTTCAATCATTTCGAACATTAAGTATACCTCGTCTTTGCTGGAGACAAACTTGAAGTTGTAAAGCGGGGTGTCCTGTAACTCCGCCACACCACTGAAAAAATGGCCATTCCATGGGCCGGACCGGAAGTACTTCTGGGAGCCTTTCATCATGACTAATTCTGGGTAATTATGAAGTTCTAACCCCCAACTTTGTTCTACTGGTGATGGGTCATCTGGACTCTTCCATGCAGTTAGGCGCCTTTCAAGCTTCATCCCTGGTAGCCACGTATCAGAAGGATAGTCAAAGCTTTGCCACAAATAATTGTCTACATTCTCTTCTCTTAATACTAGATTTCCTGAATATAAAAGCTGTACTATTGGATTCCTGGCCTCTTTTGTTGAATTTGCCGACCAAGCAACAGTCGAATTCTGGCCGAGAAGAACAAGACTACCTAAACTGTTTACCATCAACACGCCAGACGAGTCTGTGATTGGATTACCCCGGTTTGCTACCCCAACAACCGTTTGTACTGGGATATTGTTGTACCAAATTCCTAAGTAACGGTTATTAGAATTACCTGGACTGAAGAACCCGAGGGCAAAGCTTCCATCTTTAGAGACCAAGCTTGTGTCCTCAATGTCACGGAGGGATTGGGATTTATAAATGCTATCAGCAGCATCCGAGAATTCAAAGAAGAAAAGAAGCAAACTGCTGGAACTCAACACCACAAAAGCAAAGATGTCCATTGATTGCTGGTCGAGTACTCACAATGACGTTGCTAAAAAGCCAAATTGCTAATTTTAACAACTCACACTCACAAGAAAAGAACAAAATTGATGGAGGTATTTCTAAAATTTTTACCACTTGAACCACAGGCCAGGGCTGTTCACTTCAGCTCAAAACTCGAAAGTATTAATAAATATTATTATTTTATTCCAAGATTCCAATTTTATATTAACAATAACTTTTCTCTCTCCTGTCAAAAAAATAACTTTCCTCTCACACCATTTTCATCCACTCTTTCTAATTTTTTTCCCCCAAGCCAGAGATGTGCCTATGCCCTCCCAGTGTTTATCAAACTACAAAAACTGCGCAAATTGTAATAATTGTATCAAAATTACTCGCAAAATGGTATACACTCTATAATGCAGCGCAATTTATAGTTTTATAATAAGAAAACCACATAAACTACACTGTACCCTCTCTATAAATTAATATATTTATTTTTTTAATATTAGATATATTATTAATAGTTTAATAACCTTAGTTTTCAAAAAAAAAAAAAGTTTAATAACCCTAACAAGTATTGATTAGGAAAGCCAGCCAAAAATAAAGAAAAACTAGCTCAATAGTTTAAAACTTGATCCAAAACAAAAGGAAAAATTAGTTTTAGGCTGAGTAAGAAAAACCCAAAATTTGAAAAATATACTGTCTTCAAACTGCATCTTATACACCGCACCACACATTTGACCACAAAAATGAGATGCAGTGTGGTTATGATTTTGGCTAAATTCTAAATCGTACCACACCACACGTATGACTGCAAAAATAAAGTACAGTGCGATTATGGTTTTGGCTAGACCGCACTGCAAAGTGCGGTGCTAAAAATGACCTAAAATTGCACTACGAACACCACTACACACACGCATATATAAAATTATTTGAAAATATAGAAATGATATATTTATAATATTTTCACAACATTTTCACAACAAATCTCATATGGCAGGTTGTTATTTGTGGAGTATGCTAACGAGTGCTCTTAGGCAATGATTAACAATCTATTTTAGAAAAGTTTTAACATTACTTTTATGACAAATAAAAAAAAAAAAAACTGTCAAAATAAGTTTTTTTTTTTTTTTTTTTCATTGCATTTCCTAAAAAGTAAAATGGGAAATTTATTGGTTACTTCCGCAACTGAAGGTAGGCTCAATAACTTCCACATAAAAAACATTATAATGATCAAAGACTAAGACATGGAAGGTCATGCATTGACTCAAGCAAATGGTTGTTCTGTCGCATTAAAATGAGGAAAGACTAGCACACTTTAACATTGATTTGCTTGTTAGAAAATTCCACTTTTTTTTTCTCCTGCGAACAAGAATTCCTATGGCATTGGTTATACTCTTTTGCAAATGTCGCATGGATGTGAAAGGGCGACAATGTGATTGAAAGGTGGGCACCCCACAATTTGGAATTGTATAGTAGGCTTAATTAACATTTTCATGTGGATGTTTGTTTAGTAAATGGGCCTTCTTCTTTGGCCCGTGGTAAACATGTGGATGCAAGACATTCAAAATGGAGATGTTTAATCCGTGAGTCTTCTTTAACTCTGCTGGTCTCAGAATGGTATGATGCCAAAAAACGTCCTTTTTTCAATGTTTCACAAGATGGAGGGTCTAAAACTGCTCATCAGACAATGCAATTCCTACCTGGAACTACTGATAAAGTGATTGTGGAGACTATGGAGGTGGCTAAGTTACAGCCTCCTCCCACTCAACGAGGCTAAAGTTTTCCCAAAAAAAAAAAAAAAAAATGCAAACTTCTTTTCACTGTATTTGCAATTCTTGTATTCATGTTTGTTTAAACACTTATAAGTCTTGCCAAAGAGAAAAGGACTTTGTTTTCGTATAAAAGAATGCCTATAAAAGTTTTGCCAAAGAGAAAAAGGCTTTGTTTTGGTATTAAAGAATGCCTATATTTTCTCTTTCCCATTGTATATGTTAATATTATCCAATAAAGTTTACTATAGTTTTCTCTATTTTTTTTTTTTTAAAATTTCTTGATATTAAGAGAGTTCTAGCTTGTCGCATCTCAATATATTTCACTAAAAATATTAACATTTTTTTAATAGAAACCATTAAAGAAATGTGCATTGTCACACGTTTAAGTGGGAGCTAGAATTTTTTTTCTTTTTGTTTTTGCTTCTGTATTTAATAGGAACTAGCCGTAAACCTGCGCGATGCGCGAGAAATTTTGACGTTGTTTTTATTTATTTATTATTTATTGATAAGTGAAAGAAGAAACAAGTACATGGAACTTATATGAATTAGTCTTAAACTCAAAATTATATAATTACTTTTCTAATGGAGTATAATTGATGAGTAATGCTACAGCCACGAACTATTTTATAATATTTTTACAAAATGTTGATATGACCAATCTCTTATTGGTTTTCATCTAGGCCCATTATTAATATCAGTTTTTCATTTATCAAAAATCACTCACCACATCAGCAGTTTGTAAAAAATTTTATAAAATGGTTTGTATCTCTAACATTATGATAATTGATATAATGTAATATATATTTTGTAAGTTAAGCGGTTAATAATTGTTAACCTGCATAATAAAAAATTTGCTTTTTATAAACTCCATTTATAAACAGTTTACTTCTATAAAATGCAAACTTATTCAAGACAAAACTGTTTATAAATGTCCATTTTTTTTAACCTGAATTGTTCTAGGAAAGAGAAATGACACCATGGTCAAAGCAACATTTAGATGTGTACATTTGAACATGATTTAGTTTGCAATTTATCATACAGTCTATGCTTTTGTAAAAAAGTTATGTAAGTTATGTAAATATCTAGATCATGCATATGCTCGTATGCTAAATCTGGTTTGACACCAACATTTGTTTTTGTGATACCATGGAATAATGAAGAATCGCTTCATTATGCTGAGGTACTGATTGGAATATCATCTTAATTTCTAAAAAATCACATAATTGGAATATCATACATGTGCAATACGGAAATGGCAACTCTTAGTGGGCTAATTTTCTCGGAAAATTTGTAACTATATGCCAAATTCCCATCTCACGGAGAAGTCAGAGGGAAAAAAAATGAAACACTTATGAGCAAAACAATTTATACATTTTACTCATTGCTTATTGAAATTTAGTTACATGGACATTGATTGACTTTAAGAAAATCATGGTTCTTCCAAAGCGACTTTACTACTCTTGTTCTCTGAAAATTCATTTAGTAGCTTTCGAATCGCCTACCTCTTCCAGGTATTCGGCTTTCAGCCAAAGCACAACATTTAAACCTATGACCATAGAAAAAGAACCTAGCAACTTAGCAAGCTAAAAACAAACAATTCTTTTATTACATAAAAGGAAAATGGTTACATTGATTGTGAATAGAGAGTTGGACATTGTTGAGAAGAGGGGACCTCTTTGTAATGCACCAAGCCTAAACAAAAAAGTTAACTACAAATCCAACTCAAAATCTATAAGAAAAATTTTAAGTAATCAAAATGTGTACATTACAAAGAGAATCCCGTATCTTATAATCCTAAGATCATAAGATCCTATCCCATAAAAAAGATCCAGATTTGTGTATAAAATCTTTTATGAGGTAAGATCTGCATGAGATCACGATCTTGGATGTTGGAATGTAAGATTCCATGATCCTACTCCACGCAACCTTTATGGTCCTACCTCATAGAATGACAAAACTAACATCCACTAAAGTTATTACAATTATTTTTAATATATCTATATATGGTGAGAATAGGGTTGTTTAGCCCTATTAATCAAGTTGTACTTAATGGTTTTTAGGGTTTGACATTTCTCATTATCTTAATAAAATTGAAACATTTGCAAAGTCTTTGTAACTTTGGAACTAGGAAGATTTTCATTTTGTAGCCAATGATAGATTTGTTAATTTGGAACTTTTTATATATTTTTGGTGTATAACTTGGAACTTGTGAGTTTGAAATTTGAAGTTTGTCATTTATTTTTGTATTTGTAATTTGGTACTAAGTAGTTAGTGCATTTTATGAGTAATTTGTGTCAACTTTACTATTTTTTTTTTTTATGATTCTTTAATATATATTATTATTAGTAATGATTTTTCATTATGTTCTTTAACGGAAAGAATCTCCCAATTCTTTATCTGATCCACAAAACCCTCTCACCAATCCTATGTAGGATCTCAATCCTAACTACCTTGCTTATCACATGTTTCTGGTTAGATAGAACTCTTTGGGTGAATTTGGGGTTTAGGGTAGGATTAGATGGGTGTTGGGGCTAGGTAGGTGTACTTGAAGGGTTGAAACTAAAGGACATTGTTCTTGGTCTAGGTATATTTGAAATGAGATAAAGGAATAGAGCCACATATTTCCTACAGTACCTGTATGACTGGCTTTCTCCTGGCTTCCTCTTAGACCTAAAATTCATTCGTTGTATTTTCCTGGAGTTGGAAATGCAAATACAATTAGATGATTTCTAGCTAGGTTCATTTGAATTCTATCTGTGCGTTGGTGGTACAATTTTCTATTATATCATGACTAACCGATGTCCTACACAATGCTCGTGTATGCTATAAACTTATTTTGAAATATTTAATCAAAATTTATTTTTACTACTATTATAATATTTCAGGAATAAGATTCAATTATTTGCGTGTCTTTAGAAAAAAAAAATGTAAAATTTCAAGATTAATGTAATTTAGAATATGAACATGTTGTAATATTGTTTGTGTAAATTGACAAATATTTAATTCATTTTTTAACTTAAGAACATAATCATTTTCTTTACATTCTTGATTGTATGTTAGATTTATTTTCTAAGAATGCATCACATGTTATAACCTTGGACTACTAAGATTAACAGACTAAAGTGACAATTTACAAAACTGATAGGGCATAAATTGTACTTCTGCATTTATATATATATATATATATAGAGAGAGAGAGAGAGAGAGAGAGAGAGAGAGAGAGAGAGAGAGAGAGAGAGAACTAGCATATTGCCATTAGGGGACCAAAGTATAAACGATTTTTATTTTTAAATGCAAACAATTATTTATTTAGTATTAACAAAATATCAACAACAAAAATGCTAAAATTGCCACTAATTTTACTAAAAAGTTACAGACTAAAGTGACAATGAACTGAATATGGTTAGTGTCACAATAATAACATAATAAATAAATAAAATACCAAAACAAATACCAATTCTATTACAAAATATTTACAAACTGATTTACCAATCAATGTGATTGGTAACACATCAACAATATAATAAATAAAATTATTAAATTACTAATTTGTTGTGTTTTAACATTGATACATCAATTTGTAATGCTTATGTAGTCAAATTTATAGTAGTTGAGTCATCATTCTAAATAAATTCCTTTGGCCTATCAATAAAAAAGGCTTTTTTTTTTTTTTTTTGAATTCTTTGCATTTTTCTTTTAAAAAATATCAATTAATGTAGCTAGGTTTCCCATAATTTACCATTCAAATACAAGTCACAACAATAAGGTATGTATATGATATTCTCAGAGTACAATAATGACTTAGTCTTCTCTCACATCATAATATTTCTTATTAATTAAATTCAATGTAATCCATTATTCATGTGAGAGGAGGACATTATTATACCTAGGTATTGTACAATTTTCACATGAGAATGATATATATATATATATATATATATATATATGTGAACGAATGAGTTATAATTCCCGTAAATTTTGAGTAAGACATGTGAACTTATAAATACACATCTTGCAACATGACCAAACACAATAATATAATAATTATATTGATATATCAAACTGATGTACATATATTTGAGAAAATTTGAGCCTAAAAAAAGGTTTTTTTTTTTTTTTATTAAAATTTTTGGAGTTTTATTAAGGCAGAGTTAGCTTAAGCCATACGAAGATTCAGTTGACATGTTGAATCCTTGAGGGGACAAGTCAAATGAAAATTTAATTGCACCAATTTGTGAGTTTTACTGACTGCAAATGGCTTCAATTTTATATTTTGAGTTCCAGATTGTCACGGATGAGTCGTTTGGTGGAAAAGTCCAGAAATAGTTTTGCTCTAAGTATGCAAGTTGTTTGCTTGATTATATGGCTCGGCCAACGTGTGTCAGTCGTTTGATTTTCCGTCTTGCAATTGAAACAAAAAAATGAAGAAGAAGAAGAAGAAAGAACCTAGTACGCTCTCATTTCCTTCTATTACGTCTCTTTTTTATTTGAAAAAATCAAATTGAAAAGGAAAAAAAGTGGTGGACAGCGACGGAACCACGGATTTCTACGAAGGAATTATCTATAGTATTAATTTGATAGGAAAATGAGAGTCAAAGTAATCATAATTCTAACTTCCAAGTCATTGAGCTTTTCCAGTGAAGTGAAAATGACATGCACCTGCTTTCTCTATCATAACCCAAATCACGAGTTTTTGTCTCAGAAACTACCAAGAAAATGCTATACCCAAATCACACTACAATGTCTATTTAACTGATTATATACTCAAACTTTCCACAGCCAAAATTGTATTTTTCTCCTCACCATTGTCTTCCCTGGGACCCTGTCACTGACAGAGACAAAGCTATATTTGATTTCTCCACAACTGTTGCAAACTCTATTAAATTAAAGAAGAAAATTTAAATGAATTTTTATTTTTTTTAGAAACACACACACATATAAATTTAAATGATTTTTTTTTTAAATGAATTGATTTGATATTATTTGGTAAAACGAAGGTAATCAAACTCTAATCTAAATCTTACTATAATTATTAGTGATAGCTTTTCCACTTCTTCAAAGACCACGTATATTGTTATAACTTGATAACATATGTAATTATGATTAGTAAATTATTATTTTCACATAAACCCATTACTTTTTTTTTCCTATTTAAGTTTACACATCTTTTAGAACTGTGGCATAAAACTTGTGTCCATTAACTTTCTCTATCTTTTTATATATATTTTGAAAGTGTCGCCTATCTATCATCAAAAAATAAAATGTATAAGGAAATTTAAATATAGAAAGGGAAAATATGAGGCCATATTTTTTCAAACCCGTCGGAATTTATGAACCTACCTGTGTCACTCCTTTCCTACCTTATCTCCTTCGACCAAAAGTTAAAATAGTATATCAAAGATTGTTTTTACTTCGTTAAGACTTAAGAGATCGTGATGTAGAATGGAAAGCATGATAGATGTTAGATCTAATTTTAACTTTAATGAAACCCTTAAGTCCATTAGGAGCTGTTACTTGAATCCACTTGAGAAGAGAAAAATTACACTGAAATTTTATTAATGATATTCTCAACTTCGGTTTTTATGTGGTTCTTGTAAGGTTGTGATTTACAATTGTTTTGTGTTGGGTTTAATTTTGTGCTAAATTTTATTGTAATTTTGTTCAATCTTTTATACCTATAATTTATGTGGGATTTTATTGTAAGGGTTGTGTGATAGAGAGAGAGAGTATGAAGGCTCAAGTATGTGAAAACAGAAGTTTTCTAGCAGGTAGCTCGCGACTAAGCATCCCTCAAAATGATGCATGTGCCCTGCACATGACTGGAATGCTAAGAGTCATAGCAGATGGTGACAACTGGTTTTCGCGAGTGTCTCACGAGTAAGGCCTTCCCGCGAGACAATCTGTTTTGCTGTTTTGCTGTTTTGTCTTATCTGCTCCACTACATTCAAAATCACACTATATATACCATCATTACCTACATATTGAGTAGATAGTTTTTCAGAAGAGAAAACCCTAGCCTCAACCCTTGAGAGTGTGAGATTGTCATACCCACAATTCTACACACTATGCATTGTGGTTTTCCTTTACTCTTACCTCTCTATTTCTAAATCCTTGAGAGGTTGATAGATCAAACACTTACCACACCCATACTGAGTGCCCAATGTGTTTTGGTGCTTCTGGGAAGTATTGAAAGAAGCCAAACTTTGGTGGATGCAATAGGGCGCATTGCGGGATCAGGAAGCCTTGTTGGAGTAGGAGCTTGGAGGGCTTAGATGCATCAGGTAGACTAGACTTAGAGAGTCTTTTGCTATTCGTGTATCCTAACTTATTTTCTAGTGGATCGATTTACCGCTTGGAGGGCCACAGGGAGGTTTTTCGCTGAGTTCTTTGGTTTCCTTTTCGATAACACATCGACGTGTTATCTTGTATTTGCATCTCTCTTCCCTACTCTTATAACTTTCATTTTACTGCTGTGCTTTGTTGAATATGGCTTAGAATTGTTGTTTTATTTATTCGCTCGCATTTACTGTATTCCGCACTTAATTTAAGTTAGAGTAAAATCAACCGTGCCGTATTTTTGTTTTGGGGTTTAAACAGCTCGTGTTTTTAACACAATTCTGAGCTTTTAGTTCTCATGGATCTCATATGAGAGGCTATGCAGGTGAAGTAAAAAACACGGCCAAGGAAAAAATCCAAAACCAAGTTGTGCTATTTGAACTTATGTGTGACCCATCAAGAAGTCTGGAATACAACAAAGAGATAATGACATGTGTGGAGAAGATTGTTAGATACAAATGCAAGTGTGGAAGTCCCACATGAAAAAAGAAAGAAAAAAAAAACTAGAGATATTGATATAACATTATTTGAACATAACACAGTCTCAAAATTTTGGGTTAAATTGTTACTGTATGTTATGTTAAGGCCTCCTTTGGAGTGTCCCAACTATTATCCGCCAAGAGAGCTTTCCAGCAAGGAATTACATAAAAACTTGCAAATCTAAAATATTCTTATTCACAACATTTCTCTGGAATATTATTGCAAAGCTTCTAGATTATCAACATTCATTTATGAGACAGTTTATTACTCAAATGCAAAATTGTCCTGTCACTCAAAATCACTCAAAAATAGTTTGTTGTAGGGTTGTAACAAAAACTAAAATATATGTTCTCCAGCATAATATAGCTTCCAATATTAGCATTGCCACTTCGAAGTGACAGAAAGACCTTAAATTTCATTTTAGACATGCTTGTCTCCAACAGAGCAATGCGAGAAGTAATCTCTTGAATGTCAGGTACCAACGGATCTTTTGATGATACATGTCAGAACCATAATACATTTGAATAATGTTGTTAGGCCATAGGCAAAGAAATTGAAAGTTTTTGGATGATTTACTAATGCTTATGGCTTTAATTCAAGAATGTTACCGGCCTTCCATAATTGAAACAGTTGCATCACTCACAGAACAAATTTCTGTCCTGCTATTATCTGTTTTTGCCTTCATCACACTTTTCATATTCAAGAAGCAGGTTGTTTAGGATAAGGTAGAGCTGTGTTTTCATTGCTAAGCATTGCAAAAACATCAGACATTTTAGGTCTATCCGTTGCATTTTCTTGAACACAGAGGAGACCTATGTTAACATATTTCAATGCCACACGGATAGAGGATACATCATCAAGTAGTGGATCCACCAAGTCCGATCCCCTGTCACTTGTCCATAACTCCCATGCCTTAAATTAATATTGGGGAAAGGAAAAAATAAATTTTGTGCAATAATATAGTGAAGTTTCAAACTACTAATAACAAAGAGAACAAATAAATCAGTAAGTACACACAAAGAACATGTGGAGTTTCATGGTAGGCATGCATGATACCTATGTTCACAAGCGGCAACAAGGAGAAAACTCCACTATGAATATGGAAGGTTACAATATTGGCATAAACGCTCTCTTAAGAAAATCGAAGTCCAAACATACCCAAAGAACACTCTCTATTAAACATTAGCACACAATAAGATACCTGATAAAAACACGCACGTAGCAGTACTAGTTAAAAGGTTGAATACATGTTCAGCACATGGTGGAATTTAGCTAAAGGTTTGCCAACTTTCAGGTGACACAATTGAAGCCACAAGCCACATCAACAAATCTCCATCTTAGCTTGAGTTGGATCCTTGGATCAAGTTATACAAGCAAAAAGCCTACATTGCCTCGACTAAAGCCCTCAAAGGTAACATAGATCTTGGAATAATTACATAATAAAATCTAGAGTTTAATATTATTTAAGTTTAGAACTTTGAGTTTAGGTTCGTAAATGTTCAGAGTATAATTTTCAACTTTTTTTTTAATAATTTGGGGTCCATTTAACAACTAAAAATTGTTTCATATGAATGCTAAATGAAATTCTGACTATGAAATAATTATAACAATAACTGATTCATGTGAAAAACCTTTCATAGAAAAACACAAAAAAATTAATATATTACTATTGTGTGGGGTTTTTTTGCCATGAAAATACTATATTCATAAGGATCTGAAATATTGTGCACGTGTGTGTGTATTAAGAGAGGGGGGGGGGGGGAAGTGAGATGGGGGATTGTTGAAAATATTGCTAAATAAAAAAATAAAAAATAAAACAGCAATAGTTAATAAGAAGTAAAAAGTATATTGAACTTTTGCAACAAAAAAAAAAAGTGGCAAATAGGATACTCACATATCCAAGAAGATGGAAAGAATTGGTTTGAGAAAACCTAGTGTGCTTGTAATGCAATGAAAATGGTTTGTTCGGTGCCCGGATTGTAGTTCTTGAAAAATGTGAAAAAATTTGGATTTGGAATTGCATTGTTGATGGTGGTGGCTGGGTGGGTGGGTTGATGGTGATGGCTGGTTGGGTGTGGATTGATTTGAAGATGAATATTTTCTTGAATAAAAGTGTATAATAGATCAACTGATATGGATGTTTTGTAAAAATGAGAATGTAAAATAAAAAAATAAAAAAGGTTTTAGATATGCAAATTTATAAATTTTTTGCATTCACTGATGTGCATGCCCTAAGCAATGGTGCAATTCACAAATTTTGAAGTAACTGCTTCAAGGTTGCCTCTTTTCAACACCCCTTGTCTCTCATCTTGCATTGGAACATGATTTCAAATCAACACTTTGTTGTCGCTAGCTATGTTATCGGCATGTGCTTGTTATAGTACACATTGTCCCTACGTTGTTGGCTTTGTTTGCTATCTCTGTTCATAAAACGATAACCACCAATAGGATGATCCTTACTAGGTACACGACCTATAATTATGTACCTTCTAAACAAATCGGGGTACATGGAACGATCTTCGGAGTTGCACACCAAAATGAGAAAGAGAGAAAGAAAAGAATATATATATATATATATATATATATATAGATACATATAACTTTGTTAATAAACAGTAACTCAATAGAGGTATCGACCTACTATTCCTTTGTTATTTTGAATACTAAACAATTAATTGACCCTGGTGCTTGCTGTTTTTGGGGTATTTAGCTTCTTCTTTTTTTTTCTTTTACCATATTGCTAGTTTGACTAGCTTGATGTGGATACTCCAAGGGAGCGTTTAGTTCGCTATGATGTACCCTCAATGTGATGCACATTACGACGATATAACATTAAAGTTTTTAGTTTATTTTACTTTTTCTAACACTAATGTAATCTTAACACAGGAATACAACATTACATTGTTTAGGATACAAGAATACAACATTACATTGTCTAGGAAGGTGATGAGATTAAAATGATACGATGATGTAACATTAAAGTTTTTGGTTTATTTTACTTTTTCTAACATTAATGTAATCTTAACACAAGAATACAACATTACATTTTTTAGGAAGGTGATGAGATTAAAATTTTAATCTCATCACCTTCCTAAAAAAATGTAATGTTGTATTCCTGTGTTAAGATTACATTAATGTAAAATTACAACAATATAATATTACAGTATAATGTAACATTACGACGAACCAAACGCCCCCTTAGAGTATTCACATCAGCTCGAGAGGGAAACTTCTCTGCATTCATGACCATTGCTCCTGTGCAATCTTCGGATGAGCTAAGTGTGCTGATGAAAGAGCTTGGTGAGCATACTGAATTGGAGTCAGTGGGAGTAGGAGAAGAATCTGATGATGAGGAAGATGAAAGAACAGAGGGACTACAAGAGACCTACAACTCCCTCCTTGAGAAGACCGGTGAATATGCAAAAGTGGTCAACGCAGCCATTAAGAAATGAAGAGAGTTGAACAAGACTACAAGAGTCTTTTAGTCCGATACAAGGAGACTAAGTGTGAAGTCCAGATGCTGAATGGAGAGCTGACTGAAGCCTACTCAAAGATAAAATTTCTTGAGCTTGAGGTGGTTCAAGCCAATGCTTAAGTAGAGCGGGTCTCCTCCAAGAAGTTTGATGAAATGCTTGCTCACCAAAAACCTTTCTCCAACAAAAGCGGATTGGGATACACCGGAGAGAGTAGTTCGACGGCTAATATATCCAAGAAAATGAAGTTTGTGAAAGCTAAGGAAGAAGTGGCAGAAACTTCAATTGTTGAGAAAGTGAAGCCGGAAAAAAAAGCAGAATGTGACTAACCAAAGGTTTTTGACTAAGCCTCCTAATCAATCAGTGGTCAAATCTAAGGGTAAAGGGAATCTCCCCCAAAGTCACAAAGAAGTCCTAGAACTCAACATTTCTGCCATCATTGTGGAATTTCTGGACACACCAGACCAAATTGTCATAAGCTCAAAGCATTGAAGAATTCAAGTGCTCAAAGGTCAAGAGGACCAAGACATGGCAAAGGAAATTGGACTGCTAAGCAACCTATAGGTCAAGAAAGTAATCCCGAAATGAGGGATGTGATGAAGATGATTGATGTTTTCACCACCTGTTTGACAAGCTTCAGAACAATGGTAACCAATCCTCTAGGGATATCACCCCAAACGGAAGTGTCGTGTGGGTGAAGAAGGGTACTCATGCATAAGCATCACAACATGTCCATGCATTAATACTTCCTATGTTTTATGACTTTGATTGGTTGAGTGCTTTTTGTTATCATTCCAACATGTGTTGAAAATTGTGTTTGTTTGCTTCTTTTTGCTTTGAATGTTTTTACCTTTGTTTTGGTCAATCTTTACTTGTTTTTGTGTCAAGAATCCAAAAACACAAAAAAAGTAGAAAATCCTAAAAGTTTGATCGACATTTTTGTGTATTGCTACAAGCATGTTTAGCCTTGCACATTTGTAATAATGGCTTGATGCATTTATGAGCGTAGCTTGTTCTTTATGCACTCTTATCATTGTGGGAAAAATCTTGAAATCTATGTGACTGTTGTAAATAGATCTTCAAACTTGTTATGAATGATTAGTCAATGGTTTTGTTGATCTTGAAACATGCATAGACTTATGCCTATATATCTTCCCACTCTTTTTTTTTTTTTTTTTTTTTTTTTTGGGGTTAAAGAGCTCAACAAATGTAAACCTCAAAATGAAAAGAGATAATGAGCTGCCGGAAAGCGACTTTTATAAAAAAAAATTTGATGCCCAAGAAGCCAAAGGCTTACTCATCAAATTGAAATATTAAAAATTTCAGGCATCGATCTCAAAATGAGATGTATTGATTATAAAAGATCAAATCATATGATGTGTATGAAGCCAAATGAAAAGCTTCAAAATTATGTAATCAAGTTTTGTGAGAAGTCATATATGCATATTTCTATAATTGAGATTGGTCACTTTTCCTCGTGCTAATTGTGTATGTCTTGGTTGAATTGATCATTGAAACTTCACTTTAGACTAAAAATCATCTCATCTTTGGTACCCACACACATCACACGTCTATGTTCAATGAATGCCTTATTCATTTGTGTGATTGTACATGATTAAATATGTTGCACATGCTCAATTATATGTTGATCAAACACAAAAATATTTTTGAGAGTTTTGTTTGTTTTTGGAAAGTATTTTTGCTTTGAAAAATTTCAAAAACTGTGTAATCCTGCTTTGGCGACTTGCCTCACGAGTCAAGCCAGTCACGAGCTTACACAGAAGCTCCTGGTGACTCTCTGGTGGGTCATGGCCCCAGTCTCGAAAAAGACTTAGAAAAACTTTCAAAATCTGGGTTTTTAAAATTCTCACGACTCATTTTGGCGACTTCCTTGGGAGTGAAAGCTCCAATCACGAGTTTACTCAGAGAGTTTGGCGACTCCTGTTGTGACTCCCTCGCGGGTGGAACTCCCAGTCGTGAAAAACATTTTGACAAATTTCTCAAAATTCTGTCACAAGGGTTTTTGGCGGCTTGCTGTAGTGACTTGTTCGCGACTCAATCCAGTTGCGAAAATCGCGTGTTTTGCACACTGAAGGTTATTTTTAGGGCAGTTTTCAAAAACTTTTCAGTTTTCCCTCGCACATTGTGACTGTTCATTGTCTCCTTCTCACAAACTCACCGTGTTTCACTTAAAAATCCACCATTTTCATCATCTTCAAACTTCAAGCTTCACGAAAAGGTTTTTCATTTTTCTCAGAGTATTTCATATTTATGCCTTTTAATTTCTTGGATTTTGGGTTTTTGATGAAGTTTCAAAAACTTGTGTTACGAATATGGTTTGGGTATATTTTTGTTGAGTTTGATTGAATGTGTTTTGTTGATATTGATAATATGCTGCTCGTTATACATGTGTTCATGTTTGAGTCTCATTTTTTAGTAGTGTATCAAGTTTGTGTTGTGTTGTGCATGTCATCCTTATAGAAAATTGTTTTAGGGACAGTTACTTGTGTTTCTATGGATTTCATAGATTACATTGTGTTTTGCTGTGTCTGCACAATCATCACATTTGTACACCACACACACCAGTGTTGCTCATGCTCATATACATGCTTAAATACTGCATACTTGGTTTATTTACCATGATTGAATAATAAGTTTTTTTATGGATGCTCATTTCATAGACTAACTTGGATCTAATCAAGTTTATGTTTGTGTCTTGTGGTTATGCACTTGTTTCTCTGCTGTGTGTATGCTCTTTTGCAGATGTCTTGTCGTTCCTCTCGAGGAAAAGAACCTGTAATTGATGTTACATCATCCCCTGCAAAACAAACTCGACGTTCGTCTCAAGCTTCAAATAGTGAGAGATTCAGGACTCCCCTCAATTCACAGACTTTCTCAAGCATTTTTCAAGATGCTCCTACTGTGGTGGAACAAGTTGTAAAATTTGATACCTTGAGAATGACATTTATTCCTCGGATCTTTGAAGCAAAAGATTAGGCTAATTTTTTCGGGAACTTCAAAGACCCGATTGATGAATTGGTTAAGGATTTTTATTCAAATGCTAGATACACCAGCGTTGAGTTGCAGTGTTGGGTACGAGCAAAGGAGTTCAACATCAATCCAGACTACATTGCAAAGGTTCTTCGAATCAATAGACCAGCAAATGTAGACCTCACTCCATATGATGATAGACTTCCTAAGGTACAAGATATTCTTCAAATTCTTGGGTTAGATCATGAGATTTCATCCAAAGGCACGTCCATTAAAACAGCAAAGTTTGCACCTGATTTGACGACTCTCAAATTGATCATGTTGTTCAACTTCTATCCACTCTCGAACACTGCATTCATCAACCTTGGAAGAGCGCAATTTCTATGTGATCTCATCACTGGAGTTCAAATTGACATCTCTGCCCACATCTTCCAGTTAATAGGGAAAACAGCAACAAGAACATGCCTACCTTTTTGTAGTCTAATCATGAAGATCATGGTTCTTGAAGGTGTTCGTCCACCAACTGATGGAAAAATACTAGCATGTTTTCAACCATTATCCATGATATCTCTTCAAGCAAGTAAGAGTCACTCCTCTAAAGCACCTAAGAGTTGATCTTTCACTCTTGCCACTCCATCCAGTCATGGCTCCGCAACACCTGTGCATACCAAAACTGCATCTCCTCTCACTCCTGAATTGCAGACCATTAACACTCAGCCTATACCTCTAAGCTCTCAAGCTGACAGGTTGAGCACCTTGATTGAGGGTATGTACTAGTGCATTTCCGAATTTGAAAGGGTTCTCTACTCCACCAACAACCAAGTTCAAATGCGTCTAACAACCATTGAGACACAGTTTAATGCTATTCAACAAAAGCTGGAGGACAGCCTTTAGCTATTCGTGCCACAAAGGGGGAGAGCAAACTCATTGTTCATTGCATAGTTTTGGATGATGGCATACAGTAAAGGGGAGAGCAACATAAGAATGGGAAGCGTGCATATTGAAAGGGGGAGTTGTGTGAGCTCAAAAGGAGAATACTAATACATACACACATACTTTTGTCTTGCTGTTTATAGCTTATATATAGCTTATATATCTTTTGGATATTTATTGTGCTTTTGTTTAAAGCTTTTGGGTACTTTGGTTTATATAGTTAAGGTGTTTTTCAGTACTTGTTTTGTACCTTAGCTTTGTAGCTCAGTACTTTTAGTTAATGTTTCTTTTAGTACATCACTCTTGTGCCCTTGTTGGATTTTATATCCTTGATACAATTACCTTGTGTTGTTGTATCAGTTGAGTGTTGGACATGCAAATGATACTTTGCATTGAGCTTATAAGCTTGCATGTCCAGATGTTCATTCCTTGTGTGAATGACCATTGTAGTCACTATTTATAGTGATTGCTCGTTTTTGGTCAAGCCATTCTTTACTGTAGTTATTCTTTATTACTTGATCGCATTGTGCTTACTCCATATGCATTTCAAGTTTCTGCTTATAATGATCTTATTGTGTTGTTGTTTTCAAGAAATACTTGTCCGTATGGTTCAAGAGCTTCACAAATTCTAGAGTTAGGTGTGAGTGAGTTTTTTTCAACTATTTACAACTCACATGTTAAGTCTAGAGTTTGTTTTAGGGTTTTGTTACGGAATAGCCAAAGGAGGAGATTGTAAGGTTGAATTTATTCAATCATTTTGTTGGCTTTATTCCATGTCAAATTTTCTTGTAATTCAGTATTTAGAAACTCTGTATTTAGGTGGAAATCATGTAAGTGTAGTGCGTGAGAGAGTGTGAAGAAAAGCTCAACAGTGCGCATTCAAGAAAGGTCTCGCGATTGGATCTTGCGACTGGCGAGTCGCCAGAGGAGACACACGTGTGAAGTATTAGGGGAAGCTGAAGGGTCACACCAGCTGTTGCACTACAGGACAAAACTTTCAGCTGGCCAGGCAATTAGCTAGTGACTCAAACTCGCGACTCGTTCCAGTCGCGAGCTCGAGTCACCAAAATGCCCTGTTTGACTGTAACTGACTTTTTGCATTCCATACACACCCTACTATAAATACCTTTATACCCACGAAATGTAGAGAGTTTCTAGAGAGAAACCCTAGAGAAAAACAAGATTGTCTCATCCACAATCTTTATCCTTTGATTCTCCAAATTCCTCTACTCTCACCATCTCCATTATTACATCCTTGAGAGGTATATTAGCCAAATCATTATCTCACCATACTCATATCTGTGAGGAAGTATTTTGGTACTTGGGAAGCTGTTAAGAAGAGACCAATTCATTTTGGTTGATACAATGGGCTTATTGTGGGATCTTGTAAACTAAAGAAGACAAGGTTTGGCGTAACCCTGTTGGAGCAAGAAGCTTGGAGGGCTTAGGAGCACTGGATAGATTAGGTTTGGAGGGTCTTCTGCTATTCATGTATCCCAACTTTATTCTCTAGTGGATTATTGACCGCTTGGAGAGCGGCGGAGAGGTTTCTCGCCGAGGACTTCGGTTTTCTCTTCAATAACACATCGTTGTATTGTTTTGTGTTTGCATCCCTCTTTCCTTAATCTTTACCTTTTGTAATTACTATTGTGATTGTGATTGTGATTAATTTCGGTTTAGATTGTTTTACCATTTCTGATTTAGCTTATTTTCATATTCCGCACATACATTGTTTGATAATAAGCTTGTGTTGGTATTTTGTAATTTAGGGTCTAAACGTTCATAGGTGTTTTACACACTTATTGAATATTCATCCAACATTATGACTAGCTTCTATAAAATTTACACTACATCATTAAGAGACCCATGAAAGCAAAAATCAAAATATCCTCCAAGACAAGAAATTTAGAACTTCAACTAACTCCAAATAAACCCAATAGCAATGGAAAAATTAGATTTATCAGCCATCACATATTATAACTCAAAACCCCTAAATTTTCCACTATACATAAACCTTAAGTAGTCATCATTAGCACAAACCATATACTCACTCATCAAATAATTCCATCAATACAAAACCTATACATACAAATACATAAATATCCTTTCAATGCTCATAAATCACATGGGTATCATTATTAAAACTTAGATAAAAATAACTTTAAAAAAAAGTGTAAAATCTACCAAAAAGATTAAATACCTCAAAAAAAGAATGTGAAAATACTTATAGGTTCTCAAGAATTTTTTGGTGATCTTGCCAAAACATGATGAAGGAAATGGTTGTTGCGGTGTGAAAGTACCGGTGAGAGGATATAAGAGTATAGAGGAGTGTACGAGAGAAAACAAAAATCTACCGTCTACTTTTTCTTCTTTTTCTTTTTTTTTTTTTGGCTGGCTGGAACGTCACATTATTGACTGTTAAGACTGATTTTCACATGCACTTGCATGTGCATTTGTGCTTGCACCGACAACTAGCACTTGTACTTGCACCTTGGCCCCGTCACCATCTTATCAAAAGCATCATCACCATGATGAACTTCCACAGAAAATTCATCTATTCTTGCGAAAGAAAAATAGATATATAAACAATATTATATTTCATAATTTTATTAATATGTGCTATTTTGAAACAGCATACCAAAATATAGTAGTACCAGTTAGGCTATTATGCACTTCTTTTATTTTATTAAAGGGAAAAAGAAAACGATAAACTTTTATTTCATTTGAAGAGGGAAAAAAAAAGAACAAAGATACATGATTCAAAAACAAAAGTTCATGGATATATTAAATCAAATGGCATTTTCCAAAGTTCTTCCCATTTAATCCTTATCTGAGATCTTTCAAATACTTAATGTTCATTTAAGCAGTTTTGGTACCCAAGTGGAAAACAACCTTCATGCCATTTAAGACTCAGAGCGTAGACTGATATGGCCTCTGTTTGTAACGGTGATATAATCAGCACTGACAGTACACATGATATTATTTATTCGGTACCTTCTAGGCATTGACGAAATTCATCTTGAAAATATTTATTCGGTAAACATTGAAAAGCGTAAACACTGACAGTACACATGATATGGTTATTTTAGGCATTGACGAAATTCATCTTCTAGTACCTTTTGGATTTCAATTAAGAGCCAAAAAATACTAAATCATTGCTCAAGAAAAACACAAATAAATCTAGCATGAGTGGATAATTTGGATTTTGGAGTATTGCATAATCTCACGTCCACAATATTTTAACAATAATTTCGTAACAAATTATAATAAATTATAATTAGTAAGTAAAAAAGTGACATTAATAATAAGTTCAGATTAAAACCAATAACAACTTTCCATCTAAAATTTATTGTGAAAAATTTTGTAAACGTACCATTACTCTTATTTTTTAAAAATTCAAGGTGTTATTTTAAACAACTTTATATAAGGCAGAGCCTCCACTGTGTCAAAGCATGCAACACATTGTGAAGAAGAGTACTTAGTCATTCTAAAGGAAATAATTATTAAACACATGAACGCATTTTCGTGGCAACATCAGCTTCGTCCTCTCTCGTGTAATTGAAAATGTGGGAAATGGATGTAATTATGAATCTCATCTTGCATTTGAACACATTTTCAAATCAGTACTTTGCTGTCAATAGCTATGTTATAGGCATGTGGTTGTTAGTACAACATTCCCTACGTAGTTGGTTTCGTTTTCTGTCTTTATATATACAACGTTGAGGACCACCAACAGGATGGCCCCCAAATTTTGAAGTTTTTTTTAAATAAATAAATATATATATATATATATATAATTATTTTAATATTTTTAAAATTTAGTCTATGTAAGTGCACAATTGCACCTGGACCCAAAGAAGATTATGGGCTCAGGCCCAATAAGCCTTAAATAATAAAATTTGTAGAGTGTGGGCTTGAAATTTAGGTTAGAGGTACTGAGCACTTGACAACAGCCTGAGAGTTACAAACACTTGTGAATAACAATTGTTAATTGCAAATAGGCCTCCTCGGATGTAAGCCGAGGACCAACTCTGTATTATTTCTCTTTCTTTCTTACAGGTTACAATCCTTAATTTCTTTTCTTTTTCTTTAGAGAGAGAGAGTGAGCGAGAGAGAGATCCCCCTCTCTTTTGCATTCCTCCCCCTTAAATACCCCTTTTTCTGATGCCTTTTGGGACACTGATTAGAAGTTTCTGCCCTACTGTTCAGGGGTCACTTCCCCATTAATGCGGCCAGGGAGGTAGGTGCAGAGCCTTTAATGCAGAGGTGGCAGCCTTTGCACTTGATATTTTCTTTAATACTGGTGCATCTAGAAGGTTCAGGGCCTCTCCCTTTTAACCATTAGTCTTTCTAGTGTTGTGCCTTGACCTTCATAATGAAGTCTTGAGTTCTCTTGGATTTGTCCGAGGAGAAGCTCGCCCTCGGCTGTATCCTCGGATCCTCGGCGTATGGGCCAATTCGTAGAGTTTAATTACGGAGCAGGTCGGCCCTCCATGCTACAGTCCAAAGGCCCATATGCCCATTTGGGTCCTTTTACTCCTTACAATAGCCCCTCAAAACTCTATTTTTCATCATCCGAGGAGAAAAATAGGGTTTTGATCCAACGAAAACTTTCCCACACGTTCTGTAAATAACTACGCGTGTGAAGACCGTTTCGCGTTCCAGAAGATGCCACATGGCAGTTTTATTTTCAAAAACGCGCGCATTTATTACCGTAAGTTATACCTTGTCTTCCACGTTCAACGGTGAGATGAGCATCCAACGGTCCTTGTTACTCCATGAAAATTTGGGCGGGACAAGTACAATTTCGAGGCCGCTTCCCGCACGTCGTGACGCTTCGGGAACCTACGCCTTCATTTATTTCTCCAGAGGCTAATCCCATCAAAACATCAGCAATCACCTTTTGTCTGCAGAAATCCGTGGAAATTTGCACAACTCGAAATTTGTAAGTTCTCATTTCTTTTCTCTTAACCCTTTCTCCTCGGACCCTGTCCTCAGCTCCCCTTATAACCATTCTCCCTCTTAGAATTTAGCCTTTCGTTCCTTTCTGATGGGAAAGTTCAAGTGTCTAGTTGA
Organism: Castanea sativa; assembly: GCF_040712315.1. NCBI lineage: Eukaryota > Viridiplantae > Streptophyta > Magnoliopsida > Fagales > Fagaceae > Castanea > Castanea sativa. The sequence continues at coordinate 870,659 of NC_134018.1, read as the reverse complement.
CACCGCCGCTGGGATGGAAGGTTTTAGAGCCAAGTATCATATTCCCAGCGACGTAGGTTTAAAATACTGCCCGGCGGAAGCCGTGGCCGGTTCTAGGAAAACCGGAGAGGTCATCATCCCTATGGTCGCCTTCGTAGAAGGTGGGATGACCCTCCTAATGAAACCCGTAACTAGGGAGTACCTCCGCAACCATCGGTTGTGTCCCGATCAGTGCGCTCCAAACGTTTTTAGAGTTTTAGGTAGTGTCGACGCTCTAAATGAGCAAATGGGTCTGAACCTCACCTGGCATGATGTCGTCTTTATGTACGAATGCCACAAACTCACTAGAGTGGGCTATTACATCAAATCCTGCTCCAGCGTAGTTAGGTTGATTTCTTGTTTGCCCAAGTCCAATAAAGGCATGAAGGATGACTATCTCATCGTCTCTGGCAACTGGCATGACGGCCCTCACTGCCCAGTTGAGTGGGGAGATCCAAGTGCGACACCTTAGGATTTAACTTCCCACAACTCCCTAAATCATCTAGGAACATGCACTCGCATTTACTTAAGCGTCTAACTTTAATTCATTATATACTCTACACATCTGATCATGTTTGTTTATTTGGATGTTTTTCTTTGCAGATAAACAAAACGTGCGCCCCCGCCTAAGCCACTGCAACGTTGCAGATTTGAACTGAGTGCTCCGCTCCGAAGTGTTCGTCAGCGCAGACTTACAACTTAGGGCGGCTCACTTGATTCTGGGGTACGATCCCGTATCCTCGGACTTCCAGGCAATAGAGAACGCCATCATTGCCGGTGACTGGCGGCGTAGGAAGATTCACGTAGCCAGACCACACTTCCTGGCCGACCACGACCTCCCTGACAGCCCTAACACCATACTGTACTTACAACTGATTGCTGCGGTCCCTCTAGCTACACACTCCCAGGCAACTGTTGTCCCAGAGGAGCAAGTGTCTTCGTCGAACACGTTGGACGAGGAGATCGACAGGTTCCAACTCAAGGACGTTCCACGACCTTGCGGAAGCCCATTCGTTGTTCTTTCCGACGAGGAAGAAGAAGCCGCCGAGGCCTCTGGGATCGCGGGTCTAGTGATAGCGCGTCCAGACGACAGTTCCATTAAAGAAGAGATGGACAAGCTAAAGGACCTTATGACCGATAGAGGCGCCCGAGTGGCAAAGAAGGGAGCAAGAGGGTCCCAAGCTCCCCCTGCCTTGCCACCACCCCCTCCTCCAGCCGAGCCAAAACCTCCCACTGACGATTCTAAGAAGAAAAGAAAAGTGGATGCCGAGGGGGCTAGTGGCGAGAAGTCAAAGAAGCTGAAACAGCAGCCACCGCCTGCCCAGCAGCAGAAGCTGGACAAGGACAAAGGACGCGCCCGCTCAGTTGAAAGTGGGGAGATCAGGGACGTGGCCGAGGTGCGCCGAGCACCAGCCACCTGGTCTCCTGACTTGAGGCTGGACGGGGCCCCAATTCCCTGCCACTCCAGCATTAAGGCAGTCCAACAAGGCTACGCCCACCACCTGGCCGAGGTGCTGGAGCGTCCTCTTCTGCTGCCCAAGGACATGGAGTCCTTGGAGAAGATGGGCCAGCCGCAGCTGTTCCTCTCGTTAAAAAAGGGTTTAGCTCTGGTAAGTTCCATCTTACACTAATATTCTATACTGGTTTGTAAACACTTCACTGCATTTAACCTCCTAACATTTTTGCAGTCCATCCAAGAAGTTTTCGCGGCCGAGAAGTTCGTGGATAACTCTCGGAAGCACGCTGGGATGGAGCAGGAGCTAAGACAAGAGGCAGAAAGATCTCTAAGCCAGGCCCTAGCAGAGAATGGGAAAATTACGTCCTAGCTGGTCGACTTGAAAAGAGAAAGAGATGGTGACAAGGCCAGCTTGAAGACGATGGAAACCAAAGTGGAGGGGCAGCGTAAGCTTCTCCGTCAAAAGGATGACGAGCACGCCCAAGTCCACCAGGCACGCTCTGACTTGGAAAAGGAGCTTACGTTGGCAAAGGAGGAGGCTCGCGCCCACAAGCACACCTTGGAGGCCGCGAAGAAGGCCAGTTATCAGGAGGGGGTGACTAGAACGCAAGAAGAGCTGACAGAGGCTTTTGCGGCCTTGTGCCGAGAGTACTGTCAGCAGGTCTGGGAAGAGGCCATGAATGCAGCAGGGGTTCCTCAAGCTTCCGAGCTGAGGAAGCCCGAGAACATCTGGCTTCCCTTAGACATACAGGAAATTGAAGACCCTCTTGTTGCTGCCTCTCCTGCCCTTCCACCTGTGGTGCAAGAGTTCGTTCCTGCTCCTACAGAACCTGAAGGTTCCCATAAAGAGAAGGACGAGTGCGGTGGTGCTGAGAAGGAGCAGATCCAAAGCGTAGAGCCCCTCATTCCTTCAACAGACAAAAGGAAACAAGCCTTGTCCACCTTTGAGCTGGAATTGAAGAGTACCAAGGCTGGCAACAGCTCCCTTCAAGACCCCCTTTCCCTAGTTTAGGGCCTAGTATAGGAACTTTCTGTACTTCCCTTCTTTGTATATAATTAATGAAGAAAATTTTTATTCAACTTTTGTTCATGTTGTCTTTATTTTACTTTATTCTTTTTGTGCTTGCCATGAAAGTTTTCAATAACAAATAGTTAAAGGGAAAACAGTATAAATAAGTATAACTCCACCATGCAAACCACTTTGACTTCAAAACAACCACATAACTTAATTTAGACCTCAAATAATGTCATAATTAGACAACTCACATGACGGTTAAACCTTTGTAATCTAACATATTGCTTTCAGTAGGATGCAAGGTCCGAAGACCATTCCTTACAAAAATTTGTTTAACACTTAAAAATGAGGAACTTGAGATCCAAATTAATGAATGGAGAGATAATGATTTCCACAAATCGGGTGATAAGAATAGTAACTTCAAATGTTAATTTCCCCAACGTAGGAGGTCCGAGGACCCGGCATAACTAAGGTTCTGTTTAACAAATGACAAGATATCAATTTCCACAAGGTTTGTGGTCCGAGGACTACACTTAACCAAGTTTCTGTTTGATTCTTAAGAACAGTAACTTCAAATGTTAATTTCCCCAAAGTAGGAGGTCCGAGGACCCGGCATAACTAAGGTTCTGTTTAACAAATGACAAGACATCAATTTCCACAAGGTTTGTGGTCCGAGGACTACACTTAACCAAGTTTCTGTTTGATTCTTAAGAACAGTGACTTCAAATGTTAATTTCCCCAAAGTAGGAGGTCCGAGGACCCGGCATAACTAAGGATCTGTTTAACAAATGACAAGACATCAATTTCCACAAGATTTGTGGTCCGAGGACTACACTTAACCAAGTTTCTGTTTGATTCTTAAGAACAGTAACTTCAAATGTTAATTTTCCCAAAGTAGGAGGTCCGAGGACCCGGCATAACTAAGGTTCTATTTAACAAATGACAAGACATCAATTTCCACAAGGTTTGTGGTCCGAGGACTACACTTAACCAAGTTTCTGTTTGATTCTTAAGAACGGTAACTTCAAATGTTAATTTCCCCAAAGTAGGAGGTCCGAGGACCCGGCATAACTAAGGTTCTGTTTAACAAATGACAAGACATCAATTTCCACAAGGTTTGTGGTCCGAGGACTACACTTAACCAAGTTTCTGTTTGATTCTTAAGAACAGTAACTTCAAATGTTAATTTCCCCAAAGTAGGAGGTCCGAGGACCCGGCATAACTAAGGTTATGTTTAACAAATGACAAGACATCAATTTCCACAAGGTTTGTGGTCCGAGGACTACACTTAACCAAGTTTCTGTTTGATTCTTAAGAACGGTAACTTCAAATGTTAATTTTCCCAAAGTAGGAGGTCCGAGGACCCGGCATAACTAAGGTTCTGTTTAACAAATGACAAGACATCAATTTCCACAAGGTTTGTGGTCCGAGGACTACACTTAACCAAGTTTCTGTTTGATTCTTAAGAACAGTAACTTCAAATGTTAATTTTCCCAAAGTAGGAGGTCCGAGGACCCGGCATAACTAAGGTTCTATTTAACAAATGACAAGACATCAATTTCCACAAGGTTTGTGGTCCGAGGACTACACTTAACCAAGTTTCTGTTTGATTCTTAAGAACAGTAACTTCAAATGTCAGAGGTACTTATAACTTTGAAATGTTAACTGACAAAGCACATTTTATTAATAATAATACCTTCTAAGATTATTTACATTCCATGGGCGTGGTACAATTCTTTCATCTAGGTCAGCTAGCCGATATGACCCTATGCCTGCTACTGAAACAATGCGATAAGGGCCTTCCCAGTTAGGTCCTAGCTTACCCCAAGCTGGGTTCTTAGAAGTCCCTACAACTTTTCTTAGTACAAGATCACCAGGTGCAAGTGGCCTTAGCTTCACGTGGGCATCATATCCCCGTTTTAACTTCTGTTGATAATAAGCCAGTTGAACCATAGCTGCCTCGCGTCGTTCCTCAAGTAAATCAAGACCTTTCTCCAGGAGTCCATTGTTATTCTCCAGGCTAAAAGAGCTCATCTTTAGGGTGGGAAAACCAGATTCTAGAGGTATCACCGCTTCGGCTCCATAAGTCATAGAGAATGGCGTTTCTCCCGTGGACCTGCACGGTGTGGTCCGATACGTCCACAGAACATGAGGGAGCTCTTCTACCCATCTGCCTTTCGCATCGTCCAACCTTTTCTTGAGCCCACTGACTATGACCTTGTTAACGGCCTCGGCTTGCCCATTTCCCTGAGGATAAGCTAGGGTGGAGTATCTATTTATGATACCCATGTCACCACAATATTGCCTAAAGGCCTTGCTGTCAAATTGAACGCCATTGTCTGAGATAAGTGTGTGTGGTATACCGAATCTAGTGACAATATTTTTCCAGACAAACTTCTTGGAATCAACATCTCTGATATTTGCTAAGGGCTCGGCCTCAACCCATTTAGTGAAATAGTCTGTTCCCACCAGAAGCCATCTTTTGTTTCCTGCAACTCTCGGAAATGGCCCCACTATGTCCAATTCCCACTGCGCAAAAGGCCAAGGACTGGAGAGAGGGTTAAGAACCCCTCCAGGTTGATGAATATTTGGGGCGAACCTCTGGCATTGATCACATTTTCTGGCGTAGTCCTGAGCCTCTCTCTGCATATTGGGCCACCAATAACCCTGAGTCAGGGCCCTATGGGCTAAGGACCTTCCCCCAGTGTGGCTTCCACAAATTCCTTCATGAAGTTCCTCCAGAAGTGCTTCTTTTGATTCAGGGTGCACACACAACAAGTACGGTCCTAAGAAGGATCGTTTGTACAGTTTCTGGTCCTCGGAAAACCAAAAACGTGGCGCCTTTCGACGTATCTTATCTGCTTCAGACTTGTCTTCAGGAAGGATATCATTCCTAAGAAAAGATATGACCGGGTCAATCCAACTAGATCCAGGCCTTATTAGGTGGATGCGGGCCACCTTGGCGGGGGTAAGAGTTGGCTCTAGCAAATCCTCCACAAGGATAATCCTGGGCAAACCCTGAGCCGAGGACGTTGCTAACGTAGCCAAAGAATCGGCATGGGTGTTTCCACTTCTAGAGATGTGAGCTAAGACGAAGGAGTTAAATTCTGCTTGCTGACGCTAGACCTAGGCCAAGTATTCCTGCATTCTTGGGTCCCTAGCCTCCATGGTCCCCGTGACCTGACCGACCACTAACTGAGAGTCCGAGAACGCATGGACTTCCTTTCCACCCATCTTATGTAACATGTTCATGCCCACCAAGACTGCTTCATACTCGGCTTCATTATTAGTAGCCGAGAATGACAGCCTTACAGATTTTTCGAAGATAATTCCCTCAGGGGATATCAGAACAAGTCCGACACCAGACCCTCTCTGATTAGCTGCCCCATCCATATACAATTTCCAAGTCGAAGGCACTGCGGCTGTGATCACACCAACTGATTTTCCATCCATGTGTGCTTTTTTTAGAGTTTCTTCTAGCAATGGTTCAGTAAACTCTGCCACCAAGTCAGCGAGGACCTGGCCCTTCACCGAGGTGCGAGGCTTGTATTTAACGTCAAAAGCTCCTAAAATGGTTCCCCACTTTGCCACCCTACCAGAGTAGTTGGCGCTGCGTAACACTGCCTTGAGAGGCAATTGAGTCAGAACCACTACAGTGTGAGACTGGAAATAATGAGGAAGCTTGCGCGTGGCGTGAACTATGGCCAGAAGCGCTTTCTCCAAGAGCAGATAGCGCACCTCGGCCTCATTTAAAGACTTACTAACATAGTAGACCGGTTTTTGCACCCCGTTGTCATTCCTTATAAGGACCAGGCTGACTGCGTGGACAGCCACTGCCAGATAAGCAAACAAGACCTCGTCCGCCTCGGGGCGAGACAAGATGGGTGGCAGAGAAAGATATTGCTTAAGCTGCTGGAAAGCTAATACGCAGTCCTCGGTCCATTGAAACCCTTTCCACTTATTCAACAATTGGAAGAAAGGACGGCATCGGTCAGCTGACCGAGAGATAAATCTATTCAATGCAGCAATCATTCCGGTCAATTTCTGGATCTCTTTTGGGTTCCGAGGCGGCTGCAAATCCTGAATAGCCTTGACCTGTGCTGGGTTCACCTCTATGCCTCTGTGAGTAATCATGTATCCCAAAAACTTTCCGGACCCCACGCCAAAAGAGCACTTTGAGGCGTTAAGGTGCAGCTTGTACTTTCTTAGTACCTGGAAGGTGTCGACTAGATCTTTGATGTGTGAAGGTATTGTTTTGCTCTTCACCACCATATCATCTATGTACACCTCAATAGTCTTCCCTAGTTGCTGTTCAAACATTCTGGTCATCATTCTTTGGTAGGTAGCCCCGGCATTCTTCAACCCGGGCATTCTTCAACCCGAATGGCATGACCTTATAGTGGTAGTTCCCTGTTGGAGTAATGAAAGCAGTCTTCTCTTGATCCTCCAATGCTAATGGAATCTGATGGTAACCCTGGAAAGCATCCAAAAAACTCATTCGAGGATGCCCGACAGTGGCATCCACCAGTTGATCAATACGCGGCATTGGGAACGAGTCCTTGGGGCAGGCTTTGTTCAAATCTGTGAAGTCCACACATACTCTCCACGTTCCATTCTTCTTTTTAACCACAATCGTATGTGCCAACCATTCGGGGTAGAAAACTTCTTTAATAGCCCCAGCCCTCTTGAGTTTGAGCACCTCTTCCTTTACAGCCTCGGAATGTTCTTTGGAAGAACGCCGAGGTGGCTGCCTTCTCGGAACAATGGCAGGGTTGACATTCAAACGATGACAAATGAAGCTCGGATCTACACCTGGAGCCTCATACGGGTCCCACGCAAAAACATCAATATTGTCCTTTAGAAATTCCAACAACTCCACTTTCTCCTGGTGTGGCAAACGTATGCCGACTTGGAAGAACCTTTCTGGATCATCGACTATCAAAAACTTCTCTAACTCCTCACAATGAGCCTCCTCTACTGTCATCATTCCAGATGCATCAGGAGCTGTTAACTGCTATAAGTCTTTGGTGATCAAAGCCGAAGACTCGGCTTCTGTCTGGTGCAGCACTGCAGCCGATATGCATTGCCTGGCCACCGATTGGCTGCCGAGAACTTCCTCAACATATTCCCCCGAGGGGAATTTAACTTTAACATGCAAGGTAGAGGAGACAGCTCCCAGAGCGTGCAACCAAGGCTTGGAGAGGATGGCTGTGTATGGAGAGTACGCGTCAACCACAATGAAATCCACTTCAACCGTTTCTGAGCCGAATTGAACGGGCAAACGAATCTGTCCCTTCGGCACAACAGCCCTCCCTTTGGCGAGTCATAAGGAGTAAGATATTCCAGCTTCAATCTCAACCCCTTAAATAGATCAGGGTACATGATATCTGCACCGCTGCCCTGATCTATCATCACCCTCCTCACATCATAGTTCCCTATCCTAAGCGTAACTACAAGAGCATCGTCATGGGGTTGGATAGTCCCTACCTTATCCTCCTCGAAAAATCCCAAGACGGGCAAATTTAGCTTCAACCTCTTCGGCCTGCAGCCCGACTCCTCGGCCTAAGGATGCGAAACTACCATCACCTTGGTGGGAGCCGAGCCGGTCCTGCCAGGTGCAGCAAAAATAACATTAATTGTTCCTAATGCCGGCCGAGATGAATTATTCCCCTGATTGTTTGAGCCAGCTTGACTGCCCTGCCCGCTAGGTTGGCACAAATGCTGCTTCAGTTTTCCTTCACTGACAAGCTGCTCCAAATGGTTCCAAAGGGTCCGACAGTTCTCAGTAGTGTGGCCCACATCTTGGTGGTACTGGCAAAAGAGGTTCTGATTCCTCTTCGCAGGGTCTCCTGCCATCTTATCAGGCCATCTAAAGAAGGGCTCCTTACGAACTTTTTCTAGCAACTGATGTACTGGTTCTCAGAACACAGTGTTTACGGCCTGAGGTGCTGCCGAGCCGGACTGCCCAACGTAATCTCTCCTCGGCTTGTTACTGTGGTACCTGTCCGACCTGAAATCCCTTCGCTCCTGCGGGATAACCTTCTCCTTACCCTTTCCTTACTGTTGGTCTTCCTTCACTCTCTTGTACTCGTCAATACGGTCCATGAGGCGACGTACGCTGCGGACGGGCTTTTTAGTCAAAGACTTTCTCAGGTCGTGATCAGTAGGAAGACCTACCTTAAAGGTATTGAGCGCCACCTCATCAAAGTCGCCATCTATTTCATTAAACATCTCCCAGTAACGGTCGGAGTATGCTTTCAACGTCTCCCCTTCCCTCATGGTCATGGATAACAGCGAGTCCAATGGCCGAGGTACTTTGCTACACGTAATGAACCGCGAAGCGAATGCTCTAGTAAGCTCCCCAAACGAACCTATAGACCCCGATTTAAGGCCGTTGAACCACCTCATAGCAACAGGTCCCAAGCTAAAGGGGAAAACTTTACACATCAGGGTCTCGTTGTGAGAGTGCACCGCCATCCTCTGGTTAAAGTGACTCACGTGCTCCACCGGATCAGTCCGGCCAGTGTAGATGGTAAAGGTGGGTTGAGTAAACCTCCTGGGAAGCCTCCCCTTCTCTATCCTCCGTGAAAACGGAGATTTGGAGAGTTGGTGCAACGCCTGACTCATAGCATCGTTCCCTAAGCCCCTAGAAGGAAGCTTCTTGCATCTGCGAGCTGGTTGGTCGTCCTCCTAGCCAGAGGACATCGCACTGGGGGGTGAGCATGACCTTGAGCTGTAGCTACCTCCCCGTACCTCCTCTGAGGAAGGATTAGATGAGGACGGTGAAGACTTGCATCTGGCGCGGCGTAACTTTCTCTTCAAACGATTAATCTCCTTCTGCATGGCTTTAGCACCATTCTCATGGGTGGTGCTACCCCCACCATGAGCATGGCTAGCCTCGGGGTATTCTGTATGGACACTTCCCTCACGATCCCTTCGAAGCTCAAGACGCTCGAAAAGATCCTCCGGTTGTGATCCCTGTGACTCTGCATGGTGAGAACCCAGGCCTGCCATAGTATCCCAACTCCTTCTAGACTAGATTTCCCACAGACGGTGCCAATTGTAAGTGCACAATTGCACCTGGACCCAAAGAAGATTATGGGCTCAGGCCCAATGAGCCTTAAACAATAAAATTTGTAGAGTGTGGGCTTGAAATCTAGGTTAGAGGTACTGAGCACTTGACAACAGCCTGAGAGTTACAAACACTTATGAATAACAATTGTTAATTGCAAATAGGCCTCCTCGGATGTAAGCCGAGGACCAACTCTGTATTGTTTCTCTTTCTTTCTTACAGGTTACAATCCTTAATTTCTTTTCTTTTTCTTTAGAGAGAGAGAGTGAGCGAGAGAGAGATCCCCCTCTCTTTTGCATTCCTCCCCCTTAAATACCCCTTTTTCTGATGCCTTTTGGGACACTGACTAGAAGTTTCTGCCCTACTGTTCAGGAGTCACTTCCCCATTAATGCGGCCAGGGAGGTAGGTGCAGAGCCTTTAATGCAGAGGTGGCAGCCTTTGCACTTGATATTTTCTTTAATACTGGTGCATCTAGAAGGTTCAGGGCCTCCCCCTTTTAACCATTAGTCTTTCTAGTGTTGTGCCTTGACCTTCATAATGAAGTCTTGAGTTCTCTTGGATTTGTCCGAGGAGAAGCTTGCCCTCGGCTGTATCCTCGGATCCTCGGCGTATAGGCCAATTCGTAGAGTTTAATTACGGAGCAGGTCGGCCCTCCATGCTACAGTCCAAAGGCCCATATGGGTCCTTTTACTCCCCACAGTCTACAAAAATAAGTGTTTCTCCAAGTATTTGAATTAGTCTAATGCAGTGGAGATTTCAGGAATTTTTCTCATGGTGTTCCTTAGATTAAATTATTAGTTGCACTAACACACATCCCATTAGTTAATTAAATTATTTTTTTATTATTTATTGGTTAATTAAATTATTAACTATTATTTATTAGTTGCTTCCCTTAATTAATTATTGGTTAATTAAATTATTGTTTATTAGTTGCACTAGCACACATCCGATGTGCATTTATTTCCCTCAATTCAAATACCTCACTCTGCCCCATGTGCCATGTGCCCATCCACCCCCACCCCACTCAACAAACAATGAGACAAGCTCCCCAATCACAAGAGCTAGTTGCCAATCAGAAAATTTCACAATCATAGATCACAATAAGACAATTAATTGTATCTCACCAAGTCTCACCAACACCCACGAATAAAGCCAAAAAGAAAAAGTCAAGAACAGGGCCAAAATATTAATAAAGTTAAAGCTAAGCTGAGCCAATCACAATTGTTCAAAAAAATCAAATAAAGTATTAAAGTTAAACTGTTAAAGTCTTAAAGAACAAAGAGAGAGAGAGAGAGAGAGAGAGAGAGAGAGAGAGAGTCCTTGAGGTTGAGGTTGAGGGAGCACCGGAGCAAGCCGAGCGACGAGCAACGGAGTGAGCGAAGTGACCAAGCCGAGCGACGAGTGACGGAGCGAGGGACGTGACCGAGCCGAGCGACAAGCGACGGAGCGAGCGATGTGAACGATCAGCGATCTCCAATCCGATCCACTGAGCGATCTCCAATTCCTGAATTCTAATGCGATTTGCTCTGGATTGGAGCTCGAGTTGTGTTGGCTGACCGATCTCCGATGCGGCGATGCCTAATCCGTCTATTGGCTTGTGTTGCAACGTTGGCTGCATTGCTCTGTTGAAGTTTTTGTCTTTAGGTTTGCTTTAGTGATTTGAGTTTTTTCGATTTGTGATTTGCAACGTATATAGGGTTTTTTTTTTTTTTTTGGTGAGAATACGTGGGTTTGCTTTACCTGTGTACCATCTCTTGGGTTGTTTTTTGTTTAACATGAGTTTCCTTTATATTTAGGATTGATGTTGGGCTATTTTGTGGGCTTGCTCTATTACAAATTTTTTTTTTTTTTTTTTGGTTTGAAAGTAGAACAAATAATTTTTTTTATTTTTTTTTTATTTAAGGGTGTTCCTCATTTTGCTTGAGGGTGTTCCTTTTTTTTTTTTTTTAAAGGCTAAACAAATAAAAAAAATTAATTATTATATATAATTTGTTTTCAAGTCAGGGTGTTCCTAGGAACACCCTAAGTTCAACGTGGCGTCGCCACTGGTCCAATGATGTTCTTTAAAAAAATAATTGATCTAATAGTTATAGAGGCATAACTTTATTTTTCGCAATTCTATTTTTTTATTTTAAAATGTGCTCTTATATCTGTTAAATATTTGATAAATTTTGGCACCAAGCATGTTTGAATTTATCTTTTTCAACCCGTTATCTGGCGATTAACAAGTTATTGACTCATTGAAAAAATCTTGTCACTAAAACTACACATAAAATGTCTCTTTAGTTGCCACGTAATGAGTTAAAGTAAGATAGCTTCAAATATATTTGGAGCCTAATTTGTTCTTCCAAGTTTTGGACTATTCATATTTTTGAAAATTTCATTAGTTCAATTGAATGATTTTTTACTTACATTAGTATAAAATTTGATAATTTGTATAGAAAATGATTTTTTTTAAAGAAATTCACTATGAAAATGGTAAAAATGAATTTTATTAATTTTATGAAAGATCGCCATCAAACATAATTTTAATTGAAAATACTAAGCTCTTTTTTATTTTTTGGGGTGTGTGTATATATATAACATATCAAATAAAAAAGTGTGTATATAACAAAAAAGGTGTGCATATATGTGTGTGTGTGACGCACCAAATAATCCATGCAAAATCAAAGACTTCAAGCCTTAGGACACATGGAAAGATCTTCGGGGTGGCACATCGAAGGATTCTCGCAAAATCAGATAGAGTGTATAGAATATATATAACTTTGTTTGATGCGGGATGCGAAAGCGTTAAGAAGTAGAACACGTCTACTTCTAGAAAACAAGAAATAAAACATATTTACTTCTGAAAATAACCTCGAATCCACGAGAGTTTAAGGTGGCACACTAACCAATTCACGTAAAATTAGAGAGAGAGTAAAGAATATATATAACTTTGTTTGATGAGGGATGCGGAAGTGTCAAGAAGTAGACGTGTTCTACTTCTAGAAAACGAGAAACAAAACACGTTTGTTTTTTAAAATAACTTCAAATCCATGAAGGCTCCTTGAATCCACAAGGAAAAAGCGTTCTAGAATCCACTAGAGAAACAATAGACAAAAACCTGAATTTTTATTAATATCAATAATACTGAAAAACGTTTACAGACTTAGAGGCTTATTTAAAGGCCCCATAAAACTTGACAAACTAAAACATATATTCTAAAATAGGCCCTAATTAACACCTAATCATAAAAGGAACCAAATTTGACCTAAAAAGTATTACAAGCACCTAAAAAAAAAGGAAATAAATCAACTAAATCTAAAATAACGTTTTTTACATAAAAATAATAAAATTAAATAATTGCAAAAATTAAATTGTAAATTCTATCATACATCATTGTTAATGAATAGTAACTTAATAGAGGTATTCACTATTGAGTTACTATTCATTTGTTATTTTTGAATACTAAACAAATGAGTCAAGTGCTTGCTATTTTTAGGGATATTTAATTATTTTTTTAACCATATTGCTAGTTTGACTAACTTGATGTGGATACTCTTAGGATCCAATGCTTACATTGATGCTAATTGATAATCTCCAAATATCTATTGAAAAACTTTTGACCACTGCTATAGAGAAGAAGTGGCTTCTATACAATGGAACACAGCTTATGTTACAGGATGTATAACACTCTAAATATTCCTCAAATCAAAATATCAAAATTACTATACTCCTCCAACCAAGTCAATCAAATTGCATATTTTAGCTCACAAAAAATGTGACCAAATTACATGTACGGTAAGTCTGTACTACTATACCCCAACCCATGTCCCTCAAAGTTGATGCTATTGGGTTAAGATAGTTTGACTTGAGTTAATTAATTCAATTATTCAAGTTGATTAATTAAGTTCAATTGCAAACAAAATGTGAAGGCGCCAACAAATCACCAAAAATACTAAGTGCAGTGGAAAATAAATTGAACACAGTGATTTGTTGACAAATGGGGAAAACCTTCAAAGGCAAAAACCCCACCGGGTGATTTTAAGGTCACCACTCTCAAGAATCCACTAATCAACAATCAAACGGTTACAAGTATAAAGAATCTAACTAACTACCCTGGCCTATCCCAAAATACCAACCTAAAGTTGAATCTTTACTCTAATACCCAATTGGACTTGATCTTGTAGTAGCCTTCTTTCCTTTGATGCACAAATCTCCAATTTGTGACTAACTCTTTGTACGAATCCCAATACATGACTAACTCCAACAACTTGAACAAATGTTGTTGGCTGCAAAGTTCTCCACTTCGTCAACAATGAAGGTCAAGAAGCACTTGGTTACAAAATCCTATGGCGTACAAACGCAATAGTTTCACGCAAAGAAAATAAGTCTCTTGGTCTCTGTATCTGTGTGTGACGACTCTTAAAATAATCCTTATATATGTTTAGGATTGTGAGAAAAGAAACCCCAAACAAATATAAAAGACTGAGCCGAATTTCAGATCTAGAAATTTTGAAATTATAATTCTCGATAGATCAAGCTGCTATTGAGCTATCTATCGAGTTTCACATTAAGTCTCGATAGCAGGCATCTATCGAGCTATCTGCCGAGACTTAATGAACAACTTTTATTCACTTGTTTCTTGGACCAATTTTTATGTCTTTAATACTTGACTTGAACAACATGTTTCTTGAAGTACTAAACACATCTTAGATTTACTCAATTACAAGTAAAGTGCATTTTGTCAAAAGATTAGCTAATTACAATAAAATATTACCCTAGATACCTTTTCTTAAGACTCTTGAAATGGACACAAGATTAAATTCTATAAAGATGGGGTGTAAAACCCAAGGTTTACCCATCAAATTCCAATATGCCATATCATCATATTACATATTAAATAATATGCACATCACACTTAATAAATTCTAATACCCATTTGAAAATTCAACTTCCTGTGAGTTTATTGAAATGTTATTATGTGTGATAGGATGTATTGAGTTTTAAGTAAAAAACCTACCTTCTTCGGTAAAAAAAAATAAAAATAAAAAACTAATATGGCAACTTCTTATTGAATGGTGTAAAACATGGTTTTTACACCACATCCTTACTAAATTCGGACTCAATTGAAACAATGACATGAATAATTTAGATGTTGAATTACAAAGTCTCAAAAAAAAAAAAAAAAAAAACTTGTTTTTAGTCAATACTTTATGATGCGGCATAAAATGTTAGCAGGGTTTTGTGAAATGCGAGCAACATATTCTTGACCTTGACGCAAATGCACATAAAAATGTATGGCTGAACTTTTCTCAAGTTCTTTAAGGTTGCGAAATTCTTTTTTGGTTCTGCTCAATTCAAAAGTGAATTGACTAATTACTAAGTTTCTCATCAAATCAAGCTAGCAGGAGAGAATAATTTGGATTTTGTAGTGTCTGAAATTGGTCTCATATTCTGATATTCATCATCACATCTGACCATGTACACTAAATTCAAGACAATATTTCTGACTGTTCTTATCGTACCTGTATGTATGTTCCCATGAGTAGCTACTACGTACAGATTAGTAATCCTTCTTTTCTTTTCTTTTTTCTTTTTCCCAAAAAGAGATTCTTGCATTGTTGTAAATTGATCATCTTCAAATTTATGCCTCAAACTATGTTTCCTACGTCAGGGCTAGAAGGAATAGGAGCTTATTTTAACTTTCATTATTGTATTGACTGGTAATTCAAGAAGATAATTATTTATAATGCAAGGGCATATGTCGAAGCAGAGACGGCTCTAGGAAATTCTTGAAGAACCTAAATATATCAACATTGCAACAATAACAACAAAAAAAAAAAAAAACAAATATATAAAATTTTACAATTTTTTTCTACTAATAAAATGAAAAGACAAAAACAGACTAATGAGAGAAAAAGGGAGAACTGGGAATGCTGAGATGAGAGCAATTAAATGAGAGAGAATATGAAATGATTATAAAAAAAAGGAGAGAGAGAGAGAGAGAGAGAGAGAGAGAGAGAGAGAGAGAGCAACGGATGATACTTACTATGACTATGAGCCTAATAGAGATTTTATTTTTTTAAATGGGCTTTTTGTTGAATTATTTGATAATTTTGTTTGACTTAGTCTTGTTTTTGTTTGAACTATTTTTGCTATTATTTGAGCTCATTTGTATTGTTGCTACTTGATCTTTTATTTTTTATTTTTGTCTAAGGGGTTAAGGATCATATTAGGGTCCAAGATTTTTTTCGAGTAAAAAGTAATATTATATCGACAATATTTTAACAATAATTATTTTACAACAAATCATAGGTAACAAGTTGTTACTAGTGGTTTAAAAAGTTATGTTAGTAGTAGGTTCATATTAGAATAAGTAATAACTTACCACCTAAAATTTGTTATGAAAATATTATGAACGTAACATTACTCGTATTTTTATTGAACCCAAATTATTGGGAATCTCAAGTTATGTGTGGTGGTCTGTTTCCAACAACCTTAGGCTTTTGGGCTCAGACCTCCAATTTACTTATACTCTAGGTTGGGCTTATCCCACAAAGGGAGGTCCAAGAAATGGCTCTAAAGGTTACTGAGGGAGTTAAACTGTTGTTTTGGCCAAAATTCCCTTAATCCTGGCTCAGCCAAGATGATGATTGTATAGTCAAGCCCCCTACCCTAAAATCCAAACAGGACTTCATAATCCCCAAGTTGTATTTTTTCTTTACTACTCTTGTGTTTTACTTCCCCAATTTTCCAACCCATCCTTGCCTCTCCTCCTCAGTTTATAGCCACCCCATAGTGGGGTTGTCATGATGAGGGGATTTTCCCCCTGTCCGTGGGTCCCTCTGACCATATTCTTGACCAGATGGGACCCACCACCAATTGCTGATTAGGGGTGTCAAATGGGTGGGTTTGGGGTGGGCATAATTGAGTTTGGTACATAAAAATCATTTACCCATTTAACCAATTACTTCTAGCTTAAACCCAACCCAAACCCAATTATTATGGATAAACCCCAACCCACCCAATTACCCAATAATCAAAAATACCAAAATGCCCCTAAAACTTGAAAATGACCAAAGTACTCTTAAAATCCTTTAAAATTACTAAAATACTCCCTAAACCTAAAAAAGACCAAATATGCTCAAAAACCACTAAAAATTATCAAAATACCTTCGAAACTTAAAAAATGACTGAAATACCCTCGAAATCTATAAATTGACCAAAATACCCTCCATAAACCTTACACCTTAAAAATGAAGTTGCAACGAAAAGGGCTTTTGATAAAGCTAATTTTGGGCGCCTGCTTTTTTTGATTTTATATTATTATCTTGACCAAACATATGATAGGTCCACTTCAAGGCTGTAATTATTGAACATTTTTCAACTCAAATTTTTGTATAAATATGCTACTTAGAGCAAGGGAATCACTTGACCTAAATTTTTAATTAGAGAGAGATGGTGAGAGCTCCCTTCTATGATAAAAATGGACTAAAGAAAGGTGCATGGAGTGTGGAAGAAGATAATAAACTAAGGTCTTATATTCAGAGATTTGGCCACAGGAACTGGCGGGAACTTCCCAAATTGGCAGGTAATTAAGAAACTCTTTGAAGCTGATAGAAATCAATCCAAGAAGGACATTTGTATTTTTTTTTTTTAATAAGAAAAAGCGAAATGTATCATTAGTGGTTAACCATGTTAACTGTCTCATGAAATGTCTAGATAATTAAGGCTGTCTAATTCCTCGGCTTCTCTCAAATTATGCTAAAAAATGAAAACGTTGTTTAAGCACTTTTAGTTCTGATTTTCATGACAACCTTATCCTTTACTTTTATTGTTCATTTTTATGCATGATTTGCCTTTATTGACTATAATGATTGTCTTCCATTTTCTGTCATACTTTTCTTTCGTGGGAAGATCCAAATATAAAAAAAATAACTTGGAATCCTGTGGCATTACAGTACTTCATGTTAATCAACCTTTTTTGTTATACATTGATTACAGGTTTATCAAGGTGTGGGAAGAGTTGCAGACTGCGATGGTTGAACTACCTCCAGCCAAATGTGAAACGAGGAAACTACACAGAAGAAGAAGAGCTTATGATCATCAAATTGCATGAAGAACTAGGCAATAAGTACGGACTTAAAACTTCGAAATTCTTCAACAAGAATTTGGATGAACATAACTTTACTTACAAAATCTCCCCTTCTTTCCATGCGCTTTTTCTTGTTTGCATGTTTTCATACTTGACAACAAATATTCATGAGCATAACCTACTTCACGCAAGCCAGTCATTTTGAAGAATTCAGCGTAAACATGTTGGCATGTTGAATACTCATAAGCATCTTATGTTTTCATTAAATGCGTCTGTAAGAAACCAAGATATGTCACCATAATTAGTCAATTTTTCTTTGAAATGATTCAAAATGAATTTTTCAATGAGCTTAAATATGTGAATATGAATATATAGTAATGAAACTACGAACATATAAACTTTTGTATTTGAGTTATATTTGGTGTATATACTGGTGTTCCAGTTCTGCTAATAGGCGCTGTTACTTGAACTTTGTACTTTATTCATTTAATGCAATACAATCTTCTCCATATAAACCCCATGTATTTTTCTTTGTAGATGGTCTATGATTGCGGCAAGCTTGCCAGGAAGAACAGATAATGATATAAAAAACCATTGGCATGCCCACCTGAAGAAGTGCACCAAGAAAAATCCTACACCATCCAAGATGAAAACGCTGTCCAATGAAGCTTACCAGCTTGACGCTGATATAGCTAGAAAAACAGAAATTGACAGTTTTGTAAACAGTTCTCCCTCTAACCAAGTTCAGGAGAGCTCCCAATTACCCCTAGTAACATCTTCTAGTGAATTCTCATACTTGAGCTTTGATAATGCACCTTTATCTGGCATAAATTGGACTGCAGAAGATAGTCTCGCCACATTGGAAACACTTGAACAATCGTTTAGTGACTTTTGGACTGAACCCTTTGAATTGGACAATACCTACATCCAGAATAACTATCCAGAATCCTTGGCCAATGGAGGATTTAGTGCATCTCAATCATGCTACAATGAAGGCATGGATTCCATCTACAAGGCAATGCAAGAAGTCGAGAGCTACCAGAGAATTAATGAAGATCCATATTTGGTGAACTAGTGTGTTGGTGCAGTTCTGTTCTCTACTTTTTTTTTTTTTTGTTGTATATATGGATGTATTTGGTATTGTTCCTTAAAATCATGTTTGAAACTGTTTTGCTATCTCACATTCCGATTCAATTTGTTTTATGTACTTTGTTGTTTGTATTTTTGGCTTAATTGTTTATAGTTTGATTATGAAAGCTCGGATTTGTGTTAAAAATACAAAGGCTGTTCAAACCCCAAATTATAAGATTACGGCTCAGTTGATTTTACTCTAATTTAAACTAAGTGCGGAATAGTGTAAATACGAGCGAACAAATAATAAAACTACTCTAAGTCATATTCAACATATACCAATAGTAAAATGAAAGCTAAAAGAGTAGAGAAGAATAATGCAAACACAAGATATATTTTGTTATTTATATATCGAGTTAACTATCTTTTGTTATTTTGAATGCTAAACAATTGACCCTGGTGAATCGTGATTGTTATTTTTTTGGAGTATTTAGCTCTTTTTTTTTTACCATATTCAGCTTGTGCAAAAATTCACATCTATTTTAGTATAAAAATTTACTTTTTTTCTTTTTTTAGATACTCACTATTTAAAATACCTTATATTAGATTATTTATTTTACACTGCATTTCATTAAAATATTAATTTTTTTGATTTTATTTTTAAACTATTTATCTTTCTTCACTCACAACAACCAACATCTACCCTCATTTTTTTATCCTAGAAATACATAAAGAAAAAAAAAATGCAAAATGAATAGTGTCAGAGTAAATTTACACAATTACTTTAACAACTATATATTTTTACACAACTTTGCATGGGTTGTGTATATGAATTTTAGATTTGATTGACTAAAATATAGTACTTTCTTCGATTATACAAGCACTAATGTGAGTGCTCTTAGGTTTCAAGACTTACATTGATGCTAATTGATAATATCCAAATATCTAGAGACAAATTTATGCCTACTTTACGGCGACATAGAAGAAGTGGCTTCTATACAATTGAACATAGCTTGTGCCGGAGCATGTAACACAATCTAAAGAGTTCTTTCACTCATGGAATCATGACTTTATCAAAAGCCCATTTCGTTGCAACTTCATTTTGGGCGCCTACTTTTTTTTTTACATTATTATCTTGACCAAACGTATGATAGGTCCATCTTCAAGACAGTAATCATTGAACTTTTTTTAACTCAATTTTTTTGTATAAATATGGTACTTAGAGTTAGGGAATCACGTACTTGACCTACATTTTTAATTAAAGAGATAGTGAGAGCTCCCTTCTATGATAAAAATGGACTAAGTGTCCATTTGAATCCGGATGATAATTGTTGCATTTTGCGTTTTTTTTTTTTTTTTTCAACGTGCATGAACACTAACCGGTATTGTTCATGCACATTATTTCATTGTACGGGAGACAATTTCACTGTTCACACACTGTTCATGGGATCCATAAGCACTTTATTCAGAAAAAAAAAAAATATATATATATATATATATTAAAAATAGGTCTCACAGCATTATTTACACATTTAAAAATCATTTTGTTACAGTGTTTTCAATTTTCAATTTTTAGTAATAAGTTCTATCCAAACGGACCCTAAAGAAAAGTGCATAGAGGGTAAAAGAAGATAATTAATAAACTAAGGTCTTATATTCAAAGATTTGGCCACTGAAACTGGCGGGAACTTCCCAAATTTGCAGGTAATTAAGAAACTCTTTGAAGCTGATAGCAATCAATCCAAGGACATTTGTACGATTTTGCTTTACTTTTATTGTTCATTTTTATACATAATTTTCCTTTATTGACTATCATGATTGTCTTCCATTTTCTGTCATACTTTTCTTTCCTAAGAAAATCCAAATATAAAAAAATAAATTGGAATCCTGTGGCATTACAGTACTTCATGTTAATCAACCTTTTTTATTATACATTGATTACAGGTTTATCAAGGTGTGGGAAGAGTTGCAGACTGCGATGGATGAACTACCTCCAGCCAAATGTAAAACGAGGAAACTACACAGAAGAAGAAGAGCTTATGATCATCAAATTGCATGAAGAACTAGGTAATAAGTAAGGACTTAAAACTTAGAAATTCTTCCACAAGAATTTGGATGAACAAAACTTTATTTACAAAATCTCCCCTTCTTTCCATGCGCTTTTTCTTGTTTGCATGTTTTCATACTTGATAAAAAAAATATGTATGAGCAAAACGTACTTCACGCATGCCAGTCATTTTGAAGAATCTAGCATAAACATGTTGGCATGGTGAAAACTTATAAGCATCCCATGTTTGCAATAAATGTGTCTGCAAGTAACCATGATATGTGACCATAATCAGTCAGTTTTTCTTTGAAATGATTCAAAATGAATTTTTCAATGAGCCTATATATGTGAATACAAATATATAGTAGTGTAACTACATAAAAACTTTTGAAATTGAGTTAGATTTGGTATATATTGGTGTTCCAGTTCTGCTAATAGGTGCTGTTACTTGAACTTTGTACTCTATTCATTTGATGCAATACAATCTTCTCATTCATCGTAAAGAAGAAAGAAAAAAGGAAACCCAAAAAAAAAAAAAAAAAAACCTCTATATAAACCCCATGTATTTTCCTTTGTAGATGGTCTATGATTGCGGCAAACTTGCCAAGGAGATCAGATAATGATATAAAAAACCACTGGCATGCCCACCTGAAGAAGTGCACCAAGAAAAATCCTACGATATCCAAGATGAAAATGCTGCCCAATGAAGCTTACCAACATGATGCTGATATACTGGGCCGGCCCTTCCCTTAGACGAGTAAGACAATTGCCTAAGGCCCTCAAGTAGAAAACAGGCCCCAAAATTATAGAAAAAAATGGGTAGTAGAGGAAAAAAAAATTTAGTTTCAAAATTACAAAAATGTGGGACATTCTTTTAACCAAAAAACAAAAATTTTGGTAAAAACAAAGTTATTGTTCAAAAATAACATTATTATCCTCTAGACAAACCAAAAATCAACTAGATAAACTACAAATCCGTTCTAAGAGATTAACCACCAAACAATCACAAATCAAAACCCTAAAAATTTTACCTCTCTATGCTCTCCCCCTCGCTCTGTTTCTCATTCTCTCTGATTCATTTTTCTCCACTGTTCTCACTTGAGTGACTGAGTCACTTCTCATCTGTAGCACTGCTCAACAGCTCAAGCAAGGCAGACCGCAGCAAGCTTCCTCCGCCTGGACCGCTGCTCGCTGGACTGCTCTCTGCTCTTCAGCTGTTCAGAACTTCAAGAATAAAGTCTTTGAGACTTTGACTTGGTCTTCTTTTTTTTGGGTGAATCCGTGAAAATGACTTGGTGAATCTCTTCATTGGTTCTTGTTAAGAAAAGGTGATTGGGCCCAGTTTTGTTTTTCAGTTTTGCGCCTTCAAGTTTTTTTTTTTTTAATAAAGCCTGCCTTTTTATTTTTTTTGGGGGTTATAGATTGATTTGTTTTGTGTTTTTTTTTGGGTGGGTCAAGCCATGTGGTATGGTTTTTTTTTTTTTTTTTTTTTTCTCTTTTTGGGTTACAGATAGGATTTGTTATGTGCTTAATTTTTTTTTTAAAATTTAATCTTGTGTTTATATATATATATATATATATATATATATATATATATATATATATATATTTAGTTAGTGGTAATATATTGAATAAGTCTTTATTTTTGCAGGTTGAGATTGCTAAAAACTTGTTATTGTTCGGTGAAACTACAACAATACTTTTTATATAAATCAGGTTCTATTTCTCATTTGCTCTACACTTGAAAGTTATTTTATATTTTAGTCTTTATAAATATATTGTTTGATTAGAAATGTCTACTAGAAAATATGCATCTAGGTATGAAAAACTTAAAAAAAAAAAAAATTAATTGAGTCTCAAAAAGGATCAATGGTTAAATTTGTTATTAGTAATAAACAAAACATAACACAAGATTTAGATGAAAATATCACAAATGAGCAAGAAATTCACCAAAAAGAGTTAGAATATAATGAAATGATATAATTGCAAGATAACGATGATGTTCAATTTTGCAATACAACATATCTTGATAATGAACTTCAAAATAATTTAGAAGAAAATGAAAATAATGATGAAAATGTCACAAATGAACAAGTTCACCATAATGATGTTCAACTAGAAGAAAATGAAAATAATAACGACATGTTGAATTATATTCTTTCAAATATTACTAATAATACCTGTTACAGTAGCTTCTGCAGAAAGAAGTTTTTCAAAATTAAAATTAATAAAATCATATCTAAGATTGACAATGT
The DNA here is from genome assembly GCF_040712315.1 of Castanea sativa. Lineage (NCBI taxonomy): Eukaryota > Viridiplantae > Streptophyta > Magnoliopsida > Fagales > Fagaceae > Castanea > Castanea sativa. Next base: position 847,647 of record NC_134018.1, on the reverse strand, counting down.
CCCAAGAAAGATTAAATGAATTAGCTATATTATCGATTGAAAATGAAATGTTAAAAGAACTTGAATACAAAAATTTAATTAGTCAATTTGCATCTCAAAAGGCAAGAAAAATAGATTTTAAATGAAATATATTATAATATAAAAATATTAAATAAATATTAATCTAATTAATATATAATAATAAAAAAATGCCTCATTTTTAGTTCTCGTCTTAGGCCTCAAAATGTCTAGGACTGGCCTGCTGATATAGCAAGGAAAACAGAAACTGACAGTTCTATAAGCAGTTCTCCCTCTTACCATGTTCAGGAGAGCACCCAATTACCCCCAGAAACATCTTCTAGTGAATTCTCCTACTTGAGGTTTGATAATGCACCTTTATCTAGCATAAATTGGACAGAAGAAGATAGTCTCGCTACATTGGAAACACTTGAGCAATCATTTAGTGACTTATGGACTGAACCCTTTGTATTGTAATGGACAATACCTACATCCAGAGTAACTATCCAGTATCCTTCGCAGATGGAAGATTTATTGCATCTCAATCATGCTACAATGAAGGCATTGATTCCATCTACAAGGCAATGCAAGAAGTCGAAAACTACAAGAGAATTAATGAAGATCCATATTTAGTGAACTGGTGTGTTGGTGCAATTTCATATTAAATGAATAAATGAAATATTTATCAATATAATAATTATGATTTTCTACTCTCCATTGCAAAGTGTGTTCATATCACTATTGTTGGAACAGGAACCGGAATCGGGATGCACTCTAGTCTCCATTGCAATTTTGTAGGCACTCCTCACAAAGAATTTCCCATTTGAGGTTGTACTCCATATCAAGGTATCTGCAGGCAGAGTTGAGCTAAGTGGCAAACCCAAAATGATCTCAACCTCATGTGGTACAAAAATCTGATGAATTAATTCATATTTCCACTCCGTCGTATCACTGTTAATCAGATCAGAGACCAAAGCTTGATTGCCCAACACTCTTGGTGGTGAAATTACTTTAAAGGTAGATGGAATTGGCAACCATTTGTCAGACCAAATCCTAATCTTCTACCCATTCCCAACCCGCCATCTTACTCTACTCCTAACAATATTTTGTGCAGCCATTATACTCCGCCACAAATAAGAGGGACGCTTCCCAATAGTTGCTGCCATAAACTCACAGTTAGGAAAATATTTAGCTTTAAGGACTATATATGCAAGGGAATTAGTTTCCGCCTGAAGCTTCCAACCTTGTTTAGCTAGTATAACTAAATTAAATTCCTTAAGCATTTTAAAACCCATTCCCCCCTTACTTTTTGGAATGGAGGGGAGTTGAATGTTAAGAAAATAGATTCCTACATTAATAAAGAGAAAATCTACATTATATTATAATTGATGATGTTACTGAAAAGAGTGACTAGTGTTCATGTTTATTGTTGCAATTCTAAATGTGAACTTGAAAACATTTTTTATATATTATTTAATACATTTAAAAATCATTAATATTTCATGTAGACACAATACTGGTTTAGGTGAGAGTACTAGTGGTAGTGGCCTCAAAGATAGTGGCAGTGACAGTGATAGAGCACTTCTAATGGATGCATTTATGTAGGTGTAAACTCAAAATTTTAAGTTTGAAAATCAAACGATTGAAAAAAGTCTTACAAATATAAACTTGTATTTATTGAATAGTTCAATTGTCTAGTTTAATTCTCTTAGAAAAGAAAAATCCTCTAATTTAGTGTTCTAGAAAATTTCTTCAATTCACAATTTTTGTAGACGAAGTCTTGATTCGAACATGAAATCCTCTCTGCTTTGGTTGGAAGATAGATCAAATAGTTTTCACAACGAATCACTGGCTATGAGCTCGTTAAATATTCGTTGTTCTTCAGGTTTTTTTTTTTTTTAAGATTCTTTGAATGTGAAGACTTTTGGGTGGAAGTTTTTTGGGGTTTTTAAAGGCTTGATCAATAGAGTTTCAATGATTCGGGGCTTTTGAAGTTTGACTTCGGTGGAACTTCGAGTTTTAGTGTGAGAGACCATGCCCCTAGCCCTTTTTTAGGGTGTTGGGCCAAATCCACGTGAATGGGTGGAGTCGTGTTATTGCCTCTCAAAATAGAGGTTCGATTGATTATATTATCCCCTTTAGATTAAGGGTTTTACAATGGAGTCTCCACTTATTTAATTATTGGAATAAATAACAAAACCAAAATTGAAAAATTCCTCATTTTATTGATTTGCAAATGAATTTACATTGATCATAGGAAATTACATGGCTTTGGTCCTAGATACAATCTAAGATAAAGTACATAGCTTTGTTTCCTAGTTACAATCTAGAAATTAAAAATTACAAGGATAAACATTGATCTATCAACCCTTGATCTAAGCTCAGAGGTTATGTTACAAGGTGAGAAGGTGTTAGGCACCCACCTTACCCGGTGAACCGGTCTTCTAAATTATGGTGGCTAACAATCATATCACATCATCCAATATGCTATCAATCAATTTGCATGTTGAATTTAATGTGTGTGCATGTGATAAGCCCTAATTCAATTTATTAAGCATTTCGATTGGATCGAAAAATAAATTCTAATGAATGTGTGTGGATGGTGATATTCTAAATTCAAGAATTTGAAAGAATTATTAAACAAACATCTTTTTCATGTCTTTGATGTAGATTTAAGATCAAAATTAGTGTTATGCATGAACATGTGATGAATAACCAAAAACATGTGAAGAACACATAAGAACATTTAAGAACATTCAAACATATTCAAGGGAATTTAAATAATTACTATCTTGCTTTAATCTTAAATTCTCATCATGGCAACATACACTACAAAAAATATGAGATATAACAGTGGTCTTTTTTGTAGCACTTACCAAAAAATATGAGATGTAACAGTGGTCTTTTTTGTGTTTTAGCAGTTTTTAATTCTCTAGCAGTGGTTCTATGAACTGCAACTAAAAAATTTATAGCAGCAGTTACATAACTGTTGGTATAAATAATTAATTCCAAAAGGTAAAGTTGTGTACTAGCAATTTTTAATTCCCTAGTAGCAGTTTATAGAATTGCTGGTATAGATGTTTTCTATACCAGCGATTCCTAAAATCGCTGCTATAACCTATAGTAACCTATAGCGACGGCAACATAACAGCGGTTATTCAAGTTGTAGTAATGGTTTAGAAAACTGCTGGTATAGACCTCTATGACTTTTAGCAGCATTTTTTAATAGTTTTAGAAGTGGTTACAACCGCTGTTAAAAATCAAGTTTTTTGTAGTGATAAAAAACAAGTTAGGGAAAAGAATTATACCTTCATGCAAGATTCATATGGTGGGGGTACTAAGGGCGGAGGAAAAGAAGAGTTAGGAGAGGAAGAATAAGTCTCACTCAATACCTTGAGTCTCAAGAAGACCAAGATATGACAAGACTACTCTACTTCACTAGAAATCGAGAGAGGAGAAAAGAGGAGTTTTTTTTTGTGTCTTGGAATGAAGGAGGGGGGTTTATATAGTAGTGGTAGAGGAAATATGAATGGAAGACCATTTAATGAGGGTTAATAAAGAATCATAAACCTAGACCACATTTTAGCTTAGGAGGCAATCTGGTGTATTAAATGTAGAGATTGGTGGGAGCGAGGAATAAGCAAAATTCGATTTTCTCATAGCTACTTTAACAGCTTGTAGAGTCAAATCTAAAAAATCATATCTTACTCAATTCTGATCAGAATTGTCTCGTTCTTGTGCTCAAATTGAAGCCTTAGATGTCTAGTTTCTAGGAAAATTTACTTCATTCATAGATTTAAAATATTATGAGAGATATCAATGAAGTAGTGAGCAAAGGTCATTTGTTAGAAAACAATTTCAGTACAATTAGCATTAATAGGTCCCAAATTAGTTTTCAATTAACATTAATAGGCTCCAATTCCTCCCATTACAGAGTTAATTAGTTCCAAATTTACCCTAATTAAAAGATAATTACACAAATTACTCATTGAATAATTAATGTTTAACTATCTAGTTAATTAGGTGTGTGCAACCTTACCATAAAATGTAGTCCCAACCAATCAAATTATGACACATCGTTAATCTCAAATTGACTATAATTATAACCAATTGGAGTCAATTGTTCATAATCACATATAGTCGGACTCAATTTGCCATAGTGCATCTCAGCCATTAAAACTTAATTTGGTGATAACTTTCAATCTGATGGCCCGATTAAGGCTTATGACCAATTGATTTAATTGTTACAACATTAAGATCATTTTGGTGAAGTGAGATTAAGGATTAGAATCAAGATGCATATTTCCAAGGCGAAATATTCATCAAGATTCATACTTCCAATCCCTCTCATTTCAGACATAATTAGTTCCAAATTTATCCTAATTAAAAGATAATTGCACAAATTACTCATTGAATAATTAATGTTTAACTATCTAATTAATTAGGTGTGTACAACCTTACCATAAAATGTAGTCTCAACCAATCAAATTATGACACATCGTTAATCTTAAATTAATTATAATTATAACCAATTGGAGTCAATTGTTTATAATCACATATGGTCGGACTCAATTTGCCATAGTGCATCTCGGCCATTAAAACTTGATTTGGTGATAACTTTCAATCTGATGGCCTGATTAGGGCTTATGACTAGTCAATTTGATCGTTACAACATTAAGATCATTTTAGTGGAGTGAGATTAAGGATCAGAATCAAGATGCATATTTTCAAGGTAAAATTACCCTTTTATCCTCTACGTGAGGTTAAATGCGGGTTGCAAAATGAGGTGTCAACATTTAGAAGAAGGATTTGAATAAGTTTCTTAGAATAATCTTTGAATGTTCTTGAGGCATAATTTCTTTAGATTTTTGACATGTAGTAAAATTGGTGTTGACTAAGAGGGATGCCTCTTATTTATTGAAGTTTCTTAGGATGATTCCAACTTTAAATTGAACTCCTTAAGGATAAGTAGAGATTTTTTATTGGCTCAAAATTAAAGAGTCCCATTAGGACATGTTATTTGTGGATAAATATCTCTATTTTTATTTTTATTAATAAATGTAGTTATCAAAAAATTTAATTATAAATTAATATTTTTTGTGGGCCCAAGTGACATATGGAAAATTTTAATTTGCCAATGTGATGTCATCTTGGATGACACATTTCAACTCTTCATTTATTTTATTTAATTAATTTAGTAAATTTGGTATTTGTCACTAAATTTGATGTGACGCTTCGTAATTGGCTTAATAAATTTTTCTCTCCTACAATAGACAGTAATCTTGCAGCAAGTAATTTCATATCTTTGTTCACTACTGAAGCAAAATACAATGCCATTGGAATGTGTTGTACTTAGCTTCTTTGGATTAAAAATTTTGCTACAAGACTACAGCATTAATCAAGGCACCCACTCTTGACGATAACTCTTTATCATAAGACTAAGACACCAATCGATATTTGGTGTAGGCGAGGATTGGGCCTCAAATCTCTTATTCAACCATCAGAAACTTTACCAGTTGAGTTAATTGCACATTGATTGTTCTTTTTGACAAATACTAGTGCTATTAACATCTCGAAGAAGTTAGGGAAGAAAATAAGTTATGAACCTTATCCAGCATTATTGTACTATTTTTTTTATTATTACTATAAATTCACACACACTCACACAAGATAGAGGAAAGGGGAATTTTGAAAGACTTAGAATACATAACATACTCAAAAGGGCCTAATATTCATGTAGAGTTTATTGATGATCTTTTAGAAAACTAGGTTGTGTCTCTTAAGTTCATTCGTACTGAACACCAACTTGCTAATATTTTCACTAAACCACTCAATGGCCTTCGCTTTGAGTTTCTTCAACAAAATATATTGGTGTCTATGCCATTCCTTGAGTAAGCTAATACTTCTACTAGGTCGCACCTTCATGTCCATCATTCATCCAAGGAGTTAGGTTCCACCTTGTGTTTGAAAGTGGGAGTGTTAGAGATAACATGGTTGTGGTTGTTGTGCAATGGCCCAAGTGGCCCAATTTAGTGTAAAGCCCTTCTAAGGCTAACCTAAACTCTGTTATTCCTATATAAACCTTATAAGAGTCATTGTAATCAACACCTCATCATAATATAACAACATAGCCGCTAGGGCTTTACACCGTGGACATAGGTTGCCAAGCCAAACCACGTAAACCAATCTTCCCTCTATTTCTCTCTTCCGCTTTTGGTTCCACATCTTTCTCTTTGATTTTAACACTCAATCATCAAATACACTATGTAATTGATGTCCTTAATGTAGGAACCAAATTAACCCCTGCCAAAATGTAGAGACCAAAATGATATTTTTGTCATAAATAAATAACAAAAGTCTAATTGATCAATCCTCTCAAACTTTGGGCAAATTTTCTTTACCAAATATAATGGGCATTTCAATTAAAAGATTAAAAAAGATTAACTAAAACATAAAAGATTAATGCTAGAAAATAAATTAACCACAATAGAAAAGAGTAATGCTAGCGTCAAAGGTAGTTAATTGTTGATCAATGGTTGGCAGTGGGCTGCTTGAAATCTAGGGAACGCCAAATAAAAGTGGCTCTAATATGATAAATTGTTGATTGTATTAAAAGTATAAACTATTAAGAAATGGTATATTTAAAACAATTTTCTTTCTTGGGACAACTATAAGTTTAATTGGGTCACTTGAAGGAATTATAAGTGCCTAACTGAATATATATTTTTTTATTGTAATTGTAAAATGAATGGGAAAAGAAAGTATGATCTCTTTAAAGTTTATCCACGTGGCCGCACCACCTGATCCATGCAACCACCATATGATCTGAGGGGCAATGGAGAGGGAGTGAAACACAGAGAGGGGTTGAATGAGACAAAGAATTGGAAACTAAAAAAGAGAGATGAAAAAGTGATAGGAAGAGAGAGAAAAAGAGAATAAAAAACTATTAAATAAGTTTACAATCTTGCTACAGTACCATAATAAATTTATGATAATACTGCAACTAAGTTGTAAAAATTTTCAATTTTTTAAACTTTTCTTCAAATTTTTTAAATTAAAAAAATTCAACCAATGATTGAAAAATATTTTTTTGATTTTTTTTTAAAGTTTAATAAAAGTTGACGAAAAAACCTTAATTAAATAAATTTAAAACTTAAAGAACTAAAATGAACTAAAATGAACTAAAGTAATGTTAGAGGACTAAAATGAAAACTGAAGAGACTTAGAGGGTCAATTTCGCATTTTAACCTAATAATAATAATGGCAAGCATGATTTCCTTTTTGAAAAAGGTATTCATCTGTAGAACGTGACATGCACGTTGTTGAGAGAACGTGACAATTGTGTCCTCTTTCATATCTCCCTATGCATCCATCCCACCTACTACTACTCAATTGGGCAAATGGCTAATCGCAACGTGGGTGGACCCCTTCTACATGAAAATACCAAGTTGAGCTTGCATCCGGGTCCCACCACCACTATTCTAATTTAATCGTAATTCAAGAATAGCAAATATGTTATTGTTTTTCATTAAAATTTAATACTATTCTTTTTGAAACTTTAAACGTAAAATTTAGATGCAATACTTTCATTATGTTTCTTAACACATACTATTTAATAAGCAAAGTATTAGAATTAAGTAGTGGCTCTCTCTTAAAAACAAAAGTAGCGAGATGTGCTATTGTGTGTGGGTGGTACCAATAGACTTACCAAAAAGCTCAAATACCAATGTATCATGAGGCATGAGGCAACACAACCAAATGTGCATTCCTAAATTTTATCCTTATAAAAAATTTATCTTATCTTATGTATCAAGTTATTATTCATAGTGATCACTGAACTAAGTTTCTCTGTAGCAACTGAGCGTTGGCCTCCAACTTATCATTGCACAGTAGAATTGAGTTGTCCCTTCATTTTGAAGGTGTTGTTGGTGTTCCTTGGAGTAACAAGTTTACTTCTCGACTAGTGGGTATTTTTTTCTAGGGAATTGAGAAACAGATAAGTGTTTAGTTTGGAAAACCATTCTCATGGACTATGGATGATCTAACTTAGACTTGGTGCCATCTTAACCTAACTGATAGGGAGGGTTCGGGATGTAGGCTAACTACTGAGGACAGCTTGCTAGATTTTTCAATAATCACGAAGTTCTTTACAAAGAGAGCTTTAAACATCGATGTCATTGCACATACTTTTAATCCTCTATGGAGGTCTCGGAATGGATTCAAGATTCAGAACTATGGAGATCATACGATTCTATTTACGTTTGACAATGTTAGAGATATATTAGCCCATTAGTATAAGCCCAAACTTAATTTTACTTTGTATGCAAGCCAAGTCTCTTACTTGTACTAGAAGTCTATTAGTTTAGGGTTTAGTCTACTATATATACACATGTTATGGTTCATTGTAACATAGGATTTGTACTACACTTTAATACATTATTGATATAGCCCTTTTTGAGTTTCCTCCGTGGATGTACGCCGTTAGGCTGAACCATGTAATCCTTGTGTGTTATTGTGTTCTATACTTTATGCTTTTGCTTCCGCATCTATACTAGCATATTCAACATGGTGTATCAATGCTAATATTTAACATGGTATTAGAGCCACCTTCCTATGGCCATGGTTTTCTGTTCTTACGGTGTATTAAGAGCAATCTTTGTCTTCCTCGGTGTTTTTTCGCTACGTTAATCTTCTTTGATTTTCCACTACTGCTCTCAAAATTCTTCGGTATAGTCATGTCACCATTAGAAGTCACATCAACACTGCAAGACCATTGCCTTCCTCAAACCACCGTCATAGAGCCAAAATTCATTCAAGGGATCTTTTCAACCTAATAAAATCTCAAGATTTCATCAAGCTTCCATCTTGAGTTTGAGAGGAGGTATTAGAGATATATTAGCCCATTAGCATAAGCTCAAGTCTAATTTTACTTTGTGTGCAAGCCAAGTCTCCTACTTGTACTAGAAGTCTATTGGTCTAGGGTTTAGTCTACTATATATACACATGTTATGGTTCATTGTAATACAGGATTTATACTACACTCTAATATATTATTGATGTAGTTTTTTAGGGTTTTCTCCGTGGATGTAGGCCGTTAGGCTAAACCACGTAATCCATGTGTGTTATTGTATTCTATACTTTATGCTTTCGCTTCTGCATCCATAATAGCATATTCAACATAGTGTATCAATGCTAATATTTATCATTTTAGAGATATATTAGCCCATTAGTATAAGCTCAAGCTTAATTCTACTTTGTGTGCAAGCCAAGTCTCCTACTTGTACTAAAAGTTTATTAGTTTAGGGTTTAGTATACTATATATACACATATTATGGTTCATTGTAATACATAATTTATATTATACTCTAATATATTATTGATGTAACCCTTTAGGGTTTCCTCCGTGGATGTAGGCCGTTTGGCTAAACCATGTAATCCTCGTGTGTTATAGTGTTCTATACTTTATGTTTTTGCTTCCACATCTATACTAGCATATACAACATGGTGTATCAATGCTAATATTTAACATGGTATTAGAGCCACCTTCCTATGGCCATGGTTTTCTGTCCTTGCCGTGTATTACGAGCAATCTTTGTCTTCCTCGGTGTTTCTTCGTGGCGTTCATCTTCTTTGGCTTCCCACTGCTATTGTCAAATCTCTCAGGTATAGTCATGCCACCGATAGAAGTTGCATCAATATTGCAAGATCATTGCCTTCCTCAAACTACCGTCACAGAGCCAAACTTCATTCAAAGGATCTTCTCAACTTTATCAAATCTCAAGATTTCATCAAGTTTCCATCTTGAATTTGAGATGAGGCGTTAGAGATATATTAGCCCATTAGTATAAGCCCAAGCTTAATTCTACTTTGTGTGCAAGCCAAGTCTCCTACTTGTACTAGAAGTCTATTAGTCTAGGGTTTAGTCTACTATATATACTAACGTTATGGTTCATTATAACATACGATTTATACGACACTCTAATATATTATTGATGTAGCCCTTTAGGGTTTCCTCCGTGGATGTAGGCCGTTAAGTTGAACCACGTAATCCTCGTGTGTTATTGTGTTCTATATTTTATGCTTTTGTTTTCGCATCTATACTAGCATATTCTACATGGTGTATCAATGTTAATATTTAACATACAACAAGAATGATGTGGACAGAATTATCTCCAATGAACCATAGAGTTTTGATAAGCACTTGGTTGTGATGCGGAAGTATGAAAAAGAAACTCCGGTTGTTGATGTCAAATTTGATAGGGTAAGTTTTTGGGTCCAATTACATGGTATCCCACCTCGCTCTATGACAATGGAGGTCGCTTTGAAGATTAGTGAAGTTATTGGAGCAGTGTCTCATCCAAAAGAGTTTAAGGAGATCGATGGTGGAAACTTCCTTCGCCTAAAGGTAAATTTAGACTTAACCCTCCCATTGTGCCGTGGTTGTCAAATATCTCTAGAGAATGGGAAACAAATTTGGATAAGTTTCAAGTACGAACAACTGCCAAATTTGTGTCATTAGTGTGGCCGCCTTACGCATGACGACAAGGATTGTGAAATTTGGATTGACAGTGAAGGGACTTTGAAACCAGAGGATAGACAATTTGGTCTAGGATTATGAGCTCCACCTTTCGTTCAGACAAGAAAGATAGGTTTGACAGTGCCAGGTTTTTACACGGCAAGAAAAAAATCTGAGTTTTCTTCTTCCCCAATGGATACTGATAATTCTACCAAGACAAGTCAGGTATCGATGAGTCTCAAGGAGAAAGGGAATGATGGTGGTCAGAATTGGGAGGTCGGACAAGAATCAAGCCAATCGTCCACTCCCGATTTGGTTCGTAACGCATGCGCAACCGTTATCTAAGTGACAGAGGTGCAAAGGGAATCAATGAAGGATTATAACAACGGTATTAATTTAGCCTTCAAGTTAGGTGTTAAGACCGACTCCGTTATTGATACACATCAAGAGGAGTTTGAATTTCATTCAAACATAATTAATGCCCTAATTACCTCTCAGACCGTTGGCCACACGGAGTATCAGGATTTTAATGCTAAGTTAAAGGAGATTGACACGGCACTAGCTAAATATGACAACGGGAAGGAGGCAGAATTAAACCCCAATAATGACAAATCACGTGCCTTTAAATCAAGTTCACTCCAAACCAATTCTAGTGAAGCACGTGACTTAGCTAGGGTTGCACACTCTTTTGCCACGCTTCAAGTCTTACCAACCTGGACAAGGAAAAATCATGTAGCAACAGGCAGTTAACATCTGGGTTTTGGGCATCTCTCTAGCAGAAAACGAGACTTCATAGAGAAGGAGTCATTATCAGAATTTCCTACCAAACGTCCTCAAAGTATTCAACATGCCAAAGGTGACTATCTTAAAGTGGTGGAGGCAATTGAACAGCCCCGCCAAGCCCAATGAATTGCCTCAGTTGGAATTGTCATGGTTTGGGGCAATCACGGGCAGTTCTTGAACTCACCGACTTGGTGAAAAAACACTCTCCCTCCATTCTCTTTCTTATGGAAACAAAATCTAAAGACCATAATCTAAAAAAACTTTGTTCGAAGCTTCACTTGGAGAATGTTTTTATTAAGTCTCGGATTAACCCAGGTGGAGGATTGGCACTTTACTGGAAGGAGGGGATTAATCTCAAAGTACTGGACTCAACACCAACTTACATTGATGTAGTAGTTAACCCAGGAATGGATGACGCCTGACGATTAAAGGGTTTCTATGGAATCCAATAACAGCCAACTGGGAACATTCTTAGGCGCTACTAAAACACCTTTGTCTGAAACTAGATCTACCATGGCTATGTGTGGGGGATTTCAATGAGATCACCAAAGCAAAAGAAAAGAAGGGTGGTGCTCTCAGACCAGAATGCTAGATGAAAGCATTTAGAGATGCTTTGGATTTTTGTGGATTTCGAGACTTGGGGTTTGTTGGTTCACCATTCACTTGGTGCAATAACCAATTTGATGGAGAGGTAACATGGATTCGGCTATGCAGAGGGGTGGCAACCAAATCATGGTCACAGTTATTTCCCACAGTTCGTGTTCATCACCTTCCAGGTACATTATCTGACCATTGTCCATTGTGGTTATGTTCTGGCGATGAAAATGTTAGATTTAACAAGAAATCCAGGCCCTTTCGTTTTGAGGTGGTGTGTCTAAAAGATGAAAGTTATGAAGGGGATATTAAAAAAGCATGGAGTGGTAGAAAATATGGGGGAGCCAATTGATAGACTAATCCGAAAGGTAAACGCTTGCAGATCAAGTCTGCAAACCTGGAGTAGAATCTCTTTTAGCAATATTCGTCGTTTACTAACCCAAAAAAAGAAGCAATCAGAACAAGTTGAGGCTATGTCTATGGTTGGGGCTCATCATGACCAGATTCGTGTTCTTAGAAGTGACATGTATGAACTCATGGTAAAGGAAGAGTGCTTGTGGCACCAAAGATCAAGGGTTGATTGGTTGAAAAGTGGTGACATGAACACGAGCTATTTCCATAGTTGAGCAATACAACAAAACAAGAGGAATTTTATTTCCAAATTGAACTTGAATGATGGATTGATGGTGATAGATGAAAAACAAATCGGGGAGGCCATGGTAGACTACTTCAAACAGATTTTTACTTCCACCATGCCCTCAAGCTTTGATCAGATTCTCCAAGGCATTGATACAAAGGTCACTCCAGCCATGAATGCAAATCTCACGAGGGAATTTACTGCAGATGAAGTTGAACTTTCTTTGAAACAAATGAAACCCCTAATAGCCCCAAGCCCGGATGGTATGTCCCCAATTTTTTTCAAGTCTTGCTGGAATTTTATTGGACATGATGTCATTGATGCTTCTTTAGCAATACTAAATTCGGGTAATATGCCAGCTAGTCTCAATCATACTTACATATCACTCATTCCAAAAATAAAATCTCCAAAAAAAGCCACTAATTTTAGACCAATAAGTCTTTGCAATGTCTTATATAAAATTGTCTCAAAAACCATAGCCAATCGCCTAAAAAAACTTCTCCCAAAATTGGTATCAGAATCCCAAAGTGCATTCATGTCAGATAGACTTATTTTAGACAACATCCTTGTAGCTTTTAAAACCCTTCACCACCTCAAGACCAAAATAAAAGGGAAAACTGGATATAGGCTATTAAGCTCGATATGAGCAAAGCGTATGACAGAGTGGAGTAGGCGTTCCTAGAAAAATTAATGGTAAAATTGGGCTTCAATAATACGTGGATCACACTTGTTAGTTCTTGCATTCGATTTGTCTCTTTCTCTGTGTTGGTAAATGGTGAACCCTATGGTAATTTCACTCCTAACAGGGAACTCCGCCAATGGGACCCGCTATCACTTTATTTGTTTCTCTTGTGTGTAGAAGGGCTACATTCACTTATTCAACAAGCTGAAATTTCAGGCTCAATCAAAGGAGTCTCTCTTTGTAGTGTGGGTCCAAAGGTTTCACACTTGTTCTTTGCCGATGATAGCTTGCTCTTTTGTTGGGCAAATTCACAAAAGGCTAGCACTATCATGGAGATTTTGAAACAGTATGAAGAAGCATCAAGGCAACAAATAAACCGAGAAAAAACTCAACTCTTCTTTAGCCCCAACACGGATCCACACATGCAGGAGGAAATCAAAGCTTTGTTAGGAGTGGCAACTACTACCAATTATGAAAAATATCTCGGTTTACCCTCATCTGTGGGGAGAGGAAAAAAACGAAGTTTCAATTACATTAGGAAGAGGATTTGGCACAACATGCAAGGTAGTAGGGAAGTGTTGATAAAAGCGGTCCTTCAAGCTATGCCCACTTACACCATGGGATGCTTCAAACTCCCAAAAAGTCTATGCAAGGATATTGAATCTCTAATTCGGAAATTTTGGTGGGGCTACAAGGGGTAAGCACGAAAAATTCATTGGGTGGGATGGAAAAAATTGTGCAAGTCAAAGTGCCAAGGAGAGTTAGGATTCAAAGATATTGAACTCTTCAATATTGCTATGCTGGGTAAGCAAGTTTGGCAGTTGCTCCATAATAAAGAATCTCTCTTCTACAAGGTCTTCAAAGTCAAATATTTTCCCCATTGTTCTATTTTGGATGAGGGGGTGAAGGTGAATGGCTCATATGCTTGGCAAAGCATACTAAAAGCACGTGTGGTGGTGTGGATGGGGTCAAAATGGAAAATTGGGGATGGACAATCTATCTCGATCCATGGGGACAAGTGGCTACCTGATTTGTACTCTAGCCATATGGTGTTGCCGCAGAAAAACTTCCCCAACAATACTCGGGTTTGTGCTCTTATTGATGAGGAAAATAGATGCTAGATGGAGGACCGGATACGTGAAGAATTTCTGCCACATGAAGCTGAAGCAATCCTCAGCCTACCTTTAAGTTTTAATGGCAAGGAGAACAAGTTGATCTAGGCTAAAACGATGAATGGTTATTACACCACCAAATCCGCATACTGACTTCTATTAAAAGTAGCAGAGGCATCGGCACCTGGCACTTCAAACTCAGCTGCTCAAAAGCATTTCTGGCAGGAGCTTTGGTCACTGAATGTGCCCAACAAAATTCATCATTTCATGTGGCGAGCGGCCAATGATTCCCTTCCAACAAAAAAGAACCTGCAGAAGCGAAATATTACTCAAGACCCAACTTGTGATTGTTGTGGTGATGGAATTGAAGATGGAATTCATGCAATATGGGGCTGCCAAATGGTTAAACAAGTGTGGTGGGAGCTGGAAAATCGCAGAGAGTACTTGAATGAAAAATTTGCTAGCTTCCATGACTTGCTACAAGGAATCCTCGCTCAAAAAAATTCAAAGTTGGCTGAGCTATTTGCATTTATCGGGTGGAGTATCTGGCATGAACGAAATGCAAGGAGGGTGGGCTCACCTTCTCTGCCAAAGGAGAAAATTTATAGAGATGCTGTGGAGCTCATGAAAGAGTTCTAGTCAGTCCAAGAAGAACCTAGAAACCAAATAACGGTGCCCCACCCAACCCACTAGCTGCCACCATTGCCATCAATTTACAAAGTTAACTTTGACAGCGCTACTTTTCAGGACATTGCCTCGACAAGTTTGGGAGTGGTAGTCCGTGACTTAGAGGGCTTGGTCATTGCAGTGCTATCAGAACGAATCCATTTACCTCTAACTGTGGCAGCCTTGGAAGCATTGGCTTGCAGGAGGGCCATCTTGCAATAGAGATTGGGCTTCAGGATATGGTATTCGAAGGTGATTCAGAGGTTATCTTTAAATTCCTCACTGCCACTCCTCACTTCCAAGCAGTCTTGCATGTCAGCATTTGGGCACATTATTGAGGACTCACGTTCCTTAGCAGCAAGATTAAGGATGGCTTCTTTCACACACACCAAGCGGCAAGGCAACAACGTTGCAGATAAACTCGCTAAGCTAGTGAAGAATTTGTATGAACCACAAGTATCGTTAGAGGACATTCATAGCAATGTAACAGAGCTTGTCATTGTTGACGGATCTTTTTTGCATTTTTAATGACAAGTTCTTTCTGGTTTCTCAAAAAGAAAAAATTATTATTATTCATAGTGATCTATATCTATCACTAACATCATTTTACAACTTATCACCTCATTGTGAAAAATTATCATCAAGAAAAGTTTGTGACTGAGAGTCTAGAATTATTAGATAAAGAATTGAAGTTAGAGAGTCAAAGTGAGAGTGACTAAGTGAGAGTAGATTAAAGACTAATGAGGAGTGAGAGTGACTAAGGCTCTGTTTGTTTTGACGTAAAATATTTTCAGAAAAATATTTTCCTATTTTACTGTGTTTGTTTTGCAGTAAAATATTTAGTCAAAAGTAAAATATTTTCAGTCAACCAAATCAACTAAGCAAATTTATGTCAAATATTTTACACTTAAAATTTTGGTAAAACATTTTACATTTTCTTTCAAGCTCTCAACCCGATGCTCCATCAAACCTCACTCCTTAATCCCTCTCATGCTCTCTCCCTTCTCACTCTCAAGATCTCCCTCTCCACTCTCAAGTTCTCCCTCCCACAAACCAGAGCCACCAAGCCACTTTTAGTTTCATCGGCGCCACTCATCTCCGACAGCTTTCATCACCATCTCCACCTCTGCCATCATCGCTTGACTTGCCTCCACACCTCCACACACCAAGTTTGGTTCAACCACTCAAACCCACCGATTCTATTTTCGATTTGACCATACACCAACTCTTACTCCACCGATTCTCTTACCACCATCACACCGGCTCTACCTCCACCTTCATCAACTCACCCATCGGTTCTTTGTTCTTAGATCTAGTTTTTTTCTTTACCACTACAAGAGTTTATTGATTTGGGCCTTTTGGCTGGTTTTATGGGTTGTGGTGGGTGGCTAGGTATTTAAGTTGTAGTGGGTGGCTGCATTTTTGGATGGCTGAGATGTTTGTAAGCTTGTTGACGGCTGCTTTTTTGGGTGGCTAAGATGTTTGTAGGTCCGTTGATGGCTGAGTTTTTGGGTGGCTAGAATGGTTTATAGGCCATGGTAAGGACTAGGTTTGTGGGTTATGGTGGGTGGTTGGCTAGCTTTGGCCTCTCTTTTTTTGTTTTTCATTCTCCAATTTGCGTATTTGAGTGGTCTGTGGAGTGTCGAGGTGGTGGTGGGTGGGTTTGTGACGATCTAGTGGTGATTTAGGTGGTGGAGTAGTCGTGGTTTGGTTTTGTAATTTTTTTTTTTTTGCAAAAACGATAGAAAGCGAAGAAATTACATATAAAACTAGTAACTAACAACTACACGGAGTGGTGTCCCCAAAGAAAGCACCGAAATGCAATGGAAAACCCAACTCCAAAAACATTATACTCAGTATTCAGCCCGTTCAAACTTGTGTAGCCATTAGTTGTTGATATTCCTCCAAAAACCACTGACACCCTCAAGGATTGTCTTTGAGTGGACATGGACTTGCTCAAAATTGTTTTGTGAGATTGTTAAAATTCTTTTTAAATTATTTTTTTTTTTTTTACATTTTCAAGAATACAAACTAAACACGATAAAATGAAAATATTTTCAATAAAATATTTTACATGTTACCTTTGTAAATATTTTACATCGAAACAAACAGAGTTTAAGTGAGAGTGGATTAAAGACTAATGAGGAATCAAAACTAAATTAATACTTTCTATAAAAAAAAATAAAAAACTATAGTACCACCAACAAGATCATCGCCGCCACGTGCGGTGTCTAGGAGGGGCAAGCAGGTCAAAGATTTTCAAAATTCAAAAACAACCCAGTGCACCTTGTATCCAAGTGTCTTCATTCCATTGGTTAGTTGACGTGTACATTATGAACGTCGACCAGTTAGGACAGGCCGTTTCGTATAACAACGTAATGCCCCGCATTTTTTTTTTTTTAACCTAAAACATAATATCATTATTACCTTGACTCTCTAAAAACAAGGTAAATGTACCTGTAAGCAAACCTCTCTCCCTAAAAAAACCTCTTTTTTCTCTGTCTCTCTCTCTCTCTCTAAAAAGAAAAGCCCTTTTGGTGCGTTGGTTTTTCTCTCGTGTGTGGAAATGGAGTTAGACAAGGCGGCTCGTTTCGTGGAAGACCTGTTGGACTTTGGGTCAGACATAGGCTAGGAAGACGTAGAGGATGATAAGAAAAGGAAAGTTCTGTGTCAGCATGACCCAACTTCGTCGTCGTCGTCGTCGTTTGGTGTTTTTTGTCTGGAAGATCCTACCCGTTTGTTACCAGTAAGTTTTATCTGTTATTTTATTTGGCGTTTTGATTTTTTTGGTGAGAGAAAATGAAAAAAAAAAAAACTGAAGAACGCGCTCGGTGGTGACTCGGCCGAGTCTGAGGCTTACGTGGGAATTCCCTTAGTGGGTATTTAGTGACTCGGTCTAGCTCGGTTAGGGTTAATGTTTTGGACCGAGTTGACTCGGACGTTTTTCGAACGAGTCTCTAAGTTTGGATTCCCCGAGTCGAGCATGTTTTGTAATGACTCGGCCGAGTCAAAGCTTATGGCTTCGACTAGGTACTGGGCACTGGGCACTGGGACCGTGATAGAAAGAGAGTGGCTGCTGGTGGAGATGTAAACCCTAGGTGGCATTTTTAACGTAATTTGGAATAGAACTGAAGGCTATTACCGTCAATTTGTAAGTACAATTAAGTCTTAATTCTCGTGAGTTGTGACTCACTAGGTTGTAGTTGTACCCGTAGGACATCAAGCTGATGTCTTCTTCTCTTGGGAATGTGCTCTTTAATCATACCCGTAGGCAGGGCAATAGAGTTGCCCACGAAATGGCTAGAATGGCGTGTGAAAGATGTATATTTTCTGAAGTAATTCAATGATTCCCTCCCACCTCCTTCTTCGAGGGCGGTTCCTCAAAAAAAAAGGTTGTGGTTGTAGTTGTACCAATAATAAATATCGTCCCATATCTTCCACCACCTTTGACTCCCACTCAAACCATGTTAAAAAGTCAATATTAGCCTCTCACTTCATTTTGGGGGTTGTTGGCACGTGCTAAACTAAAAATGGAGATGCCTCGGCACGTGTGTAATTAAGTATTCTGATTTTGGTGGTGGTGGTTTTTGTTTGTGGTTAAACACAGGAGGAGTTTGGACAAGAACTGGAATGGATATCTAACAAAGACTCATTCCCAGCAGTGGAATCATTGATTCTCTTAGAGGACCCAGGAACTACTCTCCCAAAGCACAACAGCCCAGTCTCTGTGCTTGGAAACAGCACCACCAGTAGCCACAGTAATAGCAACAGCAACAGCACCAACAGCAATAGCAATGGCAGCAGCAGCAGCAACAACAACAACAACAAAACTCTTATGAGCTGCTGCGGCCACAGTTTCAAAGTCCCTGGCCGCGCACGAAGCAAGAGGTGCCGGAGGCTGCGCCGTGATAATCATCTTTTTTGGAGCCAACAGGCGGCCGCGGCCAACAAGATTTCAATGAGCCAATATATGTGAATACAAATATATAGTAGTGTAAATACATAAAAACTTTTGAAATTGAGTTAGATTTGGTGTATATATTGGTGTTTCAGTTCTGCTAATAGGCGCTGTTACTTGAACTTTGTACTCTTATTCATTTGATACAATACAATCTTCTCATTCATAATAAAAAATAAAAATAAAAATAAAAAAAATAAAAAACCTCTATATAAACCCCATGTATTTTTCTTTGTAGATGGTCTATGATTGCGGCAAACTTGCCAGGGAGATCAGATAATGATATAAAAAACCACTGGCATGGCCACCTAAAGAAGTACACCAAGAAAAATCATACAACATCCAAGATGCAAATGCTGTCCAATGAAGCTTACCAACATGACGTTGATATAGAAAGGAAAACAGACACTGACAGTTCTATGAGTAGTTCTTCCTCTTACCATGTTCTATAAACATCTTCTAGTGAATTCTCCCACTTGAGGTTTGATAATGCACCTTTAGCTAGCAAAAATTGGACAGAAGAAGATGGTCTCGCTACATTGGAAACACTTGAGCAATCATTCGGATAACTTTTGGACTGAACCCTTTGTCATGGACAATACCTACATCCAGAGTAACTATCCAGTATCCTTTGCAGATGGAGGATTTAGTGCATCTCAATCAAGCTACAATGAAGGCATAGATTCCATCTACAAGGCAATGCAAGAAGTCGAGAACTACAAGAGAATTAATGAAGATCCATATTTGGTGAACTAGTGTGTTGGTGCAATTTCATATTAAATGAAATATTTATCAATATAATAATTATGATTTTCTTTTTAATTAATGTGAATAATTAGATTAATTGAATGAGAGAAGGTAGGAGTTTCATGAGGTAATCGTTTCATGTAGGAGAGTTGAATGTTAAGAAAATAGATTCCTACATTAACAAAGAGAAAATCTACATTATATTATAATTGATGATATTATTTGCTTAAGAACATGATGTATAAAAATGATACAATCCACACCAAGGGAAGTCAAACGCTGGATATTTCCAATCCAATTCTTTTCAAATTAATTTTTTGTATTTCTATCAATATGATAACTATAGTCTAGGTTTAAACTGGTTCAAAGTTTGGTTTAATGTAAGTTTAAAATCGAGTAATTGCAAGAAAGAAATTATAGTTCTATTTCTGCAAGGCTCGATCGATCAAATAATAGACTTAATCGATTGAAAATCATGAATCAAGAATTTTCTACAAAATTTCCAAACCAACCCAAACCCATATGACGTGTAGGATTAAGTATTTCACTCCAAGTATAAAAGGAAAAATCATGACTACGTTTTTGAGTTCTTTGTTGAGTTATGTGTTGAATCTTTTGTGAAATTTGAAAAGTGTTTACCTTCATACACACACGTAGAGCTATCAAGATCAAGATTTGCATCAAGAACTTGATGGTGAATTCAGTTGCTGCATAAAGAACTTTCAAGAAGATCCAAAACCTTTGAGAGGTGTCTCAAAGTCACAAGTAGGAGAACTTGTGGTTGCAGCAGATCAATGAAAGTAGTCTATAGATTCAGAGTTGTCACGTGGTCGTGGTAGTAAGTTTTTTACAAGAGGTAGCAATAGGATGTTAGTGGTCTAAGTCTTATTGTAAAAACTTCAATTCTTTCATAGTGAATCTGTTTTTACCTTGAGGATAGTTAGGTTAAATCCTCCCCAGATTTTTACCGATTAAGTTTTCTTGGGTCATCAGATCTTTGTGTTCTTTACTTTCTACATTTTATTTGTTTTACACATATTTGTTTAACCTAGACTTAATTAACATACTTGTTAATCAACTTGGCTTAATATTAGGTTAAACATATTGTGTTAAGGGGTCTAAAACTTAACAAATAGTACAATTGTCTAGATTTAATTCTCTTAGAAAAGAAAAATCCTCTAATTCAGCGTTCTAGAAAATTTCTTCAATTCACAATTTATGTAGACGAAGTCTTGATTCGAACACTAAATCCTCTCTACTTTGGTTGGAAGATGGATCAAACGGTTTTCACAACAAATCATTGGCTTTGAGCTTGTTAGATACTTGTTGTTCTTCGAGCTTTTTTTTTTTTTTTTAAAGATTCTTTGAATGTGAAGGCTTTTGGGTGGAAGTTCTTCAGGGGTTTTAGAGACTTGATCGATAGAGTTTCAATGATTTGGGGCTTTTTGAAGTTTTTGGAGGCTTTTGAAGTTTGACTCCAGTGGAACTTCGAGTTTTAGAAGAAGGACTCGAATAAATTTCCTAGGATAATCTTTGAATGTTCTTGAGACAGAATTTCTCTAGAGTTTGATGTGTAGAAAAATGGTTGTTGACTGAGAGGGATGCCCTTTATTTATTGTGGTTTCTTAGGATGATCCCAACTTTAAATTGAACTCCTTAAGGATAAGTAGTGATTTTTTTATTGGCTCAAAATTAAAGAGTCCCATTAGGACATGTTATTTTTGGATAAATATCTCTGTTTTTATTTTTTTTAATAAAGGTAATTGAAAACTCGGATTTGTGCAAAAACACAAAAGCTTGTTCAGACCTCTAAATTAAAATTATGGTTAGATTAATTTTACTCTAACTTAAATTAAGTGCGGAATAAGAGTAAATGAGCGCAAACAACCAATAATACTACCCTAAGTCATATTCATCCATTATCAACAATAAAAGAAAAGCTTAAAGAGTAGGGAAGAGAGATGCAAATACAAGATAACACTGAGATGTGTTATCGAAGAGAAAACCGAAGAACTCGGCGAAAAACCTCACCACGACCCTCCAAGTCGAAATCGATCCACTAGAGAATAAAGTTGGAGTACATAAATAACAAAAGACCCTCCAAGCCTAGTCTACCCAATGTACTTGAGCCCTCCAAGCTCCTGCTACCAACTGGCTTCTCGGAACCTTGTCTTCTCTACCCTTCTAGATCCCGCAATTCAGCCCGATTGCATCTGTTAATGAATGGCTCCTTCCAATACTTGTCAATAGCACCAAAATCTCACTTTACACTCAAAATAGGTGTAGTAAGTATTTGAGTTATCAACCTTTCAAGGATATAGAGATTGAGAAATAGGAGTTGAGGAAAACTACAAAAAAATATGTAGATGATTGTGGGTATAACAATCTCTAACTCTTAAGTGTATTTTCTAGGATTTTCTCTCTGAAAAGCACTCCTTACAATTTGTGGGTAATGAGAGTATATATAGTGTGGGTAAATACTTGGTAAAACAAAACACGACATTTTGCCAAACAAAATGTTTCACGAGTATTTCGCGGGTTGGCCTTTCTCGCGAGACACTCGCGAAAACCTCCAGATTGGCATGACTCTTCACCTTCTAGTCATGTGCCCTACACATGACTCTTTTGCGGGTAAGCTTTTCGCAAGACACTCGCAAAATCCACTTGTTCATCCTTTTAGGCTTGAATCTTCACACTCTCTCGCACTCATCCCTTACAATTAAAAACCCACATAAATACAGAGAAATATGATTGAATAAATTACAATAAAATTTGGCACTGAATTAAAGCCAACATAAAATAGTTGTAAATTATAACTTTACAGTAATTGTCAAAAAATTTAGTTATGAATTAATATTTTTTGTGGGCCCAAGTGACATGTGGAAAATTTTAATTTGTCAATGTGATGTCATCTTGGATGACACATGTCAACACTTAATTTATTTTATATAACTAATTTAGTAAATTTGGTATTTGTCACTAAATTTGATGTGATGCTTCGTAATTGGCTTAATAAATTTTTCTCTCCTACAATAGACAGTAATCTTGCAACATGTATGAGCAAGAAGTGAAATTTCATATCTTTGTTCACTACTGAATGCCATTATAAGTTGTCGTACTCAGCATCTTTGGATTAGAAACTTTGCTACAAGACTATGGCATTAATCAAGACACCTGCTCT
The DNA here is from genome assembly GCF_040712315.1 of Castanea sativa. Lineage (NCBI taxonomy): Eukaryota > Viridiplantae > Streptophyta > Magnoliopsida > Fagales > Fagaceae > Castanea > Castanea sativa. The sequence continues at coordinate 824,774 of NC_134018.1, read as the reverse complement.
TGACGATAACTTTTTATCATCAAATCAAAACACTAATCGATTTTTGGTGTAGGCGAGGATTGAGCCTCATATCTCTTATTCAACCATCAGAGACTTTACTAATTGAGTTAACTGCACCTTGATTGTTCTTTTTGACAAATACTAGTGCTATTAACATCTCCAAGAAGTTAGGGAAGAAAAGAAGATATGAACCTTGTCCAACATTATTGTAATATTTTTTTTATTATTACTATAAATTCACACATACTCACACTCACACATACTCAAAAGGGCCTAATATTCTTGTACAATTTATTGATGATCTTTTAGAAACCTAGGTTGTGTCTCTTAAGTTCATTCGTACTGAACACCAACTTGCTAATATTTTCACTAAACCACCCAATTGCCTTCGCTTTGAGTTTCTTCAACAAAATATATTGGTGTTTATGCCATTCCTTGAGTCAGCTGATACTTCTACTAGGTTGCACCTTCATGTCCATCATTCATCCTAGGAGTTAGGTTCCACCTTGTGAGAGTGGGAGTGTTAGAGATAATATAGTTGTGGTTGTTGTGCAATGGCCCAAGTGGCCCAATTTAGTGTAAAGCCCTTCTAAGGCTAACCTAAACTCTGCTATACCTATATAAACCCTATTAGAGTCATTGTAATCTACACTTCATCATAATATAACAATGTAGCCGCTAGGGCTTTACACCGTAGACATAGGCTGTCAAGTCAAACCACGTAAACCAGTCTTCCCTCTATTTCTCTCTTTCGCTTCCACTTCAAAATCTTTCTCTTTTGATTTTAACACTATCAAATATCAAATACACTATGCAGTTGATGTCCTTAATGTAGGAACCAAATTGACCCCTACCAAAATGTAGAGACCAAAATGGTATTTTTGTCATAAATAAATAATGAAAGTCTAATAGATCAATCCTCTTAAACTTCGGGCAAATATTCTCTACCAAATATAATGGGCATTTCAATTAAAAGATTAAAAAAATAACTAAAACATAAAAGATTAATGCTAGAAATTAAATTAACTAAATAGAAAAGAGCAATGCTAGACTCAAAGGCAGTTAACTGCTGAGTCAATCGATGGTTGGCAGTGGGTTGCTTGAAATCTAGGGAAGGCCAAAGAAAAGTGGCTCTAATATGATAAATTATTGATTGTTTTAAAAGTATAAACTATTAAGAAATGGTATATTTAATACAATTTGCTTTCTTGGGACAGCTGTAAGTTTAATTGGGTCACTTGAAAGACTTATAACTTATAAGTGCCTAACTGAATATATATTTTTTACTGTAATTGTAAAATCAATGGGAAAAGAAAGTAGGTCATACTTTCTTGACCTAGTAATGTTTGATTGTTGTTTTAAGCAGTACTATTACTTAACTTTAATATAAGCAGTGATGATTTCAGACAAAATCCTCAAGTCATAGCTTCTTCCAGTAGCTGTTATCCACAATAGCACTTCACAGCTTCTCAGTGGGGATGGCTGAACACCCAGTTATAGGTTGATGATACTTCGGATTTGCTTTATACTTGATGATACTTGTGCCGGCTTGACCCTCCTACATGTCCACGTGGTAGAGAACTGCAGCCTTAGCTTAGAGATAAGATAGATAGCTTAGAGAAGGAGGTGGCAGCAGCCGCAGCAAGGGAGAAAACAAATTTAACAAACATTTTTGTATGCTCATTCTGGGTTATATTTGGCAATAGCCTTTTGGGTAGTGTGGCGATTTATGTACTCTTAACAACTATGGCAAAAAAAATTCACAACTTAGATATCATTTTGAGTACATTTAAAGTAATGTTGTACCATTAATAACTCGCTAGCTCTGCGCAAGTTTTGAAATTTTGTGTTTATCTAACATTGCTTCTAATGACTTTCTCAAAAAAAAAAAAAAATCATTGCTTCTATGATGTTCCATATATGTAACTCAGGTACACTTTATTTAGAATTTTAATGAATAACATTTGAGAAATGATATGTCCACAACATTTTTACAACAAATCCTAAGTGGCAAGATGTTACTGGTTGTTATTGTTGGAGCAAAAAAGTAATCTTAGTGTTAGGTTCAAATTTAAACCAATAACAACTAACCACCTATGATTTGTTGTAAAAATATTGTGGACGTAGCACCTCTCATAACATTTACCATTAACAATTGAAGGGTGCCCTATTCCCTAAATTCTGCTAATTAATAAATTGTAGCATGTTTCTCAAAAAAATAAATAAATTGTAGCATAATTAAACACCAAAAAAAATTGTTACTAATAAATTCCAAAATTTGTTTGCAATATAAACAAATCTATTTATATATTGTTTGGGTCAAATCATATGTTGATGTTTGTAAATCCAAGTCTAAACTCATTTTTATGCATTTGAGTTGTAAAGTTTTTAAATTCTAGACTGTGTTGAATATCTTCATTGAAGACACACAACAACAACAAAAATAAAAATAAACCTTAAGAAACTACTCAAAACGGTGAAGGTTTTATAGCCACAATTGCAGCTCAATCGATAAAGGTTTATTATTAAACATCGACTCCCATCCAATCAACCAATTGAACTTCAATATTCCAAACTTCTAAGTTTGTGACCCATGAAGACTAAAAGACTTAGGGATCTGTCAACTAGGGTTCCAGGACGTATATAAATAGGGAGGGAACCACCCTTGGACAATCCCTCCCTCCCCTCCAAATTTATAAAAATAAAAAAAATTGTTAGTGTATATATATGTATTAAAATTAGAAATTTAATTCTATAAAATTACATTTTTCCCCATAAAAATACCTTTAATTCTTTTGAGAGTAATGTTACAACTACAAAACTTTTCTATAATTTTTAATTTTTACAAATTATTAAGGTAGTAAATTTTTATTAGTTTGCATATAGGTCTACCACTTACATCACTTTTTTACATAACAATAATCACTAATCACATCAGCAATTTATAAAAATGTTTATAACTTTAGCATTTTCCTCATTTTAAAGGCTATAAAAAATTTATAAATCTAAAATTTAAAACAAAATATACAAGCTCAAAAAAATTAGCTCATCAACAAAAATTACCAATAGAAAAATATAATTAAAAAATTAAGCTCAAATGACCAATATTTTACCCAAAACAAACAACCTAACCCTTTAAAAAATTTTAAACAAAATAATTTTGCCCTTACCTAACACTACTCATCAAAGACACATCAAAAAAAAAAAAAAAAACCGTAGTAGCTAAATAGCATAGCTTGAGGCCAAAGTGGCCACATGCAACCAATTGCAAAATCACTCCTCCTAATTTCAAGTCCTAACTTCATCCCTGTATATAAAGCCTCATTAAGTCATCCTAACCATGGGCGGCTCTAGGTACAGCCTAGGGGGTTCAAATGAACCCCTGAGTTGGGCCAAAAAATAATTTTATATATAAATTTCTAATTTTTTTTTTATTAATTTGAACCCTATTAAAATAAAATTTTGAACACCCTGGGTATAATTTTTTTTAAATCCAGCTGAAATAAACTTGAATATGATCGTCTTGACAATATCTTGGTCTTAAAAAAAAAAAAAAAAAAAAAAAAAAAAACTCATAACAAATCAATTTGATCTAAAATATGGGGGGGTGGGGGTGGAAATAGTAAGCCTAACAACAAAAGTTTAAATTTGTTCATCTTAAATCTAAAAAAAAAAACTCATTTAGATCCTAACAAATTTGAAAAAAACTAATACATAAAATTTTATTGTATTTAAATCTCGCTTGGAGTTCACTTTATAACAATAATCAATATGTTTATTGTATTTAAAAACAATAGATTATTTCCAAGATTTAATCTTAGCAACAATAATTAGTATCTTCATTGTATTAATAAACAATATGCAATAAACTAATATTTTATCTTATATGAGAAACAATATGTTCACAACACTTTCATAACAAATCTCAAGTGGCAAATTGTTACTGACTGTTATATCACTACAAAACACGCGGGTCTTAGGCCGCGTTTTTTTAGGCTGCGTTTTCAAAAACGCGGCTATAGATGGCATAAAGCCGCGTTTTTTAAAAACGTGGCTTAAGTTATCCATAAAGCCGCGTTTTTTTAAAAACATGCATGTTGGCAAAATAGTAATTTCAATAGTAAGTTTAAATTATAACTAATAACAACTTATAACAAAAATTTGTTAGAAAAGTTTTGTGAAAATATTGTGCACGTAACACTTTTCATCTTTTATTATTTTTCTAGTAAGTACTATGGACAAATTTGTAATAAAGAAATTACGTAGACCGCAAAATTAATTTTTTTGACCCAAAATGCATCTTCTTATTGACTCCCCTAAAAATATATCCTAGAGCCGCCACTACTAACCACCTAAAAGAACTCCGTGGAAGTTAAAGAATCTCTTGCAATGATTTTGCGTCAAGGGTTTTGTACCAAACTAAATCTCTAGAGCTTATTGAAAATCAAGAGAGTTCTTGTGAAGACATATGCACCAACATCTACTGCAATCAAAAGTCAGTGAGGTCAAGTTAATCATGAATTGGGTATTTGTACATTGAAGAAATTCACATTGTAGAAGAGTCTAATTGGGTTGGAGTTACGTGTGGAAGTTTCTACCGTATGTAGGTAACAATACTAGGATCAAGTTATATTCTGTATTGTAATAACTTTCATTCTACATATTGAACTCTTCATGTTGGTGGTAATTCAAACAACCCATTGGAGTTTTTGCCATTTGGATTTTCCCCATCTTAACTGTATCATTGTGTTCAAAATTATTATCGGCTGCAATTAGTTATTGTGATATGGTTGTGCCCAATAAACTAATCAATTGGTCCTTTGCATAATTAGGCGTTAGCTAACATTCTAGATATTGTCCAAAATTAAACAGACCTATTATTATTATTATTATTATTATTATATATAAAACTGAAGTCTCTAAAGCTCCTACAATTTTCCATGTCACCACTATTTTTTTTTTCTTTTTATTTGCCACATCATTTTTATTTTTTTCTCCAATTCCAATTAGAACATGTCTTTATTTCTCTCTTTTCGTAACCCTTCTTTGCCAAAACCCACACTTCATCATTGACTCAAATAAAAGCTACCTCCACAAACCCTAAACCTTCAACAACCCTAAATGTTGTAGCCAACATCTTCCTCTGCCTCTAAGAAAGCTGCTATGCTTTCCAGAGGCTTTATTCTCTCTCTGGCTACAATCTCTCCAAGTATATAATCCACTATATACATATATTTTTAATGTTTGCAGTAGAGACTAAAGTACCAGCACAAGCAAAGGATACAGTCGTAAAGAAAAGTGAGGCTATGAAAGACACTGCAATAAAGAAGGGAACACAAGTAAATGACACTATTGTAAGCACGACTAAGACAACTGCGGATCACACAGCATCGACCACAAAGAAAGCAAAGTTGCTCAACGTTTATCCATATTGGGTTTTCAATTGTACATCTAATCTTTCTTAGGAGCAAAGTATTCAAGTCATGTAGCTACAGAGCTTACAGTCAAGTTGCTAAGGATCCTATTGTAGCGATAAGAGAGAGTGCAAAAGAACAAACAACTAGGAAGAAAGAAGAAGCTGAGAGAGAATTGGAGGCTAGGAGATCAGCCGAAAGAAAGGTATGTGTGTACCAAAATTATATCTTTACTATTGCATAGACCTTCAATTATATGACTTTTTGAACATGAAATTCTACATGTTTACCTTCACAGCTTCACAACACTAAATTGATGTTTGCAAAAGTAGATCACTAATTTAAAGCTGCCACAAGACAGTATACATTTATTTAGAATTGTCAAAGACTAAGGTAGTATTAACTGTATAGATGCATAATATGGATTATGAAAACATGTAGCATGGTAAGAGGAGTCTTGGCAATAATTTAGATTGAATTTAGTAGCAGTAGCCAAAATTAGGCTACAGTTAATTACTAAAGCATTCATTGGTTTGTTGTAGTTCACCCTTCAATAGTGTACAAATAAACATTCTCTTTGTTTGTGTTTGTGACTAATCTAACATTAGAGACTTTTTAATTGAACTATTTTTCCTTTGTTATTTTCTGCTCTATATTTATTCTTCAAACATATTTATTCCTTTCTTATATTTTGCTCTATGGGTATTTATTGTAAAATATAGGTTAATGCACTTTTTTATTTAGTTAAAAAAATTTATTTTGTTATTGTGCTTTTGATGTTTTGATACTTTTGTTGTAAGTGAATGGACAAGTGCTTGCATTGCGAGTGTCCTAGCCAATGTATTCAAATAATTTTTATTTCTTTGGTTACATCTTTCATAGTTTATGAATGATGTTTGTTTTAATTATTCGAATTAAGCTCTTCTTAATTGGAGGCTTGGAGTGACTAAACTTATTGGGAATTTCTATTGAGACCTTGCATTGAAAATAAGAACATTGGCTTGATCCCTTCGTGACATTCAAGGTTTGGTCTTATCAAAATGAAAATTTTTCTAAGCAAGGAATGCTTTAGTTTCCCCACCTATCAACTAAAATCCAGCTGAATTTAATTAAGTTACTATCTTTGATGTTAGGGTGTGCTGTCAATTAGGGGTTTCATTGTACATTTTTTTCTTTTTTTGCAAACTGATTATTATTTATTTATTTATTTTTGAGAATCTGTAAACTGATTATTAATGTACCTTCAAGCAAATTAAATATATATAATTATTATTGAATTATTCCGTGCATCGCACGGGTTAGTGACTAGTTATTATTATTATTATTATTATTATTATTATAATACGTGGATAAGAAAAGTAAGAGCCATACTCAAATAAGTAAAAAAATATTAGGTTCAAGAGCAAATCAAAATAGACTAAGAGGACATTTGGATTGCGCGTTTGCGCGTCCACGTCCACGCCTGGTCTTTTTTTTTTTTTTTTTCAAGCGCTTCTGTCACTGTTCATTGGCCATGAACAGTGATTTTAGGCTAATGAACAATAATTTTTGGTATGAACAGTACTTTTTACACATTTAAAAATTGTTTTACTACACTATTTTCAGTTTTCAGCAATAAGTTCTATCCAAACAGACCCTAAAGCTCAAAAAAACTTCACGCGTTTGGTAAAGTTGTACTTGAATTTTCTTCTTTCTGATTTTTTTATAGTTGAAATACAGGAATGGATTTTCCATTTGTCTTCCTATAGGACAGAATTATATAAAAATAATAATTTCTTTGATTTGTATTAGTAGAACGCGAACATAATAATAATAGAAATTAGTTTCTTACCTTTCTAGTTCTGGACATTATATTGACACAACTAGTCCTATCATTAATACAAGTACAACTTTGAATAGGGGAATTGTTGTTGTATACCGACAGTGCACGCACCAAACACACAGCTAGCACTTGAAAATTGTACATGGCTTCAAAATAAGACTTTAGTTAAAAATCTAAAATTGTAAAATCATATCTTGAAAATACAATTTTGTAATTTAACTGAAATCGTGTTTTAAACTACCAATTTCAATTGACGTGGCACATACACCATACTGTACAGATGCGTATACTGGTGTGGAATTAACCGCCTTTCTTTGAACAATCTTCCAAACATGTTAACAGAAAGTTATACTCTTCTAAACGCCAAATTAGACTATGACTTTTTCTTTCTTTTCTCCCATAGGGCACTTGTCTCTCTGGCAAATAAATCATCTTTACAAATTTAAGCTGTAAATTCAATTTCTGTCAGATGGGTTCTTCACAAAAAGAGAGAACTTAATTCTTTTGGAGACCATGGGAGAAGGAGAAGCTGCAGATGATCAAACCCCATTTTTCCAAACTCAATCAGCAGAGCATCTTCTCAAGAGAACTGGTTTGGTTTCAGTTCACCCTTTCATTAACCCTTCTTTTGTTTATTTTCAATTAATTTTGACTATCACAAAGTCCGCGCTTCGAAAGAGCAAAGATTCAAGGGCCTCAACTTCTCATTTTTATTAATCTTTGCTTCTCAGGATTATCAAAATTATCTTGAGTTGCAAATCCATTAATTCTTTTCTTTTTTCATCAAAATAGTTTTCGTGATCCATGAAATAATGAGAGAATCATAGCATGTTATAGGAAATAAAGTCGCAAGTAGACGGCAATTTTTGTGCATCTACCCGCCAAATTTTCTTTCATTCTTTCATTTCTTCTAAACAATAATACTACTTTCAGGCTTCAGCATGAAAATGCATCATTTATCTAATACTCTAACATGTTGTATTATCTAAAGAATTTAACTACAGAATGACATGCTTAAATGCATGCCAGTATTTACAAAATGACGTACCATATTTATTGAGAAGAATAAAATATAACTTACATCATGAAGCCTCCGAAAGAAGAAATAGGACAACAATTTTTTAACTATAACACTTAATCTCCTATGGTTATGTTTTAAGCGGAAACTATTTGATCTCCCTCAATATTTTGACAGTTATATATCACATGTGCGTATCTTAAACACTATTTTCAAGGGCTATAATAATAGCATTTCTCTGTGCCATTTTCTTCAGATTATATGGATATACTGCACCAGCACCACCAGCCCTCAACCATGTCTTCTTCAACTTCATCACGTGCACTTGGCAGTCCTTGGATGCGGTTTTGTCATTGTGGAAAAATTGCACCAGTGAAAACATCATGGACTGGTGAAAACATAGGGAGGAGGTTTTGGGCGTGTGAAAAACATGGGGTATTGTGCTAATCTAAAAGCATAGAATTTCTCATCATCTTTTGCATAACCATTTCTCATCATATTACTGACGCTATTTTTATTAGCGCTAATTACAATATGCTACCTTCACAATTTTTGGAATTTTGTGTGTCCAAACTTATTGATTGAATCTGAAAAAAATCTCTCTCTTTGTTATTTAAGTATTAATTATGTTTAATCTATTTCTTGCTGCAAGGTTGATGATACTTGTGGATACTTTGTTTGGCTTGACCCTCCTACATGTGCACGTGGTAGAGAATTGGTGCCGTGGCTTAGAGAGAAGATAGATAGCTTAGAGAAGGAGGTGGCAGCAGCCCATGCAAAGGTGAAAAATTATCGTATTAATACGAAAGACGGGATGATATTGTGTTTTTGTACTTTTGCTCTTATTGGGTTGGTGTTTATGATCACATTACGAATGATAGGATGATATTTATGTACTCTTAACAACTAGATTTACTTTCTTTTTCTTTTCTTTTTTAAATAAGTATAGTGAAATAATAAAAAAAATGTCACTTTCACAACTAGACAATGTCTCGCGCCATGGGCAAATACTTTGTAATTTCATTCGAAAATTATTTTTATATGTTTTTATAAAGATTCATATAAGATACTCATTTTGTTGTATAATATTTATGACATTTTTTTCACATTGTTGCTAAATTCTTTGAAACCCAATTTCCTTAATTCATATCTTCTAAATTTTTCCGAGTCCTAGAAGTAGTTTCTGACTATTTAGCAGATTTTCTTTACTAATCTTGATATATGAGGTTGGAACTGAATGGTGCTTAGACAAGAAACTATATTTTATTATGAATTTAATATTTAAAATGAAAAAAATAAAATCTAGATAAAAAGTAGACTTTATTTTTATAATTGAACACAGAACAATGATTAAATACTTCCTCAACCACTTCAATCTTACCACTAAATCCCAAGACCCCAATCGCAAATATTGTGTTCATTATTTAAATGAGACCAAATCATTTGTGTACCAACATAAAGAGAAAATGATCAAACAAAGAAAAAATGACTAAAAACACTTCCATTTATTAAAATTAAATTGCCTCTAACTAGGCCTCCATATCCTAAAAAACACACGAAAAAAACATTGAAATCATCATAATATTTTACTTTTATAGCCATGGCTCCTACTGATTCCACATTAAATAGCTGTCAAAAACAACAAAGAAACCAATAAATTTTATGGTCTAAAACAATATATATATATATATATATATATATATATATATATATATAAAAGAGTGGCTAACCTCATCAATAATATCAATTAGAAGCAGTATTTATCTTTCTCTTCTCTTTTAGAGTTCTAACATATAATACATTTGTGAATTTTCCATTATAAAAATCTCAAACACTCAAAGACCTAAAAGGTTAAAACCAGTCATATATAGCTCTCACAAAACCCACAACGACCTCCAAGCTCCATATCAAGCCACTGTCACTCAAAATAAAAAAAGACGCAAGCTTCATTCCCGGATCATAACCAACTAATACCGGTTAAGATAAGATGGGACAACAATGTTTACTTGAAGAGGTACAATAGTACTTATGTTCCATAAATTTATGTCAATAAATTATTGCATAATTAAACACCAAACAAAAATGTTTCTAATAAATTCTGGCATTCTGTTTGCGATTTGAAAAAATCAATTTTATAACATAACCAAACTTTAGCAAATACTGCGTGCCTAAATAATCAAACTGTACCCAGAAGTCTGAAACAACTTTCTCACAAAAAACTTAGCAAAGTTTGTCAATTATATATCTTCGTCAAATCAAAATATCATAATAACTATACTCCAACCAAGTCAATCACGTTACATATTTCAGCTCACAAAAAATGTGAACTAGTGTGTTGAGAACTACAAAAGAATTAATGAAGGCATAGATTCCATCTACAAGGCAATGCAAGAAGTTGAGAACTACAAGAGAATTAATGAAGATCCATATTTGGTAACCTAGTGTGTTGGTAAAATTTTATATTAAATGAATAAATGAAAATTTATCAATATAATATTATGATTTTCATTTTAATTAATGTGAATAATTAGATTAATTGAATGAGAGAAGGTGGAAGTTTCATGAGGTAATCATTTCATAGAGAAAATCTACATTATGTTATAATTGATGATGTTATTTGCTCATCATGCATAAAATGATACAATCCACACCAGGGGAGGTGAAACACTGGAGATTTCCAATCCAATTCCATTTTCCCTTGTAATTTCAAATTAATTTTTTGTATTTCTATCGACAAGATATTATAATTGTATTGTCTCAAATGCTTTCTTTTGTTTCGGTGGAAAACATTTTCCTTGAAAAAACATTGTTTGTGGAAAAAAATTTCCAAAAAGAGTGACCAGTATTCATATTTATTGTTGCGACTCTGAATATGACCTTGAAAACGTTAACATTTATATACATCATTCAATACACTTAAAAATCATTAATATTTCACATAGATTCAACATTGGTTTAGGTGAGAGTGCTAGTGGTAGCGGCCTCAAAGATAATGGGGCGGTGGCAGTGATAGAATTAGCAATGGTCATGGTGAATGTAGTGAAGGTGGTACTGGTGATGGTGATGGTGATGGTGATGGTTTTAGGAGCATGAAGAAATGAATGGGGGAGGCCATAAGGGAATTGTAGAAAACTACTCCCATTTCTCAAAAGTAGAAAATTTTTTCCACCATTTTGACTTATTTTCTATAAATAACCAAGGAAAACATTTTCTGGAAAATCTTATTTAGACCCCAAATTATATATGTACCGGATTAGATGGTATTAATTGAACAATTTATGTCTATTCCAATAAGTAATTTTTTTTTTTTTTTTTTTGGAGAGAGTTTCATCCTATGGTCACTCCTGATGATAGTTCTTTATCATCAGACTAGACATCAATCGGTTTTTGGTATAGACAGAAATTGAACCTTAAATCTCTTATTCAACCATCAAAAACTTTACCAATTGAGTTAACTAGAACCCATAGTTCAGTAAGTAATTCAACCATAGTAATCAATCGCCAATTCTAAAACAATAATAGTAAAAGCAATAAAAGGCACACCAATTTTGGTGACAAAGTGGAAAGTTATGATTTAAATTGAGTATGTAATGTGTTTTTGAAGTTCAAGTTATAATGTTCAAGATGCATGTAAAAGAAAATAGAATTTCAAGATTTTGACTGCCCTTCGATTGATGCTCAATTGATCAAAAAATATTCTTCAACAACCTTTTAATCATAGCTCAATCAATCAAAAGCAAATTCTTGATGGCTTGATCGATCAAGAAATGGAAAAGATAAATCTGACCTGTTTTGACTAGGTCAATGTTTTGTCTTGGTTTTCCGTTCCCTACAAGCAAGCATATAAAAGGTCATATTATAACACAACTCAGAAGATATTTAATTTAGAGAGCTATTTTTATATGCTACAAAGAGAGAAAATATAAACCTAGTTATCATCAACCTATAAGTACAGAAGACCTAATACACAACGTTCTGAAGCTAAAGAGCCAATCCTAGAATGTTGTTTCAGAGCTAAAATCTTCACGGTTGTCCTTGGAGTAGATCTCCTGACTATGATCACGAACATGATGTGAGAAGAATTTCATGAACAAGGAGTTTAGAGAGTCTGAAGTTGATCTTGGGGACATGTTAGTAAGTTATGTTCCAAGTAGATTCTTAAGTACTGATAATAGGAAAAGCACTTCTGGTGCATGCATTTAGGTAGGCGTGAACACAAAATCTCAAGTATATATGAAAATCAAACAGTTGAAAATGTTTCACAAATATAAAGTTGTATTTATTAAATAGTGCAATTATCAAGATTTAATTCTTTCACAAAAGAAAAATCATCTGATTAAATCTTCTAGAAAATTTCTTCATCAATTCACGGTTTGTTAAGACCAAGTCTTAATTCGAATACGAAATCTTCTATACTTTGGTGGGAAGATAGATCGAAAAATTTTCACAATGAATCACTGACTTTGAGCTTGTTGGAGATTTGTTGTTCTTTGAGTTTTTTTTAAGATTCTTTGAATGCGAAGGCTTTTAGGTGGAAGTTCTTCTGGGATTTAGACATTTGATCCATAGAGCTTCAATGATTTGGGGCTTTTTGAAGTTTTGATTCCAATGGAACTTTGAGTTTTGGAAGAAGGATTCGAATTAGTTTCTTAGAATAATCTTAGAATGTTCTTGAGACAAAGTTTCTCTAGATTTTTGACATCTAGAAAAATTGTTGTAGAATGATAGGGGGTGCCCTCTATTTATAATGGTTTCTTAGGATAAGTCCCATTTTAAATTGAACTCCTTAAGGATAAGTAGTGATTTTATATTGGCCCAAAATCAGAGAGTCCCACTAGGACCTATTGTTTGTGGATAAATATCTCTATTTTTATATATTTGTAATAAAGATAATTATCAACATATTTAATTAGAAATTTATATTTATTTCATGGGCCCAAGTGACATATAGAAAATTTTAATTGCCAATGTAATGTCATCTTAAATGACACTTGTCAACACTTTATTTATTTTATTTAATTAATTTAGTGACCCATAAATTTAACATGATGCTTTATAATTGGCTTAGTAAATTTTTGTCTCCTGCAGTAGGCAGTAATCTTGCCGCACGGATGAAATTTCATATCTTTGTCCACTATTGAAGCAAAATACATTGCCATTGGAAGTTGTCATACTCAGCTTCTTTGATTGAAAAAAATTTGCTACAAGACTATGGCATCAAGGCACCTTTTTTTTTTTTTAGGAACTGTAACTTATCATGGTAATGATATCAAAGACCAAATAGAAGCTATGGCCATTGGAGGGCTACACCGTTGGCCTAATGAATATCGGTATAAGACGTTATTGTGATGAAGCACATGACTCGTGAGCAAGTTGGCGTATTCTTTTAACCATAAATCAATATCCAGATATTATAACATCTTAATGATTACTTCAGATATAAACATTTTCAGATTTTACAATTAGAAATTAGAGAACAATTTTGAAGTATAACACTTAAATCTCCTATGGTTATGTTTTAAGCGTAAACCATTTTATTAACAGTAATATATCACAAGTGCGCATCTTAATTCTTAAGCACTTGAATGAAACAAGCTCGGTTTATTCCACCTCTTTCCAAGGCCTATAATAGCATTTCTTTGTGCCATTTTCTTCAGTTTATACAGATATACCGCACCAGCACCAGCCCTCAACCATGTCTTTCTTCAACTTCATGACATGCACTTGGAAGTTGGAAGTCCTTGGATGCATTTTTGTCATTGTGGAAAAGTGGCACCAGTGAAGACATCATGGAAAGGTGAAAGCACAGGGAGGAGGTTTTGGGCGTGCGAAAAATATGGGGTACTGTGCTAATCTAAAAGCATAGAATTTTTCATCCTCTTTTTCATAAGCGTCGATATGTCAAATTGTTATAAGAACAAAATCATATCACTGACACTATTTTAATTAGCACCAATCACAATATATTATCTTAACAATTTGTGGAATTTTTTGTGTACAAACTGATTGAATCTGAAAATAATCTGTCTCTCTCTCTCTCTTTTATTTAAATCTCTTTTTTGCTTGCAAGGTTGATGATAGTACTTGTGGATAATTTGTTTGGCTTGACCCTCCTACATGCGCACTTGGTAGAGAATTGGTGCCGTGGCGTAGAGAGAAGATAGATAGCTTAGAAGGAGGTGACAGCGGACCATGCAAAGGAGAAAAATTATTCTCGAGCAATACGGCTTTTTACTTTTGCTTTTACTGGTTTGACGTGGAGTTCGTATTACGAATTATTGGATGATATTTGTATTCTATTAACAACTAGACAATTATGTCCCACACCATGTGCAAAAACTTTGTAATTTCATTTAAAAATGATTTTTATGTGTTTTAATAAAGACCCATACATATAATACTTATTTTGTTGTATAATATTTACGATATTTTCTCGCATTGTTGCTGAATTCTTTGAAACTAACTCAATTTTCTTAATTCATATCTTATAAATTTTTTTGGTCCTAGAAGTAGTTTCTTTACTAATCTAGATATATTAGGTTGGCATTGAATAGTGCTAAGACAATGAAATATATTTTATTATAAGTTTAATATTTCAAATGATAAAAATAAAATCTAGATAAAAATTAGACTTTATTTTTATAACTGAACACTTATTAAACACTTCCTCAACCACTCCAATCTCACCACCAAATCCTAAGAACCCAATTGCAAACATTGTGTTCATTATCTAAATGAGACGAAATCATCATGTGTACCAACATATAGAGAAAATGATCAAACAAAGATAAAATGACTAAAAATGCTTCCATTTATTAAAATTTAATGGCCTCTAACTAGGCCTCCATATCCTAAAAAACACACCCAAAAAAAAAACTTTGAAATCATCATAATATTTTACTTTTATGGTAGTGGCTCATATATACTACTTCCACATTAAATAGCAATCAAAAACTACAAAGAAACTGCTAGGTTCTAAATATTTAAAAATAAATGTTTAGGTTCTAAATGATTTGTGTATTGGCAAACCGAGTACATCAACTTGTCTAGAAATAGATCTTAGTGTCTATGAAGTGTTTTAGACATTGCTTAAAGTGATACAAGTCAAAATTCAAAGATGCATAAGCTGCGTTTTAGAAATTGAAAACCAAGTTGGCTCGACCAATTGAGAGAAGCCTTCAATCGATTGAGATGAGATTCTACAGAATTTTAATTAAGCCCACCAGGCCATTAAACGTTTAGGGTTTCAGTCTAAAATTGATCCAAACTTTTGTATTTTTTACAATGGGGAACCTTATGTGCACTTGTGTTGTATTGCATTGTAGTGTATAGCAGCTAGTGTTTTGAAGCAAGTGGCACGTGTGTGTTGTATTAATTGGCATGTGTGTGTTGTAACTTGTATGAGTTAGTTAAGGGGTTAGTTAGTGAGGAAATGTCTAGCATTCTGTTAGGGAAGGAAGTTACACAGATATAAAGGGAGGATTGATTTTGTATGATGGTTAAGCAATAATACTTCAAGCATTCTCTTACTCTGATCTCTCTATCTTTCTATGGAGGTGTGGTCCCCTTGAAGTGACCATATTTCTCTTTCTTTTCCATTCTCTATAAGCAAAATCATAACATTTGATATCAGAGCAGTGATCCAAGATTGGGCAACATGACTAAGACAAGATCAAATTCCCAAAATTCTGGAAAAAAAAAAATTCCTACTTTATCCAAGATTACTGACAACCATGAACAGACCCTCCAAGAAGTCAAGAAGCAATTACAAACCCTCACCACATTTATGTAGAATTGGGTTGATTCTAAGGAGCAACGTCAACAATCATCACAATCTAGAGGGTATTTGGTTAATACTACTATAGACGACTAAATTTCTTAGTTCGAAATAAATCAAACAAGTAAAATAGTTTCACAAATACGAATTTGTATTGATAAATGTGTGGTACAATTCTCTGTAATTACAAAAGAGTGATCCTCTGATTCGATCTCCTTGAAAGATTTATTGATTGGAATTGTGGTAATGTGATTTTGATTTGAACATAAGATATTCTTCAATTTGGCTGAGGAATGGATCGAAGATCTTTTGAAACGGAATTACAATGAATCTCTGGCTATGAGCTTGTTAGAAATTCTTTGTTCTTCGTGTTCTTCGTGTTCTTCGTGTTCTTCGTGTGTTCTTCGTGTTTGAAGGTTTGTGGTGGAAGTTCTTCGGTGCTTTAGAGGCTTGATTCCGTAGAGCTCCGTTGATTTATGGTTTGTTGAGATTTCTGGAAGCTTTTGAGCTTGATTCCAGTGAACTTTGAGATCTGGACGAGTAGTTTGGATGATTTTGCTTCGAATGTTGTTTGTATTCGAGGTTGAAGTTCTTGAAGTTCTTGGAGGCTTCGGGGTTTGATTCCGGCAGAGCTTCTGGATTTCTGAACTCAAGATATCTTCTTCCTTCTGTCTCCGTCCTCTCTGTTCTGTCTGTGTCCTCCTAAATGTTTTAGGAAGGCTTCTATTTATAGGAGTTTAGGGGTAGGTGAGCGACACGTGGCGGAGTTTGATTGGTCCGCTTATGTCATCGCTTACACGTGCTGAGTGCTTGTGTCACTGCTTACACGTGCGAGGCTGCCTGTGTCATCGCTTACATGTGCTGAGTGCTTGTGTCACTGCTTACACGTGCGAGGCTACCTGTGTCATCGCTTACATGTGCGGAGCTGCTTGTGTCATTGCTTACACCTGCTGATGCAGTTTCATGCCTTTATTTCAATGACACTTGGCAAATTTCTATTGGTTTCTGAATAGCGATGGCAAAACCTAGCAGCAGTACGTGGCGCTTTGTAATTGGTTGTATTTTGTGGACTTTGGTAGTATGATGTGTCAGCTTGTGATAGGTCGGGAATTTTCCCTCTCTACAACTACGCTTCCAATGAAGGCCATGAACATTTACCACTTGGACCAATCAAGAATTTGAAGCTTGAGTTTCCACGATTTCAAGGAGAATATCCAACTTGTTGGATATACAAAACCAATCAATTTTTTTCATATCACAACACTCCTGAGCTTCATAAGGTGTTAGTGGTTTCATATCATCTTGATGGTGAAGCTCTGATTTAGTTTCAAGAGGCTGAACAGGCAAGAGGGTTTGCAAGCTGAGAAGTGTTTGTTCGAGCTTTGCAGACTCGATTTGGAACCACTGCCTATGATGACCCTATGGAAGCATTGACAAGACTCAAGCAGATGACTTCGGTGGTGGCTTACAAAGGTAATTTCGAAATTCTGTCTAATAAAATCATGGGGTTATTTGAGTCTCACAAATTAAGTTGTTTTTTAAGTGGGTTAAAGGATGAGATAAGATTGCCTGTTAGAATGTTAGTTCCTAAAACACCCTTAATGAAGCTTTTGGGTTAACAAGGATTCAAGAAGAATATGTTAACATTAGTAGGAAAGGATTTAGAAGTGTAACTGATAATGGGAAGGCTTCAATTTTGGGTGCCCCTGAATTGGAAGCCAAGGTAGAGCCAAGAACTAAGGTCCCATTACAAAGGTTGACTGGTGCACAAATAGAGGAAAGGAAGAAACAAGGGTTGTGTTATAATTGTGATGAGAAGTGGTTGATGGGGCACAAATGCAAGGGAGCTAAATTGTTTTTGTTGGAGGAAATATCCATGGAAGTAGAACCTAGAGCTTCAGGTGTGCAGTTGGTTGAGATTTCTGATGATAAGGTGTTGTTAGAGCCTCAAAGTGCATTTCAAAGGAGTGGGGTAGACAAGGATGGCATCGACCCTGCTAAAACTATTCTATATACATTAGTAGGGTGTCCTACTTCTAATACCATGGGGGTAAGGAGAAGAATTAAGAAACAAGAAGTGGCGTCTCTTATTGATTCTGGGAGTACCCACAATTTCTTGGATGCTTCTGTGCTACCAAGATTGCAGCTGCAACTTAATACCTCTCGGGTATTACAGGTTAAAGTAGTTGATGGCACAATCCTCAAGACTTTAGGTAGCTATCAAGGAGTCACTATCACTATACAAGGGTATCAGTGCCACCTCAGAAATTGTGAATTTTTTTGTAATTCTAAACTTATTGAAAGGAATAGGTGAAAAATAAAGAATAATGCTAGTCACAAATTATTTTTACAAACTGCCGGTCTAGCACAATTCACATCAGCTATTAAATTACTAAAATATCATCAAGTAATTTAAATAACTCTAATGAATTTTTTTTAGAACAATTTATTATATTGTAATAAGGAATTATTGTGAAAGTGCTGTGAACATAACATTTCCATGTATTTGTTGCATAATAGCACTTTATTAAAACATAAAGTCACAAAAGAGAACGGAACTAGATAAATATTAAATGTTGTGAAATTTTAAAATACTCGCAAGTGTATGAATCGCATCAAAGTATAGTTTGACAAGAACGAGGTCGAACCCACAGGGACTTGAATGAATGTAGGAAAATTAATTAAACCTTAACCAAATTAATCCTAATCTAGTTTAATAAAATTTGGTTTTTCTGAGATTAAATAAACTAAGCATATAATAAAATTAAGCAAATAGTTAAACTAAGCAAAAAATATAAAGCAATAAAAAGATGTAAACAATCAAGGGAAATGAATTAAGGTTTCGGAATCTACCTTGTAAGTCATATCAGCATATATTTATGATCATTAATTTTTTCCAACCACTACATGATTATCTAGAAATCAATCTTGCTATCATGGAAAATATTATCATTAAAACTTATGTTTAAAAATCTAAAACATGTTCTTCTTCGCTTCTTAAGTATAAAATCAAATCATCTATTGTATTCGTAACTAAACAAATCACAAGAGATATCCAATTTTAAATTCGAGAAATAATAAACCAAGCATTCAATTAATTAAGACAAATCTTAAATCATGAGAAAAACAAAATTGAACTCATATCTAGAATCTCATATTAGTCAATTGATATGAAGCAAGAATAATTTAAATCATTAAAGAACAACTATTGTGGGAAAAATTAAATCACATAAATGTTACTAATAATTCTTAACAAGGTTTCATCCTCAAACCTAATTATAAATTTAGCTACTCATGTTAATTGAAAGAAAACACAAATAAACTAGATAAATAAAATAAAATTAATTGTCATGGAAGAAAAACCAAAGAAGTAGCCACACTCTCTATGTTCAGTCCCCAGCCCTAGCACTAGCCTCTCTGAATTTTGCCCTAAAAAGCCTTTAAATAAGTCAAGGAATCCTATTACAAGTTGAATTTTCGTTTGGAGAAAATCCCAGATTTTTAGGCTTCACTTTACCGACAATTTTGGCCCATTTAAATTCAGAATTTGGACTTTCGGTAAACTACAAAGTTGTAGACCTTTAAGTTAAATTTCTAGCTCAACTTGAATCATCTCGATTGGACATTTGAGCCAAACGTTATGCCAAAAATACTAACTGATGTGCAGGCTGGAATCCTAATCCGAATTGGACTTGGATTTGGTGCAAATTTCCTTTGATTCCCTACTCCAATTGGACTTAAATTTAATTGGGTTAGCCTTCTATAACTTCACCACGGCTCTTGTAAAAGTAAAGTCCATTAGCTTTCTTTTTTGCACAAATCCACTTATTTAATTCTATTTTCCTACAAAAGACAAATTCACGCAATAAGATTTAATTAAGCACAAAATTGATTATTTAACATTATTCCAAAACTAAGTATAAAATGCATGAATTAACTCAAAATAAGTATGATAATGCTTTCTAACAATGATATAAATATGCAAAATTAAGCTATTATCAATGCACATCGTTAAATTTTACGGAAAATCTTTATAAAATTGAATTCACGTGTTATCGTTCCTTTGATGATTTTGTATTTGTTTTTATTTGCCAAAATGTGGATATTTTCATTTGCAAGGTTGCCAAAACTGAATAGATTTCTAAACATAAAAAAAGAGGACAATGTTACATCAAATAAAACATACTGATCTTTACCTTCATAAATCATGTACTCCATTTGAAACAATGACACGAATATACATTAGATTTTTAATTACAAAGTCTCAAAAAAAATGTTTTTAGTCAATACTTTATGATACGGCCCAAAAGTTTAGGAGGGTTTTGTCAAATGTGTGCAACATATTCTTAACACAAATGCAGATAAAATTTGGATGCAAGTGATGTTGTAGCCTGTATATGAAAGGAACGGCTTATACGTGATAAGCCACGTACACACACACATATAGGGTTCTTGGAAATTTGTTTAGAGTGGTCACTAAAAAAAATATTTAAATTATACAAAATTTAATAAAGCGATAACTTAAATATTTGTTACAACTACGAGTCGAGTCTCTAAGAAAAGTAAAATTGTTGCGATTACAAACCAAAAAGAGTATAATCGTTGTCACTATCAAGAAGAACTCACAACCACAATATTTTTCTTGGTATTATTTTAAAAAATAAAATAAAATTAGAGATTATTTTTATTGAATAGGTTCATCAAGCTAAAAAAATTATCTATTGGTTTCTTAATAGGCTTTTTGTTGAATATTTTGTTCACTTGTTGTGTTTGGTCTTGTCTTATATTTGTTTGGTTTATGTTTGTTATTATTTGGGCTAATATTGATTGTTGTTATTTAAGCTTTTTTTAAATAAAAAAATGGATTAAGGATTATGTTTTGGGGCAGAATTAATTTTGGAGTAATGCTACGTTCATATAATTTTTACAATAAATCTTATGCAAAAAGTTATTATTGGGGGGTAAAAAATAATATCAGTATTAGGTCCAAATTAGAATTAGTAAAAACTTACTACATTGGATTTATTGTGAAATTATTATGAAAATGTTGTGAATGTAGTAGCATTACTGATGTCGCGGAAGCTACAAGAAAACAAACACGTTGCTTTCTAGATGGAAAAAGAAACTAAACACGTTAGCTTCTGAATGAAAACCTCGAATCCACGAAGGGACTCTTGAATACAAAAGGTGATAAGGTCCTGGAATCCACCAGAGAGATATAAACAAAGTCTACATTTTTATAAGTCTCAAAAACTAAATTGCCCTGAAGGCTACAATATGTTTAAATAGTAAAGGAAACTCTATGGCGGTTAGGGCAATGCCCATAACCCTTAATCACGTAATTAGGTGGCAAAATAGTGATTTTTGGCAAAAATAGCAAAATTGAGATAATTGTGGAAATTGAAAACACTATCTCTAAGAGACGTTCCAAAACAGATGGGACCTTATTCTAACTTTTAAACTAAAATTTATTAAGGAAAAACTAATATTTAAATAAATAGGAAAAACAAGGTTTTCGGGGCCTTAACAAAGGAATTTGCATAAATTTAAGCGATGCTCATGTCAATCAGAAGTCTGGATTAGAATGTCGCTTCCCTTCAACCTGCCAATAAGGATGGCAATCCAAGCCTGACTCGCGGATACCCAGCCCGACCCAACCCTAATGGGTCGGGTTTTACCCGGCCCGATTACAAATAGGGTCAAGCATGGGTCTAAAATAAAAAACCTGAAACAGGTCTCAGTCGAGTCCGGGTATTATGCATACCCAGCCTGAACCCAACCCGTATATATAATATTATTAGAAAAAAATAAAAACCTAGGTATAAATACTACTTTACACTTCTAAAAACATATTCCTAACCCTAATTTCTCACCCTCAGCCGCCTCTCTCTCCATCACTCTCAGCCACCCCTCCCTCTCCCTCACTCTCCCTCTCACTTGCTGCCGTCGGTCTCTCCTCCACCTCACTAGTCTCGTTGGTCCTTGCCTCCCTCACCGAGCCGCTCACTCATCCCTCACCTTGCCGTAGAGATCGCTAGCTCCTCCCTTACCATGCCGCTTAATCATCTATCTCTGGAACGCCACTCACTCTTCCACCTCGCCGCAGACGCCACTCCCTCCTCTCTCACCTCGCCTTGATTGGAAAAATGAGGGATTTTTATTGGTTTTTCGTGGTTCTATTTTTAAAGTTTTGGAGGAGTTGAAATAGTGGTAGGCTTAGACTGATCTGATCTGTATTTTTATTTTTATTTTTATGAAAGATCTAATCTGTATTTAAGGTCTTGCACTTTGATATGTTGGGGGGTTTTTCATGGTTTTGTTTTTGGAGTTTTGGAGGGGTTGAAATAGAGGTAGGCTTAGTCTCTGATTTGATCTGTATTTTTTTTTTTTTTATGAAAGATCTAATCTGTATTTATGGTCTTAGACTCTGATCTGTAGTATTGAGCAAAATTTGTGTGCTTTTTACTTTGTTTTGCATTGTTCTTGTGATGGTTTCTGTTCTACATGGCTTAAAGATTCAGACAAAATTTTATTTTTTTTATTGGGCCACGAATTGGGCCTGAGGTGGCAGGGCCCGCAGGACCCGTGGAGCCGGACGGGGTGGGTTTGGAGTTAGAAAAAAAAAACCCATTTAATAAACGGGGCGGGTTCGGGTTCGGGCATAAAGAAACCCGCCCCAAACCCAACCCATTGCCATTCCTATCTGCCAAATTTCATGCAATTCCAATACTGTCACCCTGATGGCCTCTACTGCCCCCCCCCCTTGATCTTAAGTTGTGACTTCCAGCGCCCCTGCTACTCTAGGAAGGCATGTGCTATCTGTTCTACATTAATTACTCAATTTTTTGTTGAATTCAAATTTTTGTAAATCTTAAGTCAGAGTATTCAACATTTTTATTAAGGTGGTCATAACTCCAACCCAACCCACATGAGTCAAGTTGGGACGGGTTAAACTCATGGGTTGGATAATTTTTTTATTACTATTATTATTAAATTGAGCAGAAAAAAATATAAATATAAATATATGAAAAAAAACTCAAAGATTAGTATCTATGTAACTCCTTAAAGGTAAACAATACTAATGACTAAACAACAATAGTAATTTACTAAGGTTTGTGTGAACTAATTGGCTTTTATATAGGATAGGAAAAGCTGGTTATTTAAAAAAATTATTAATTATATAATATATTTTAAATATATATTAAATATATGGGTGGGTCAGGTCGCGTTTGGTTTATAATTTTATGACTGGAACCCAACTCGACCCACTATCAAAAATAATTTTGTATCCAACTCAACCCATCAAGCTCTAAAAACCAACGGGTTGAGTCGGGTCAGTTTTGACGGGTTGACAGGTTGGCTACGTATAGGGGCGGCCCAAAGAACTTCAAGGCCTAAGGTGATATGTTTTAATGAGACCTTTTGTTATTAATTAAATAATATTTAACTAGTTTTCAATAGCATAATTTTTATATAACAAAAATGCATTCTTTTTAGGACAAAATTTAGTTACAAAATTGGTTGTAACTTAAAGCAATAATTCACTCAATAAAATAATTATTATAACATATTTTGAAAATCTAACCATTGAATTGCATGTTTTTACGCT
Organism: Castanea sativa; assembly: GCF_040712315.1. NCBI lineage: Eukaryota > Viridiplantae > Streptophyta > Magnoliopsida > Fagales > Fagaceae > Castanea > Castanea sativa. The sequence continues at coordinate 801,134 of NC_134018.1, read as the reverse complement.
CTTAATACACATCTCAAATTTTGTGTCAATTGGATATTATTTACTATATGATCTATAAGCTTATATTTTGTGCATAATTTTAAATTACAAAAACTTGTAATTTAAAAAATTTATTGATGACATAGTTATTGGTCTTTAATTTCCTTGAAATTTTGCAAGCATGGAAGAAATAAGAAGAAAATATAATCCAAATGTGGATTTGTCAAAATTCAAATCCAATAAAAAAAATATTAAGTAAGTTTGTAGCCTAAGGTTACAATTAATTTTATAGCTAAATTTTGTCATTCTTTTTATCTTGTAATATATATTGAAGAAATGCTAAAACTATAACAAATTTTACTAAAAAAACTTACAAAAATTGTTGCAATGAATGTAATTAATGACACTTCAATAAGATAATAAATAAATATTTGAATGAATAATGTTAGGAATATTATAAATTTTATAACATGATACTTATAAAAATGTATCAATAAGTAATTTAAAAATGCATTTAATAAGTTGTTAACGTCTACAAATTATATTAATTATCACATCAATTTGTATAAAGGTTTTAAAGTAAAATTTATAGTATTTATAGAATTTTCCTATCTAAATTATTTCTTGTAATTAATAACACATACTTGTAAGCCCTATATATTTAAAATTATATTATCTCTAACATTACTCAATTTTCTATACTCCTTAAAAGCAAAAGAAAAATGTAAAACAAAATTTTTTTTCCATATCTCATAAAATAATATCTAAAAAATTTATATATTTCAATTTTTACTCTAAAATTTGAAAGCCTTTCTCTAATAGGGCCCTAGGCGATTGCCAAGTGGCCTAAGACTAGGGCAGGCCCCTACACTACACCCCTGCCAACCATGTTATGAGCATGTGCTTGTTAGTACGATATTTCATAAGTAGTTGGTTTCCTTTTCTGTCTTTATATATACAACGTTGAGGACCACCAACATGGTGGTCCTTACCCTAAAATTCTCTGCCCGGTAAGAAATTAACGTTTGAGGGCCTGAACAATTAACGTCAAAAGTACCTTTGCCAAAACTTAGATCTCAACCTCACTGACCAATCACATCGGGCTCTACCCTATTTAATTTGAGATTTGACTTCAAGCCTCTGGACACATGGAAAGATCTCTGGGGTGGCATACGGAACAATTTACGCAAAATCAAAGACTTTAAGCCTCAGGACACGTGGAAAGATCTCCCATGTGGCACGCCAAACTATTACCGTTTATTGCTGAAAATTAAAAAAGATGTTATTTTTTAGTCTTGGCGTGACATTTTAGCTTTTGTAGCCATGGGTCCCAAGGAACATAAATGCCAGACACAAAACATTGAGAGATTCAGCAGTATCCAAACGTACACTCAATTATTATTTTTTTAACCATATTGCTAGTTTGATTAACTTGATGCTGATACTCTTAAGGATCCAATTCTTACATTGATGCTAATTTATAAATTTTGACAACTTTTATAGGGAAGAAGTGGCTTCTATACAATGGGACACAGCTTATGTTACAACATGTAACACACTCTAAATATTTCTCAAATCAAAATATCAAAATTACTACTCCTCTAACCAAGTCATTCAAGTTACATATTTTAGCTCACAAAAAATGTGACCAAATTACATATACGGTAAGTCAGAACTACTATTTCCCAACCCATATCCCTCAAAGTTGATGCATTTTCCTAAGACTCATTTGAAATGGAAACGAGATTAAATTCTATAAAGATGTGGTGTAAAGTTTTACTATCAAATCTCAACATGCCACATCATTATATTACATATTAAAGAATAGGCATAACCATACTTAATCAATTCAAATACCCATTTGAAAATTCAACTTCATGTAAATTTATGAAATGTTATTATATGTAAAATGATGTATTGAGTTTTAAATAAAAAAACTAATGTGGTAATTTCTTATTAAATGGTGTAAAACTTATGTTTTACACCATATCCTCACCCAAAAAAAGAAAGAAAAACTTGTTTTTAGTCAATATTTCATGATGCGGCATAAAAGGTTAGTAGGGTTTTGTCAAATGTGAGCAACATATTGTTGACACAAATGCAGATAAAAATGTATGGCTGACCATTTTTCAAGTTATCTAGGGTTGCGAAATTCTTTTATGGTTCTGCTCAATTCAAAAGTGAATTGACTAATAACTAATTCTCTCATCAATTCTAGCTTGCAGGAGAGAATAATTTGGATTTTGTAGTGCCTGAAATTCGTCTCATATTCTGATATTCATCATCACATCTGACCATGTCATGAATTCAATACAATATTTTTTACTTTTCTCACCGGACCTGTATGTATGTTCCCCTGAGTAGCTACTACATATAGAATAGTGATCCTTCTTTCCTTTTATTTTTTCTTTTTCAAAAGTGATTCTTGCATTGTTGTCAATTGAAAATCTTCAAATGTGTGGCTTAAACTATGTTTCCTACGTCAGGGCTAGAATGAATAGGAGCTTATTTTAACTTTCATTTTAACTTGTGTGTAGCCTTTTGTGTATGTGTACAGATACAATTAAAAATATTTAATTATAATTATATAATTCAAATTATAAATTTTCTTTTAGAAAAAATTTAAATAATACATGATATTAGCTAACAGTTTTTTTAACTATGCATTTCTAAAATATGTAATAAACACTAACATTTCTTTTTTGCACCTAATAATTCATTTGTCAAAAAATTAAAAACTTGGATGGATATGTGACGAAAATTGAATTCCAATTGAAATCCAATTTAGAATCTAATTAGATTTTCTCTTAACTTTGGCTATATATATATATATATATATATATATATATATATATATATAATATATATATATATAGATTATGGGTTTGTTTTGGGGGATTTAATTCTCTGATAATGAGATGTGAGGGGGAGGTGTTAATGTAATGATTGGAATCTCAATAGTATTCATTAATCATGCTTGGGCTCGTCCATCCAAAGGGACCATAAAGGGCTGTCTTGGGCTTTCTTGAGGTGGGTGGTCAAAGTATGGAGATGGGTCACCACTTGGCTTTGTCGTTGAAAGGGTAACTATCTCAAGAGTCCCTTCAAAAAATGAGGAATCGTCTTAAAAATATCACATGAATGAGATCTTTCAAGTAGTCGTCTAGAAGAGGTGACACTGACATCTCATTGTTCATAAATGGAGAGGATCATCTTAATCGATAGCATGCTTTTTGAAACATTTCTCACATAGCATGCGTGTTTTGAAAATTAGAATCATTCACAAACTAAAAAAAAACAATGATCAATTATTGAGTTCTAAAATAATGAATTTTTTCAGTTTACAAAACTTTTTTTTTTTCCTTTTTTTTCACAGAACATAGTCAAATATTGTTCTAACAAAATCATCACATGATCTAAATGACCAACCTTAATCATTGGCTCTGCGTGATTCTCCTTCAGATGGGGGCTATTATATATTCATATTATGTGTTTCAATTTTCAAAAGAAGAAAGACACATGGAAAAATGAGAAGAAATAAAATTAAGAGTGTATTCAACTCCATGAATTTTTACTATAGCGAAACATTTGGAAAAATTCAAAAAAGGAGCAAATGAAAGTCATGGTCTAGCTGACTATCGTTGAGTACGGGCCAACAATATGTATAATTGAAAATGGATGGTCTCCTGTCTCAAAAAAAAATGGATAGTCTCTTAGGCTTTTGAACCAATAACTCATTGGCACAAAAATTTATAAAGTTAAAATTGGACACATGACCCAAATTGGATCTCAATTCTAAAATCTAATTGCATTTTCTCAAAATTGGACACGACCCAAATTGGATCTCAATTCTAAAATTTAATTGAATTTTCTCTGAATTTTGCTAATTAATATATATATGACTAATAATTCAAGAAGATAATTATTATAAGGTGAAGATATTATTTTGGTCCCTATATTTTGTGGTTACAGTAAATTCGGTCCCTACATTTTAATAACAGGCAATTTGATCATTATTATTTTCAACTTGCAAACAATTTGGTCTCTACCATTAACTCACTAACGAAAAACACCAATGTGGCAAACAATGTGAACTAAGAAGCTTATGTGGCCTATAATATGATAGGTTTGGTCCAATAAAAATCAGCCACATGGCCCACATCAATTAAAAATTCAAGTCACATCCACGTTAGAAAAATTAACAGATCTAGTTGTATCTCCGTTACTCATCCAATCCAACCCAAAACCATCCATTCTTTTTCATCCGTTATTCAATTTTGGGGTGATGAAGAACATATGAAAAAGAATGGATGGTTATGTTAAATTTGATAACGTGGATCTGACATAGATTTTTAATTGTTATGGCTAATTTTGGTTGGGCCAAGTGTGTCATAGTACACATCATTTGCCATATTGGCATTTTTTGTTAGTAAGTTAACGTTAAGGATCAAATAGATTGCAAGTCAAAAATTATAGAGACCAAATTGATTGCTACTAAAATGTAGGGACCAAATAAATAGTATTTTTGCCTATTTATAATGCAACAGGGCATATGTCAAAGCAGCAGTAGCTCTAAGAAATTTTTAAAGAACTTAAATATATCAACATCACAACAACAAGAAGCAAATATATGAAATTTTACAATTTTTTTCTACTAATTAAATGAAAAGTCAAAAAGAGACTGATGAGAGAAAAATTGAGAACTGAGAATGCTGAGATAAGAGAAATAAAATGAGAGATAATCTGAAATGATTATAGAAAAAGGAGAGAGGGAGAGCGAGCAACGGATGATACTTACTATGACTATGAGCCAAATAGAGGTTTTATTTTTTTAAATTGAGCTTTCTGTTGAATTATTTGATAATTATTTGTTGTTTGACTTATGGTCTGTTTGGGATCTATTTATTTTGCTGAAATTATTGTATATAAAGGTAAAAGTTAGCTAAAATAGTTCAGTAGGACTCATGAATAGTACCAAAAAGTGCAGTGGGACCCATGAATTGTTGCAATTGACCTTGGTGCCTGTTGTTTTTTGGAGTATTTAGCTCTCTCTTTTTACCATATTCAGCTCATGCAAAAATTCACGTCTATTTTAATACAAGAATTTATTCTTTCTAATTTACATATTCACTTTTAAAACACCTTATCAGATTATTTATTTTACACTACATTTCATTAAAAAGTCAATTTTCTTGATTTAAAAAAAAATTATTTATCTTTCTTCACACACAACAACCAACATCAACCCTCTTTTTTTTATCCTCAAAATACATAAAGAAATAATTAAAAAGCTAAATGCAAAATAAATAGTATCAGAATAAATTTACGCATTTACTTTAGCAACTAAGTATTTTTACACAACTCTCCATGGCATGATGTATATGAATTTTAGACTTGATTGATTAAAATGTAGTACTTTTTTCTATTATACAAGCACTGATACGAGTGCTCTTAAGATCCAATGCTTATATTGATGCTAATTGATAATCTTCAAATATAATTTACGGCTACATAAAAGAAGTGGCCTCTATACAATCGAACACAGCTTATGCTGCAGCATGTAGCACATTCTAAAGAGTGTTTCACTCACAGAATCATTGCTTAAAGTAGGCGCCCAAAATGAAGTTGCAAGGAAAAGGGCTTTTGATAAAGCTTTATCAAAAGTCCTTTTCTTTTGATAAAGCTTAATCAAAAGAAAAGGGCTTTTTTTTTTATATTATTATCTTGACCAAACATATGATAGGTCCACTTCAAGGCTGTAATTATTGAACATTTTTCAACTCAAATTTTTTGTATAAATATGCTACTTAGAGCTAGGGAATCACTTGACCTAAATTTTTAATTAGAGAGAGATGGTGAGAGCTCCCTTCTATGATAAAAATGGACTAAAGAAAGGTGCATGGAGTGTAGAAGAAGATAATAAACTAAGGTCTTATATTCAGAGATTTGGCCCCGGGAACTGGCGGGAACTTCCAAAATTTGCAGGTAATTAAGAAACTCTTTGAAGCTGATAGAAATCAATCCAAGAAGGACATTTGCATTTTATTTTTATATATAGGAAAAAGAGAAATGTATCATTAGTGGTTAACCATGTTAACTGCCTCATGAAATGTCTAGATAATAAAGGCTGTCTAACTCCTCGGCTTCTCTCAAATTACACTAAAAAATGAAAACATTGTTTAAGCACTTTTAGTTCTAATTTTTATGACAACCTTTGCTTTACTTTTATTGTTCATTTTTATGCATGATTTGCCTTTATTGACTATCATGATTGTCTTCCATTTTCGGTCATACTTTTCTTTCCTGGGAAAATCCAAATATAAAATAAAAAATTGGAATCCTGTGGCATTTCATTACTTCTTGTTAATCAACCTTTTTTGTTATACATTGATTACAGGTTTATCAAGGTGTGGGAAGAGTTGCAGACTGCGATGGATGAACTACCTCCAGCCAAATTTAAAACGAGGAAACTACACAGAAGAAGAAGAGATTTTGATCATCAAATTGCATGAAGAACTAGGCAATAAGTACGGACTTAAAACTTCGAAATTCTTCAACAAGAATTTGGATGAACATAACTTTATTTACAAAATCTCCCCTTCTTTCCATGCGCTTTTTCTTGTTTGCATGTTTTCATACTTGATAACAAATATTTATGAGCATAACCTACTTCACACATGCCAGTCATTTTGAAGAATTCAGCGTAAACATGTTGGCATGGTGAATACTCATAAGCATCTTATGTCTGCATTAAATGCGTCTGTAAGTAACCAAGATATCACCATAATTAGTCAGTTTTTATTTTAAATGATTCAAAATGAATTTTTCAATGAGCTAAAATATGTGAATATAAATATATAGTAATGTAACTGCATATAAACTTTTGAAATTGAGTTAGATTTGGTGTATATACTGGTGTTCCAGTTCTGCTAATAGGTGCTGTTACTTGAACTTTGTACTCTAGACATTTGTTGCAATACAATCTTCTCGTTCATCGAAAAGAAGACACACAAAAAAACCTCTATATAAACCCTATGTATTTTTCTTTGTAGATGGTCTATGATTGCGACAAGCTTGCCAGGGAGAACAGATAATGATATAAAAAACTATTGGCATGCCCACCTGAAGAAGTGCACCAAGAAAAATCCTACTACATCGAAGATGAAAACATTGTCCAATGAAGCTTACCAACAAGACACTGATAGAGCGAGGAAAACAAAAACTGACAGTTCTGTAAGCAGTTCTCCCTCTTACCAAGTTCAGGAGAGCTCCAAATTACCCCTAGAAACATCTTCTAGTGAATTCTCATACTTGAGCTTTGATAATGCACCTTTATCTGGCATAAATTGGACTGCAGAAGATAGTCTCACTACATTGGAAACGCTTGAGCAATCATTTAGTGACTTTTGGACTGAACCCTTTGTAATGGACAATACCTACATCCAGAGTAACTATCCAGTATCCTTCGCAGATGGAGGATTTAGTGCATCTCAATCATGCTACAATGAAGGCATAGATTTCATCTACAAGGCAATGCAAGAAGTCGAGAACTACAAGAGAATTAATGAAGATCCATATTTGGTGAATTAGTGTGTTGGAGCAATTTCATATTAAATGAATAAATGAAATATTTTTATCAATATAATAATTATGATTTTCTTTTTAATTAATGTGAAATAGATTAATTGAATGAGAGAAGGTGGGAGTTTCATGGAGGGGAGTTCAGTGTTAAGAAAATAGATTCCTAAATTAATAAAGAGAAAATCTACATTATGTTATAATTGATGAAGTTATTTGCTTAAGAACACGATGCATACAAATGATACAATCCACACTAGGGGAGGTGAAACGCTGGAGGTCTCCAATCCAATTCCATTTTCCCTTGTAATTTCAAATTAATTTTTGTATTTCTATTGACAAGATATGATAATTATATATTCTCAAATGCTTTCTTTTGTTTCTTTGTTTCGGTGAAAAACATTTTCCTTGAAAAAAAAATTCCAAAAAGAGTGACTAGTTTTGATGTTTATTGTAGCGAATCTGAATACGACCTTGAAAACGTTTTATATACATCATTTAATACGCTTAAAAATCATTAATATTTCATATAGACGCAATGCTAGTTTAGGTGAGAGTACTAATAATAGCACCCTCAAAGATAGTAGTGGTGGCGGTGATAGAATTAGCGATGGTCGTGGTGAAGGTAGTGAAGGTGGTAGTGGTGATGGTGATGGTTTTAGGAGCAAGAAGAAATGAATGGGGGAGGCCATAAGGAAATTGTAGAAAACTACTCCCACTTCTCATAGAAAATTATTTTCACCATTTTGACTTATTTTATATAAACCATGGAAAACATTTTACGAAAATCTTAGACCCCAAATTATTTATGCAGTGCAATAGTTGGTATTAATTGAATAATTTATGTGTATTCCAATAAGTAATTCGACCCAATACTCAATCACCAATTCTAAAAAAATAATAGTAAAAGCAATAAAAGGCACACTAATTTTGGTGATAAAGTGGAAGGTCAAGATTTCAATTGAGTGTGTAATGTGTTATCGAAGTTCAAGTTGTATTGTTCAAGATATATGTCAAAGAAGGCGATTTTAAAATTTTTGACTGCCCTAATGCTCAATTGATCAAACAAGAGTCTTCAACGACCTTTTAAATTTTAATCACAGCTCATTCGATCAAAAGCAAATTCTTGATTGATAAAAAACAGGAAAGCTAAATATAACGTGTTTTGACTAAGTCAATGTTGTCTTGGTTTTTCGTTCCCTAAATGCAAGCATGTAAAAGGTGATCTACTCAGAAGATATTTTAGAGAGTTATTTTTGTGTGCTACAAAGAGAGAAAATCTTAACCTAATTATCACCAATCCTTTTTTTTTAGAGACAATTATAATATGCCGCTAACCACACTATTTGAACCATTTTTCCCTAAGCCCTTAAGCAGTTTAATCAGAACGGTTTGAAACTAAAGAGCCAATCCTAGAACTGTAGTCAATTTGGTCATTACCATTAATTCATGTCCCTAGTTCATTTATAGTAAGAATTAAATTGACTGCAAGTTTAAAATAATAGAGACCAAATTGACTATTACCAAAATGTATGGAACAAATTGGTATTTTTGCTAAAAATAAATAACAAAAGTCTAATTTACTGGTTGTTGGTGTCCACTTTGACAAAAGGCCCAATGGCAAAAAATGCCCAACAATATGAAGAAAAAAAAATGGGAAGAGAAAATAGTAAAGCAAAGCCCAGCAAGCCAGAATGGCAAGAATATTGGTCAACAAGCTCACAAAAATAATAAGTAGTAAAGAGGAAGCAAATGGGCCGAGAAAGCCCAAGGAATGAAATAGTAAACCCATGGGAATAATAAGAGGTAAAGAAGAAGTAAATGGGCCAAAGAAGCCCAAGAAATGAGTTAGTAAATTCATAAGGCTGGCTTAAAGGCCAATAAGCCCGAAAGGTAATAAGAGGTAAGGATGTGTAGTTGGGCCTAAGAAGCCCAAAGGATTTAGCAAAAACTCATAGGAGTAAAAGAGGTAAAAAAGAAATAAATGAGCCGAGGAAGCCCGAGGAATGAAATGGGCTGGCACAGCAGGAATGTGGTCCAATAGAGCCCAAAAGAGTTGAGAATGTAGAAAGTGAGCTGGCATAGCAAGAATGTTGGCTAGTGAAGCCCAAAAGAGGAAAGGATATAGAAAGTGGACTAGCAAGAGCCTCAGCCTATAAGCCCATGAGAAACAAGGAAATAAAAGAAAGGTAATGATATAGCAGGAGCAGTGCAGTATCTTTCATGCCGCAAGAGTTAGACACCTACCAAAATGTACAACAGAATCATATAAACGGGGAGACAATGGCAAAGGCGTGAAGGCTAGAATAGTAATGGATTCAGACGGAAATGGACCATACACACAAGAACCAGGCAGGCACCACCTACTTGTACCCAGCTAATACATGGGAGATGGGCCACGGGTCAAGGGTGTGGTCTAGCGGTGGGGAAAAGGAAGAGCCTATTTTGAGGTTCCCGCTCAAACTTCTTTGGAGAGAAATGTCCTATTGGGATGACATCTCACCCGAAAGAAGTAAATATGAACTGGAACCACTAGATGCATGCCATAGAGGTAGGTGGGGGAGAGGTTTAACCCTTATTCAAATGAGAGTAATGAAAACAAAGAAAGGTAAGAGACAAGACAAACCACTTTTGTCTGGGAATGACGCGTGGTGCAGCCAACACAGTGTAATTAATGGTAGTGGCAAGGTAGCCGACAGGCCAGTGGGCAATCTTGAAAGGACACCCACAACAAACCAAAAGCGGTTAAGGGGTAAAAATGGTAAATCTTGTCATGGCAGGCAGTATAAAAGGCCATAGTTGTGAACAGTGAAAAAAAATGGGGAACCACGGCAATAAATAGAGGTAGACAAGGAAGGAAGAAAGAAAGCAAAAAAAAATGAAAGACACAGAAATCCAAGAAAAACATGAGTGATAGAAATAGAGGCAAGCATCAATAGTCTACCCATTTCTCTCCCTCTTGACAGACCCATTCTCTAAGAATTCAAGTATTAGAGTTTAAGCCATCGAGGTCCTTTTTTCAAAGTGTGTAATCTCTATGGCAAGAACCTTCTTTGAGGTTACCCACATTGGAGATCGGCTCCCTTTTTGGACTTGTATTTGATGAAAAGCTAAGCTCTTTTTTTTGGCAAACGAGTTTTGCTTTTTGGTTGATGAATGATTAACTTGTTATCTTATTATTGAATTGTTTACTGTAATCTTGTTATTCGTGATTGTATTACTCTGCCACGATCTTGTTATGCTCTGTTGTGTTATTCATGTCGTGAGCACATTGTACATTTAAGACTCCTGCCAAGGTGCATCTATACCAGAATGGCCCAACTTGTATACAAGGTAGCCTAAGGTATGTTTCACTTAGACCAGTTTTAACTCTCCTACCTCAGAATCACGGGCCGTGATACAACAAGAGAAATCAAGCCCAAAAACACAAAAGGCCCCACCACACTGGTCCTCTCAAACTTTGGTCGGATATTCTCTACCAAATAGAACGCCTGAGCATTTCAATCAGAGGGTAAAAAAAATTAACTAAACAAGTAATGCTAAAAAATATTATAAAAAAAAAAATGTGCTTCAGCGTAATGGCCTAACTTGGGCCTATGTCAAACCTTAACGAATGCAAGGAAGTAGTAACTTATCATGGCCATTGGAGGGCTACACCAATGGCCTACTGATGAGCAAGTTGGCGTATTCTTTTAACCATAAATCAATATCTAGAATTATAACATCTCAATGATTACAGCAGATAAATAAATAAAATAGAATCAGATTTTAAAATTAGAAATTAAGTAGACAGTAACATTTTGATTATATTTTTGCGTTTCCAAAAGAGTAAGAAACCTCTTTCTATGAGATTCATACTGGAGGGAGGGGAGACTGACATTTTGATTTCCACTGCACCAAATCAACCATCTAAGATCAAATCATCCAGTAACAATGTATAGTTCTTTACTCAATCATGCATTAGCAAACATTAATCTTGACTACAAAATAAAACAGGACCTATTATTATTATAAACCCACATATGTGGACTAGAAAAGTAAGAGCAATACTCAAATAAGAAAGAAATGTCAAATTCAATAGCATATTCAAAATTGACTAATAAAGCGCATAATAACTTCACGCGTTTTGTTAAGATATATGTGAATGGATTTTTCCATTTTAAGTTTTCATTTCTAATTTGTGTTTTTTTTTTATAGGCTAATTTTTTTTCTTATTGAAAATTTGAAGGTTATTCAAAAAGTAAAATCTTCATTTTTTTTGTATTATTTTTATTTTTTATGTCATCTTTGTTTTGCTTGTATTAGGAGCATGAAATAAAAGAATAGAAAATTAATTAGTTGCTTCAAATGCGCATCCTCAATGTCAAAGTTCCTGTCCCCGTTCATGCGCGCTCCACTACCCAACGGATAACACTCATCTATTTATTCTTTTCTATTCTTAATACGTTAACGTCTTTTTAAGTTTTAAGTCCTACATCACCGTACACCCTTAGCACGATGGTCAGAATTCAAATTTCTAAAAAGGAGTTTCATATATATATATATATATATATATATATATATACACACTTAGATTAGATTAAATTAAAGTAAAATTTCTATTTTGTATTTTTTTTTTTTTAAATTATATCTTACAAATATCCAGATTCATGGTAGAAACAAGCCGCTGGAGCTGAAAGAAAAGTGAAAGAGGTGTGAAATGTCTTTGCAGGTGACCAGACATTCACAATCACACCTAAGGGCTAAAGAAAACAAAAATAAAACTAAAGAAAAAAGAGCCATGTGATGTCTTTTGAATTCTAATAATATGTATATATTTTTTTATCACTTTTAAGTTTCCGATGATTGAATAAGAGATCTGCAATTCAATCCTCACCTATACTAAAAATCAATTAGTGTCTTGATTTGGTGATAAAGAGCTATCATTAAGAGCAAACGCCAAAAGTTAAGGTTATGTTTGGTAACAGATTTTATTTTTTATTTTCAAAAACTTGTTTTTGGGAATATAAAGAAAAAATAATTTTCTTGTATTTTCGAAATAAAAAATATGTTTGGTTCGTTGAAATTAAAAAATATATATATAGTTTTTTGAAGAAAAAAATAAAAATACTAAAATATGTTGTTACTAAAGTTTGAATTCTAATACTAACTAATTAAATGAGACAAATTCATTAAACTAAACGTGTATCTTCATTAACTTTTAAAAAGTAGAAACTAAAAACAGTATGCTGAGTGGTGGAGCATGGACTGAGAGGGACTTTTTTTTTGAGACAGAAGAGGTGCATTCCTTACTTACCATCACACACAACTTTGTATAATCTTCCAAACGTTATAACAGAAAATTATATAGACTCTTCTAAACACCAAACTGGACTTTGACTTTTTCTTCTACTTTTTCCCCCATAGACTTGTATCTCTGGAAAATCTATTATCTTTAATTTACAAATTTCAGCTATAAATTTAATTTCTGCAAGATTGGTTCTTCAGGAAAAAGTGAGAACTTAAAACTTTTTTGGAGACCATGGGAGAAGAAGCTGCAGATGATCAAACCCCATTTTTTCAAACTCAACCAGCTGAGCATCCTCTCCACAGAACTGGTTTGGTTTCAGTTCACCCTTTAATTAACCCTTCTTTAGTTCTTTTGTTTTATTTTCAATTAATATGGTGATTATCATAAAATGCTTTGAAAGAACAAAGATTCAAGGGTCTCAACTTCTCATTTTTCTATATGTTTCCTTTCACAGTATTGTCAAAATTCCAATGAGTTTCAAATTCAATATTCCTTCTTTCTTTTTTCATAGTTTTCATGATCCATGCGCTAATGAGAGAATCATAGCATGATATAGGAACTAAAGTCACAAGCAATCGGCAATCTTGGTGCATCTACCTGCCAAATTTTCTCTCATTCTTTTATATTCTTCTAAAATCATTTAATCACTATTCTAATATCGTGTGTTCTCTGAAGAATTTAATTATAAAATGAGGTACGTAATTGCATGCTAGTACAGAATGACTTACCACAATTATTGGCAAAAGAATAAAAAATAACTTACATCATAAAGCCTCCGAAAAAAGAAATTAGAGAACAATTTTGAAGCGTAAACCATTTTATTAACAGTAATATATCACAAGTGCGTATCTTAAGCAGTGGAATGAAACAAACTCGGTTTATTCCACCTCTTTCCAAGGCCTAAAATAGCATTTCTTTGTGCCATTTTCTTCAGATTATATGGATATACTGCACCAGCACCACCAGCCCTCAACCATGTCTTCTTCAACCTCATCACATGCACCTGGAAGTCCTTGGATGCAGTTTTGTCACTGTGGAAAAATTGCACCAGTGAAAACATCATGGACTGGTGAAAACATAGGGAGGAGGTTTTGGGCGTGTGAAAAATATGGGGTATTGTGCTAATCTAAAAGCTTTTTCTATCATCTTTGTTCATTATGGTCTATGTGTCAAGTTGTTATTAGAATAACATGACACTATTTTTATTAGCACTAATCATAATATACAAATTTAACAATTTGTGGAATTTATTGTGTCCAAACTTATTGAATCTGAAAATAATATCTCTCTGCCTCTCTGTTATTTAAGTATTAATTATGTTTAATCTCTTTTTGGCTGCAGGTTGATGATACTTGTGGATACTTTGTTTGGCTTGACCCTCCTCCATGTGCACGTGGTAGAGAATTGCTGCCTTTGCTTAGAGAGAAGATAGATAGTTTAGAGAAGGAGGTGGCAGCATCCCATGCAAAGGAGAAAAATGAACGTATTAATACGAAAGTCGGGATGATATTGTGTTTTGGTACTTTTGCTGCTATTGGGTTGGTGTTTATGATCACATTACGAATGATAGGATGATATTTATGTACTCTTAACAATTAGATTTACTTTCTTTTTCTTTTTCTTTTCTTTTTTAAATAGGTATAGTTAAATAAAAAAATGTCACTCTTTCAGAACTAGACAATGTTCCACACCATGGGCAAATACTTTGCAATTTCATTTGAAAATTATTTATATGTGTTTTTGTAAAGATCCATATATAATACTCATTTTGTTGTATAATATTTATGATATTTTTTTTCACACTGTTGCTGAATTCTTTGAAATCCGATTTCCTTAATTCATATCTTATAAATTTTTCTTGTCCTAGAAGTAGTTTCTAACTATTGAGGGGATTTTCTTTACTAATCTAGATATATGAGGTTGGAACTGAATGGTGCTCGGACAAGAAACTATATTTTATTATAAATTTAATATTAAAATGATTAAAATAAAATCTAGATAAAAAGTAGTCTTTATTTTTATAAATGAACACTTATTAAACACTTCCTCAACCTCTCCAATCTCACCTCCAAGATCCTAAGACCCCAATCACAAACATGGTGTTCATTATCTAAATGAGATGAAATCATTTGTGTAGCAACATAAAGAGAACATGATCAAACAACGAAAAAATAACTAAAAGCACTTCCATTTATTAAAATTTAATTGCCTCTAACCAGGCCTCCATATCCTTAAAAAACTTTGAAATTATCATAATATTTTACTTTTATGGATGTGGCTTATATTGATTCCATGTTAAATAGCAGTCAAATAATACAAAGAAACCAATAGATTCTATGGTCTAAAAAAAAATATAAAAATAAAATAAAATAAGAGTGGCTAACCGCATCAGTAATATCAATTAGCTAGAAGCAGTATTTATATATCTCTTCTCTTTTAGGGTTTTTTAAAAAAATACATTTATAACTTTCCCATTTTGAAAATCCCAAACAAACATAGACCTAAAACCAATCATAACCCTCACAAAACTCATGATGACCTCCAAGATCCACATCAAGACCGTAAGAGACCATCACTCAATACAAAAAAGACAAAAGCTCCCTTCCCTGATTGTCACCAGCTAATACAAGTTAGGTAATAGGGGCTTCAGAAATTTTTTCCAAGATAGACATTAAGAAACTTAAATTATACAAAATCTAACAAATAGAAAACTTCATATATTGATAAAAAAGACACGCAAACACATAAAGTCTTATAATTCTCTTCTACAAACTTTCTTATTTTGAAATCGTTGTATAATAATCTCATTATCAAAACTGCAAATTATATCTCTTTCAAAATTTTAGTTAAATAAAAATTTTCTTGGCCATTTTTTTTTTAATTTGTAAGGACCTAATATATTTGTTCAAGGGACCAAAGTTTAAGGAAAAATTTTTGCTACAAACTTAGTTGTAGCTACAATTCTCACTAAAGAAAATTAACATAGATAAATATTTTAAGAATCTAATCGTTAAATTGTATATTCTTTATTTTCTTAAAACACATGTCAAATTTCATGTCAATCGAATACTATTTATCAATTTTAAGTATAATTTTAGACTACAAAAACTCGAAATATAAACCTTTAATTAATGACATAGTTATTGATCTTTGATCTTCTTGAAATTTTACAAGTGTGCAGAATATAAGAAGAAAATGTAATCCAAATATGGATTTGTTAAAAATCATTGTCCAAAAAAAAAAATATTGAGTTTGAATGGAGTTATAACATTAGTCTACAACTAAGTTTTGTTATCAAATTTTGTCTAAAATTTAATAATGTTGGTACTAAAAAAATTTATGGTGGTCACAAATATTTTTAAGGATAAAAAAAATATATAAAATTTTTAAAATTTATATATAATAATATTAATTTTTTCCAATTAGGGTAGTCCTGTGACCATCTTAGACCCAATGTGAAGCCACCCCTGATTAGAATAAGATGGAACGACATTGTTAGGCTAGATATATGTGTACTTGAAGGTATCATAGAACTGATGTACCATAAAATATCAAAAAATTCCTCAAATCAAAATAACTGTACTCCGACCAAGTCAATCAGGTTGCAAATTTCAGGTCACAAAAAGTGTGACCAAATTACATACATACAGACAGTTAGTCATGAGTACTACTAAAGGCTATAGGCCCAACCCATGTCACTCAAAGTTGATGCCTTTTCTTAAGTCTCTTCCTAATTGGCTCGCTGTTAAATCTCCCGTTAGAATAATTAAGCTACAATAATGATGGGAACTCGCGTCATGAGTCCACTGCCACTTCCAAAAGCAGCAACTCTTTTGGTATTTAGGGAATTTCTTAGGCTGCATTAAATCATATTTTTAAGTTATAATTTTTTTTCTTTTTGAAACCAAGTTATAAATCAACTTATTCTAAAAAATGAAAAAATTATAAATCAACTACTATTAGTTACTCATTATCAAAAGCTGTTAGCTACAATAAATGAGGCATAGTGAATTAGTAAGTAAACATAATTCTTTGCATTAACAATGGCTAATTAAGAAAACTTGATGCCCATGATGAACCCTGAGTAGTGCATCCTCGCAACAGTTTGAAATTATATAGGTGGCTAATTGTAAAGTTGTGATTTACAACTATATTTTATATTGGTTTTAATTTCGTGTCAAATTTTATTGTAATTTTGTTCAATCATTTTTCTATATTTTTATGGGATTTAATGCAAAATTTGTGTGTGAGAGTTTGGTAAAGAATTTGTGAAGATGGGGATTTTGCAACTAACTCACGACTGGCTCACAACAGCCAACCTGCGAAACATGCCACGTGAAAAGTACATGCTAGAATTTGAAGGGTTTTTTCACAATTTATTCTCAAGCAATATGGCTTTTTACTTTAGCTTATTAGAGAGAAGATAGATAACTTAGAGAAGGAGGTGGCAGCAGCCCATGCAAAGGAGAAAAATTATTCTCGAGCAATATGGCTTTTTACTTTTGCTTTTACTGGTTTGACGTGGATGAACGTATTACGAATTATGGGATGATATTTGCCTACTATTAACAACTAGATTTACTTTTTTTAATAAATCTAGTGAAATAAAAAATGTCACTCTTTCACAACTAGACAATGTCCTACACCATGCGCAAATACTTTGTAATTTCATGTAAAAATAATTTTTTATGTGTTTTAATAAAGACCAATATATAATACTTATTTTGTTGTATAATATTTATGATATTTTCTCACACTGTTGTTGAATTCTTTGAAACCCAATTTCCTTAATTCATATCTTATAAATTTTTTTGGTCCTAGAAGTAGTTTCTGACTATTGAGGGATTTTCTTTACTAATCTAGATATATGAGGTTGGAACTAAAAAGTGATTAGACAAGAAACTATATTTTATTATAAATTTAATATTAAAATGATTAAAATAAAATTTAGAAAAAAAGTAGTCTTCATTTTTATAACTGAATACTTATTAAATACTTCCTCAACCACTCCAATCTCATCACCAAATCCCAAGACCCCAATCACAAACAGTGTGTTCATTATCTAAATGAGATGTAATCATTTGTGTACTAACATAAAGAGAACATGATCAATCAAAGAAGAATAGCTAAAAACACTTCCATTTATTAAAATTTAATTGCCTCTAACTAGGCCTCCATATCCTAAAAAAACACGGGAAAAAACTTTGAAATTATCATAATATTTTACTGTTATGGATGTGGCTCATATTGATTCCATATTAAATAGCAGTCAAATAATACAAATTCCATATTAAATAGCAGTCAAATAATACAAAAAACCAATAAATTCTATGGTCTAAAACAAAATATAAAAATAAAATAAAATAAGAGTGGCTAACCGCATCAATAATATCAATTAGCTAGAAGCAGTATTTATATTTCTCTTCTCTTTTAGAGTTCTAAAATAAAATACATTTGTAAATTTCCCATTTTGAAAATCCCAAACAAACAAAGACCTAAAACCAATCATAGCTCTCACAATGACCTCCAAGCTCCACATCAAAACCCTAAGACACCATCACTCAATATAAAAAAGACAAAAGCTCCCTTCCCTGATCATCGACAACTAATACAAGTTTGGTAATGGGGACTCCAGAAATTTTTTTCCAAGATGGTCCTAATGAAACTTAAATTATACAAAATCTAAGAAATAAAAAACTTCATATATTGACCCAAAAAAAAAATCAAACAAACACATAAAGTCTTTTAATTCCCTTCTACAAACTTTCTTATTTTAAAATCATTACATGATAGTCTCATTATCAAAACTGCAAGTTACATCTCTTTCAAAATATTAGTTAAAAAAAAATTCTCTTGGCCATTTTTTTTTTTTTTAATTTATAAGGACCTAATATATTGTTTAAGGGTCCAAAGTTTAAGGAAAAAGTCTAGCTACAAACTTAGTTGTAGCTACAATTCTCACTAAATAAAATTAACATGGCTATATATTATGAAAATATAACCGTTAAATTGTACATTCTTTATGTTTTTAAAACATATGTCAAATTTCATGTCAATCAAATACTATTTACCAATTTTATGTATAATTTAAAACTCGAAATATAAACATTTGATTGATAACATAGTTATTGATCTTTGATCTTCTTGAAATTTCGCAAGTGTGCAGAATATAAGAAAAAAAATGTGATCTAAATGTGGATTTGTCAAAATTTAAGTCCAATAAAAAAAATATTGAGCTTGGATAGAGTTATAGTCTTAGTCTACAATCAAGTTTGTTGTTAAATTTTGTCCAAAATTTAATTATGTTGAGCCTAAAAAAATTTATGGTGGGTCACAAATTTTTTTTATGGATAAAAAAATTTTATGAAATTTTTAAATTTTATATATAATAATATCAAATTTTTTTTTTTCCAGCCAGGATAGTCCTATAGCCACCTTGGACTTGGACTCAACGCGGAACCACCCCTGCTTAGGATAAGATGGGACTCAATGTTATGCTATATGTGTACTTGAAGGTGTTTATCAAAAAAACATGTGTACTTGAAGGTTAATAGAACTCATGTTCCCTAAAATATTTTTAAAAATTCCTCAAATTAAATATCAAAATAACTGTACTCCGACCAAGTCAATCAAGTTGCAAATTTCAGGTCACAAAAAATGTGACCAAATTATATACATACAGACAGTAAGTCATGAGTACTACTACAGGCTATAGGCCCAACCCATGTCACTCAAAGTTGATGCCTTTTCCTAAGTCTACTCCTAATTGTCTCGTTGTTAAATCTCCTGTTAGAATAATTAAGCTACAATAATGATGGGAACTTGCGTCATGATTCCACTCCCACTTCCAAAAGCAGCAACTCTTTTGGTATTTAGGGAATTTCCTAGGCTGCATTTAGTATTAAGTTATAATTTTTTTTCTATTTTCTTTTTTTTTTAAACCAATTTATAAATCAACTTATTCTATAAAAAAAAAAAAAAGTTATAAATCAACTACTATTACTTACTCATTATTAAAATCTGTTAGCTACAATAAATGAGGAATAGTGAATAATTAGTAAGTAAACATAATTCTTTGCATTAACAATGGCTAATTAAGAACACCTGATGCCTATGATGAACCCGGAGTAGTGCATCCCCGCAACAGTGTGAAATTATATATGTTGCCAATCATTAAATCAAAGCAATTGATTGTGAATTTAATTTAAAAAAAAAAAAACCCTTTTATATCTTTTCGAACTATAATATGACAATTGGGGATTCTAGTTAGGTTAACTGTCTAATGGTTATATAAGAAATCTGAGGTTCAATTCCTGCTTACACCAAAATTAAAATCAAAATTCAACCTCCTCCATTTCACAAGGTATAAGAGTAATTTCACACTAAAATTAATATTATTTTATAGTTTGAACCTATGGCTCCTGCTGATAACTCTTTAGTAAAGAAAAGAATTGAACCTTAGGTCTCTTATTCAACTATTAGAGACTTTACCAGTTGAGATAACTGAAACTCACAATAATTGAGTGGTCAAGTTTTTACTAGTTCTCATCTAAGTTCACTATTAACATTATTTTTTTTCTACCTACCAATAACAACTTGTCATATCAACAATTGTACAAAATTTATTTTTTATTTTTGGTAACTTTAGACTTATTGAAAGCAAGTGCAAAAAGATTAATCGGACTAAAACTAACCACCTTGCCACACAAGGACAGAACCAGGATTCATACTCGAGATAGCCAAAGCTTAAAACCAAAAAATAAAAAAATTTATAAAAATAAAAACTAACATCTATTTCATATTCAACAAAATACTACATACAAAATAAGTATTTCTTAAACATTTCATATTATAAAATACATCAACAAAGTATAACATACAAAATCAGTGTTTCTTATTTTGTGCACGATTTTTATTTAGTCCATATTTATTTTTTTCTTTTGTTTTTGTAGTTAAAGGGACATGAATTTTATTTATTTATTTCTTTTCTTGTAGGTCAATATTTAAATATTTTAGAGGAGGAGAGACAAATATATATATATATATATATATATATATATATATATATATATATGTGTGTGTGTGTGTGTGTGTGTGTGTGTGTGTGTGTAAGGGCAAACTTAATTTTTTGTATACCAATTTTTTTTTAATGGGGGTGGGGGGGCCATGGCCCCCTCTGTTCTACTGTAGGTCTGTCCCTGTTGCCACACACACAAAATTCATAACACTACATTAATGGGGAAAAGAAAACTATGATTACGGCAATATTATATTCATATGGACCACAGTTAACATTTCATTTTACACCATCACAACTTTTCATCTCAACAAATATAAAATTTATTTTGTTATTACTCCATCTTTTCATTCCCTTTTCTCTTTCATTCTACCAAAAGGTCCAAAACAATGGACATTACGTAACATCATTTGCTTTCCTTCTATCCTCACAACCACAAACATATGGAGCATTATTAATATTTTTTTTTTTTTTTTTTTTTTGAGAAAGAGCATTATTAATAATTGACTCTCGCATTATTTGGGCATGTCACATTGCAATTACCTTTTTCTATTGAATCTTCATTAATACATATACTGTTCTCCTGTATGGTCAATTGTCATTGTACTATAAATTGACATTTACTTGTTTGTATTTGCACATCAATAATATAACCTCCCTAACCATCCAGTAACAAACATAAAGTCCTTACGCAAGTTGCCATCCAGTTGTCCACAACCAGACCTTTCATTATAGACAAAGTCCAAAATAGAACAAAACCATTCTTATTATATGATTATTATTATTTAATTAGCCCCTTGTTTTCAAATTTGAAAAATAAGAGCCGTAGTAGAGTAATCAAACAAGAAAGAAATATCAGGAGCATATCCAAATTGTTTAAATCCCACGATAATTTAGGCATTTTGTTTAAAGGGTAAAATTTAAAATTACATTATCTTAGGTGTTGTATTAATATAGGTAACTCCATGACCATGTAGTACAATTTGTCCACCAATATAGTTAAATTTATTTGAAAGACTTAATGTATAATACTTAACAGAAACGGTATTAAAAAATATATGAAGTAATTATAGGTTTATATTGTACTAGAAATGTAAATCTTACATTGTAAATTAAACAAATGTGCACAATAATGTATACTTTTTACAAATATGTACAAAATTATACGCATTTGTATAGTTTATAATGTAAAACTTGCAGTATTAGTATAATGTAAACTAAAAATTTTCCTTACATAAATAGTTTCTTCATTTTAAGTTAGTCATTTCAAATTTGTTCTCCTATTTAACAGAATAAAAAAAAAAACATATACTTTGATTTTTTTTTTTTTTTTTATCTTTTTTCTGTTACGACCAAGGATTAAATAATAATAAAAATTAGATGCATACCTCCTTTATGGGTACATGGAAGAATGGTAGTTAGGCTTAGTCATGTCTGGTTTTTTCGTTTTTTATCTTTTAGGAAACTATTCAGTCTGTTCTGATTGAAATCAGTTAATGCCAGGTTTCGGGTAGCCAAGTTAACATTATACAATTCAATCATTGACCGTTTGACAGTGCCTTAGAATAATCTCGCAGAAAGTACATTAGAAAGTTGTAAACTCTTTAGAACACGAAACTGTAATTTGACTTCTTCTTTTTTTTCTTTGCTTCCCACAGAATCTATCACTCTGGCAATTTTATCATCTTTCCAAATTTCAGCTATAAATGAAATTACTTTTCTGGTGGGTTCTTCACAAAAGTGAGCATTTGTTGTTTAAAGGCCATGGGACAAGAAGATACAGATAATCAGATTCAGACCCCTTTGTTGCAAACTCATGCAGCTGAGCGTCCTCTCAAGAGAACTGGTTTGATTTCACTTTTCAGTTCATCCTTCTCTTATTTGTTTTATTTTCTATGTTGGTGATTAGAAATAGTTTTGAAAGAATAAAGGTTCAAGGGCCTTAACTTCTCTGTTTTCTGCTTTTTAGGATTATCAGAATTCCCAGAAGTTGCAAGTTCAATTTTTTTTTTTTTCCTGTCTATTTTCTTATGTGCCAACGTAGTTTTCATGTTCCATTGAATAATTAGAGAAATAGAGAATGAGATGGGCACAAATGTCACAAAAATTAGGCCCCTCTGGTGCATCTTAACTAGATGTGGCCAACTTTGACTAGTTTATCGAGGATCTATAGCCAATTCCAAAACCCAAAATTTTGGGAGTAAGGCTTCATCGATGTTGTTTTATCTTACCATATTCTCTAAACAATAAGAATAAAGGATGGGTGCATAGTTGCATTATTTTCCATTATTCTAATAGATTTGAGTTGCTTTTCTTTATTATTAGGAGTATGATATTTTTTTCAATATTGAAGTTCATTTTTTTCTTGAAGGGTGATTTTTTTTTTTTAATATTGAATATTTGGATTGTGAAGGGAATCTATGGACTGCAATAGCACATATAATAACTGGGGTGATAGGATCAGGAGTGCTATCACTAGCATGGAGTATGGCACAGCTTGGGTGGATTGCAGGTCCTTTGGCCATGTTATTCTTTGCTGGAGTCACTGTTGTTGCTACATTCCTTCTCTGCAACTGCTATCGATCTCCTGATCCTGAATATGGACCCGGTAGAAATAGGTCCTATCTTGAAGCTGTTGACATGAATTTAGGTAACATAAGCAGCTAGCTACTTTACTTTTGATTTCCCATGATTGAATTGATAATAGTAATACCCATCAAATGACTTTTTTTTTTCTGATAAAGTAAAAGATTCATTAGTTAATTAGCTTTAACCAAATATCTTATATAAGTAAATAACATCGTTTAAGATAGTTTGAGTCGGAAATTTCATATGGAAGCTACAACTTTTATTTTTTTATATGACAAGGTATTCATTGGATCATTAAGAGCACAACAGAAAATAAGTGATTCATGTTTCTTTGTGCCAATAGTTGAAGAGAAGTTGGACCAATAGAGAGGGTACTACTAACCAACAGAAAAATTGAAAGCAAGAATTCAAGATTGTTGTTAGAGAATGGAGGGAGTCCATCTACCCTTCTAATAGGATTTGAATTATGCTGTCTATTCTATTGTACAAGATATAAGTCATTTTAGATATCTCACCTACCGAATTCAATGTTAGTTGTGCATAAAAAAGATATATATATATATATATATATATATATATATATATATATATATATATATATAAGTTGGAAAAAGAAAGAGGGGCTTGATTAAAATATAATGCAAATTAAAACGTGTGGATCTCTTCAACAAAGAAAAATCTAGGAGCCATTAACTTTGAAAATCATTATGTTCAAGTCGCATGTAGTGGGTCCTATGGGGTGGTGTGTGTGTGTGTGTGTTTATATCAGGCTGACACTAGTTTGATTGTGTCATGCAAGTCACCTCCTAATAACTAGTAAGTGTGATATTGACCTTTTCATAAATGGTAAAGGTTGTGGGGCTGTCTTAATAAAGAACCAAACGCTAAGTAGCAATTTATTATAACTTTTGTAAACTTATGTGGTAGAAGATCAGCTTGTTTTGAAGAAAATGCCTAATCATCTTTTCAGAAAAAAAAAAAAAGGTTTTCTTTCCTCATTTGATGTAAAATAACTAAGTTGGATTATAGCTAATGCTTATAATGGATTGCAGGAAAAAGGAATGCATGGGTGTGCGGCTTCTTTGTGCACATAAGCTTATTTGGGACAGGCATTGCCTATACAATTACATCTGCTATCAGCATGAGGTTTGTTATATGCTCATCCTCTCACCACCAACACGATTCTAGAGTGGAGTGATTTTGGTTCCAACTTCAGCTTTTCAAGAATGGTTGCCATTTATTATTTTAGAGATGCATTATAAGAGTTTTTGTTGCTAAATTTTGTAATTTGGGTCAATTAAATTCTAGAGGGGACTATATAAGGAAAACAAAAAATATTGGTTTTGTAGTAGTATTGTTGTTAGTGTCACCAAAAGAATAACAGAATTCGCACTTCTATGATTTTACATGGTCAAACATTTTCCATTCAGCACTATTTTTTCTCCCTATGGATGCAGAGCAATCCAGAAATCAAACTGTTACCACAAAGAAGGGCACGAGGCCGCGTGTAGTTTTGGAGATACCTCTTACATGTTACTTTTTGGAGTTGCCCAAATTGTACTATCTCAGACACCAGACTTTCACAATATAGAATGGCTATCTATTTTTGCTGCAATCATGTCCTTCACTTATTCTTTCATTGGATTGGGACTTGGCTTCGCAAAAGTTGTAGGTATGCTAGCTCAAGCCATAGGCTTATACATTGAAAAAGAAAATGGGAAAGGTACACAAAACCCCATGTGGTTTCTTTGTAAAACACATAACCCTCCCGAAGTTTTGAGTGCGACACTTAAGTCTCCATGGTATTGTTTCATTTGTGAACCCATTAAATATCTGTAAAAATAAATGAACTGCTCATGTGATAATACATGTCCATTTTTAAAACTACATTTTCACATAAAACAATATCACAGGAGGGTTTAGTGTTAAAATCAAAAACCCCAAGGGAGTTAAAAGTGTTATACAATTAATAGTTTACACAAAATAATACCACTCAAACCTCAAGGGGTTTCCATGTTTTACAAGTAAACTACAAGGGGGTTTTCTTTATTTTTCCCGAAGAAAAATGAAAATTTCAAGAGATTATAAACTTATTACGTTAGTGGTGATTTTTTTTTTCTTTCTTTCTTTCTGTATTTTAACTTTTCTTCCCAAAGCTAATAATTTTCTTGTCATAAATATTGCAGGAGATGGATATGTTAAGGGCAACATTGGAGGAATTTCAACTTCTAGTGCAGCGGATAAAATATGGTTGGTAGCTCAAGCTATTGGAGACATTGCATTTGCCTATCCATACTCTCTCATTGTGATTGAGATACAGGTTTGATACCCTTTAGGTCTACATATTTAACAATTCAGGTACTGAAAAGAGTTAAAGAGGTTGATATAAATGATGCATTTTGTAAAACATGAAGGATACTTTGAAGTCACCTCCACCGGAAAACCAGACCATGAAGAAGGCCTCAACAATAGCAATCGTAGTTACAACCCTCTTCTACCTCAGCTGTGGAGGCTTTGGATATGCAGCCTTCGGGGATGATACACCAGGGAACCTCTTGACAGGGTTTGGATTCTATGAACCATACTGGCTCATTGATTTTGCTAATGCTTGCATCGTGCTTCATCTACTTGGAGGATATCAGGTAACCCTATTATATGCTAAATTTATCATACTTGAATCTTCCAGTTCTTGTTGGCATCTTAAATCTCTGCTATTACAAGCAATAGACCTTTGTTATGTTTCTCTCAGTGGCCAAGATTATGATAGCTATTTCTTTACCATTAGAAGTAGTGCAAAGTGCAGTACAGTACTATATATCTAAAATAGCCAACACAGAATATTGCATTGTTATAACATAGTTTTAGTACTAGAATGTTAGATCTATTTATTATGCTTTTACATGTGTTTATGTTGGCAGGTTTACAGTCAGCCATTGTTTGCAAATGTTGAAAGATGGTTTGCTGACAAGTTCCCAAGCAGTGGATTTGTAAATGATAACTACACTTTAAAATTGCCATTGCTCCCAGAGATAAGAATAAACCTTCTCAGGTTGTGTTTCCGAAGCATGTATGTTGTGTCGACAACTGCAATTGCAATGTTGTTTCCCTACTTCAACCAGGTTTTGGGAGTGCTAGGAGCCTTGAACTTCTGGCCCTTATCGATATATTTTCCAGTGGAGATGTACTTTAGGCAGATGAATATTGAAGCTTGGTCAACCAAGTGGATCCTGCTTCGAACTTTCAGCATGTTTTGCTTGCTTGTGACATTATTTTCCATGATTGGTTCAATTGAAGGACTTATAACTGCAAAATTGAGCTGAGAAACTGCACTTGAATCCTTTCGTCATGGAAAAGGAGGATATAAATATATCTAATGATTTTATGCAGAATGATGATGATGGCCCAAATTGTGCAGAAAAATTGTTATTGATTCACAATAGTACAAAAAATATCAGACTTGATTATTGTTTACGATGTAGGCATCTCTAAGTTTAAATGAGAAGCCTAATACATTGTCAGGATTATAGGGAACTTGACATTGTAAATTGTTGTTTTTCAATATATATGAATTAGAAGAACTTATTCTTTATTCAATTTGTTGAAGTAACTCTTTGCAGGTAATGCCCCGATTTGATGCAAGCAATTTTAGAAACAACGAAATTTTTTATAAGCTGACCAACAATTGAACCTACACATTGGGTTGGTTCAACAATCAACAGGGTTGATAATTGGGTCATAATTTCAACCCCCCCCCCCCCCCCCCCTACTTGGGTCAAACCATTCACACAATTTCAAGTTTGCCCAAAATTATGCACTGGCAATTTATGAGACAGTGTGATCCCGATCCAAAACTGAAAACACTCTCAACATCTTTGGTAGTTGATATGCATTGATAATAGCTTAATTTTGCATATTTATATCATTGTTAGAAAGCATTATCATACTTATTTTGAGTTAATTCATGCATTATATTTGGCTTTGGAATAATGCTGAATAATCAATTTTGTGCTTAATTAAATCTTATTGCGTTAATATGTCTTTTGTGGGAGAATGAAATTAAATAAGTAGATTTGTGCAAAGAAGGAAGCTAATGGACTTTACCTTTACAAGGACCATGATGAAGTTAAAGAAGACTAACCCAATTAAGTTTTAAGTCTAATTGGAGTAAGGAATCAAAGGAAATTTACACCCAATCCAAGTTCAATTAAGATTAGGATTCTAGCTTGTACGTCAGTTAGTAATTTTAGCATAACTTTCGGCTCAGATGTCGAATTGAGATGATTCAAGTTGGGCCAGAAAGTTAACTTAAAGGGATACAACTTTGTAGTTTACCAAAAGTCTTCTAACATTAAATGAGCCAAAATTGTCGGTTAAGAGAAACCTAAAAATCTAAAAAAAATTTCAAATGGGAATTCAACTTGTAATAGAATTCATTGACCTATTTAAAGGATCTTTAGGACAAAATTCAAGAAGGCTAGTGCTAGGGCTAGAATGCAAAACAGAAAATTGGAGCAAGAGGCAGTGCTGCATGTGGCTTCTCTGTAGCTTTTCTCCATGATAGCATTGTGACTATTTCTTTCTCTATTTTATTTGTCTAATTTAATGTTTAGTATTTTTATTTTTGTGTTTTATTTCAATAACCATAAGTAGCTAAATTTATAATTAGGATTGAGGATGAAACCTTGTTAAGGATTATCAGTAATATTTATGTAATTTGATTTTTCTCACAATAATTGTTCTTTAATGATTTAAATTGTTCATCAATTGACTAAGATGAGATTCTACATACGAGTTCAATCATATTTTCTCATGATTTAGGATTTGTTTTAATTAATTGAATGTTTGGTTTATTATTTCTTGATTTTAAAATTGGATATTTCTTGTGATTTGTTTTGCTACGGATATAATTGATAATTTGATTTTATACCTAGGAATCGAAGAAGAGCATGCTTTAGATATTTAACTAGAAGTTTTAATAATAATATTCTCCATGGTAGTAAGATTAATTTCTAGATTATCATGTAGTAGTTGGAAAAATTAATGATCGTAAATATATACTGATATGAATTAACAAGTCGGATTTCAAAACCTTAATTCCTTTCTCTAGATTGTTACATCCCTAACTGTTTTATATTATATCTTTGCTTAGTTTAATTATTTGTTTAGTTTATTTGATTTCAAAACAGCCAATTTCTATTAAACTAAATTATGATTAATTTGATTAAGGTTTAATTAATTTTCCTACTTTCAATCAAGTTTTAGTGGGTTCGACCTCGTTTTTTCAAACTATATTTCGGTACGGTTCGTACACTTGTGAGTACTTTAAAATTCACAAAGTAGTCATACACTTTTTGAGTGAGAACCACTTTGTTGTAAGATAGTGAGCTGCATTAAAATTGATGTACAAGAATACAAACTCCTCAACATCAGTACAATGATGTGTTATATCATATGATAGGGCCAATCCTATTCAGCAAGGCCACACGTGTATATGTTTTGTACGGACACTATAACGGTAAATAACTGTTAAGCCACCAGCCATTCTTGAGGGAATGTGTTAGTTACATGAAATATGGTTCACATAATGAGAAGATTTGTGTGTGTGTGACCCATTGAACCCCACGTGCAACAACCTTCGCTCTTGCAACCTTCGAAGGGTGACTCGGTTCAACCTTTTAAGGTGGATTTGTGTGTGAGTCAAGCAGAAAGCCACCCAATAATATATTTTTCATCTTTTTATTTTTTGCATAAACCCAAGACAAAGTTAAGAGAGTCAACAAGAGAGAGAGAGAGAGAGAGAAAGGGTTGACCGGGTGTCTTATGGGTGAGCTACCGGCCCATCTCTCACACGCACAATAGCGTTGAATTCTTTAATAAAATCATGCACCTTTGATGTCTCTTTGTTGCCTTCACAAATTAACACCACCATGCAATTGCAACCCCATTTCCTTTATATAAGAAAACCTACTTTGGTCTCACTACTCTCACATATTAGATATCTAACCAACCAAAAATATTGTTTCAGCTCCTTTCTTTTTCTTGAAAACATATAAAAAAAAGATTATAAAAGAGCTTAAGTAGAGAGAGGCAGTAGAGAATTCTCTTTTACTTGTGTCTCTTACTCTAGCCTTCCTTTTTCCATTAATTGCATTAAAAACATTTCTTGCACCCCACATTTGCTTTTATTAGGGAGGAGAGGAAAAAAAAAAAACCAAAGATGGGTAGGATTCCATGTTGTGAGAAGGACAATGTGAAAAGAGGACAGTGGACTCCTGAAGAAGACAACAAGCTCTCTTCCTATATTGCCCAGCACGGCACCCGTAACTGGCGCCTCATCCCCAAGAATGCTGGTTTGTGCTCTCTCTCTCTCTCTCTCTCTCTCACACACATAAATGTAATTACAAAATAACTTAGGCTACTTCTATATTTCATATACAAGGTCTTCAAAGATGCGGCAAGAGTTGCAGGCTAAGGTGGACTAATTACCTGCGTCCTGATCTTAAGCATGGCCAGTTCTCTGATGCAGAAGAGCAAACTATAGTGAAGCTTCATTCTGTTGTTGGTAACAGGTACAACACTACATGTTGCTCTTTGCTCAAACTGGAATATCAATATTCTTTTGCGAACTGACAAACATTTTAAGAGATTAAACAGAACACCAAGTGTGTCATGAATGATTAATCATCTCATTCTAATTGACCTCAATTTTTAACTTTATATTTATCCTCAAAGTCCAATGTTTTGTTAATTTGAACAAGCAGTTCTTTTCCTATTTTTTTGTCTCAATATTTTGGGTACTAAGTAATTATTTCCTACATGGGCATCCAGATGGTCACTAATTGCAGCTCAGCTGCCTGGCCGCACAGACAATGACGTTAAAAATCACTGGAACACAAAACTGAAAAAGAAGCTGTCAGGCATGGGAATTGATCCTGTGACCCACAAGCCCTTCTCCCACCTAATGGCTGAAATTGCAACCACACTGGCACCCCCACAGGTGGCTCACCTTGCAGAAGCAGCCCTTGGCTGCTTCAAAGATGAAATGCTCCATCTCCTTACTAAGAAGCGCATTGACTTTCAGATCCAACAACCCAATGCAGCACTAGGGAAAACCACTTCCACTTATACTAACAGTAAACAAGACGAAAAGGATGATACCATTGAGAAGATCAAGCTTGGCCTATCAAGGGCTATCCAAGAACCTGAGATGCTACCATCAAACAAGCCATGGGACAGTACTGGAGCGACATCTGCAAATTTTGCAGGGGCCTGCAGTGCTTTCCCTGCATCTATGACTGGATATCAGTATGGCCCGTCATCTTTTGGCAATGAAGGGGACAGATCACCATGGAGCCAGAGTATGTGTACAGGAAGCACATGCACAGCAGGGGACCAGCAAGTTCGGTTGCACGAAAAACTTGAGGAAGAAAATGGGGAGGATTCTGAGGGTGGGAAAGGAATCAGAAATGGGTCCAGCATTTTCAGTTCAGACTGTGTCTTATGGGATTTGCCATCTGATGATCTAATGAACCCAATAGTTTAAGAAAAGTTACAGAACAGGAGTGCAAAGAAGGCAGGAATCCTACTTCAAGGATTAAAAATAAACATCTTACAGCAATTATAATGATTGACATGTAAATAAAGCTCATTTCATAAATCATGATAAAATACAAGAAAAGGCATTATTTCTTGCTAATAATTTCAACTATTTGTGTTCAAACTATATCTTTGCTCTTACTAGAAATACAATGTAGGTCAAGCAAAATATGAAGATGAAGAGGATGTATCAGCCAGAACCTGCAAGTAATCAAGAAGAAAAATAATTTTAGGAAACAGATATAAAGTTTTTTTTTAACACAAGGCTAGAGTTCTTGGAGAAGTAATATTTCTGCAATGCTACCTCAAGTTGCTCTTCAGTAAATGAGTTTTTCTGAACATTCCATGTATCTGCATGGGTCCGCCGGAACTCTGCAACTGCTTTTGTAACAGTAGATTTTACAGGTGTTGGCTCCCCAGCAAAACGAGCCAGTAATGTAACATGCTCAGGTAACCAACTGGAGGAAAAAAACACCCTAATGTCGTTAAGGAACTAATATATCAAAAGGAAAAACAAAAAAAAAAATATATATATATATATATATATATATATGAATTGGCAATAAAAATCCATTTAGACCGTTCAATCTGATGTCCCATCCCTGAATGAGAGCTAAAAGGCAAATAGTTTGAATGTTATTGATATATTAAACAAAAAGGTTTCAATGTTTAAAAAGATCCAGCCTAGTTACACCAGAACTCTAGAAGAATGTAGGACTAGGCAAACCAAGAGGGTTTTAGCTCCTCCTCAATCCGCTTCCCTCAAACAAATCCAGTTGATGAATCCTTTTTTTTTTTAATAAATAACGGAATTGTATAAATCCAGTCAATGAATCTAAGCAAAACATGTGGTACAACTTATTTTTCAGCTTTTTGAAAATGGGATTGTTTGAAAAAACTGTACCTAGAAAAAGAGATTATAAGAAGCTGTACTTTCAAAAAGTGCAGGTTGAAAACACCACCAAATGGGCACGCAGTCAGTTTGGAGGGTCCTAACTTGCCATAAGGAACTGAGCTTATCCTTTCTGGTGGGGTGGAGGTTCATGTGAAGGTAAACTTTTTCACCAGAGATTTTGCACCTCATTTCCGCACATAATTTGTAGACCTTTTCACTATCTTCCATAAGAATGACATGTTTGTACATACACCACTCATTTTAGTCAAATAACCAAAAATCTTTTGGGATCTTTCATTAACTAATATTAGCTAACTAGTCACATTTGGTCAATTTGCACCCATTTAGACCAAAAACCAAGATTTGCTCTTTGGGTTGGTACAAGTACACCTATTGTTGACTGAAGACTCAAAGAAATTGGAATTTTTAGAAATGTTATTAAAGGAACAATCATAATTCAAAGTTTTCTAATCTATAAGTGAATAAAATTTGGCATGTAAATCCAGTGATACAACTTGGTTCCAATTTCAAATTTTATATATATATACAAGTAAAACAATAGTGACAATGGGGAGAGGGGAAGAGGGGATTTAAATCCTAGATGTCTCCATTAGAAACCCCAAAAGGTGTGCCAATTCAGCTACAAGCTTCTTGACAGTTCCAATTTCACATGTAAATTTTAAAAATAGTTTTATTTCAGAAATTTGCTGTAACAATTTACTATTGCTATGTCATCAATTACCATTTTAAGAAAACAGACTGGTGGGTTTAGTAACATTTGAACTCGCTAACTTCATCCCACCAAACCCACCCATTGGAAGCTTTAAGTAAGATACATTATGATTGTGTTGGCCATATATTTTCATAGTTACATAAACATCAGATTCATGCATCCTGTGTATTTAAGCTTTCCTTGTTTCAACAAAATTATTACTTAAATTTTTTTACGCATCATCGAAGTTGTTACAGCATATCTCTAAAAACTAACTATAAGATCAACTTCTTTAACTTAATGTAACACACCTGGGCATGTCATACGGCGCTGATAACACAGAAGCAGTCAAAGCAAGGACGGCA
Organism: Castanea sativa; assembly: GCF_040712315.1. NCBI lineage: Eukaryota > Viridiplantae > Streptophyta > Magnoliopsida > Fagales > Fagaceae > Castanea > Castanea sativa. Next base: position 768,113 of record NC_134018.1, on the reverse strand, counting down.
CCATGTATAGAGGCAATGGAGTGACCAGAACTTAGATTTCTGCATTTATAGACATTAGATCAGAATAATGAAACTTTACACGAAGTACCTAGTAACAGTGACTCAATACAAAGGGTTCCAAATGATTCACATATGTAAATACATGAAAACATGCATGAACAACTTACCCGTTAGCATATGACTGCATTATTATTAGTGTTCATCAATACCATGAGGCATAAAATTCAGTACTTAAAATCTCAGGCAGATGAGTACAGATTTCTTTATATTTGACAATGCACTCAAGCACATATTGCATACAAAAATTACTACAATAACAACAAGAAACAAAGCCTTAGTCCCAACTTTTGAGGTCGGCTATGGATCCTCAACAAAGTAGTCAGGGTCAGTCATATGTATTATTTTCCTCCATTCTACTCAATCTAAAGTCATACTCACTGTTATTCCCTTAATTGACGTGTCCTTTTTTCTTACTTCTACTGTGATTTTTGCATATAAAAGATTATATACATTAAAAAGCTTGAATCATGCATCCTGATCCAAAATGCCTTCAACAGCTCAACGAATCAGCAGAAGAAAAGATTTAATTGATTTCTTTGTTAATAATTGTTCTTCACAACGATTCATTAAATTATTCTTCAACTGTACAAAGATATATTCATGAATCATGAACCAGCAGTCCGTCTGTTTCAACCCACTATTCATAATACTATCAGCATTTCCCCAAATCACTCTGGTTTCAACTTCCATGAAACAACAGAACCTTACTAGCAGAAATAGAACTTATTTATGAAATGCAAGCAGACGCGTTATACATGCAGGACATGAGACTCTAAGAAAGAACACAGCAGAAAGTGTTGTGCACATGAAAATGCAGATGAATGAGGGTTGTCTCCTCATCGAAAAGGCATATCAAGTAATTAATAACTAAGGGCTTCAATAACATGATTCTAACCTCTGCTTTCTCTTTCTTTGAAGATTATTTGCCTTCAAGTAAGCTCTATCACGAAAATCTCTTGCTAGATCTTCATCCCCGCCCTTCATTAGGCCTGCCAAAACTGCTGCAGCATGCTCTCTTACCTGAGCCAGAAGTTAGCTAAATAAGTTGAAAGGAGCTGAATTCTACCCCTAGACCCAAAAACCTTAGCTTCTTTTTTTTTTTTTTTTGATAGATAGGCCCAAAAACCTTAGCCTGTAAAGAAGAGCTATAGACTCCTAAAAGGTCCCAAAAATTAGGGCATAATTGGTTAAAGAGAAAATCTCAAGAACCACATAACTTGTTCTTACTGTTACTTGATTTCAGGGGTCTATGACTTCTTAATAAAAATGAGTTAGCAATATCATTGCTCTTATCAATAGCATCACAATCTTATGTGTCCAAATCTGAACTACCCAAAACATGGATCATATTACACCCAATATTCCACATTACTTTTCAAATAAGCATCCAAAAGTTAATACTTTTTACTTGCCACAGACAATCCCATATTCCAATTTTTGGAGGGGTTATCCCATCAGTGAACACCCTTAAAAATTGAAATTTTTCATAAAAAGAAAACTACTACTGTAGGTTAGAAACTTGCCTCCACTTGGTTATCTATAAGTAGCTTCTCCACAGTGCTCCAGATTTGTTGCTTCTCCACACTTGAGAGAATGAAAGTGTGCCTGTTATAAAGACATAACATGACTTTAAATGCCTCTGCCTATAGCAAACATTTCTCTAAAAACTATGACAGACTCCAGTCCACACAAGATATCAAGTCAATATAAGATATCATGAAAGGCTGGAGATATAGAGGTAATTAGAAGAAAAAAAAAACATCGAATCTTCCTTTATAAATGACATTTTTTGAAGTATAGTTAATCGTGCAAAAATATGGACACTGTTAAATTTAACTTCCCCAAGAAGAAATTTATTCAAGATTTGATATGCTAAACATATCACAAACCAAAAAACCCCTACCCCCATTCCCCCCCCCCCCCCCCCCCGGTCTCTCCCAGGGCCCAAAAGACTAAACTGTAACCAGCTATATGACTTGTAATCATTCAAGGATGCAATGCAAAGGGGAACATCTTCAGTTACCATACCTATACATAAAGGTTCGCAGATACGTCAGTGTAGCAGATCTAGTCCGCCAGTTAGAATCATTGGCTGAAGAAAGAATCACAGATACGGCCTCCTGGAGATGAGGTTCCCAGAAAATCCTCCATTTTAGCAGTTCAAAAGCAGCCTTGGCCAACGTTGACAAATCTTTATTTGATGTTTCCTTCAAAAGGCAGTAATAATTCTCAGATAAGAAGTTGTGATGCACAACCTACTAGGCATCATGATGCAAATAAAACAAAAACTCCTATAGTATATTGTCTCTGCGATAAATATCTCGAAAGAATTGAAATGTAATACAACAGAAACATCTTAGACTTTGTACAAGGAATCATAAATGTTAAAGATCAGAAAGGGCCATCAGTTTGCATCCTAAAATCTATATCACAAATCAGTATATGGTCTCTTGTCTGTCTCAGTCACCGCTGTCGAATTGCGCTTTAAGCAGAAAGAACAACCATGCTCTCTGATTACGGTAGTAGGGGCCCCACTGATGACTACCCCAAACCGAAGCACCCAAAATGAAAAGACAACTACTTCAGGTAGAAGGGACTCCACTAGTGACTACTCCCAAATAGAAGCATCCAAAATGGAACGCTAGCTACTTACATGGCAGAAGTCTGTCACAAGATATGAATGGCGTTGAACAGATTGTATGAGACTGCAAATCATCAATCTCTCTTAAAAAATAACTATAAAAGAGAGGAATGAGGGAGCCAAATAATTTAGCAGTTAGAGGGAGTGCAAAGGAATTAAGAGTCCATATGCCAAAGAGCACATTGGAATTGAAGTCAAAACAGAATTATGATTTTCAGTATACAATGATTAATCTCACTCAACAGAACAGAATTTCAAAATTACAAAAAGAAATCCATTTTCAGAGGGACTCCTATCTTTGATTTGTAAATTTACTTCAATACCATGCTGTAGATAATTTTGTAGGTTTGTACAAGGGGACACTAACTTTTTTAAAAAAATAAATTAAGGAGATACTACTAAAATTAGAGCATTCAAAGAAAACTGGAATAGCAAACAAAGTGAGATGTGCTATTCTGAAAGTTACTTGTTGGAAAATCAAAATTTTATAATTTAGAAAAACTAATTCTATCAATATTACTTCAGTGAAGGAATGAACAATTCCAAGTTCTCCCTGACATAGTGGTCAACAAACCCCAATTAAAACCTCAATACTAAACTGACAGGAACATATTTTTGCAATAAGTTAAACAGACAGGAAAATATTTATAAAAAAAAAAAATTAAACACTGGTAAATTTCAGAACCAAATATTAATACAATGCAAATCAGTAGAGTAATATTAACACAAGCAAACAGGTGCTCAACATACCTGCAAGGAAATTACAGGATAAAGAAGCCCCACAATTACATCCAGCAAATATGAAGATCTTCCAGACTTCAAAGACGAGATGATAAAATGGAATAGCTACACATAATAGGAAAAATAGATCCGTGAATAACAGATTTTATGAGTTAAAAGGATATTCAACAGAAAAGTTTTCTGAAAATTAGTACCGTTTCCATCCATTTGACATCATCTTGTGAATCTCCATTCAAATGTACATCTTGAAGTTTTGAATCTATTGGGGTCTCCAAATTGTCAGATTGGCTGGTACTCTGAATATTTATTACCACTTCAGATGCTCGTTTTATTAGGATCTGAACCCAACTTCCATCTTTAAGTCTGTTATCAATATCACTATTTCTCCCTTCATGTGAAAAATCATGATCCGAAGACGCATAAAGCCGAATGTTAGAGCACAATACAGAAAGGTTAACACCTATAGCTTCTCTTACCTGTCCATGTGAAAGATGCACAAAACAAAAATAAGAAAATAACTCCCAAGGTTACAAGGAAAATAATATTGTAATGGTTAGTTCTTTCCCTCAATAACATTGTAATTGTTATTTCTTCTCATGTTTAACATTGTTAGAATTATGTATGAACATTTAAATTCACTATTTCCTAATAGCTTAAAATTTTGGGACATTCGGTAATTTATTATGATATCAGAGCAAGAAGTTCTAAGTCGATCCTTATTTCCACTCTACCATTAAAAGTCCCACGTGTTAGGCCCCACTTATTAAGGGGGACTATGGGTCCATATGTGAGTAGTGTTAGAATTAATCTCGTAGGGAGGAAAAAAGGATGGAACATTTTTGGTAGAAAAGAGGGTGGAAAATTGATGTTTTCCATTGTTTGGTTAACAAGCAAAAACAGAGGAAAAATAGTGGGGCCCAAGTGTTTTCCACCTCGGCCCACTAAATTGTTATCTCCCCAAATTGGGAAAAAAAACTTAGGTGAAAAGTAGTCAAGTCAATATGATTTTAACTACCCTTCCACACCACTTTTTTATTTTTATTTCCCTACCCACCAACTATCATTTTTGTCCTATTCCAACCCCTTTTTAGTAAATTCACATAAACTACATTTTCCATTCTCTCATTTTCCTACTCAAACAAACAAAGAAAATTTATTTTATTTCTCATCCTTCCACTTTTCCATGCCCCCATCCTGCCATTTTTCCATGCCCCCAACCAAACGGAGCCTTATGGTTGTACGATTAAATTCATCATTTCCTAATAACTCAAACTTTTTGGACAATTAGTAATTTATCAAACATAATCTACACTTGCCAAAAAAACAAAAGAATTATCTGCATACATACACATGCACATACAACAAAAGTTAGACCAGAAATCAGTGAGACCTTCAAAGAGGAATTCTTACTTGGGCGGATGAATGGCACATATTACCAAGCAGCTCCTCCAAAAGTTCATTATGCAGCCGTATCTCAGCTGCCGGCATTTTCTGTGGGGATATTTCTATAAGTACAGCTGATAGAAAAGCATAGCGCTTGGCTACTATAGTGGTAGTTGCAGTCGAAGGTAAAGGATTTGCCAAACAATCTAAGATTTTTTGCCTCAGAAGAGGAACTTTTGTTCCATACTTTCCCTTTCCAGTAACTGCATAACGTATACAAGCTGCCCACTCAGGTATTGATTCCACTGATTGCGCTAAAATAATATTCTGCAACTGGGCCATCAACCAACTGTCCCATGCTTCTAAAAGACCATCGACATCAGAATGCAATACCCCAGCCAATGCTTCAGCGGCAACACATTGCTTAGACCTCTCCTTGGCATTTGCAAACTCCTCCAAGGTGCCTCTAAGAGCCAACAAAACTGGCATGCCACATTCTTGTATTAACCGTTTAAAAATCCGGGCAAAATTTGAGTAGAAGGTATCACTTCCTAATAAAGAAATCCAGCTAGGGGTACGTGGCCATGAAGCAGAAAAGTCAAAATAAAAACGGGTGATTGATTTGTCTGCAAAGCTCTGAAAAGATGAATTTCCATGTCCTCTGGAAGATGTGCTCTCTGTATCAGTGATTATGTGAACATGGGAAAGACTATTCAAAGTCTCATCAAAAAAGCCCTCTTCCTGAAAAACTTTAGTTAAAACTCCTTCCAGTGATGATTTTGTACTTTCTTGTAAGTCACCAGAACCAGAAGAGCCAGACTGTTCCCCAGCTGAAAGTTTATAAGGTGATTCCTTTAACAGTGTATTTAGAGCCGATATTGCAAGTATTCTAGTCTGAGGAAGTTGACTTTTCAAATTCTTCAAGAAGTGACCTGTAAAGTTTTTGAAATGAGAGTATTTGGAAAAGGTTAAAACTGAGACATATGCACTCAGTTAATTGCATGAGCACTATTGAAAAGCAAAGACACAATTCATCACTCAACAAGAAATATGTACTGACCAGCAGTTTCACTCAAGATCATTGAAGAGGCATTTGGGTCATTCCGAGATGCCATAGCCAACAGGAGCAGAACTCTATTAGCCATAAGATTATACCTGACAAAAAAAATTAAAAATTAAGACTATATCTAAAATGTTTACTATAATCGTAGGTTAAGAGAGTATCAATACTATGAACATAAATTTGCACTGAGTGTTTACTATACTTGCTCAAATGAAGATCTCAACCAATCAAATATTCATTCTATTTTCATTAATGGATAAGAGTCCACACAACAGTCCAAAACAATTCATAACATATAGGGGATAGCCTCAAACAACTTCAAATTAGATAAATAATGAGACTAAGAAAATATAAAAATAATAGTTTTCAAATAGTTAGATATTTACCGCCAATGCAAGCCAATGGAATCAAAACTCATAGAAATAATTTGAGAAACCAAATCTCCAAAAACTTGTCCATCCATGTCATTGTTTGATGTCCTGAAAATGCTTCTAGACACTCCAGCAAAGTAGATGTTGTATTTGACAAATAACTGTTGGCACTCAGATAATGTAAGCAACAGAATTCACAACTACACACTCTAAATCATCTAATGGGGGAATTTACCTCATTGATTGCTTTCTGGGCTTTCAGTGACTCATGATGGGAGCTTCACGAAGAAACAAAGGAAGGTTAAACAGAGTTTCTATTATATTTTTCAGAATCTAACAATTTTAAACATAAATCAATGCAGATTTACCTGGAAAGAATCCCAATGATAAAGGAAGAAAATGCTTTTGGATCCTGGAATAACAAAAGATATATCAGGAAGATGTTGGGTTACACACGTGAGTAAAGTCCCACATAGAATAATGATAAGAAAAATGAGTAGTTAATATAACATAATTGAGCACATACCCATAGGGCTTAGGCCTTTTGGGTTAAAATGTCTTTATATGTTATATTAATTATTCAAGGAAACTATCCAAGGTGTTTATCTATTCATCTTTTTAAGTTTGTTTTAAGTGAGTTGTCCTGAATGATTACCGTCGTCAAATGCTTGAGCACCGATTGTGAGGCAAGGACTGCACAAGAACCTAGAACCACATTTTCTGGTGCATTTGGGTCCTTTAAATTCTCAGCAAGAGAGAGAACACACTTTGAAATCATAGACGGCCATCTCTTGATCAGCTTCAGTAGAGATTTGCCAGCAAGTCTGGGAACCATGTCAAAATATTAAATCAGATATCATAAATAAAAATTACTTTAAAAATAAATAAAAATAAGAATAATAATCGAACACCATTCCAGCCAAAACCAAAAAAATAAATACTAAGAGAGATTAATATCTCTGAACCACTTGCCAGGAAAATATCAAAGGTTCTAACCATTAGTTTTAGGAATATGTTCCCACCCAGATTGAAAAACTCAAGGCATACCACATTCTAAGATCTGCCGGAAAACACAACTTAATATGTTTTTTTTCCATCATTATTCAATAAAATTCAAATTTTTACCAAAATAGCCAGTCAGACCACATTATATCTGCTAGGGACCCAACATGGAGGCTGCCATTGAGAAATTCACAGAACTCCTCCAAACTTGAGAATAAGAGCTAAAGTTTGATCATCATTTTTTTTATAACTTTGAAACTTTATAACTACCAAAGACATCACCTTATCTGCATGAGAGCAGTGTCTTCTAATTGATTTCATTCCCTTTATTGGATCATTGCTTCTAGAATGATCTTGTGCCCTTTTTTAATTATCATTTATAATTATTAATAAAAATTCAGTATAGCAGTCTATATATTAATTTTTAAATTACTAAATCTAAAATGCGCATTACATGTTCTGTGCTACATAAGTCACATTACATTCAAAATAGACAATAGGATTTAGTGCCCATTTGGCATAGCAGTCTGAAACCACACTTTCTTAAAACACAGATTTTTAAATCTCACTTTTTTCTAGGTACAGCTTTTTCAAACAGCACTTATTCAAAAAGCTCAGAATAGGCTGTACCAAACAGGCACTTAGAATATCTGTACTATAATTTGATCATATAGTAGGTCAAAAAAGATCGGTGGACTCACAAGCGAACAGTTTCATAACTATGCAAACATAGATTTAGAAGATCATCCATCAAGAGATTCAGATGATCTGATGGAATGAACTTTGCACTTGTACGTAATAGATGATAGGATGACTGTGAGGATCTCCATGTATTGTGCATGTATGCCTTATCAATGAGTGCCCACCTTGGCCTGAAATGAAAGAAAAGAATCAGTTTTTAAATGCTACAGCATTGATACATAATTTCATGTCAAAATAGAGATCCAACAAGAATATTCTTCACCTTCTCTTTCCCTTAGAATGAGATGACACAATAAAATTAATCGGAGGTTCAACTATGGCAGCAGATTCCAACTTCCAAGCCTGCCTGTGATTTGACCACTCATCATATTCCAAACTTCCTGTATGACAAAAATCAAGAATAATTTATGAGAGGCAGAACATAAAAGCAAAAGGATTGATATCCAGCTCATCTAAACACAGTGTGCATTACCATAGTTTGCTAATGCATCCATAATACGAATAATGAGTATCAATAAAATGCTGTCATCAGATTTTTCCTCTAACAAGTATCTGCTCAAAGCACAAAGATCAATAAGGTTTAGCAAATCAGACCCAGCCAAATAGGAGTAATGTCCAGAGGAATACTGAAGTTTAAACATTACTTGCATGAGGCATGAATAACCTCAGCAGCTTTTTCCCGCAGTTGAGTGCTGCCAACACTTGAACCTGTTGCTCCAGCTATTAAGAAAGAAGTATGATCTGGATCTTCAACCACTGCATTGCTGGAGGACGGCCTGAAATCAGGCAAGCAAGACAAAACACCTTGCAATGATGAATCAATCCGCAAAAGAGTCACTTTCAAGTGCTCTTTCTCATCTCCTGTGTGACAGATTGCATGTAAATTGTCAGATAACGGACAAACCTGTATAAATTTCATGTTCATCTGTATACTGAAAACGTAAATTAAAATAATGCGCCATTAATAAAATGATATATCCTGAAGAATACATCCTTTCTTTTGAGATGATATTTTTTATTTTTTACCACATCAGTTAGGTTATGGGAAAAGTTCCTTGAGGAATAACTATGATAATTACCTGAATCTGAATGGATTTTAGTTTGGCACATTGTAAAAAGATCATCCAAAGCCGCTTTAAAATGAAGATTCAAGAGTTCGTTTGCAAAATTAACTTCTTCATCACTAGGAATATGCCACTTAGGGCCTATTGGCAGTTCATTATTGGCATAATCTTTTGTGCTGATCCATTCCTCCAGTTCAGAAGCCACAGGGTGACGGAAGATGCACCTAAGAAACCAGAATTTTGAGGATTTCAGTTTCAAATAGAGAAATTAAATTAATAAGCATTTAAATACAACAACTAATGGAAAGAGGAAAACATACTTGTACTGATCAATAGGATAATAAAGAATCAGGCTACCAAGGAGGGAACGGAGAAGATGATCACCAGCACCATTGACCTGTCAAATGACCGAAAAATTGAGATTTTATAAAAAAAATAAACAAAAAAATAAAAACCAAAGAATCACAGATGCAAGCCTCAAGAGCAGGTACTTTAATCAACAACAGGACAAATACAAGACCTTCCAAGATGGAGAATCAAAAGCAGAAACAATAGCTTCCTTAAACTGATCCTTGTAACGGAGAAGAGCAGGACCCCCATAACTGATGGCAACTGATAGTGTTTTCAATTGATAATCAATTGATGTTTCAAGAGCAGGAGAAAGTGTGGGTTTTGCCTGGAAAGAAACCAATTCAAATTTCAAAAGAAGAACTTAGGTTCAACGTGAAAACATATAACACACACCATACATGGGAGAAGCACCTTTTTTGAAATAGAGGACTTAGAAGTTCCTCTTCCTCCAAATCCTGTAACTGGCACTCCTTCTAAAGAGGAGATAACAGAGGACAAAATGGGCTCAATAAGGTGAGTAACTGCCTCTTCTGGGTTTGAATGCACACATGCACAACAAAGCAGTCCAACCTCAGCAATTGCCCCCGGAAGGATATTTGTCTTCACAAACTTACAAACTTTTTTTAAAGCCTGTTAGGAGCATGAGGAAAAGTAATAAGAACATCTTTGATTGAGATTCTAAAATTCAAAAAGAACTAAACTGAATATCATTAACCAGAACTAAACCTGAGTATACAGGGATTTTGAAAGTCTCCCAAGCAAGATTTCAAGCATGCAATAGTAGTAAGGACCATCCTCAACGAGAAAAGTTCCTGATGTTGCAGATGAATGTAGACCTTCATTCCTGCAGCAGCAGTAACCAATTATTCCAATACATAATAGAAGTGTAGAACAGAAGATATGGAAGAACTGAATGTTAATACTAACGTAACACTGCTGGGTTCCAAGTGCAGGAGCAAGGAAAATAGGCGACATAAGAATTCATCAAGCCATTCAGAAAAACGAATCATAGGCAGGACTGACGACTCGTCTATGTTATCACCCAAATAAGCCAACTGCAAGTATAAATGGATTAGTAAAAGCATTTATTCATGGTTATAAGGGCAATAATAATCAACTTTTCTAAGAATATTACGGGCTTGTGTGCTTACATTGGAAAAAATGGAGCCAATTAGTTGCATGGTTGCCAAGGTTTTAGGAGGATCATTGGCATCCATTCCAAGTAATACATTGGACAATGAAACCATCAAAAGATCAGTGAACTCATCACCACTTTCAACTGATTCTACTGAAGTTGATTGGGAAGTGAGAAATAGTGAACGCCCAACAAATGCCACTGACATTACAGCAATTTTCAGCTGGTGGGTGGCAGTCATCTGACTAGACATAACGTTGGTGAAAGAGAAGTTAATGTGATGAAACAAGCAAAAATTAAAGGGGTGAACAATACTATTAATAGGACATTGTTTCACAAATGCAAAGGTGTTTTCCATCAGGAAAACTGCAGACAATCATTATAAGTTTCAACAATTCTGTGATGTAATGAAATAAAAGATACAAACTTACTTACCGTCTCTAAGGCCATATGGAATCGAGATGCCACAAAAGGAAGAACCAAAGAGGGCTCCACATAAGACAAAACAGAAGTTGCAGCAGCAACTGTCTCGGATAAATGCTCATTCTTGCTATATTGACCACGATCAATTAACTTCAGCACCACATTGACGAAATACATCCTTTCTGATCTTCCAAGAAGCAGTTCGGGCTGTCTACTGTTTTCTGTGTTCCTGCAGTAACAGTACTTTAGTAGAAAGAATAAAAATGTGCTAAAGCATGAAGAACAGATTTATATCATCATGCAGGATATTCTTACTGTTGCTCATGCTGTAGGCGTTTCTCGAATTGTATTACCAAATGGAACAAAAATCGCTCCAACGAATAAGTCCAACGACCACCATTGGAGGGATGGTAATATCTACAACAGACACCAGTAAAGAACTGACAGTTTTTATTACCAATTCACACACTTGGAAAAATAAAATAAAATGTGTATGAGAATGTGAGTGAACAAACTGTTCCAAGAGGTTGACCAATTTCTCAAACTGATCTTGCATCGAACTACCAGGTCTTAATAGATACACCTGCCATCAAAATTATAAAATTTATACCAACATCTTAGGAACCATCCAAATGGGGACCACTTCATGCAAAGAGTAAAATGTAGGCCATAGCGCAAAAATCTTACAATTGCTTTTGCGATGGCCTTTGCTGGGGTGACTGTTTTATTGGAGAACAAGAACCTTGTGTTTCGGGGAACATCCACAGAAAAAGGATATGATCCACTTCCATTTGCCACAGGAACCTGTGGTTCACAGATTGGGTGAAGGCATATAAGTGTGCATAGTAACAATAATAATAATAACATAATATAGAAATAACAACAACAATAATAATAATAGTAATTCTTATTAACAGTAGCAGTAGCAGCAGCAGTAGTAAGTCTTAGGCTCCATTTCATAGTTAAATGTTCTCCAGAAAACATTTTAAGAATTTTTGGGTGTGTAAAAAACCTTTCTCACACAGACAACCACCCCCTCCCCCTCTCTCTATCACACACAGACCTCCACCCTCCTTGCTCTCCTTCTCATACCCGAAGGATGCCAGCTGAGGGGCATGGGATTGTTAGCATGGTGGCACAGGGTGAAGCGGCATGGTGGCGCAGTGATCGTTGGTGCAGAGGGTTCATTTTTTTCTGATCCACTTGGTGGTCAAATGTTGGGGTTTGTTGAGGCACAAAGGCTTGGCGGTCAATGCTGGCAGGCAAGCTGTGGCCATCAGCACTCTGCTGATCTGCCACTGCAGATGATCTGTTATGGGTGTTGTGATTTTGGGATTTTCCACCAATCTGTAATGGGTGTTTGGGATTTTCCTGCTGCCAATCTGTAATGGGTATTGTGGATATGTAGGGTTTTGATCTATTTGGGTGTTTTGTCCAGTAACGGGTTTTGGTTGTGGATATACAGATTTTGTGATGGAGGAAATTTTGCACATTTTATCTAGCAACAAACACCGAAAAATAATTTCTGAAGCATTTTCAAAAATGCAACCAAACACTAAAAGAGAAAATGCTTTCCCTAGTAGAAAAAATTTTACATCGAAAAACATTATTCAATAAAACAAACAAAGCCTTATAATTATTTTAGGCCATCTTGTAGGAGCAAAAAAAAACATGATTTAATTGTTATTATTGATGCATAATCAATCAAGGATCTACAATTTCTGTCAAAATGTACTTCCACTTTATTTATGATAAGCATTAGTTAGAAGAAAATCATGCTCAACTACAAGACTCACATCCACATGCTAGGGACCACTGTATGTAAACAGTATCAATACATATTCAACACTATTTAAACAATTCATACACTCACCTCAAACATATTCAAGTATCTGGCAAAAAGTGTGGGTAAGAAACACTCCCATTCTATGGAGTTGCAGTTCTTTACAACACGAGCTACTAGAGCAGCCCATTGACTATTCCAAAATTGGCAATTTGGCATCGAGTCCCACAGGTCTATACACGATTTAATCCAATCACTGCCATGCCAACAATAGAAGTTAATTTGCCCAAACAAGCCACATAAAGAAAACCACAAAGAATAGGAGTTCTCAAAAATATGTGCTGCTTACAACAACAACAAGCCTTAATCCCAAATTTTTGGGGTTGGCTATGGATTCTCAACAAAAATATGTGCTGCTTACTTTGTAAAAAAGTCCTGGTTGTCTAAATTTGTAGGAAGAAACAGTCTCACAAACCCAGATCCTTCAAATGATGAATTATGCCATGGATTTTCCAATAAAGATCTGCAGATTTGTTACATTAGATGGTAAGCAACAAAAAGTAAAGAATGAACACACAGAGCTTTCACTATTATGACCACGCCAAAATTCAATTCAATTGGGGCAAGTGACTCCACATGAATACTATAAATTCAGTACAGTACAAAGTTTGAAGAGATTTAAAGCCTACATTGACCGCATTGATTTCTATTCAGGCTGCCTGTTTTTTGTTGCTGAATCATCAAAGGCTAAACATCGGGGGAGTACAGATGTTTAACAAAAAGTCAATACTGAAGTGACCAAATTGAGTTTTTTTATTATTTCTAAAACCTAATATTTTGGTTGTTTTAAGATTATTAAAAAAATAATATTTCCACAAAAATAACATGAATTTTCATAGACAATGTCTGGTGTACTTGGTGTAGCTATTAATAAAACAAATTACTAAAACTCTAGTGCATTCTGCCTCCATGTAAAGCTAAAGGTCAAAAACATTAAATATATGCCATATGTAACTTAAGAGATATAATCATACGTAATTCACTTTGAAAAAATCCAAAATCAAATTGAACCTACTGATGGCCAAAGAAATCCAAAGTAACTTCAAGGCTTTTAGACAGATCAACAAAATCAAAGAGAGAGATCCTCAGAACACTGACCTAAATAAAACAAATTACTAAAACTATAGTGCATTCTGCCTCCATGAAAAAGCTAAAGATCAAAAACATTAAATATATGCCATATGTAACTTAAGAGATAGAATCATACGTAATTCACTTTGAAAAAATCCAAAATCAAATTGAACCTACTGATGGCCAAAGAAATCCAAAGTAACTTCAAGGCTTTTAGACAGATCAACAAAATCAAAGAGAGAGATCCTCAGAGCACTGACCTAAACTCAGACCATATCTCAAAGGCAGAACCAGGTGGGAAAAACCTCCGGCAGGATCGAACAAGGGAAGTAATAGCCTCAAAATGCCTCTGTCTCAATCTCCACCCTTCAGGACCAGTATCCCTGTAACAGATGAATAATCCTAAGTCATCAGCATATAAAGTTTCCAAAACTAGGAAGTACAAGAAAAAAAAGTGTAAATGCAATTCAGTGAAGCAAAAAAAAAGCAATTATTGACAGGTCAAGAAAAATTCAACTATATTAAGTTGAAGGGAATGCAAAGTATGACAGCAACAAAAAGAGAACGACTTTAAGCTAGAGACCTTAGATCATTAAGAATTTACTTTTTGATACAGATTTTTTTTATTGGAATGATTTCCCTTTGCTTGATGTGGGTAATTTTGAAAAAGAAAAACCACAAATTTAAAGATGGTGTGCTCTCTTTTATTGAGCTGAAAACATTTTTTGTACGGTTGCCTGAATGGGCCCGAACATTTGGCACTAGATGCATGTTCAGTTGTAGAGTTTATTGATTCTATTTCCTTTTGATTGTAATTTTTGTATATTTTAATTCTTCAGGTTCACTGTATGTATACATCCTGTGTACATTATGCATTCCTCTTTTCAATAAATTGCATATTACTTATCCAAAAAAAAAGCTTCAAAAGCACTAAACAGTTTTAGTGCATAAATAGGAGATTGGTTATTTATACACAATCCAACATAACCTCATCATTCGCCTCATTCTTATTTGGGGGCGGGGGGTGAGCTGCCATTGAGTGTTCATAATAATTTATCATAATTTAACCAATCAATTAAATAATGGCAATACTTAGTTGAACTAAGAATAAATAAATAAATGAACAATACATTTTGAAGGCTAATACTTAAAACTCACCTTGTGAAATGTGTATTAACCAAAGTATCATACAAAGGTCGCCATTGAACTTTCAAGGACAACTTCTTCCGATACTTATTAAGTACCCTTACTAAGATATTTCCCCATCTAACCTAATCAACACAAACGGTACATCATATCAGAAAAGAAAAATTGCAAAAGTAAATATGTACAAGGAGAAAAAATTTCACATGACACAATAGATCACCTGGGCATAAAGCTTGTTTTGTGAGCTCTTAAACAACTCCAACCCTATCTCCACGAGTGTGCTGACATCTTCCAAAGATACATCACTTTTTGCCTTTATGAAACTGCATAACAAATAAATTCAAGTCAGATTTCAATCCTGTCACCAATCAATATAGATGGGACAAGGCATGGATGAGCTAGCTCCATCCGCTTCACAAACAAGTTCTACAATTACTAGCTATAAGTGAAAAAAGACCAGTCTGATAGAAGGACCAGAGCAACTATGTGCCAAAAAAAAAAAACAAAACAAAACAAAACAAATTTTCAAAAATTTCTGAAAAGAACGTTTTCAATTGAAAAGCAATATAAACACATTATATCTACATCTTCCAAACCAACTTATAAATCTCTACACCAGATTGAGACCAACCATTATTTGTGTGACAATTATTTGTGTGCCTCCAACATGAAAAACTTTACTATGACATATATCTCACATGCACCATCCATAACACATAGTAATTTGCTCCATGCATCTTTTTGAGTGACTCTCAGCGATATCCTTAGTACAAGGCCTGTGTAATTGGGGTCCATTGTACTCTGGTTTTTTAATTTTAATAAAGTTTTACTTAAAAAAAAATGTCATTTATAAAATAAATAAAACATAGTTATTTGCCATTAAGAGACTAATACATCTAGCAGGTTGGAAAAAATTATATTTATCCAAGGGAGCTAGAGTCACTCTTATTAAAAGCACTCTCTCTAATCTCCCTACTTATTTTCTTTCTTTATTCCCTATTCCTGCTTCCGTGGCCAACCATATTGCTAGACTTCAGCGGGACTTTCTCTGGGGTGGCCTAGGGAATGAGCCCAAATTTCACCTAGTTGATTGGTCTACGGTGTGTACCCCGCTTTCCTCAGGTGGGTTGGGGATTAGGAACCTGAGAACTTTCAATGTAGCTTTATTAGGGAAGTGGTTATGGAGATTTGGGCAACAATGGGATGCTTTATGGCGTCAAGTGATAGAGGTGAAGTATGGTTGTGATTGGGGTGGTTGGTGTTCTAGCTCCTTCTCTGGTCCTTATGGAGTCAGTTTGTGGAAATATATTAGAAGGGGGTGGCCCTCTTTATCTCGGTTTATTCTGTATGAAATCGGAGATGGATCAAAAGTGCAGTTTTGGCTTGATCATTGGTGTGATTCTTCTTCTCTTGCAGACCGCTTTCCTAAATTATATAGGATTTGTCGTATCAAAGAGGCAAGTATGGCGGATCTTATGAGGTTCGCTAATGGAGTCCTCCATTGGGAGATTCATTTTTGTAGGGATGTGCATAATCGGGAATTGGAAGCTTTCAGGAGCTTCATAAACACCATTTATAGCACTCCTGTAAGGGGGATTGGGGAGGATAAGAGATGTTGGCTGCCTGGTAAGAGTAAGGGGTTTACGATCAGTGCATACTACCATCTTCTAGTTAGCCATAATGAGCAGTTTTTCCCTTGGAAAAACATTTGGAAGCAGAAGATTCCCTCTAGGGTGGCTTTCTTTGTTTGGACCGTTGCCTTGGGGAAATGTCTAACAGTTGACAATTTAAGGAAAGAAAGGTTTGCATTTTGGATTGATATTATATGTGCAAGCGTAATAGTGAAACTGTTGACCATCTATTCCTTCATTGTCCGGTTGCTTTGGAGTTGTGGGATATGGTTTTTGGTTTATTTGGAGTCTGTTGGGTTATGCCAATGTCTGTTGTGGGGCTATTTGCTTGCTGGCGAGGTCGATTTGGTCGTCATCGTAATGGAGATATTTGGATGGTTGTTCCTCATTGTTTGATGTGGTGTATTTGGAAAGAGAGGGATAGTAGGTGTTTTAAAGACATTGAGCATTCCATGCCTGATCTCAAACTTCTTTTTTTCAGAACCTTATTGGACTGGTTCTCCGCGTGGAGAAACCATCCTTTTTCTTCCATTTTGGATTTGCTTGATGTTTGTAATGTTCATCTTTGATTTGTTCACCCAACCCCCCCCCCCCCCCCCCGCGCGTATACTCCCTGTGTACTTGGGGGGCTATCTCTTTTTTATTTCAATAAAGCTTTATTACTTATCAAAAAAAAAAAAGACCCATACATCACCAAACACCAACACAATAAAAGATAATGTATCACTAGTATTAATTATTAAATAAGCAAAATTAGAAATATATGTGATAAAGAGCCATATAGGCACAAGGCAACCCCTAATGTGCTAGTGCATGAGATCTTATACTGATGAACAGACACCTCCAAGCAACTGAAATCCATGGTGACAGCTTAAAGCTTGCTTTGAAAATGTAAGGTTTAGTAGTTAGAACTGGATATCTTCAGAATTTGTCAAGGTATAGCATGAAGTGTCTTCCATGTGAAGTTGTTACGGTCATTATGAAGTTTGTTAAGTGGGACAATAGTTTAACAATGTAATCACAAGTTGAGGATTACATTCTGTTATGCACCTCACTTTATTGATTTTTAACCAGATCTCTAATCGATTTTCATTCTTTTATAAGTGATTCTCTAATTGATTCAATTCCTGGCTTGAATCAGTGATCAAATGATTTTACATTTCAAAGGTCATGACACTTCAGCGATGCTTGCATTTGTTTATTTTTTTTGATAAATAACGTAAGAATATTATTAAAAATAATAAAGAAAAAGCCAAGACGAGTACATTGGGGATGTACTATGGGTACAAAAATCAAGAAACAAAAGAACAACGGTCAAGAAAAATAGAAAAGGAAGAACAAGAAAAATGAGAAAAAACCACACTCCATTCAAAAAGTGTGTGTAAGAAAAATGACTTAATCTCCAGCAAAGATCGTTCACAGCCCTC
This sequence comes from Castanea sativa, assembly GCF_040712315.1. Classification (NCBI taxonomy): domain Eukaryota; kingdom Viridiplantae; phylum Streptophyta; class Magnoliopsida; order Fagales; family Fagaceae; genus Castanea; species Castanea sativa. Next base: position 750,059 of record NC_134018.1, on the reverse strand, counting down.
AAAACTTCTAGCATTCCTTTCTCGCCAAATGCACCAAATCAAGCAGTGAGGTACTAATCTCCAAACATCAATGTGACGATGTCGCGCAAACTTTCCTTGCCAAGCCTCAAACACCTCAATAACAGTACGAGGCATAACCCACTGAATGCCAAACAAACAGAAAACCAAAGACCACAACTCCCAAGCTATGGTGCAATGAAGTAGAAGATGATCCACCGACTCCCCACACCTCTTACACATAGAGCACCAGTCAAGAACTATCACTCGTCTTTTACGAAGGTTGTCTGTTGTTAAGATCTTACCTAAGGAAGCAGACCAAGAAAAGAAGGCTACCCTTGGAGGCGCCTTCGATTGCCATATCATTTTCCATGGAAAGGAAACAAGATTATTAGGGTAGAAGGAACTGTAATAACTTCTAACCTCAAAACTTGTATTCCTTGCATTTGTTTATGTTTATGGAAGGCAGGAAATCATTCAAATATTGGTTGAATGATTAGATTTATCATCTCCTAACAACTTAAGCTGTTGAGGTCACTTGGAAAAATTGGTAATTTATCATGGTATTAGAACAAGTGTACCTGAGTTCAAACCTTGTCTCTGCTCTACCTCCCATTTAAAAAGTTAAAAAAAATCTCATGTGTTGGGCCCCACTTATTAAGGGAAAGGCTAGGCTCACACGCGAGGGGAGTGTTCAAATATTGGTTAGATTATTAATTCACAATTCCCTAACAACTTAAGTTTTTGGGAGAATTAGTAATTTATCAAATATGTTTCTAATTTCACATCAAAATTTAAAACGATACTGATTTGGTAATTCACTGTTTGAACATCCATATTGAAATTGGTCAACCCTGAACTAGTCAAATGCGCTCCCTCAAAATGTTATGTCAGCACTTATAACAGACACTAGGGTCTACCTCTAGTGCACACCATCTATGCCATCTTATGAACCAAAACACTCCCAATCTCCCAATGCCAACTTGCATAAGAGGCAAAAGCCAACTATCATTTCTTTTGGATGGCCTATAGCAAAAAGCAATCAGTTAAGCAAGGACTTAGGTTAGCCTGCCACTCAAACCAGCCTAAAAGGGAGGGAGGCTCCTTGTATTCAGTGATGCCAACCCCACAAATGCAGCAGGGCAGAAGATTCCAATGATAAACTCATATTCGTAAGTAGTGCTAATTGGCTCCATTCCTAGAGGCAGAGTATCTATCAATGCCACACCCCCTACCCTCTAAATGCAAACACCCTAAAAATATGAAATTCACCAGTGCAAGTCCCAGGGGCCTTATTCCAAGTCTTGTATCCCACTACTGCCATAGTCATTTCTCAACTCCCACACGAATTTCCCTGCTCCCCGACTCAAGCTAAGGCATACATACTCTTCAGCAAAAATTTCTGTAGAAATGCCTCTATTTCTCAATATCAGGACAGATAAACAAGTTCATTATCTATTGTTTCATGTAACTCAACCCCTAAAGCTCATCTATCGCTATTGCTTAATTACTTCGATAAATTTATAAATAAATAAAAAATCACACCATTTTCGAGTGAAATTAGAACAGTTATACGTAGATAAATGTCATCCAAGTACCACCAACAACCCACGTAGTGAGGTAGGTAGAAATATGAACTAAAACAGCTTCATATAAGAAAATTGAAACAAAAAAGTTAAAGGGCCAAGCCATAAACGAAGAACAAAAGGCACCCAATAATCCACCTTAAACCCCAATCTTCACTGTCAATGATTCATTTCCTAACTCACTCATTGATCAAATGGGCACCCAATAATCCACAATTCAGAACCATCAAAATTATTGTTATTTACTCGTGCAAACGGAAGGCATAACCAAATTCTAAGACAAATTTCCACATGAATTCAGATAAGGAAAAAACAAAGCACACCCAGAATCGAAATGGTACTGAAAAATCTCAAAAGACCCAAAATTTAGAGTCAAATTGAGAAAAAAAGAAAGACCCAAGATCGAAAACAAATTGATAAGACTGAAAAAAGGAAAAAAACATAATCAAGAAAGAGCAAAGAAAATTAAAAGAAAGCTCACAGGTCGATGACAGAGATCCACTTGAGAGTGGAGTAGACAGAATCTGGGTCATCAGGTTTGAAAGAGTTCTTGACAGAGCAGACGACCCGCGAGAATGAGTCTTTCTCTCTCTTGGTCTCTTGAGCCACTGGTGGTGGAAGCCAAGCATTGTAGAGATGCATTTTTTTAGTGTCTTGAATTGAAGCAAATGAAGAAGTAGAAGAAGAACACGAAGACTTGGATGAAATGTGCGAGGAGTGGTATTTAGTATATATAATGTTTTATGTGCGTGTGAATTGGTCTGGCTTTTCTTTCTCAACAAGAAAGTTGGGACTGTACAGAACAAAATACCAAGGCCCCAAAATGCAAACAACGAAAGTTGCAGTTGAATGAGTGTAGGATGGTCCTACATGACTTTTCATTAACCAATAGGAAACTTAAAGGTGGTATGGTAATCTTATAGATTTTTCTAGGGGAGGTGAAAGTAGCCGGTTTCACCTAGTACTCACAAAAACATCTCCACTCTCTCTCTCTCTCCTCACATTTCGTTAGTGCTCGAAATAATAGAGTTGGTATCTAATGAGACCGCTCGCTGGAGCGGATAGAGCTGGTCGCTCACATTATGTGAGACTGTTATATTCACATTATGTGAGACTGTTGTTCCTTTTTTGAGTGACCGGATGTTATGATTGATACATAATAAAAATGGTTGATGTATTACTAACAATGATCATGTGAATATATTATATTAGACTCTTGTGAACGTGCATTGAGTTTGTTGTAAAAGATGGAGTTGGATTTGTAGAAATAGTCCATGGTCCACGCCCACCAAACTATTTTTCGAATGTCATTGTATGCTTCTCATCCTAGCCCACCATGGTGAGATAGCCTTCGTCATAGCGTCCCTCAACTTTGTGGACCTCTAGCTAGCAATTGGTTCTCTCAATCCCCCCCCCCCCTTTTGTAATGTGGATTAAAATGGGTAACTATGTGGCTTTGGGCTTGGCCAAGTAGTATAGGGAAGACAATGTGGGTGTAAGCTTCATGATGTGCATTGATAATAGCTTAATTTTGCATATTTATATCATTGTTAGAAAGCATTATCATACTTATTTTGAGGTAATTCATGCATTTTATATTTGGTTTTGGAATAATGGTGAATAATCAATTTTGTGCTTAATTGAATCTTATTGCGTGAATTTATCTTTTGTAGGAGAATGGAATTAAATAAGTGGATTTGTGCAAAGAAGAAAACTAATGGACTTTACTTTTACAAGGGCCATGATGAAGTTAAATAAGGTCAACTCAATTAAATTTAAGTCCAATTAGAGCAGGCAATCAAAGGAAATTTGCATCAAATCCAAATTCAATTCGGATTAGGATTCCAGCCTGCACATCAATTAGTATTTTTGGCATAACTTTCGGTTCAGATGTCCAATCGAGATGATTCAAGTTGGGCTGAAAATTTAACTTAAAGGGCTACAACTTTGTAGTTTACCAAAAGTCTGAATTCTGACGTTAAATGGGCCAAAATTGTCGGATAAGTGAAGCTTTAAAATTTGGAATTTTCTCCAAACGGGAATTCAACTTGTAATAGGATTCCTTGACCTATTTAAAGGCTTTTTAGGGCAAAATTCAAGGGAGGCCAGTGCTAGGGCTGGGGGCTGAACATAGAAAGTGCAGCTACTTCTTTGGTTTTCTTCCATGACAGTTAGTTTTATTTTATTTGTCTAGTTTAATGTTTAGTATTTTATTCTTGTGTTTTATTTTAATTACTATGAGTAGCTAAATTTATAATTAGGGTTGAGGATGAAACCTTGTTAAAGATTATTAGTAATATTTATGTGATTTGATTTTTCCCACAATAGTTGTTCTTTAATGATTTAAATTGTTCTTGCTTCATATCAATTGACTAAGATGAGATTCTAGATATGAATTCAATCATGTTTTTCTCATGATTTAGGATTTGTCTTAATTAATTGAATGCTTGGTTTATTAATTCTTGATTATAAAATTGGATATCGCTTGTGATTTATTTGTCAATGGATACAATTTATGATTTGATTTTTAGAATTGAATATATCTTGTGATTTGTTTGGCTATAGATACAATTAATGATTTGATTTTATACTTAAGAAGCGAAGAAGAACATGCTTTTGATTTTTAAAATAAGGATTTTAATGAGAATATTTTTCATGATAGCAAGATTGATTTCTAGATTATCATGTAGTAGTTGGGAAAAATTAATGATCATAAATATATGCTGATATGACTTACAAGGCGGATTCCAAAACCTTAATTCATTTCCTTTGATTGTTTACATCTTTTTATTGCTTTATATCTTTTGCTTAGTTTAACTATTTACTTAGTTTATTTAATTTCAAAACAACCAATTTTTATTAAACTAGATTAGGATTAATTTGGTTAAAGATTTAATTAATTTTCCTACATTCATTCAAGTCCCTGTGGGTTCGATCTCGTTCTTGTCAAACTATACTTCGGTACGGTTTGTACACTTGCGAGTATTTTAAAATTTCACAATACTTCACTATAGGGTTATCGGCATGAGAGAAATAATTGCTTATGATTTGGTATTGTCTCAATTAAGAGAGCTTTTTATACTCAAACAAGGAAAATGCAAAGAATTACAAACTTCGAAAAGTGAGTAAATTAAATTATAAGTTAACCAAGTATGAGGACTAAAGTTCCAAGTAAGAGCAAATGCCATTGAATTATAAGCAACTAAGTTATACATATTCACAGTAAGTTTGATTATAAGAAAAGCAGTTTTAAGCCTAATCAATCTAAATAATTATAATAGTTTGAAGATAAAAAGGGCAAAGCAATGAACAAAACATAACCTAAGTAAGCATTTTAAACATCAAATTAGATTGAAAATAATGCATTGTGGATCAAACGAGACTAATAACTAAGAACTTGAATCAAATTGAAACAAACTTGTATAAACAAGATTAAAATAAGCAACAAGATTACAAGGAAGCACTAACGAGCATAAACACCTTCTAGAACCCTATGAATTGCAAGAAAATCTCATAAGAAACTAAATATTACAAGAGAGTGGTGTGTTTCCCTTGAAAATGAGCCTTCTATATTATACTTGAAACTTGGCAGTTACAAACAGTTGTTCCTTTTATGTGTTTCTCTCTCTTTGAGCTTCACTAACACACATCACAATTTTTTATTGTGCTTTGTAACTTCTTAAAACTACTTCGATACCGCTTATCACTACTGTGTACACTTTTACATGGGTTAGTAATTGTCATATCTGCTCCTACGTCACTATCCATGATCCCATGGATTTAAAAGTGTAATTACCCTATTGTGCCACTTGTTACATTCTAGAAAATTCAGGAAATTTTGAATTAATAAAAACAAGAGTGAAGGATATTTGTTTATGAGTTCTATTAGAAACCTAATTTCTGCATTGACCTAAACCTGCCTATATATAAACATTCTTAAGCATGTTTCTCAAGTAAAGAGAGAGCAGCCCACCAAAAGCAAATCTGAAAAGCAATATCCTTGAGCCAAAAAAAAAAAAAAAATCTCTCTTTGTTCATTGATTGCTAAACAAATAAAATCATTTGTGCTTCAACCAATGTTCTTGAAACCTCAAAGCTTGCCCTACAACAATGGGTCATTTTTGCTAGCTTTCAAGGTTTTAGATTGTAAACAAGTTCGTTCATAGAGACTCACATCAAAGGGTTTGTAAGTAGACCATTGTAAATATTTTGCTTAGTGACTTTTTCTACAAGATTGATTACTATGGTTGACTACTTTTTTTACAAGTTCGTTCTAGGGGAGGTTTTTTTCATTGAAAAGTTTCTTCATTTATTTTCTACTTCATCATCAAAATCTATGTACTTTTTATTACTTTTTACTGTTATTGCTTTTCTTTTGCTGGTTGATTACTTATTGAATTATTAAGTGGTTGAATTAATCCAATTAACCTGCTGACGTCATCAAAAAGTTCAAAACTTTATGATGAGGGAGATAGTTAAAGGCGGCTGTATGTAACATTTTCTTAAATAAATAATACTACACCCATGAAAGTGGTTTGTGTGAAAAGTGTGGAGCTTTTTAGGGGAAGGCAGTTTATTGCGTTACAAGTGGCTCAGAAGTGGCCATTAGAATACACCTCGTAACAAAAATTTGTATTATAAAAGTTATGATTCTTAAAAAAAAATCTTTCTATAATCTTTGAGATTTCTAATAAAAATTAGGCATTGTTTGCTACACGCACTCAAATATATGTTTTCAAGTTTTAAACAACATTACACGTATTTTTATATTTTTTCATTCACACATATTTTCACACATGTTTTCAGTTTTTAAGTATCTATACTATTATTTAAGGGGCTTTTCCTGTTTGGATTCCACATTTTTAGTTCGAAAATGCTCATACACCCCTATGATTAAGTAGAGACAAAACTAAAGGACAATCCGATAAAACTACAATTCTAACTCTCACTAAAACATTGTCTAAAAAACATGACCACTCTCCTGTTAAGTTTTAAATTATTTTACCTACTTTTAAATTACTTTTTCAAAATAAAAATGATATATATTAGTTTTTATTTATTTATTATTTATTTTGTTTTTTTATGTGATATGTGGCAGTCTTTTTTATTTTTTTTTAAATTTTTAAGGAAACCATGGGTGGGTTTTTTTAAAGAAGGTGGAGTAGTTTTATTTTTTTACAAAACTTGGGATAGGCGTTTTTTAATATAAACCGTAGGGTAGTTTTTTTTAGAAGGTGGGATGGTTTTTTTTAGGAGAAAGTGGGGATTGTGGACAATTTTTATTTTTTCACTTTTTTGTTATTAGTTTTTGTTGATTTACAGTTTTAACCTTATTTTTTATTTTTTAGGAATAAGAATAAGTTAATTAAATTATGAGTATTTTTGTAAGTTGAAAACATAATAACTAACTTTTTGAATCCTCTCAATATGTAGAGAAGATAAAATAAAATAAAAAACACAGTTTTTTTTTCTACAAAATAGGACCACTAACAAAAAAAAAGTCTCATCGCACGCGCGAAGCGCATGTGATGAGGCTAGTATATACCTAACTTCTCTCAAAGCGGAATATTTGATAGACCATACAAAAGTGATATTATTTTCTTATTAAAATCTGGCAAATGTTCCCATCAAAAAAAAAAAATCTGGTAAATGTCTGTCAAAAAAGTAATGTCAGGTATTGTATGCAGAGGTGAGAGTTGGTTCACATTAAAGTCGGCTCCTCAGATTGAACATTAGGAGTATATAAGAGATTCTTTGTAAATTGATTGGGCCTTTGTGCCTTTTGCCTTTTGTAAAAACGTGAGTAATTGAGATTCCACTCATAATTGGCTATTTGGTAGCAAACAATTGGATGCAAACTTTTGAAAAAGTGAATATATTGAAAGTGAGAGAGGTTGCAAACTTTTTACTATAGATCCCTTGTACAACGGGCTGTTCATAAAGATTAAGACCATGACTCCATGAGAATCCATTACATTAATGTTATTGACATCAAAGAATAACAATATGCTAAGAGCATGCGCACTGACACTTGGATATGTCAAATGTAAGCTCTAATTTACAATTCAACCCAAAAGCAGCCCACAGCCGAATTAGTAAACATGGGATACGCCAAATTTTTTTGGCATAGTGCTACAATACCATCGCAAATATAGGATGGCATTGTAGCAACTTTTCTATATCACAAATTATTATTTTAATGGTACTGTAGCTACTTTTTAAAAATACATGATGGTGCTGTAGCAACATTATATTATTTTAATGTGTAAATATATTGCTTTAATAAGTAGAATAAGAAAATAAAAGTTAGGATGTTGAGTATATTGTAAAATGGTATGAGATAATTAATAAAATAGTTTTTTAAGATGGTAAAATAGAATAATCTAAAAATACCGGATGTGAATGCTGTAAGTGCACAATTGCACCTGGACCCAAGAACAGTTATGGGCTCAGGCCCAATGAGCCTTAAACAATAAGAATTTGTAGAGTGTGGGCTTGAAACCCAGGTTAGAAGTATATGAGGATTAAATGACAAACTAAAGATTGCAAGTAATTGAAAACAACAAGGAATATTGTAACTGGGCCTCCTCGGACGTAAGCCGAGAGCTGTTCTTATATTATATCTTTCCCTTTGTCTTTTTTCTTTTTAGGTTACAAAAAGTTCCATCTCGTTTCTGTTCTAGGTCCCTCCTTAAATACTCCCCTTTTTAATACTTTATACACGTGTTGTCCCCAACTCCTCCCTTAGCCTAGATATTTCTATTCTTAGTGCCTTTGAACAGTAACTAGAAGTTTCCCTTTCACTATTCAAGTGTCACTTCCCCATTAATGCGGCCAGGGTGGTAGGTGCAGGGTCTTTAATGTGGAGGTAGCAGCCTTTACCTTTGATACTCTTCCAACATTAACGCTTTTAGGACATTCAAGGGTTCACCCCTTTTAACCATTGGTCTCGACCGTGTCATTCCCCAACCTTTACCATAAAGTCTTGGGTTCTCTGATGTCAGTCCGAGGGGAAAACCATCCTCGGCTAGATCCTCGGATTCTCGGCGTATGGGCCGGCTTAAAGTACTAACAATTTCTAACTCCAGGGTCAGGTCGGCCTTCCTTAACACGGCCCAAAAGGCCCACGTTCCCACCAGGATCTTTTTGCCCCACACAATAGCCCCTCAAAACTCTAATTTTCAACGTCCGAGGAGAAAAATAGGGTTTTGATCCGACGAGAACCTACTCTACTCACTTTGCAAGTAATGGCACGTGCGGAAATCGTTTCGCGTCCCAGAAGATGACACTTGGCGGTTTTATTTTCAAAAATGCGCGCATTTATTACTGTAAGTTACTCTTTGTCTCCCACGTTCAACGGTGAGATGGGCATCCAACGGTTCTCATTACTCCACGAAATTTTAGGCGGGACAGACACAATTTCGAGGCCGCCTTTTCGCACATCGTGACGCTTCGGGAACCCGCGCCTTCATTTAAGTCATCAGGGATCAATCCCATCAAAACAACAACAATCATTCTTCACCAGCAGAAAACCGTGGAAACCCGTACCTTCAACTTTGTAAGTTTTTACTCTCTCTATTCTTGACCTTTTCTCCTCGGATACAGTCCTCGGCTGTCTTCGTAAACACCCTCCCCTCTAGAGTTTAACCTTTCGTTCTTTTTTAATGGGTAAGTTTAAGTGTCTAGTTGATACCGCCGCTGGGATGGAAGGCTTTAGAGCTAAATACCATATTCCCAGCGACGTAGGGCTAGAATACTGCCCGGCAACAGCCGTGGCCGGTTCTAGGAAAGAGGAAGAGGTTATCATCCCTATGATAGCCTTCATAGAGGGTGGGATGACCCTTCCAATGAAACCCGTAATGAGGGAGTATATTCGCAACCACCGGTTGTGCCCCGACCAATGCCTTCCAAACGTTTTTAGAGTTCTAGGAAGTGTAGATGCTCTAAACGAACAGATGGGTTTAAACCTCACATGGCACGATGTCGTGTTCCTGTATGAGTCCCACAAACTTTCTAAGGTAGGTTATTATATGAAATCTCGGTCCAGCACCGTTAGGTTAATCTCCTGTCTGCCCAAATCAAACAAAGGCATGAAGGACGACTACTTGATCGTGTCTGGGAACTGGCACGACGGCCTCCACTGCCCAGTTCAGTGGGGGGATCCAGGTGCGACGCCGTAGGATTAATCTCCCCACAACACAACTTCTCCTAACACTCACACAGAAATGCGTATTTGTATTTACTTATATTTGTTAACTATTTGTGTGAATCTGACCAGGTTTGTTTGTTTTGACGTCTTTTCTGCAGATAAGCAGCACGTGCGTCCTCGTCTGAGTCACTGTAACGTTGCCGATCTAAACCGAGTACTTCGCTCCGAGGTGTTCGTTAGCGAAGACTTACAACTCCGGGCGGCTCACCTCATTCTCGGATACATTCCCCTTTCCAAAGACTTCCAGGAGATAGAGGACGCCATTATTGCAGGCGACCGAAGAAGAAAGAGGATAAACGTAGCTCGGCCCCACTTTTTGGACGACCGTGACCTCCCGGACGCTCCTAACACCGTTCTGTACAACCGGGCGATAGCAGCAGTTCCCCTTGCCGTGCACGCACAAACAGCTGTCATTCCAGAAGAGCAGGTGTCTTCTTCACACACCCTTGACGACGAGATAGATCAATTCCATCTCGAAGACACCGAGAGACCTCGCGGAAACCAGTTTGTGGTACTTTCCGACGAGGAGGAAGAAGGCACCGAGGCCTCTGGAATTGCAGGGTTTATAGTTGCCCTTCCCGAGGACGAATCTATAGACGACATGGGACGAATGGAGGGTCTTCTCACTAACAGGGCTGCCAAAGTTACAGAGAAGAAGAAAACGGGGACGTCCCAAGTTCCCCCAGCCTTACCTCCTCCTCCTCCTCTAGCTGAGCCAAAACTGCCAGCCGAGGATCCCAAGAAGAAGAGGAAGGGGGATAATGACGGGGCGATCACTAAAGACCCCAAGAAACCACGCCAACAACTCCCACCGGCCCAGCAGCAGAAGCTGGACAAGTGCAAGGGTAGAGCACGTTCAGCTGAACTTGGGGAAATCAGAGATGAGGCTGTAGTGCACCGAGCACCGGCCACCTGGTCCCCCGATCTAAGGCTGGACGGCGCTCCTATCTCCCCGCCCGGTATAAGGGCAGTTCAACAAGGCCACGCCCACCACCTGGCCGAGGTCCTAGAACGCCCTCTTCTGCTGCCCAAGGACATGGAGACCTTGGAAAAGATGGGCCAACCACAACTATTTCTCTCTCTAAAAAGAGACTTAGCGCTGGTAAGTGCTTCTCCTTTTAACAATATTTATAAGTAAATTAGTTTTTGTTATTCCTAACTCCATCATGCTTTTTTACAGGCTATTCAGGAGGTCTTTGTAGCTGAAAAGTTTATTGAAGACGCTCGGAAAGTAGCCGTGGCTGAGCTCGAAACTAGGGTGGAGACCGAGAAGACCTTAGGTACAGCCCTTGCCGAGAACGAGAAGCCGACCTTGGAGGTAGCAGCCGAGGAGAGAGAAGAATGGGGTCGAGTCAAACTTGAAGACCATGAAGACCCAGATAGAAGGACAGCGCAAACTCCTTAAGGAAAGAAATGAAGAGCTCTCCCAAGCTCAAAGGGAGTGCTCGGATCTGAAGAAACAACTGGCTCTGATGAAGGAAGAAGCCAGCTCCTTCCAACTCTCTCTTCAAGCTGCCAAGCAGGCAAGTTTTGACGAAGGGGTAGCGACCACCGAGGAACAGCTGACAGAGGAATTCGCGGCTTTATGCCGCGAATACTGTCAAAAAGTATGGGGGGAAGCTTTAAACGTAGCAGGAGTTCCCCAGTCTTCGGATTTGAGGAAGTCCGAGAACGTATGGCTTCCCCTAGAAATACAGGAGATTGAAGAGGCTCCTGCTGCTACTCCTACCCCCGAGACAACTCTTCCTGCCCTACCTCTGATGGTCCCACAGCAAATTCCTGATCCTACAGAACCTTCTGGTTCCAATAAAGAGAAGGAAGGAGGAGTGGATGGAGAGAAGGACTTGAGCCAGACAGTGGAACCCATCGTCCTTTCAACAACGACAGTGGATAAAGGAAAGCAGATTATGACTTCTTTTGAGCTGGAGTTGAGAAAGACCGAGGGCACTAGTACCTCTCAGCAAGATCCTCCTCCAACAGCTTAGGACTTAGCTTACGGCTTCTCTTTTTCCATTCTTTTTTTTTTTGTTTTTGAATCATATATTGTAATGTATATTCAACTTGATTAATGAAGAACAATTTCGTTTGCTTTTCACTTGGATTGTGTCTACTTTTTCTTTATTCTTTATGTACTTATTACAAAAGTTTTCCCATTAAGTCATATCAGAAATTTCTCAGAGCATCAAAATCTAACTCCAAGGATTGCACAATCATAACTTCCACATAATCATGCTTAAATTACTAAAGATTTAATACAAGGTGACATAGTTAATACGTTTGAATAATGCCTTGATTAAAAAAGGAAAGAGGACTTCATATAACAATTAAGCCCTCATAATGCATAACACTGTTTCTAGTAGGATGTAAGATCCGAGGACCATTCCTTACACAAGTTTACTCAATCCTTAAAGATATAAAACTTAAGATCCGAGTTAATAAACAGTAAGGTATTAACATCCAGACACAATCAGAAGTTAAGTTTAACCAAAGTCATAGTCCGAAGATAAATCTTAAGCAATCTTTCGTTTAATTATTCAAAATTGTAACTGTAAATGATAAGACATCAATTTCCACAAGGTTTGTGGTCCGAGGACTACACTTAACCAAGTTTCTGTTTGATTCTTTTAAACAGTAACTTCAAATGTTAATTTTCCCAAAGTAGGAGGTCCGAGGACCCGGCATAACTAAGGTTCTGTTTAACAAATGATAAGACATCAATTTCCACAAGGTTTGTGGTCCGAGGACTACACTTAACCAAGTTTCTGTTTGATTCTTAAAAATTGTAACTTCAAATGTTAATTTTCCCAAAGTAGGAGGTCCGAAGACCCGGCATAACTAAGGTTCTGTTTAACAAATGATAAGACATCAATTTCCACAAGGTTTGTGGTCCGAGGACTACACTCAACCAAGTTTCTGTTTGATTCTTAAAAATTGTAACTTCAAATGTTAATTTTCCCAAAGTAGGAGGTCCGAAGACCCGGCATAACTAAGGTTCTGTTTAACAAATGATAAGACATCAATTTCCACAAGGTTTGTGGTCCGAGGACTACACTCAACCAAGTTTCTGTTTGATTCTTAAAAATTGTAACTTCAAATGTTAATTTTCCCAAAGTAGGAGGTCCGAAGACCCGGCATAACTAAGGTTCTGTTTAACAAATGATAAGACATCAATTTCCACAAGGTTTGTGGTCCGAGGACTACACTTAACCAAGTTTCTGTTTGATTCTTAAAAATTGTAACTTCAAATGTTAATTTTCCCAAAGTAGGAGGTCCGAAGACCCGGCATAACTAAGGTTCTGTTTAACAAATGATAAGACATCAATTTCCGCAAGGTTTGTGGTCCGAGGACTACACTTAAGCAAGTTTCTGTTTGATTCTTAAAAATTGTAACTTCAAATACGAGAGCTGGCCATAACTTTGAAATATTAATTGACAAAAGCTTATTTGATTAATAATAATACCTTTTAAGATTATTTACATTCCATGGACGTGGTACAACTCGTTCATCTAGGTCAGCTAGCCTATACGACCCTATGCCTGCTATTGAATCAATGCGATAGGGGCCTTCCCAGTTAGGTCCTAGCTTACCCCATGCTGGGTTCTTAGAAGTGCCTACAACTTTCCTTAATACAAGATCACCAGGTGCAAGTGGCCTTAGCTTCACGTGGGCATCATACCCTCGTTTTAGCTTCTGCTGATAATAAGCCAATTGGACCATAGCTGCCTCACGCCGTTCCTCAAGTAAATCAAGATCTTTCTCTAGAAGTCCCTCGTTTTTCTCTGGACTAAAAGAACTTGTCTTTAGAGTAGGAAAACCGGATTCCAGTGGTATCACCGCCTCGGCTCCATAAGTCATAGAGAATGGAGTTTCTCCAGTGGACCTACGCGTTGTGGTCCGATACGTCCACAGGACATGAGGGAGCTCTTCTACCCACCTGCCTTTCGCATCGTCTAACCTCTTCTTAAGGCCGTTGACTATGACCTTGTTAACGGCCTCGGCCTGCCCATTTCCTCGAGGATAAGCTGGAGTAGAGTATCTATTTATAATACCCATCTCACCACAATATTGCCTGAAGGCCTTGCTGTCAAATTGAACGCCATTGTCCGAGACGAGTGTATGTGGTATACCGAATCTAGTAACAATATTTTTCCAGATAAATTTCTTGGAATCAACATCTCGGATATTGGCCAAAGGCTCAGCCTCGACCCACTTAGTAAAGTAGTCTGTTCCCACGAGCAACCATCTTTTGTTTCCAGCAGCTCTCGGAAAGGGCCCTACAATGTCCAAGCCCCATTGCGCGAAAGGCCAAGGGCCGGAGAGAGGGTTAAGAACCCCTCCGGGTTGGTGGATATTAGGGGCGAACCTCGACACCGATCACATTTTCGGCATAGTCCCGAGCCTCCCTCTCGCATATTGGGCCACCAATAACCCCGAGTCGTGGCTCTATGGGCTAAGGACCTTCCTCCGGTGTGGCTTCCACAAATTCCCTCATGCAATTCCTCCAAGTAATGATTCTGTTGATTCGGGGTGTACACACAACAAATACGGTCCCGAAAAGGATCGTTTGTATAGCTTCCGGTCCTCGGACAACCGAAACGCGGCGCCTTTCGACGTACCTTTTCTGCTTCAACTTTGTCTTCGGGAAGGATGTCATTTTTGAGAAAAGATATGATCGAATCCATCCAACTAGGACCAGGCCTTATTAGATGGATGCAAGGTGCGTTAGCAGCTATAAGAGAAGGTTCTACCAGATCCTCAACGAGAATCACCCTTGGTAGACCTTGAGCCGAGGATGTGGCCAATGTAGCCAAAGAATCTGCATGAGTGTTTCCACTCCTAGAGACATGAGCTAAGGCAAATGAGTCGAATTCAGCTCGCTGACGTTTAACCTGGGCCAAATATTCTTGCATTCTGGGGTCTCTAGCCTCCATGGTCCCCATGACTTGGCCGACCACTAATTGAGAGTCCGAGAACACATGGATTTCCTTGCCACCCATCTTATGTACCATTTGCATGCCTACCAAGACTGCTTCATACTCGGCCTCATTATTAGTAGCCGAGAAAGCCAATCGCAAAGATTTTTCAAAGACAATTCCTTCAGGGGACATTAGAACAAGTCCAACGCCAGACCCTTTATGATTAGCAGCCCCATCCACATAAACTTTCCAAGCCGAGGGCGATACGGCTGTGATCACACCAACTGATTTTTCACCCATGTGTGCTTCCTTTGAAGTATCTTCTAACAATGGTTCAGCAAACTCTGCCACCAAATCAGCGAGGACCTGACCTTTCACCGAGGTGCGAGGCTTGTACTTAACATCAAAGGCTCCCAAAATGGTTCCCCATTTTGCCACTCTGCCAGAATAATCAGCACTACGCAACACAGCCTTGAGCGGCAACTGGGTCAAAACAACCACAGTATGAGATTGAAAATAATGAGGAAGTTTGCGCGTGGCGTGGACTACAGCCAGAAGTGCTTTTTCCAAGGGCAAATAGCGCACCTCGGCTTCATTCAAGGACTTACTAACATAGTAGATCGGCCTCTGCACTCCATTTTCATTCCTTATAAGGACTAGGCTCACCGCGTGAATAGCCACGGCCAGATAAGCGAATAAAACCTCGTCCACCTCAGGGCGAGATAAAATGGGTGGCCGAGAAAGATATTGCTTAAGCTGTTGGAAAGCCACCTCGCAGTCCTCGGTCCACTGAAACCCTTTCCACTTGTTCAACAACTGAAAGAAAGGACGGCACCGGTCAGCTGACCGAGAAATAAATCTATTCAGCGCAGCAATCATTCCGGTCAATTTCTGAATCTCCTTTGGGTTCCGTGGGGGCTGCAAATTCTGAATAGCCTTAACCTGCACTGGGTTCACCTCTATGCCCCTATGAGTGATCATATACCCTAAGAACTTTCCAGATCCCACGCCAAAAGAACACTTGGAGGCGTTAAGGCGCAACTTATACTTCCTCAGCATCTGGAAGGTGTCGGCCAAATCTGTCATGTGCGAAGGTACCGTCTTACTCTTTACCACCATATCATCCACGTATACTTCTATGTTTTTCCCCAGTTGCTGTTCAAACATTCGGGTCATCATTCTTTGATAAGTAGCCCCAGCATTTTTTAACCCAAATGGCATGACTTTATAATGATAGTTCCCCGTTGGAGTAATGAAAGCAGTCTTCTCCTGATCCTCTAACGCCAAGGGAATTTGGTGGTAACCCTGAAAGGCGTCCAAGAAACTCATCCGAGGATGTCCGACAGTAGCATCTACCAGTTGATCAATCCGTGGCATTGGGAAAGAATCTTTAGGACAGGCCTTGTTCAGATCAGTAAAGTCCACACATACTCTCCACTTGCCGTTTTTCTTCTTAACGACAACAGTATGAGCCAACCATTCAGGGTAGAAAACTTCTTTGATAGCCCCCGCCCTTTTGAGTTTAAGAACCTCTTCCTTCACAGCCTCAGAATGCTCTCGGGAAGATCGCCGAGGTGGCTGCCTCCTCGGAACGATGGCCGGATTGACGTTTAAACGATGACAAATAAAGCTCGGATCTACGCCTGGAGCCTCATAAGGGTCCCACGCAAAGACATCTACATTGTCCTTCAGGAATTCCAACAACTCCATCTTCTCTTGGTATGGCAAAAGTATGCCAACTTGGAAGAACCTCTCTGGATCATCTGCTATCACAAACTTCTCTAACTCCTCGCAAACAGCCTCATCTTCTGTCATCGCTCCAGGTGCCTCCGGAGCTGTTAATTGCTATGACTCCTGGATGGGCAAGGTTGATAACTCGACTTCTGACTGACGAAGTACTGCAGCCGATATGCATTGCCTGGCCACTACCTGGCTGCCGAGAATTTCCTCAACATGTTCCCCCGAGGGGAACTTAACCTTAACGTGCAAGGTAGAGGAGACGGCTCCCAGAGCGTGCAGCCATGGCCTGGCGAGGATGGCTGTATATGGAGAGTACGCGTCTACCACAATGAAATCTACTTCAACCGTTTCTGTGCCGGATTGTACGGGTAAACGGATCTGTCCTTTTGGCACAACGGCTCTCCCTTCGAAGCTAATAAGAGGTGAGTCATAAGGAGTTAAATCTTCCGACTCCAACCTTAACCCCTTAAATAGATCAGGGTACATGATATCTGCACCGCTGCCCTGATCTATCATCACCCTCTTCACGTCATAATTCCCTATTCTGAGGGTAACCACAAGAGCATCGTCATGGGGCTGGATAGTCCCTATTTTATCCTCCTCGGAGAAACCCAAGACAGGTAAAGTGCTCTTTAATCTCTTCGGCCTACCACCCACATCCTCGGCTTGCGGATGGGAAACCGCCATGACCCGAGTGGGACCTGAGCCGGTCCTGCCAGATGCGGCGAAGATAACGTTAATTGTTCCCAATGCTGGCCGAGATGAACTGTTCCTTTGGTTGTTTGAACCAACTTGACTGACCTGCCCAGTGGGCTGACACAAATGCTGCTTCAACTTTCCCTCACCGACGAGCTGCTCTAAATGGTTCCACAGGGTCCGACATTTCTCGGTAGTGTGGCCCACATCCTGATGGTACTGACAGAAAAGGTTTTGATTTCTTCTCGCAGGGTCACCTGCCATTTTGCCGGGCCATCTGAAGAAGGGCTCTTTACGAACTTTTTCTAATAACTGATGCACTGGTTCTCGGAACACGCATTTACAACTGGGGTGCTGCCGAGCCGGATTGTCCGAAGTAATCCCTCCTCGGCTTGTTGTTGTGGTATCTGTCCAACCTGAAATCCCTTCTCTCCTGCGGGATAACCTTCTCCTTTCCTTTTCCCTGCTGCTGGTCTTCCTCTACCCTTTTATATTCATCGATACGATCCATAAGACGGCGTACGCTGCGGACGGGCTTTTTCGTCAAAGATTTTCGTAGGTCGTGATCAGTAGGGAGGCCCACCTTAAAGGTATTAAGCGCCACCTCATCAAAGTCGCCGTCTATTTCATTAAACATCTCCCAGTATCTGTCGGAGTATGCTTTCAGTGTCTCCCCTTCCTTCATAACCATGGATAGCAACGAGTCCAATGGCCGAGGGACTCTGCTACACGTGATGAACCGCGAAGCAAATACTCTAGTTAGTTCCCCAAACGAGCCTACAGACCCCGATTTGAGACCGTTGAACCATCTCATAGCCACAGGTCCCAAGCTGGAGGGGAAGACTTTACACATCAAAGTCTCGTTGTGTGAGTGCACTGCCATCCTTTGGTTGAAGTGACTCACGTGCTCCACCGGATCAGTCCGGCCATTATAGATGGTAAACGTGGGCTGGGTGAACCTCCTGGGAAGCCTCCCCCTCTCAATCCTACTTGAAAACGGAGATTTAGAGAGTTGGTGCAACGCCCTACTCATGGTATCGTTGCCTAAGCCCCTAGGACGAAGCTTCTTACGTCTGCGGATTGGCTGGTCGTTCTCCTCACCAGAGGATGTTGCACTGGGGGGGGAATATGACCTTGAACTGTAGCCATGTCCCCTATCCTTCTCTGAGGAAGAACTAGATGAGGACGGGGAAACCTTACGTTTAGCACGGCGTAACTTCCTCTTCAAACGATTGATTTCCTTCTGCATGGATTTAGAGCCCTCATCGTGGGTAGTGCTACCCCCTCCATGAGTATGGCTAGCCCCTGGATATTCTGTATGGACGCTTCCCTCACGATCCCTACGATGTTCAAGACGTTCGAAATGATCTTCCGGTTGTGATCCTTGTGACTCTGCATGGTGAGAGCCTAACCCTGCCATAATATCCCTACTACTTCTAGACTAGATTCCCACAGACGGCGCCAATTGTAAGTGCACAATTGCACCTGGACCCAAGAACAGTTATGGGCTCAGGCCCAATGAGCCTTAAACAATAAGAATTTGTAGAGTGTGGGCTTGAAACCCAGGTTAGAAGTATATGAGGATTAAATGACAAACTAAAGATTGCAAGTAATTGAAAACAACAAGGAATATTGTAACTGGGCCTCCTCGGACGTAAGCCGAGAGCTGTTCTTATATTATATCTTTCCCTTTGTCTTTTTTCTTTTTAGGTTACAAAAAGTTCCATCTCGTTTCTGTTCTAGGTCCCTCCTTAAATACTCCCCTTTTTAATACTTTATACACGTGTTGTCCCCAACTCCTCCCTTAGCCTAGATATTTCTATTCTTAGTGCCTTTGAACAGTAACTAGAAGTTTCCCTTCCACTATTCAAGTGTCACTTCCCCATTAATGCGGCCAGGGTGGTAGGTGCAGGGTCTTTAATGTGGAGGTAGCAGCCTTTACCTTTGATACTCTTCCAACATTAACGCTTTTAGGACATTCAAGGGTTCACCCCTTTTAACCATTGGTCTCGACCGTGTCATTCCCCAACCTTTACCATAAAGTCTTGGGTTCTCTGATGTCAGTCCGAGGGGAAAACCATCCTCGGCTAGATCCTCGGATTCTCGGCGTATGGGCCGGCTTAAAGTACTAACAATTTCTAACTCCAGGGTTAGGTCGGCCTTCCTTAACACGGCCCAAAAGGCCCACGTTCCCACCAGGATCTTTTTGCCCCACACAAATGCTCTAATGGAATTTCATAGTACGATTTAGTGATTTCTTTCTTTTTCATTAGATTTTTGTACTAATCTTTTAATTTTGAAAAAAAAAAAAAAAAAAGTGGTAAGAAAATTCCTCTCTTATTGTTGTGCCATCCCATCATCTTCATCTTTTATATTTGGGTAAACTTCAAGAAATGATACTCCTCCTCAAACTAGGGATAAATGACACTTTCCATTAAGGTTTATATAAATGTCATAGATAACCAATAGTTTTGTAAATTGTAACCCGTTGCATTATTTGTTCTCCTTTACAAGGAAAACCACAATTTAAATAATTGGGTAAACTTCATGAAATGATACTCCTCCCCAAACTAGGGACAAATGACACTTTCCATTAATGTTTATATAAATGTCATAGATGCCAAAGACCTTGTAGTTGAATTGGCACCTTCCCATGCACAAAGTGCTTGGGGATCTAGGGGAAAAGGTTTGAGCTACGGGGTTAGCAGCATGTTGTAATTATCTCTAAAAAATATATATAAATGTCATAGATAACCAATAGTTTTGTAAATGGTAACTCGTGGCATTATTGTTCTCCTTTACAGGGAAAACCACAATTTAAATTCTCTCTCTTTTATTATTGTAACTATTGAATTATAGACAAAAAAATGTGACACATAATTCTATCTTAATAAAATATTCTAATTTTTTAAAATATCTAAATCTAATATAGAAGAAATTATACTTTACTCATGATGGACTAAGTCACTTATCCAGCATTCTACTAAAAGACTCTCACGTGTTTAAAATTGCAAAGTTAGTTAAACTATGAAGGAAATGACACCCCCCATTAACACTCTCCCATGAGGTTTTTATAAAATAGTAGGTGTGGGAGAACGAGGATCCAAGTGGCTAACAAAGTTTATGTGGAGATAAACTTCGAGAAAACACAAGCGAATTGTCCTTGGAAAGTATACACTTAACTCATGCTTGGGTTGCACAACCATAATGGACAAGGGTGCCGAGGACATTTGCCCAACCTCGGAAGGCCAAGGGGCAAAGTCAGAAGGGGCGTAGTGCAATCCGAGGGGGAATAAAGGTAACTTGGTATTTAACAAGGAAGAGAAGAAAAAGTGAGAACAGAGTAGTCATTTCCTTCACATTAAATGCACTACAACCACTTAGCTGGCTGTATTAATGGGGAATTGACTCTAAATAGTGTTTCCATAGCTAAGACCCCAGTGTAAAAAACCTTCTAGCAAAATCTTGATGGGACAAGTATCAGGATAGTTTGATCATGACCTTCCAAAATTAAGGTCCAAATGCATCTTTTCAATGTTATATAAAGCAAAGAAGCACCTGGATCAAAGGGGGAGGCGAATTGAAAAAGAGAGAGAGAGAGAGAGAGGTCTACCATCTGTAAAATCATCATCGGATTAAACCCGAGGTCGAACACTTAGTTTTTTCTAAGCAATTTTCACTTTGAATATTAATCCCCACTTCAGTAGTATTTGACCAGAATTTTTATCTTTGATCCTATAATGGGTACTTAGAAGTTGACTTTGCATTCCATCTCTATCATTTAATTGTGTGAGCAAATAGTCACAGGATCAAGACAAAAATTAAAAATAAAATCAGAACCAATCCTTTGTGCAACTTTCTGCCCGCCACAGTAGGATTTTTTTTATTAAAAAAAAAAAAAAGAGAGAGGAATATTTCCTAAGGAAACTAAAAGGGTGAGAAGGTATAAACTTAGTTGTTGCATTTATATACACTCTAAAAGAATTGTCTTTATACAAACGGTTGAGCCCATAGGATTATGTTGGCAAACTGTGACCATAATTTGGGACAATTGTTCCATTAGTTTTCTCGAATCACTATGGTGGTTGTCTTTGTGGTCTTTACCCTATATGTTTACCAATTAAGGCTTGAAGCATAATTAGATTAATAATTAACTTGCCATTAAAATAAATAATACTAATAGATTGATCTCCACTTCATAAGGTAAAGCTTCAATTAATTCACTATATCACATTATCTCAATCTCACTAAAATAAATTTTATGGAGCTCTCAACAGTCTTGATGCAGTCAATTGTTGCTTTATTAATGCATTTTGGACTCCAATTTCCTTTACTACTAGGCAAAGTGGACACAATAGCTAATAGTGGGGTATGAATTGGAATGATTCTTTTTCACCCAGCTTTATGACATAAACGATAGAGAATTAAAGGAAAAGGTTTTCACTTCAACAATGAAAAAAGGGTAACCATTAAATATGCATCAAATATTAAAGCATAAAGATATATTATTTGGTTCTGTTAAGCCTATATAAAGAAAATTGACAGACAAACTACGATTTGTCTATTGTAGCATTTTCTTTTAGTGTCACAACATTCTATCCAATATTCACAATCTAGATATGATTTTGACAAGTGGCCAGGAATTTCCATGTCTATTGAAGAAGCATAGCTTGTAGATATAAACCCAAACCCAAAAGTTATCTACCCCTTGAAAACCTTCCAGAGACCTTCAAGACATGCATGGTGAATCGGTGATATATATATATATATATATATATATATATATATATATATATATATATATATATATATATATATATGTGTATGTATATGCGGAAGAGGAGGAAATGTGCGGAAAATACAGATAAAGGCCGGCTGAGGCCATGATATTACAAATATGAAAATATTTGGCAAAGCTGAATATTAAACTCTTGGCTGGAAGAGGAGGGAATTTTGGAGTTCCTGGTGCTCCTAAAATTGGACCTGCTGAAGACTGGAGTCTTGGCTTCCTTATATAGGCTGGAGGGAGCATTGGATGCTGGCTGGAGACTGCTGAAATTACGGAGAGTAAATTGCTTTTACTGAGGTGAAAGCTGTTTCCACCGAAAGCAATAGGAACTCTGGATGATTGTGTCGGTGAACAGTAAAAACTTTCACTGTTCATGAATAGTGCTTTGTCCCCTTGCTTTTCCGGATTTGGTCATTGTTGAAATAGTAACCTGTCGGGGAATCTGCTGGGTGCTGGTACTGTTCATATCAGTGGCTGGAGCTGATTTTGAATAGTAACCGGATTGTGATCTTATCCTGATTTGCTTTGTCAGGATATTTTCTAATCGCTGTCCAAGTTATACCCGCTGTAAGGATCTTGGGAATCTTGGAACGGATCCAGTGGATCGTGGTTGACTGATCCCTCAGAAGCAGTGGGAAAGACCTGTTCTTCTGATTCTAGCTGTTATGAGTGAGCTATTAGCTGCTGGGCTAATTCTTTTAACTCTTTGCTAGATTTGCCGGTAATCTGGACAGAGTCTAGGCTGGACTGAGATCTTGTCCTGTGGGCAATGGGTTTCTGAATTGGGGGAGGATAATCCCTATAAACCTGATTAATAATTGGATTAATCTTAAGGCTGTCCCACCATTTTACTGAGAATTCTCGATCTAGGAGGTTGCTGTTAATTGTGTATTTCCACATAATGATCCAATGGATCCTGTACCTCTGGGTGAAGATCAAGATTACTGGGAACTGGGATCTGCGCCTGGAAGAGCTGCATCTTGAATCAAAGTACCTTAAAGCATCCTGTAATGGTTCTGGGAAGATCTGAGGGATGGATCCAAACATTTCCCACCACTTAAGGAACCAGGAGGGGGTTTGGCTCTCAAAATCTTTACTGAACATTAAGAACCATGAATGATTAAATTTCTGATTCTGGAAGAAGAGCACCTTTTCAAAGGCATCCATGTAGTCATAATAACTGTAATGAAGTACTGAGCCTGATGGAGATCTGTAGTTTTTGAGGATCCTTAACAAAGAAGGATGTTGTCCCCATTCTTTACTACTGATAAAACTGGTGATGATGAACTTGTGATAGAGGACTGTTGGGGGGTCCCCTTTGCTGTAGATATTTTCTATTTGAGCAGACTTTTCCTGGGAGAGGATGCTCTTATAGAACTGGATGTTTTTCTCCGGATGTTTGGGTAAGAAATGCCAGTTTGGTGGCAAGACTTCCATGGCTAGGGCTAAGGGATCTGTTATGTGAACCAAGTGGGGTTCAATATAAGAGATATGTTGGGTAAAGGTCTTCTTGACATAAGAGGACTGTCCTCTTTGGGTTGGATAGGAAGAAGGCCTTTGAGTTCGGATAGGGCTATCCTACCTGATAAGGGTTGATTGCATTAGGTACTGGAGAGGCTAAGGCTGAACTGTAACTGGGCCTTTCATAATTTGGTTTTGGAATTGATGAAACCAAATAACGATTGGCAATGCTTGATGGTGAAGCAGGGTTATCCCGTCTAGGGCTTCGTGCATGTGATATTGGGACAATTTGGCTGGGGGTGATTGGTACAAGCTTTCCTGGGGTTTGTGATTGGCTAGAATCACCAGGGTTTTGCTGTTTAGACAATTTAGGGGGTTGGGGCTGTTGTACAGGTTTCTTCCCGGACATCTTGGCTGTGACTCTGCAAAAATTCACGGGTTAGGAAATCAGGGATGCTGTTTTGGCTTCCTTCAATGAATTCTAAATCAAAGTCAAAAACTGAAAGGATGGCTTGCCATCGTGCAAAAATTTGTTTTGATGCAATGTTTTGAACATCTTTTTCTAAAACATGCTTTGCTGATTTGCAATCAATCCGGACCAAAAACTTTTAATTCAAAAGATCGCTTTGAAACTTTGAAATGCATAGTACTATTGATAGTATTTCTTTTTTAATAGTACTGTAATTAATCTGAGTGGGAGTCCATATTCCCGAATGGAAACAGACTATCTGTTCAGGGGAATTTGTACTAGCACGCTGGAGGAGGATGCCACCATAACCTATGTTTGAGGCATCGGTCTGGACAATCTTGAAGGAATTGTCAGCAGGAATTCCCAAACAAGAAAGGGTTTTGACATATTGTTTGATATGCTGGACCACTGTAGTATGGGCTGGAGTCCAGGGAGATGGATTGGTTCGAAGTCTATCAAAAAGGAGTTTGCATTGTTGCCTGAGATTTTGATAGAAATCTGAGATGTAATTGAGAGAACCTAGAAATCTCTGAAGCTGGGTTTTATTTAGGATTTCATCTGGAAATTTATCCGCAAACTGGATAGCTCTGTCTATGGGTTTGATGACACCATGATGAATATCAAATCCTAAGAAACGAACTTTAGTTTGGAAAAGTTTGATCTAGGGGGCTGAAACAACAAGACCATTGAGGTTGATGGTATTGACGAATGCTCTTAAGTGCTTCTGATGTTTTTCCAAAGATTCTGAGAAAATGAGTACATCATCGATGTACACAATGGCATGTCCGGAGAATGGATTGAAAATCTCATTCATGATATTTTGGAATTCAGAAGGTGCATTTTTTAGGCCGAAGGGCATCACATTCCATTCGTAATGACCAAAGGGTGTGGTGAAGGCTGTTTTATACCTATCAGGCTCTCTGATTTGTATTTGCCAAAATCGACTCTTCATATCAAACTTGCTGAAGACAACTGCTTTGCTAAGCCAGTTGACTAAGTCTTTTTTGTTGGGAATTGGGTACCTTACCCATTCTAAGACTTTGTTGAGGGGTTTGTAATTGATGACTAATCTAGGGACACCTCTCTCAATCTCAGCATTTTTCTAGACATAAAAGGCTGGACAAGACCATGGTGATCTGGATTTCCTGATGATTCATTTCTTAAGGAGGTCCTCTATCTCTGCTCTACAGGTATCCATAAGTTCTTGGTTCATTTGGATTGGTCGAGCTTTGGTAGGGATATCCTTTTCATTGAAATCTTTGACATATGGGAGAGCTACCTCGTGTCTCTTTCTATGCCAAAAAGCTGTGGGTAGATCAGAGCAGACTTCCTGCTTAAGTTTTTCCTCAAACTTTCTGATCTCTTCTTGGAGGGTTTTACAAGCTAGTTGGTCCTCAACTCTCTTGTATCTAATTTCCTCCTGAAGATACTTAAGATGTATGGACTTGGCACTAATCAGGTTTAAGGTTTTGGAGACCGTGTCAGCTTGGATGGTGCTAATTTCAGGTAAGTTACAGGTTAAGGCCGGATGTGGCCATGTGCGGAAAATACAGATAAAGGCCGGCTGAGGCCATGATATTACAAATATGAAAATATTTGGCAAAGCTGAATATTAAACTCTTGGCTGGAAGATGAGGGAATTTTGGAGTTGCTGTGCTCCTAAAATTGGACCTGCTGAAGACTGGAGTCTTGGCTTCCTTATATAGGCTGGAAGGAGCCTTGGATGCTGGCTGGAGACTGCTGAAATTACGGAGAGTAAATTGCTTTTACTGAGGTGAAAGTTGTTTCCACCCAAAGCAATAGGAACTCTGGATGATTGTGTCGGTGAACAGTAAAAACTTTCACTGTTCATGAATAGTGCTTTGTCCCCTTGCTTTTCTGGATTTGGTCACTGTTGAAATAGTAACCTGTCGGGGAATCTGCTGGGTGCTGGTACTGCTGATGATGCGGGTACCGTTCATATCAGTGGCTGGTGCTGATTCTGAATAGTAACCGGATTGTGATCTTATCCTGAGCTGCTGGGTCAGGATGCTTTAGTCAGTATCAGGAGCATCTGATGGATAACCATTATAGGGATCCCATGGGGAACTGTCATCGAAATTGTGCTCGTGATATCTGGCATAATGGTTGCAAAGTCCACAGTATATCAATGGCTCATAAACTGGTTCCTTTGTGATGAACCGGTTGAGATTCATGTAATCAACCCTGTGGAGATCTGGAATAGCGGTAGAGTAGGGTTTGTTGGTGAAAACAGTAATTCTTCCTGTGTTACCAACATGGTGGTAGTCTCTCCATAAATCTTGCATTTTATCAAGGATTTCATTGGTAGAATGCTTTTTCCAACAGTCTGCAAGAGTGTATGGATACCTGTAGGATAAGTAGGAATCTCCTTCATACCAGGGCCCTTGATGGGTATGGCCATTAATGAGGATAAGATGAGTGGATGGTTGGACTGTCATCCAGTTGTTTCTTTCCCATTGTGGGATTGTGCTCCAGCATCTGATAGAAACAAAAGGACTTTTGACCTTTTTCACAACCTGTTGAATGATTTGGGGAAACTAGCTGATCTGGTCATGACTTGATAGTTTGATCATTTTTATGAAGCCATATTCGAACATTTTTGATAACCAGCTGGGATCTTTGTCAGGTTCTACTTCAAAGTTTATGAGGAGTCTTGGAAAAGGATGATGTTGCTCATATACTCTGAGGCTGTTCCCAAAATACTTCTCCCATTCATTCGGAATTGGATTATCACCTGTATCTCCTAAATTTGCATATGGATAAGGAGTGGTGATCAACACTTTGAAATGCTCAAACCATTCATCAGATGATTCGAACATTGCCTTGGATCCTAAAATACTAGTTTGTATCTCAAGAAGCAAGTTGGCAACAGCACTTCTTAAGATAGACTGAGTCTTAAGACTGAGCCTAGCATAGTCGGTGCCCATGGTAGTCTTTTTATCCATGGAATGGATATCCTCTTTGCCAAAGAGTTAACTAGGGATGGATAGTTTTTCCGCCTCAAGGTTTACTAAGTGGATTTCAATTGCTTTGAGGGTTTTTTGGAAAAGTTTATTACTGTTTTGGGTAAAGGCCATTTGTAGGTTATCAAGGATAAATTTAATGGAGGCTGGCAAATTGGTATAGGCTCCATTTTTGAAATGGTATTTCCTGGATAAAACTTCCTGTAGGATAATAGCCATATTACCATTGGAATATGTCACCTTTGCAGGGACAAATTCCTGAAGGGATATCGATCCTCCATGGCTGGTAGAGGATGCGCCTTCATGCTTTACAAAAGACTGTCCCACTAGTAGTCTTTTGTCTTGAGGATAGTCCATTGCGGGTACTTTCCCCTTGCCCTTCTCCTCTGCTGAAGAAGTCATCGTCCACTTACTAGTGGTATTAAATATTGCTCTTTCTTTATCCTGCCAAGAAAGGTTTGGGTTATTTGAGATTTTCAAATAATTGTTAAAAAACCTTTTGCTTTTAAAACTGATGGATGCAGAGATGCAAATATTTTCATGATGAATGCATGATGACAATTGATTGGAGTCAAAAGAATCATCAATTGTTTTGGCTGAATCAAGATGCTGGTCTTGATTATAGGATGGAAGGATGGTGACAGTACTGAGAGTTTTTGATATAGAAGTTTTCTGGAGGGAGCTGACTTCCCAAGGTTCGGGGCTTCTCATGAACTCAAATTTGACTAACTGACCAAAGGGATGGGCTGTGATTCCTTCATTATCTGTGATGAAAGGATATAACAAACACAAGAAAGGGTTTCCTAGGATGACTCTATCTGTCATGTTTTTAACAAGGACAAATTTTGTCATAAAGGATATGCCGCCTTGGCAAACCTCAGCTTGTGGGATATTGAAATCAATTTGCATTCTTCTGCCACTTGCGGATGTCAATCTCTCCTTGGACTTCTTAAAATACTTGGAGGGAATGATTCCTTCTTGAATGCAATTAAGATCAGCACCTGAATCAATTAAGGCTATGACCTCAAATTCAAAATCTTTGCTGATGACAATCCTGACTTTGGAATGCCATTTATGGAAGTTAATCCTACTGATGGTATCTAAGAACAAATCTTTGCTGGGTTCTTGGATAAGATCGGCTGTAGGGTTAACTGTTTGATCAACTTCATCATCTGAGGGACCTTCCTCATTGCTTTGATGAGAAGTGTTTTCCAAGAGTTGGATTCTTCGGTTGAGAAGATCATAATCAACCCTAAGAATGGTTAATTCTTGCTTCAGGGTTCTAACTTCTGATTTGGTTTCCTTAATTTCCCTTTGAAGGTCGTTGACTGTAACTTCCTTCTTGGACTGGGTAAACCTATTGTAGATTTGCTCTAAATCTACCTTGGGTTGCTGGATCCTTAGTGCAGGTTTGCTAGTTTCCTTTACTAAGGTCTGATGGAAAAGGGTAAGCTTCTGAGCTTTGATGATAGGATCTTCTATACTAAAAGAAGTTCTTCTTGCCTGTTGAGAACACTGATGGTTTTGTTCCTACAACAACCATCTTTGCATGGTGTGGGTTCATCCGGGCCACTAGAGGTACTAGTTCTAGAGGAATCAGAGGATGACCTATAAATCTGCCTAAGCTCACTGTCACTGGCACTGCTGAATGACTCGCTGTCTGAGCGGTCAAGTTCTAGTAACTTGAAGATCTCATTTTTTCTGGGTTGGTCACTAATGAGGGTATTGATAAGGGATTTGGCCTTAGCTCTACACTTGTTCTTGAAATGACATTTCTTTCCGCAGTTGTAGCATTTGCCTGATGCTTGTGGAATGGGTTCCTTGGATTTTCCTTTCTTATAGAAATCATCAGTCTTGTACTTCTGTTTTCTATAATACTTGGTTGTTTTCTTCCTATAGGATTTCTCAAGGATTCCTTTCCTTTGTGCTTGGATTTCCTCTTGGAAGGTTTGACTGAGGGTAAGCCATACTGTGTACAGAAATGTCCTATTTCGTACTTGGCTTTGTTCTTGTTGATATGGCTTTGGATTTTGAGATCTCTGCACATCTTCATTCCTTCACTCCGAATGGTGCTAGAGATGTCTCCATAGGATAGGTTATCATAATCTATGACACCTGAAGGGCTGCAAAGGGTTTCCTTGACCTTCTGGCTGAAGAGGGTTGGTAAACCATTAATAAATTTCTCCTTCCAAAATGGAGAATTACAATCTCTTCTGTGCATGACCCTAGTGGTAAAGATATCTTCATACCACTTGTAATCTCCTAGGGTTTTACACTTAAGGTTACTCAGCTACTTATAAATCCTGGTTGTGATATTGCTGGGTTTTCCTATGAAGTGTTTCATGATAGTATAAATCAGGGTATTGACTCCATCAGGAATTCCTTGTTCTATTTCATTGATGATGGGGTTTCCTTCCTCATCTTTCTGGATGGCGTACTTGATGTCTTCTTTAGACACTTCAGTAAGGCAATTGTTCCACCATTGCTGGAGTTTACCTGTGAATCCTAATGCCATCATTTCAATGACTTCTCTATGGGGACGGCCTTCGTCCAGGTAGTTGTTGGCTACCATAGTCATATGCTGGATTTTGTTTAGGATTTCCTGTTCTGATAAACCATCTATGTTCCATTCATAGAGTCTACCAGATGATACTGAGAATTGGTTACTAACATTCCTATCCTCATACCGGAGGTCAGGGGGTGATGGTCTAGGGTACCAATTCTTGGCTGAGCTGGTTGGATCAGGATGGTAAAGCCGTTTAACTTCTAAATCCTGAAACTGGTTTTCTAATTGCTCGAAATCCTGGTCAGAGGCTTGGCTAGAACTGCAAAAGGCTGTCTGGATGTCTAGAACGTTAACTGATGAAGGTTCCTTCTTCACTAGTTCATCAAGCTTCTGGGTGACTATCTCTAAGGCTGTCTTATCCTTAGGATAACTGAGGCTGGTGTATCTGGTTGTGGGTAACTTGACTAAAGGCTTTTCTAGGGCTTGGATCGGTTTGCTAGAGTTTCCTGGCTGGAGGATAACTTTGTTTTCGATCCTATCTTCTATCCTGTCAAGCTGTTTTCCTATGACATTTAGACACTGGTTGGTATAGTTGTTCTGCTCAATAACCTTGTCAACTGGTTGATGTCTATCAGTGGTGGCTTTGAAGGGAGAGGCTATAATCTCCGTCTTACGATGGTTGAAGGTTATGGCTTCTAGGGGTGGATGGCTAGACCTTACAACATCTTTGGTTGCATTGGGTCCTCCTATGGTCCATGCTCTGGTGAGAACACAAAACTGCTTGTGCTGGCTAAAATACCTTTCGAAGTATATGAAAAAGGGGACATTACGAGATATTTCCCTCATGAATGCCGTCCATGCTTCAAATACTTTTTCTTTTTGATCTCTGGTATAATTGGCTTTGTAGGCTTCTCTTTTAGTCTTGTTTTCCTCAGAACTAAACTCCTTACCTAATTCTTCTAGGTCAGGAACGAATTCTCTGTTTAACACTAAGATATTCAGAGATTCTTCTTGCTGATCTGGAGGCTGTTCCATATCAGTTCCAGATGGGGATGGGGGGGATTGCTCACGATCGTCTTCCTCATTGACAATCGAATCATGTTTGGCTGTGTAGCAAGGTGTGGTGAGTTGGGAATTGGTTCTAACTCCCTGAAGCTGAACACCTAAGTCTCTTCTAGACCTTGGGAATGGTGATCCTAGAGGTCTGGTTGAGCTACACTGGGATGCAGATCTATCTCTAAGGTAGATAGGTAACTGCCTATGGGACTGATGTAGATCGGTTGGAGATCTAAACCGGGATATGTCCAGAGGTTGCCTACACTCATAGTCTAGAGGAGTGCTAAGCCTAGATCTGTCGAAACTTAACCTAACCATGCCGTCGACTAGTTGTTGGACAAATTCTAGATCTGGATTCCGGGCTGGGTTTTGGATCTGTAGAGTATGGTTCTCATTCTTTAAAGTCCAATTGGCTGGGAAAGTGATTTCAGACCATTTAAGGGTTCTTGGAACCTTAATTTTAGCGCTAGGGTCAGTGGTCTGGATGAGGGTTGTCTCACCTTTCTGTCTCCTATCAAGTGCTCCAACATTCATGTTCGTTCTCATGCACTTGTAGTAAACTCTATATATCAAGGCGATCTGACTGGTTCCCTGTGTCATGAGGGTTCCATGGGTCTTGATATTGAGTGTGAGGGCTTTGATAACTGTGCTATCATGGATATGGATAGTAAAATCTGGGAAACAGTTAAAATGGATGGGTCCGTCGCTAAGACTGGTTTCTATGGTTCCTGGGAGGCTGTCGTCGAATCTGATGTGACGAGCATCTCTAAGGGCCATGAGGATTGAGCTGTTCAAACCTCTTCTGGTGAGTGGTTTCACTCCAACTTGGACTAATCCTATGTGTAGGAAGTTATGTCCTTTGTCTTTATGCTTCTGGATAGCTGAAGGGGATAACAAACAGCACGTTTCGTACTCTTTGTTTATTCCATAGACTTGTTCTATGGTCTTAACATGGTAGTCAGTTTTGAACGCTCTGCTCAAAGACCATGAAGACTTATAGAATTGGCTGGTGGCTACTTTTGGGATATTCCAATCTCCTATGTCTAGATCTAGATCGGATAGCTCATAAGACTCCGAATTAAGTACTCCTACGTCTGCCGGGATATCTGGAATGGATGTGGGTTGGGAACACCTACTGCTGGTAGAAGAGTAACTTCTAAACAACCTATTCATGATTCTGGGGTTACAAGTTTAAACCAACGATTACAACCTAGTCACCTTTATCCTCAGACTTCTGGATCTAACCTTTAGATCTGAAGCAAAAATATACAACTATGGGATAGACACCTGATCTGTGAACTCCTTTCCGCCGGACTCTCCTCCAATAATGGGGACCACCCTAACACACCTTCTCTCGGCTTCAACGGGCTGACCAAACCAAACCTAGGAAGATTTTCGGCCTCTTTACAGAACAGAGCACACCACAGACTTCGATAACAAATCTCACAGGTATATAAATCTGAAACAAACTTTAGGGCTAAACACAAAAATAGGAAGAATTGGGATAACAAAGGAGCAAAGGTTAATCTGAACAAATAATCACAGAATAACAAATAGAATGGTTAGAAGGAGGCTCAGCCTACCATTTGCAGATGTAATAGAAGATAATGAAATAATAGCAGACGAAGAAATAAATAAAAGGGAATGGAAGAGTTATCATGAAATAGATGTAAAACAAAATATGGGGTATGGGAGATATATCCATAAAATAATTCAAAATAATTATAATGCCAAAATAATCTGGATAACTATGGCGGCAGTGCCGACCAACTTGATTGATTGATAAACAGTAACTTACAACTCCGACCGGGCCAAACTTGGCTCTGATACCAAAAGGGGGGTAAGATATATATATATATATATATATATATATATATATATATATATATATATATATATTGGTTGCAACATGCATGGCGATGTCTATATGAATCACGTACATGTGACATTGATGATATACATGTGCCCTTGCAAGTTGCAACAGCCAACCTCCAAGTCCAACGGGGTATTTGGTACATTTACAAATGGTGTTGATAGGGAAATTATCATCATACCAAACCATGTCATAACAAATATGACATGGATCTCATGGCATCAAATTACCATCAGCTCACCTAATGAATAAAGTATATTCAAGGAAGGGTAAAAAACACAAGAAGAAGGCAAGTAGTCCTAGTTCATGGTGTCATGGCATAAAGAAACAACATGCCAATGCTAATCAAACTGATTTCTATATCATAATAGATTTCTATCAATAAATGCACTATCTCTTGTTGAGATTTCCAATCATTTCTGTTTCAACTGCATCTTCTTTTTCTTGCAAGTACCTAAAAAAATTAATATGAAGTGTGTCCCAAGTAAACTGAATATTGTATACAAAAAGGCTTGCTGCTACAAATTACAGTCTAAAAAATCAAGAGTAGTTTGTCACATACAAGAGGTCTCCCTACAAATTACATTCTAATAAATGAGGTCAGTCTCAACAACACAGGAGACTGCCCAAACTCCTAAGCAGTAATCCATTTATATAAAGATTTTAAGAGCAAATATTTCAATGTGTTTGTAGAAAGCTCCTGTCAATCTGATTGTTTCTTTTTCACCAAATCCAATGCTACACATAGTGGGATAGCATAAAAAATGAGACTACTTTTGTGAACACGAACCTTGAACAACCAATCTCTTTTATCTTACTAGGCATACACTGTAGATCAAGCAAAATACGATGACGAAGAGGATGTATCAACCAGAACCTGCAAGTACAGCAGAACTAATGATCAAACATTCCAATATAAGGTAAGAGTTTTTGGGAAAAGTATATCCCATCAAAGCTACCTCAAGTTGATCTTCAGAAAACGAATTTTTCTGAATGTCCCATGTATCTGCATGTGTTCTCCGGAACTCTGCCACTGCTTTTGTAACTGTGGATTTCACAGGTGATGGCTCTCCCCCAAAACCAGCCAGTAATATAACATGCTCAGGCAACCAACTGAAACAAAACAGTGAATATTTTTAATTTTACAAGGTAAAAAAAGTAATACATCATTCTGGGTGTGGGTCGAATAATATCAAAAATCAAAATCTTTTAAAATCCTCAACCAGTGTCCCATCCCTCAAGCAGACCACATCACACAAAATTGAAAGTCATGAGATGATTCCTACAATCTAATCAAGTGCCTCACATTGGACAGTGAACCGGCAATCAGTTTAAACATTAGACCTTGGCCAACCCAAGAGCAGTTCAGCTCCTCTTCAATCTGCTAAATTTAAGTCTGGTGTAGAACATGTCACTACAGTCTGGTGCAGGTGTCTCATTTATCAAATAGTCAAATTCTTCAGGCAAAAGCAGGTGCTGACTTATTAACATGTTCAACATTTCTTTTAGTTCGTTCTTTTTTTTTAGGGGGGGGGGGGGGGTGGTGTTGTAACTACTTTAAGTAGGCACTATGAAAATCTTAAAATGCCCATACAGCAAAATTAGTTGAGACACCATCAGATTTAAGCATGCCTTTCACATTTAAAATAGAAGCATCTAATTATGTCCATATTTGTGCTCTCGTCATTTAACATTTCAAATTGCTGAAGAATTAAAATAATGACAGATATAGTGGAACTTCAAGTGTATGTTTCCAGTAATATATAATAACTCCACTTCTGATTGATAATACTATAGTTGTTTTTTCTACGTTTAAACAAATAGAGCATACTATGTGTGCATCAAGCCATGCATATATGCATAAGTGCACGTCTGAGTGCATGTATATAAACTTCTATTTGGCCGAAAATACACCAATGTATGCACCCATTGGTAAAATGTGGTTCAAATTTATCCTTTCTGGAGTTGAAAAGGCCCAAAGAAATACTGTGTGCAACTGGCCATGCTATATTCATAAATGCATGTATAGAAACATTTATTTGGCCGGAAATACACATTGTATGCACCCATTGGTAAAAGGTGGTTCAACATTATCCTTTCTGGTGTTGAAAAGGACCAAAGAAAAAGGCTGAGTCTAACACATAAATATTTGAGGAACTCATTTCTATAACATTTTCTTCAAACCATTTTACATTTTGCACCATTGTAGATAACATCTCAAGGTCAGAAAGTAACACTTAGTTTATTAAATGCCCTAATGTTGACCAACACCTTCTTTAGTCAAAAGTCACACTTTTGTTTCTCACAGAGACAACTTATGAGAGACAGCGATCCACTAAGTGAAAAAAGCTTCCAGCATTTCAGAAGGATGAGGGCATCCATCATTGTCCTGATTCCTTGGATACTTGTCCAATTAACAATCGAAGTTTACACAGTCATGGATTCTCAGGATTCAAGTTTGAATTTAAAGGCACAAACAGGCCCATATTGGTTGATCATAGTGCTTTTTATTTACGTAAATTTTTAACCTTTCTAATAGAATTTTTAATACCAATGGATCTTAACACATGATGCTACCTAAGTCCAACACAATAGCAGCTTCATCAATCATGCATAATGAAACTCGTAACACAGTTCTGCAAACAAATTGTTAAGATCAATTTTTTTCTTTAACATCATAACGCACCTGGGCATATCATAAGGGGATGATAATACACAAGCTGTCAAAGCAAGTACAGGACCATGAATAGAGGCCACAGATTGACCACCACTCATATTCCTGCATTTTTTAAATACCAAACCAAAGATCAGAACATAAAATCACACATGGAATACCTAGTTTTAGAACTTAATACATAAGTAGTAAAAAAGGTACGATGCACGCTCTTAAATACACGGATTCATATGTGTACTCAATTATTAATCACATGGGCAAATATGTGTTATAAATATTCATAAATGTCGTAAGGCATAAGAATGAGAATTTAAATCCCATGCAAGATATAGGAATGTCATATTTCATGCTGCATACAAAATTTATATGCCAAAAAGATTGCACACATCATTCATACTGATTCCAACGGGTGGTGAAATTAACTATCAAGGGAAAATTTAGGTCCTATACACTTAAAGATAAGATCTGATAAATTAAATACACAAAATAATTTTCATTATGTGGTTATCCAAAAGAGGAATCATTTTAATAAGAGAAGAATCTATACCGCATTGCATCATGATTATTAGGGTTCATAGATGAGTTGGCAAATCCTAGTGCCAAAACATACCAATTAGATTGCATCAATAGAATTGTGTTAGGATTGAGTCTGTGTAAGAAGCTTCTTGAGGTGATGATATACTCAAAGATAGTGAATTTATGATATTTTGCCTGTATATTTTACACCATAATGAATCTTTGGGTGAAACTTATTTTATTGGAAAGTAGACATTTGGGCTTCAAAACAAACACAAATTTGACCCAATTTAGATTTGAAATGAGTGAGATATGGCCATTTGAAGTTGACACAACTACATTGTCCCCAAGATTTTGCACGACCCTCGCTAGACTGAAATTGCCACAAATAGTAAACTGACTTTGAACTTTGAAGGTCTAACGATATAACCTAATGATTTCCTATATGAAACATACCCTTGTTGCACAATTAAGAGGAGAGAGACTGTCATTCTAAGAGCAAACCCTCTTGAGCTTAAACAGTTAGAAACCATCTCCCTTGAGTATTCTCTTTGTGAGCTCCTTGCAGAGTTTCTCTTAGCGAGTTTCTCATTCAAACCACACAAGTTGTTAACCCTTACCAGTGAGTTCACTACTGTATCCATCCAAAGAGTCCTTTGGATTACTGGAGTTCCAATGGTTGCGGCCGGCTGAGTTCATTCAATGTGGAGATTTCTGTAGAAGAATCCCAAAGTTCTGGGGCTACTATAGTACGAGGCGAACAGGTTGTTTGTTGAGTTTACATAAAAGTCTAGGACTACAAAGGTTTTGTGAATTTAGACTTATTATAAATATTTCTTTATAGGGAAATTTCTTACAGGTAGGTTGCCATGGAGTGGTTTTTCTTTTGAAAAGTTCTTCAAAGTTTTTCATTTCACCACCAAATCCATGTGTGCCTTTTGTTAAAATAATGGTCAAATGATTAAATTCACCATTTCCTAATAGCTTAAATTTTGGACAACCAGTAGTTTATTACCTTTATTGCTTTTGGATTTTGGTGTTACCGTGGTTGTGCAATCTATCAAATTGTTAACTTTGGACTTAACCAAAAATTAGTCAATTCATAATCCACTGCATAGGTTATTGAGGTCTAAATCAGGGTTTTTCAATGATAAAGTTGAAGATTTGAAGGCACTAATAAAACCTATCATGATAACACATGCTCCATGGAGCATTCATAATTCTACTAAAGTCATTTTTTTTAATGTTCCCATGTTTCAATTCCCATGAAACAAGAACTTTATCAACACAGAGAAACTGTATATGAAAGCAGGCGGATTGGAATTTAAGGTATACTAAATGCATGCAAGATATGCAGGTCCTAAGACTGAACACATGAAGGCTGCAAGCACAATGATTGTCCCCTTATTAGAAAGGTACATCACATTAATTATAAACTAAAGAAATTCAGAAGCCCAAAAGGTACCTTTGGTTTCTCTTCTCTTGAAGAGCAATTGCATCCTTGTAAGCTCTATCACGGAAATCTCTTACCAGGTCTTCATCCCCATCCTTCATTAAGCCTGCTAGAACTGCTGCGGCATGCTCTCTTACCTAAGCCAGAATTAAAAAACAACATATAAGTTGAAACTTTCAAAATCCTATCCCTTTATCAAGGACCCTGGTCTGTAACAAAAGTCATGAGGTCTTCTTAAGAACTAAAAGACTTCCAGTCTTGCGTTCTTCCGATCACAAATTTAGGTCCATGAGATCAGCATTCTTAATAAATACCACCTCGATCTTTTGTGAAATATCAAATACTAATTCAGACAAAACAAGGATTATATCACCATATTTCACTTTATTTTTCAACTAATTATTCAGCCTGGAACTTGCCTCCACTTGGATGTCTTTAAGTAGCTTCTCAACAGTTCTCCAGATTTTTTGTTTCTCTTTACGTGAGAGAATGAAAGTGTGCCTGTCAGAAAAGAATGTACAACTTTATTTGCATTTTTGTTATAACAAATATGCCAACTACATATTGCTAGAATTCACCTAATACAAGTTATCATCTTGTCAAGATAAGAGATCACATGAACCACAATAGGAA